>NC_047134.1:33158040-33803040 GCF_009829125.3 Periophthalmus magnuspinnatus
TTTGGCGAGAAAAGGTCTCACTATAAAAGTTGGATACTTGCGTCTGGAGGCAGTTCAATAGAGCTTTTAAGAACAACACTTGTGCCAAATATTGTGATATCTTCACTCTTTTACTTAAATTATGGATACGTGTCATTTATTCATGAGTACAACTTTGAAACTGGCAAAAAAACAGGTTTTCACAGCACAGGGGGAAATCAGTTCATATACACTCCATTTTAAGTGTCTAAATTTGCATTGGGTCTGTGTAGTTATGGACAAATATTGAAATATTTTCCCTTTTTTTTCAATTGTGGTTTGATTTTATAAGTTAGGTTTTAAAAATAAAGATTCAGGAGCATTAACATTTGAGTGAAAACCAAAATCTCAACTGATAAACAAATCCAAACTCTCATGTATATATGGTTTTACGTTAATTCCTTGATTAGCAGCTTGTATATGTCATCATCCTAACCAAGACGCTACAGCTAATACACCAGCTTTACTCTTCAATCCTTAACCCAAATATCTCGTTCCTTCATTCCTAACAGTATATTAACTCAACTCTTGCTTACAGTTTTTCATCTTGCGCAGGAGCAGTCTCGTTGTTGACATTACCTGTAAGCCCGCCTCCTCCATGTCAGTGAGGCCAGACCACGCCAACGCAGCCTAATTAATGACATCCCCACCGCGCTGTGACATGGACTCATTAGATCATTATTAGCATTAGCATGTCTGGTGCCAGCACTGAATGAGTTAACGAGGTGGAGACTGGTCCCTCATAGATGATCAGAAAACAAGCTAATTCACTTAAGGCTGAAAACAGGAAGTAGTAATATGTGAAGTGCTCTGTCAGGGTTTAAAGTTCATTCATCTTCACCAGTAGTAGATTCAAGTAATAGTAGTCACGTAGTTTTGATAATTCTGGCATTTAAATTGCATTCATTACATTGCAACTCTTGCCAATAGATATTTAGAAAATGAATTTAGTCTTTTTTCATATTAACTGAATAAACCCACCAGCACAGACAAGGGAACTTTTGCCTTGACTCAAACATCTCACATCTCCAGTGACCACCACACGGGGGCAGGCATGGCCAGTTTGATGGATCTGTCAAATATGTCAAACTACTAAGTTTAATTGACCTCACTGTGTCCAAAGATACAAGGTAGACATGGGATGTTTCAATCTCTCTGATCTGAACGGTCACAACCTAAACCCCAGCACATGCATCACGAATCAATGCTAGTGCAGCCTCTGCAGCTCAGGGAGTGAATTCTGGAGGTTCTGAGCTTTCGCACGAGGCCTGTCCATATACTGAGAAAAACGTGTGTGTGTGTGTGTCCTCTATCTGCAGGTTAAGACTCTGCTAACCCAGGTTCAGCTGTGTTTGTAATACCATTTTTAAAACTGTAAGAGGCTACATACAGTTCCCTTAATACTGAACACTTTAAACCTTTGAATAAAGTCAGGTAGAATGTGTACTGAAGTAAAATACATGTGTAATCAAGTCTAAGCTGAGGACTCATAGACATACATATAATATACATTCAGTAGTACATGAATAAACCAGTACAGCCTACAGGATACGACACAGGGGTCACGCAGTTTAACTTATGCTAACGCCCTTTAAACACCAATAACAAACAGCTCAGTCATTACGCTTATGAATTATAGAAAGAACACAATAATATCCTGTATTTGAACGACACTGTGAGAGAAACAACATAATAAAACGACATGATAAAATGTTTCGTTAGCTTTCGTTTCGTTTTTGATGCTCTGAGTCACCACTCCCTTCGCTCGCTGCGCTCAGTCACTGCAGCTTCAGAGCGCAATCACAACACAATCAGAATCTGAAGTTGTAGCGTACCGTTTTGTATCCTGTTGTATTTATTATTATACAAATTATTATAGGTGACATACTGCTAACCAATAGAGAAGACCCAGCGATTTCTCCAACATGCACGGATTGCATATAAAAAACACTTCTGGGATGTTTCTGATGATGTTATAACGTGGTAGAAAAAGTTGGTTTTGCATATTACCCGCTCTTTAACCCTCTGGTGCACAGCGGTCACTGCAGTGGACAGCTACTAAAACAACTTTGTCTTTAATGCATTGGTTTATGTGGTGGAGCCTCTGGAGTGCTCTCTGCTGCCACACTCCATTGAGATCCATTCAGTGGTCAGTCGGTGTAACTGCAAGTAAATTTCCTCTGTTTTTCTTATTCAGGCCTAAACATTGCATCTAAACGGGGATGAAATTTCCCACAAAAAATGTTGAAATATTTTTTAAAGCACAAAAAGAAAGATGTGTTTGTATATTTACAATAGAGCACAAGTTAATTCATATTTACAGGCAGTTCACAATGTTTTTTCATGTCCTGAGAAGAAGAAAAACACATCAGAAAAAAATAAAAATAAAAATCTTGACCAAGGCTTTCGTAATTCATGCATCAGAGGGTTAAACACTGTGTAATACGCATGTGTGCACTAAACCTGTGTACCAAAACATGGAGTATGAGGTATAGGCAATTTAATAGGTGACCTAAACGTGAATGTTCCACAGGATGGCATTTCACTTCTGTATCTAGCATTTATAGCAGGTGTTTCTGTTGTTCAAAAATACGTTGAAAAATATACATGAGTGAACCTCTCTACAGACCTGATGTGTAAACTCCCTTGTTTCACTACATGGAGATAAATTTCATATTGTGAGTGGCCTTCAGCGCATGGGGACATCAGAGCTAACACGCTAACGCTAATGTAAGCTGCATCTGCATAAAAGTAAGCTAATGCTATATTCATTGTGGACATATTTACTACATAACTACTTGGATCCACTCTCTGTGATGGCCATTTACGTCAAAATTTGAGTGTACTGCTTTAAGGCCCTGTACCTGACCGCAAGCCCCGCCCACTTATTCCTTTCTGTACACATATTCTTCATTAAAATCAGTACCAGGCTGTGTGTGCGACTATTCTAAACACGTCACTCTCGGAAGAGTCTTTAGCCAACACCTTATTTTAGCGCCTTCTAAATCTGATACAATGAAGACGGCATAATTCCCCACGCTAACACGGGACCAGCACATCCCATTAGAATACATTACCAGATCTGCGTAGCCCCTCCCCCCCCTACGTCCATCTGAAGCAGGGGTGAAAGAGCAGCGACAGGGCGACCCGACGCGCGCTGACGTTAACAATAATGAAATCTAATTAAAGCTTTGCTCTCCACCGTCGCTCTCGCCGTTTGATTCTAATACGCGGTGAGCCAGAGCCGGAGCCGGAGCGCGCGAGCCGAGGGTTTTGGGCCGTGAGGGGCAAGGGCGGGCATCACAATGTGTCGGATCAGGGGGAGGCGAAAAGAAAAGGGAGAGGGAGGGAGGAGGAGGAGGGCGGGGGTGCAGGTACCAGCGCCGGGCCACCCAAATACAACAACAGGCATCAGCTAATGGAGAGGAAACGGAGAGCGAGCGGGCAGGAGGAGAGGACGGGGGGTTCAAGAGGGCGTCTGGTGGAAAAACCTGTAGTGTATTTCAATAGGACTAAGTGATCGAACCGAAATTGCAGTTTTGTATGGTACGGTATGGTATGGTCTGCTTTTATTTGAAACAGGGACAGTGCACATTGACCTTAAAAAACAGGAGAGATGTCTGGTGCCAGGTTATAGCATAAAGTTTGGTGTAGATGGACGAGAAACCTGTAAATCTATGAAACATACATCAAATACAACACATCTCACACTCAAATACGACATTTCTAAAAACATTCAGCTCACACACACACTTCCATACCAAATTATTCACACACACAAACACCGAGTTTCAAATATGCAGATACTCTTTATTTCTTTCTTTCATACACATTCACTAATGAGTGCACACTTGCTTTGATATTAGCCTTTCCTTTGTCACCTGTGCAAACCGTTGAAAACTTGTACATGCTATAATCTCATTTGGCAAAACTATTCCACTGTTCCTATTTAAATGGAATTAGCAAATCACAAAAGGCTGCAATTTTTAAAGAGACAAACAAACAACTAAATCTCTCCTCTTATTCTGCATAAAAACTGCTAACCCTGTAGTTTTCATCATCAGACGCTATCAACTCCTCTGTTTATTTATAAGTGATCCTGAAGCGCAGTAATGTTCCCGCCGCTTATATGACAACGTAAGTATTCCCCTGACCCTATCGAAATAAACTAAATAAATCACCCACAGCGGATCGGATCGTGAAAACACCGACAACGCACCGACTCAAACTGTGCAAACGGCCGCCGTCCAGACCAACGTTATATTTAGGAATAGACTTTATTGCTTTGGTTTGCAGGTTTGAGCAAAAACATTGTCCAAAATGCAGCAGAATAAAGGAATTAAGGAGTCGTGCTCAAATGGGGAAGAAACAATGAAAAAGGAAAATATATATATACATGCATGTTTTCCCTCACTGACTTTGTTACTTTGTCCCACATAAACAGAGGTGCCACATTTGACAAAACCTTGACAGATAATTTTCCTCAAAAAAAAACAAAAACAAAAAAAAACATAAATCCCAAAATTCATGTTGAAATAGGTAAAAAAAAAGAAGTAAAAAATAAAAATGAGAAGTTTAGACATTTTCTGCGATGATAAAAAAAAAAACATAAATCCCAAAATTCATGTTGAAATAGGTAAAAAAAATAAAATAAAAAGGTAAAAAATGAAAATGAGAAGTTTAGACATTTTCTGCGATGATAAAAAACAAAAAAAAAACAACATAAATCCCAAAATTCATGTTGAAATAGATAAAAAATAAAAATAAAAATAAGAATAATAAAAAAAAGGTAAAAAATAAAAATGAGAAGTTTAGACATTTTCTGCGATGATTAAAAAAAAAAAAAAAAAAAAAAAAAAAACTTGCTTGTGTTTCCTAGGTTACATGAGAATTTAAATTAACTAACTGTTCAAAATATTTAAGCAAGAATCATATTTTTGGGGCTTTAAGATTTATCATGTTTGCTTTTTCTTTGCTGGGGTTTTAGCAGTAGTAGTAGTAGCAGTAGCAGTAGTAGTAGTAGTAGTAGTAGTAGTAGTATAGCTGTAGAAAAAGGGATAATCCGTGATTTTTTTTTATTTATGACATTAATATATCACATGTGGAAGTTTATTGTTGTGACAGGCACAAACACACACAAACACACACACAAAACAAAAACTACACCCAGAACTAAACCTGAACTAGACCAGAGCGAAACCAAGTCTATATCAAGTCTAAACTGGGACTAAACCCAAACGGGCCAACTGTGAACGAACCTTTACAGTCTTTATATCGCCATCATATTCTGTTACATTTCAACATTTGGAGGAAGATCGCCATTTTGTAAACCGCATGTGGAGGCAAAACTCACAGAAAAATATTTAGAAAGTCCATATGTAGAGAGAGCCTTAGTTCGGAGGAGCAAACAGGAGCGGCAAGCAGCTGTTACCGAGGCAACAAGAGCAGAAAAAACAAGATGAGACGAGAGGATGAGAGGAAAATACTGGAAAGTGGATTTGAACTAAATGAGATTGGAAAGAGTCGACAACACGAGATAATCCCACAGCAGATTCTTATAATGACATTAAATCTGGAATATGAAATAAACAGACTTAGACTTATTTTTGAGGATTTCATAACAATAAAATAATAAAAAGAAATCGGCGAGCCTGACCACATGCTGTCGTCGTGTCATTTGGCAAAGCGTTTCGCCGACTTCGCTCACCCCCGGTCACTTTTTAATTCAGTGTTTTGTTTTGTTTTTCTTTATTTTCATGACTTTACATTGTAGATTCTCACTGAAAACATCAAAACTATGAATGAAAACACACATATGGAATCAAGTAAAGAAAAATGAACGATTATATTTTAGACGCTTTGGTTTGATCGCTGCTTTGTTTCTTGGCGTTCCACAAAATGAACCCTGATACGCAGAAAACCGGAAAACCGTTTCAGGAGAATATCATGAAGCTCAACTGAGACGAGGCCAAAGGTTTACAAAGGATGTCTGCTTTGAATAATCTGAAATATAAAACATATTTTAGCGTTATCTCATTTTGTCTTCACTATGTGTCAATGTAGTACGCAAAGAAAAAACATCGATCCAGAAGGTGTGTCCAAACTTTTAGATATATTATAAAATCAGCTCGAGGTCAAAATAAATCTTCCGTGTACTGTCTGCCTCTAATTCTAAAGTTTTACTGTCTGATAATCAGGAAGTGTGCATTAGCATACTATTCTGACCTCTTCGAGTTGTGAAAACTTTGGACCACTGGGTTGGTTTTTATGTTTCTTTTTTTTTGTAACTTATATTTTATTATTTTCAAAAACACAACAAAATAACAAATACAAACATTCAGTCAGCCGTCATTTAAGTAAAAAAACAACCATTTGACCCAGTTTTCTTCATATTTTTCCTTTTGTAACCTTAAAACATATGTAAGTCTCTCCATGGCGTGACTTTCTTCCACAATGTCCCTCCAGTTGTCCAGCGTAGGGGGGTCTTACTTGTGCCATTTGCGTGTAATGGCTTTTTTTGATGCTGCCAGTAATATCTTAATCAAGTAATGGTCCTTTTTTGGGATATGCGCGTCATTAGTCCGCCCAAAATACATCGTTATGCATGACTTTGATAGTGTGTACCCCAATATTTTCTCCATTTCTTTGCCCAAAGTTTCCCAAAATAGTGACACCTTTCTGCACTGGTTTTTATGTTTCAAGACACTAAAAATCCTTTAATATTATGACTGAATTACAAAACCGTCCATGTTTCTGAAGTTCCCTTAGATTCTCCCTCATGAGTTCATTGATAAGTAGAGCATGTTTATCCATTAGACCACATTACACCAGTTTGTACCACCAACAATTATTTGACCACTATGCTAATCCCGTTAGCATGGTGCCCCTTCAGCCCGGTTCTACCCCCGTGCGGTCTGGGCGGGGGGTTTTTGTGTACACCGGGGGGATTAACTTGGAGGTCATTATCAAATTTACAACCAGCCGCGTACGGACATTTGGCCTAGTTTTGGCGGGGTTAATGCGAGCAGAGTGGTTTTCGTGGTACGTCACTTTTCTTCGGCGCGCGGAGAGGAGACCGGACCTGTCACATGCTAACGGGAGAGCGCTAACGAGGTGCGCTGTGCTAGGCCTAATGAGCAACACTGTCAGACGACTGCAGGCATTCAGCTGGAGATCTGCTGAGAGAGAGTGGCAGCGTTTAAAGTGTTTGCAATGTTTACGGTAATGTACTGTGAAATAAAAACAATATGGCACGGTATATAGACGGGTTACACCTAATAAAGTTAATGAAGTAGGAGGTCAAAAACTACAGAAATCCTACAACAGACCTGCTGAGAGAGTGGCAGCATTTAAAGTGTTTACGGTATGTGTGTATATATATATACATACACACAGACAAATGTATATATATTTGTATACAAATGAGAAATACTGTACACTGTACTACGAGTATTCTGCATATGATTTGTGTTATGTTTACAGGAATATAGCTTGTTCTGTACAGTGTCCTTGGGTGTTTTGAAAGGCACTTATAAATAAAATGTGTTGTTGTTGTGTAATAATAATAATAATAATAATAATAATAATAATAATAATAATAATAATAATATTGTTAATAGCTTGTTTTCCCCGCACAAATTAAATAACAGCGTTTATTTAAAAAAAAAAAGAAATATCAAGAAATTTTTGGGGAAATAAGATATAATAAGGCTAGTGACTGACACTAGGACAATATTTAGTATCGATACAGGAGTGATTTTTCAATAACGACACTCGATATTTGTCAAACCATATAGGTGAATTAATTTCAGTAAATATATGTATAAAAAGTGTTTAAATAAGCTCCAAACAGGACACCACACAGATGAATCAGTCCAGTCTGCTGCTGGTGAAGGAATGTCTGACAGTTAACCCTAATATTTACATATCTTAATTAGTATTGATCAGGATCAATAAAAAATAAAAATAAAAATTAAATAATTGAAATCCCTAAACAAAGGAGATGCGCAAGCTGGAACAGGTCATTATTTTGGATTGAATTATCATCAAATTTAACACTGACTCAGTGTTAAATTTATCAAAATTCATATCAAAATTAAAGCTGCACTAACTATAAATCCAGGAGTGCAGAGTTGACCAGAATCATTTCCAACCTTCATTATTCAAACTGACAACTATTAGGCCCATACTGCCTTTGACACTGTAACACTACAGGCCAGTACTATGCAGTACTATGTATACTATGCAGTACACACTGGGGTAAGTGAATATTGTTAAAATAGAGATTTTTGTTTTAATACAGTGACGTCTTATAGAAATGATCAGGTTCAAGTACAATGTCATCAATAGGATCTAGAATCTGATAAACCTCCAACAGTGAGGATTTAGGTACTGTGTGTGTGTGTGTGTGTGGGGGGGTGTGTGTGGGGGTGTGTGTGTGTGTGTGTGTGTGTGGGGGTGTGTGTGTGTGGGGTGTGTGTGTATTCGTGTGTGTGTCTGTGTGTATTCGTGTGTGTGTGTACGTGTGTGTTTTTCTTCACATATTTGTTATAAATTGTTCATACTGAGTCCTCTTGACCCTATTACAATACCTCGTCTATTCCTCTGTGCCAGCTTTATCCCTCTCTCGCTCCTCTCTTTCTTCTCTCTCTCCCTCTCTCTCTGGACTTTTAACACCGTCTAACATCTGTTCATTCCTGTGTATCCCTCCTCTGGGACTTCCATGCTTTTTTCCGGGCTCCATTGTTTGGTTCTAGTTTTGTTTTCTGCTCGTTATTTGTGCCGACGCGCTTTACTCCCAATTAGCCTCGTTAATTACCGATCCCACGCTCCTCTATGCGACCGAGTTGTTCATTTAATGCCATTTTACAGGTCATTGGCTTTGATTTTGAAATTGAACTGACTTCAGATCTGTTATCTAATGCACTGCAAAAACGTACATTTCTTATCAAAAATATTAGTCTTTACTATCCAGTTATATTGTTTTTATTTGATTTATTTTGATATTTGACAGTAAAATATGAGGATGTCCCCAGATGAACACAGTACAGTATGTACTAGTATGTAAAGCTGCAACATTCATCACAATCAAATCAAAATCACAATTTGAAAATCACAAAGACTGCAATTTTTGAAGGGCCACAATTTCCTCCACTAACAATAAAATGTCCTGTCTTATTCTGCATAAAAATGTTTTCTGTAAATACATGTGACTCTTGTATTGTTAGTTGTCAGTTCATAGGGCTATTTAAGTTTAAAATGTGAAACAAATAGTTCAACACTAGCATTTCTGTTTTTGTTTTTTTCCCACAATAATTAAAAATAATAATAAAATAATAACAATACAATTTTAAAAATCCCCCCCCTTTTTTTTTGCTGATTTATATTAGTGACAATGCCGATTATTCCAGTGTATTTATTCAACCACACAACATCTACAGATTCATTAGAATAAGTCATTTAATAATCTTGATTCTCATTTAAACAGAACTGGAAAACAGGAGATTGTTAAAAAAATAAAAAGTTTTTCTTTAAATTTCTTGAAATGATAAAAAAAAAGTCAAATATTGTTGTTGCACAGACATATGTGCTCATTGTGAGTCATGTTGCTGTATTTTAACCGCGCATTAGCATGCTTGGAGTTGTCACAGCCCATCTCTCCCCGTAGCCTTTAGCTTAGTCTGCATTAGCGCCGCTGTCTTCTCCCTCCGCAGACATTAGCATGTCTTGTCTTGTCACATACTTAAATTATTCTTACCGACGCTCGACAAGGGGTCTAAACCAATCGCGGGGGCTCGCTACAGCGCTATAAACATTAGCGTAAGTGTCATGCTACGGCAGCTATTGTGGCATGAACAAAAACAATGCATTTTGAAGCAGCATATTCTGGGGAAACACTAAGTAGCCCCGCATCTGTTTAGCTTTAGACGACACAAAGCAAAAAGGGTTTTCTTTTTTTTTTTTTTTACAGTTCAGAAATGGTAGAGAGCTGTGTAGCGCTCCCGGCTAAATACCACACTAGCTAGCAGATTTCCCATTGATTTGTGCTATAAACAATGTCATCTATAGGGCCTTGAACGCATCGCGGCTTCACGGTCCTGCGGGGGTGAAATGTAAACAAAGATATGTACATTAGAGTGTGTGCTTATATTATAGGCGCTTCGTTTATGCGCTGGATCGGCGCCAAAGTATAGCACCACAGGCTAACGCTAATCGTGAGTTAGCGAGAGTTAGTCAGCTGGTCTGATTGAGGGGTGTCATTTTTATATTTCTCACATATAGGCGTGTAGGATATACTATGCAATTCAGAATCAAATGTGTTTTTAATAATTTGATCATTTAAAACAAAAATAAATAAATAAATAGATAGATAAATAAATAAATACATGGAAGGTTGTAAAATTGGTGCAAAAAAATGAAAATAAAAAGGTAATAATAAATGCACTATAATTATATACATTAATAAGTTAAAAAAAGAAAATAATAATAAGTAAAAAATAAATAAAGAAATAGATAAAGAAATAAATACAAGGAAGGTTGTCAAATTGGTGCAAAATAATGAAAATAAAATAATAATAAAATAAAAATAATAATAATAAATGCACTAAAATTATATACATTAATAAGTAAAAAAAAAAAATCTCAAGCTGTATATTTTACCACAGTACACCAATATAATTCTAAAAAACACAACAAAATTTAAAAAAAAAAATTGCATGAGACTTGATCTGAGCTCATCAAAATTCCACAGTGCTATAATACACTGAATATGTGTGTTAACAAAAACTAGGGTTTTCATGATACTAAAATTTCAAACTCCATACTCCGATACATGGGAAAAAAACAAAACTAACAAAAAAAGAAAACCTTTTTCTTTAGACAATAGAATTGTCATTTTCAAAATTAAATAAAAGTACTCTCTTTTAAATGACTATGTGGCCTTATCTGTGTAACCCCACAGTCTTATCTAAGGTTCATTTCTGTCTGTTAATGTGGGTTTTTCAGTATCGATACTTGTTTAAATGAATATCTAGTTTCAATATTAGCTTTAGTATTGAGTATCGAGTATCATATGTTCGATACTTTTGACAACCCTACAAGTAACAAATGAGTATCCGTCTCTTAAATAAAACCATAGACTGGCTTGCGTGTTCCTCCGTGTGTTCGTGCGGCCGGCTGGGTGTGCGGAGCTTTGGGTTGTGGTGAGATTGTGAAAAAGGCGCCAAAGATCCACTTCACAGAACAAGTGTGGCGTTAAAAAAAGAGACCGAAAAAAATGTGCTCCAATCTGCTGACCAACGTAGAGCTGAGGACGAGTTCATATGTGCACGCTTAATAGAGCCCGGAGGAAAGAAAAGACAAGATGGCAAGATGAAGAGATTTGCAATTTGCTACGAGATCGCTCACAATTTATTTAAAGAGCGGATATTTTACTTCTGCGGGGTTTTAACTGCACACACACACATGCATAACATCATTTCTGTGCTGTCACTCCCTCTTTAGACCGCTATCAAAACACAATCAACGTGCCATGAAACTACAGCGCATTGCATCGGGTTTGTCCAAAGGGCTTAGATCACTAGATTACTCAAACATGCATGGTTGACATCTACAATCTCTTTTGTTTTTGGTAGAAAGCTCAAAAAAAGCTAAAAAAAAAGAGAGATTTTGCATAAAACTTGCATTGCCTTGGAAAGTGAAATTCCGGTTACGCTTTTAAAAGGAGAAAACAGGAGCGGATCTGTGGAAAGGGGTTCTGTGGACATTTTTATTTTATTTTTAAACTACAGCGTAAACAGCTTTTATATACAATTTACAGTTCGCAAAACTTAAAGCAGACCTATAATACAAACTCTACTTTTCTAGAGTTTTTAATCCTTTTATAGTTTTGTGTTTGGAGTGATTTGTACACGTTTTTAATCGCTCATTTTCAAGACGACATTTTGCAGATCTACCCCTCGTTTTCACTGCCATCGCTCCGCACTTACGTCGTTCTCCAGTTTTACTTTCTCAGTCTGTGATACGTGTCGGGTTTGGCAAAGTCGCGCAGTCGTTTTGGTACAAATGAAAAAGAAGCTGCTGCTCGCTCGTGTGATCTGCAGCTGTCCATAGGGGGCGCCAACAGCATGCGGAGCTTTGTTGTGATGACCTTTACGGCGACGTCAGCTCCAATTTGGGCACTGCGTTTTTTTTTTTTATGCGCATGTCACCGGATTTGTTTCTTTTATGAAGTCGTTTTCGATGAATATAGAGATTTAAATGATCCACAGGTGTCATAGATTAGAACTATAGACACAAGCACAATATGTCTTCTTGCCCTCTCTCTGTCACCCTTTCTCTCTCTCCTTCTGTCTCCTTCCTCTCTTTCTCCGCTCACTCCCCCTCTCTCCCTCTCGTCAATCGTTCTCTCCGTCCCTGTTGCTGTGGCGCTCGAACTTGGCGGCAGATGTTTGGTTGTGTCTCTGAAGTGTGTCCCCCCCTCACAGCTCAGTCACTGCACATCACATCCTCCCTCTCTTTCTTTCTCTCTCTTGTCCCTCCATCTCTATTTCCTCTGCCTCTCCCTCATCTTTCTCATCTTTCTCTCTCCTCTCTCTTTACCCCTCCATTTCTTCCCTCTCTCTTCACCCTTCCTCTCTACCCTCCCTCTATCTCGCACGCTCTCTTCTCTCTATACCAACTCTTCCTTCTCCTCCCCCCCTCTCTCTCTATCCGTCCATTTCCTCTTTTCTCCCTCTTTCCTCTTTTTCTCCCTCTCCTCTCTCTCCATCTCTCACTCTCCCTTTCCTCTATCCCTCCGTGTCCTTTCTTCTCCCTCTTTCCTCTTTTTCTCCCTCTCCTCTCTCTCCATCTCTCACTCTCCCTTTCCTCTCTATCCCTCCGTGTCCTTTCTTCTCCCTCTTTCCTTTTTCTCCCTCTCCTCTCTCTCTATCTCTCACTCTCCCTTTCCTCTCTATCCCTCTGTGTCCTTTCTTCTCCCTCTTTCCTCTTTTTCTCCCTCTCCTCTCTCTCCATCTCTCACTCTCCCTTTCCTCTCTATCCCTCTGTGTCCTTTCTTCTCCCTCTTTCCTCTTTTTCTCCCTCTCCTCTCTCACTCTCCTTTTCCTCTCTATCCCTCCATGTCCTTTCTTCTCCCTCTTTCCTCTTTTTCTCCCTCTCCTCTCTCTCCATCTCTCACTCTCCCTTTCCTCTCTATCCCTCCATGTCCTTTCTTCTCCCTCTCCTCTCTCTCCATCTCTCACTCTCCCTTTCCTCTCTATCCCTCCGTGTCCTTTCTTCTCCCTCTTTCCTCTTTTTCTCCCTCTCCATTTCCAGCCTCCTCTCTACTCCCGCCGTTCTGTCCCCCTTTCTACCTCTCCCTTCATCCCTCCAGCTCTCCTCTCTTTCTCACTCTTGTGTCTCTTCTATCTCCCTCCCTCTTCTCTGTCTCTCTCTGTCTCTCTCTCTCCCTCCCTCTGTTTTTGCCCGGGGCCACTTCTCCGCCGCAGCTGTGTCCATCCCCCGCTCTACCTTTGGTGTTCAAGGCCCTCGGGCGCTAAATGTGTGACCACAGGAACAGAAAGGAAAGAGAGAATAAAAAGAAAAGAGAAAAATATTAAAATGGTGGTGCCACTGGCTCGCATCTGCTCAGGGCGGAGGGTTGGACGGACAGAAAGACAGGAAGCTGGCAGGAGAAAGAGAGGAGGAGGAGGAGGAGGGGAAGAGAAAGTAGAGGGGGAGAAGAGAAGGGAGGAAAGAGGAGAGGAGAAGGGGGGGCAGCCATGTTACCTTGACAAGAAAAGAAGAAGAAAAGTTGTCAAGGCCACAAACAGGAGCTCTGAGGAACACGACACAATTTACAACAGGAATTTTAGAAAAGAAATCTAGTTTTGGACTTGGACTTGGACTCTGCAAGAAAAGATCTATTTTCTCCAAAACGGGATCCAAAAAGTTTAAATCTAACAAGTTTCGCCAATTCAATCAGATTTAGTCAGATAGTTTTTGATTTTATTATACATTTAGTCGATGAATTGTCACGCGCATTTTCTAAAATCTACAACACATTTATAAAAAAATAACTACATTTGCATATCCATATCTCCGTGCAGACTTGTACGTGCGTATGTCGACGTTTAGATTACATAAACGGCGTGTACATCCTAATCCGATGACGTCATAATCTCAGACGGAGGACGGAGCCGATAGAACGATAGTACGATTCACTGTTTTTTGAAAAGAAATATCCCAAAAAAACTTATGATACAGCTCAGGTTTAACTATATTTAACTATTTAACTATTTTAAAGTGTGCGTCTCTTCGACTCAAACTCATGAGTCCATCTATTAGCCTATTTGAATCAGACTGGCGTTAATATTTTAGTACGTGGGTGTTAAAATATAAATGTCCAAATCGTACGGTCAAACGTCGCAGTTTATAATTCAGTGTCCCCGGTCGTCGCTTGTCAGTGTGTGATTAGCTGTAGATAAAGTCGAACGAGGGCTAAAGTGCGCTGTAGTGAGGTCATGTGACTCATTATGTAAACATGAGTCCGACATAAACGGCGTCAGAGCAGCAGACGACACTTGGGTTAATTAGCGTGGAACAGTCTGGATCATCACGCTGTTACTCAAACTATAACATATGTACATCATTATCTTACATTTTGTTGCAATATTGATCTAAAATGTCTTAATAATAGAAACAGGACCGTTGACGTCTTGTTCTTTCATTTTCTAATCCGTGTTATAATGTTGTTGAGTTGTGTCGGAACGGAAAACGCTCTGTTCCACCTCGTGATGTCATCATGTGGTAGTACCAGAAGTGCTTTGCTGTGTTTTTAAACTCCACACACCTTCACTTTAGAATCATTTGGATGATTTCAGTCCTTGAAAGTTAGACGTTAACTTGAAAACTAACACTTCATGACATCACAAGGTGGAACAGAGCATTGTGAGGTTTGGAGATGTAAACAGACTAAAAATAAAAGGTGACTCAAACGTGTGTGAATGAAATAAAACGCAACTCCAGGTGTGTTTTTAAGGAAGAAGAACATTCTAACATGGCTTACAGCTAATAAGAGTCACTTTTGTGTAATATAGGACCTTAACCTCCTGAGACCCGAGCTTTAATCAAACAAAATAATAAAAAAAATAAGTAAGTATAAAATTAAAAAAATAAAAATACAATAAAAATAATAATAAAAACAAATAAAAATAAAATAATAAAATAAAAAATAAAATAAAAATAAACAAAATAAATAAATATTCTAAACTCTTAGAAATATTCAAAATTGAACATGTTCTTGTTGCTGTTCTTCTAAAAATTTGCACTGTGGCCTAAACAATCCAAAATGTGTTGTCCACAGACGAGGACACCAGGTCTCAGGAGGTTAAACAGGAGCCTGATTTTTATGAATAAAGTCCGAACCATAAACTGTATATATAAATGGACGTAGCTAATGCTCTAGCCGCCACGATGCAAACAGGAAGTGAGCAAAGCCGCCTCTGGATCCACCAAATCTAGATGCAATTCACTATCTATTGAAAAGCCGCCGTTACTGCATAATTTGTCCGTAAATCAAACTATGAACGTTAATAACAGACAAATCAGGCGCCTTCTTTCCCCGAGGTCGTCCTGCTAGCGTTAGCGTTGCCAAGTACCTGAGAGCGGGAAGTGACGTTACCTTCAGCAGCCGCACTTCGGACGGACAGGCTCATTGGTCGCTATGATACTTGGAATTCCAAATATGGAACTGGGCTCCAAATCTGCCCCTATAAGAGCTTCATGAGCGTGATGAGGGTGATGTCACACTCACTTTGCACAGTCTATGGTGTGAACGCAAGTTTAGATGTAACTTTAATCTCGGGTTTCAACTTCCTGTTCTATCTCCATAACATATAATATTTAGTTTTAAATCACTAATATTTCATAATTCTGATACGCAGGAATAGTAGCTTATTTTGCCTCTTCTTCTTCTTCTTCTTCTTCTTCTTCTTCTTCTCCTCACGCTATGTTGTATTCACAAGATTACTGTAGAGTCAAAGAGTATTTCAAAAAGCCTGCAAAATCATAAATAAAAAACGATCATCCGACGCAAAATGATACAGCTGCGTACTCCTAAACTCGTATAAATACTACATCACTTAAACTCCTCGCAGACCTCCCACATCAGTGTTGTTTTGGAGTCCTTTTAGATCAATGGGGCTGATTGGGATGCACGGGACGGCCCGGTGATCAGGTTAACTCCACATGAAGAGGAGACAGACAGACAGACAGACAGGCAGGCAGAGGGAGGGTTGGGGGTGCGATTCCCAGAGCAGAACAGATGTGGATGACAACGTGCTCCTTTACACCTGTACGGCCCTTGTAACCCGGTGCTGTCGTGAATATTCATGACCCCAGAGGTTTGCTGTCGGCCATCAAACGCCCCTCCCCCCCCCTTTCCACCCTACTTTTACTCTGTACTAGGACATGTACACACACGTACTCGCGTGTTGGGCGTTCATGCTTCACGGGGACATCACGTTGACTTTCATTCATTTCTTGAAGACTGATCCAAACCATAGCCACAGTCTAATATTAAAGATGGCGCAGCGTGGAAAATGGAGCGTTCTATCGCGTTACAAAGTTGTTCCCTCATCAAAAACACGCCTGAAGATGTCGTAGAAGTCATTCACGTTTATGTAATCTTGTGATCTCTGTTAGCAGTACGTACATATGCTTCTCGCACAAGGCTCCGCCCACAAGCCTACATCATCCACGCTCCTGCACTGCAATATCCCATAAATATACCAAATAATGATACAAAATAATACACTACAACTTCACAAACCCGATGCAATGTGCGGTAGTTTTATTAGAAAAATGCACGCCAATTGTGTTGTGATAGCGCTCTGAAGGGGGAGTGGCTTATTAAGCTTGAGAAGCAAAGGGAAACTTATTAAACATGCTAATATGTTTGTTTGGTTTTTTAGCGAATATAGCATTTTCAAATCAATAAAAGTTAAAATGGCGATCTAAATGTGTTATGTGTGACAAATTAATATAAGTTAATTTAAGTGTAATATTCCCTCTTTAACCTAAAACATAACTTTAACATATTCTGTGTAAATGGGCACTTTACAACAAGAAACCACTCACCCATTCACTCACCCATTCACACGCACATTCACACACCAGTGTACGCTGACACTGAGGGCGAGGTGGGTTAAGTGTCTTGCCCAAGGACACAACAACAACAACATTCATCTGTGGGGGCTGGAATCGCACCGCCGACCTGTGGATCAGTGGATCTGACCGCTCAACTAATGATTGAACTGATGTTTATGTCGAGAGCGGGATTCGATTTTCATAAATAACACTTAAAATATAAATATGATCAGTCAGCATAATATTTGAACCATTATTTGGTTAAGAAAATATGTAAAAAATCAAAATGTACAATAGAAACCAAGTACTATTTCATCACATATTTTTATTGTGTAGTGATTTAATCTTTCCAGTAGCAGAAAAGGGGAAGTTTTTGTTTTTCTGGTAACTCTATAAGATCAGTAACATGACCACAGACCACTAATGTGCTCTGTGCGTGTGTTTTTTAAAAGTCTGCTCCAGTATTCCCCCAGAGTTTGCTCTCTCAGGCACGAGCTGAGGTCTGTGGGCTGAAAACTGACAATGCTCCACGACATCTGGTTAGCTCTGCGGTTTCAGAGGTCTGTGTCTAACCTGTCTGCAGAGAGAAGTAAGGCCGTGTAATGTGAGACGAAATAGAATAGAAATGCCACGTTTGATAACTACCAGAATGTGAAAGTGGTTTAAAACAGCTTTTCCACAGCTGTAAAAAGTGTTAAAGGTAATAAAAAGTTACAAACGTGTATTTCAAAAGTATGTTCCCACGCCGTAGTAGCACAGTATAAGTGGTTCAGATAGTTTTATGACGGCCAACCTAACCCCACTGCAGTTATCAGTGAGATCGGGGCTCAGATCTACTCATTTTTTTTACTGGAAGAGCTTTCAGAATGTGTGGAAGAAAAATATTAACAACGGGTAAAACTAGACACACACACAGAAAAAATTGTGTTTAAGGAGTTATAAAAAGTCCTTACTAAACAGGACACACAAATAAAAGAAAATGAAAATAAAAGTAAATATAGAAACTGTGCAGCTGTACTAACGCCACAGAGAAGGCTGCGGTTCGCCTGTGGTCTGACAGCGGTGCCTGAAGCTTCAGAGAGGTTTGGCATTGGTCTGTGGACTTCCTGTTTTGGTGAGAGGTCGGAGGAAGAGTGACTATATTTGGTGGTGCTTTCTGCAGACGTGCACGGTTCAAGAGTAAAACCCACTACTTCCTTTGACAAGTTAATATGCAGCAAGCAGATGGTTTTTGGCCTGAGCTGTCACAAAAGTCCCTACTCTATAAAGAGACCAGAGAGCAAATGTGTCCAAAAATGTACACCAGAGAATATGTTTGCAATCGATCAGAAATGTGCTAAAGCGTGTCGGCAAATACACCAGAATATACCTGAGTGGACTGTAAAATACGTTTTTCAAGCTGCACTATGTAACTTTTCAGCTTAAGGCTCCACTGAAGGCAACACAAAGTTAGATTTAAGTGTTTTTGATTGGAACGCTGCAAATTTACGCCGTTTGCGCTAAAGTTGGCAAAAAGGTGACTAAGAATGGTGAGATGATGCTATCAAAATACCATATACACAGTTTAGAAGAAACAAAAAGGATGATTTATGAAACTTGTCCATGTCGTGCTTTAATGCCAAATTGTACAAACATAGTGCATCTTTAAAATAAACAATATACTCTAATACTAATATACTAAAACAAGTCATTTGCTATTCTATTCTTTTAAAGTATATAATGCCAGCCCCACCTTTAACGTCTCTATATATAAACTGAAGATTGCTCAAGTCTTCCCAGCAGTTTCCACATTATTCTAATCCAATCCAACTTTATTTCTAATGCACTTTAAAAACAACAGAGTTAACCAGAGTGCAGGACACAACAGACATTTTAAAAACACAGATAAATGACAAACATACAAATAAATAACTACAGACTGTACACTATAAAAATCAACATATCAATAAAAAGCTAAAGAGAAAAAGTGCGTTTTAAGAACTGATTTAAAAGTAGAGAGTGACTCAGCCTAAGGTGCAGGGGCAACGCGTTCCACAGTTTGGGACCAGCCACAGAGAAGGCCCGGTCCCCTCCAAGTGTCCTCCTCATTTTTGGAACGACTAAGAGTGAATGTTCTGCAGACCTGAGTGAGCGAGCGGGAGTATAGGGATGAAGCAGGTCCGACAGATATTGCGGAGAGAGGCCGTGGAGGCATTTAAAGACAAAAAAAAGAATTTTAAAATCAATTCGATAAGATTATTCTAAGAAGAGACCAATCAGAGCATGTTTATCTGCACCGATGTAGTTATAGTAAAGTGTGACCGAAGACGACAAGCTCATTTACCAAAGATACAAACATGGCACTCAGGACTATGTGAAGCAGTTCAGTGATAGAGAATGTACTGGAAATAAGTACAAGTAAAAGTACTGTAACAAAAAAAATCTGAATAACACCACAATCTGAAAGTTCTCTGAGCGCTGCCCAATCAGAGCAGACGATGCAGTATCATTGTGTAGGAACAGAACGCAGCAGAGACAAATCACCGCTCTTACCTGATCGGCTGATGTCGGCCGCATCAGCGACACTCGGTCGTACTGCCGCCTCAGCAGAGCCCACAGAGCGTCCATCCGACCCTGATACGCAAAACAAAAGGCCGTTTTTAGTTTTAGTTTTTAATAACTCAAATAAATTCTAATAAAATACGATATGATTAGAGGTAAAAATGCAGAAATATTTAAACTTAAGATCTATTTTAAAAGTTGTATGACATTGACTGTGTTTAGTTTGGTCGAGTATTTTACTTTAGCTATTTGGGACTTTGCACTAAAATAGGCAGTAGATAATGTTATTCAATTTCTTTTTGTAAAATCTTGAATACGATGATAACTATTTAGTGAATTAAGTTTTCTAACCTGTCATATGCACTTTAAGGGTTTAGAGCGGGGGTGTCCAAACTTTTTGCACAGGGGGCCAGATTTGGTGACGTGAAAAGCTGCGGGGGCCGACCATTCACCCTGATCATTCTTTGAACCATTAATATTAAATGCACATGAACTATTTAATTATTTTTTTTTTACTTTTTATTGCAACTGGCTTTCACCTTTCAAAAACAAAATGAGTTATACACAGATTATAAATATGAAAAAGTGAACATTTAATCTGTGGTTTTGATTATCACAATAAAATTAATTCACTGAGATTTTCAGATTTATTCACCAAACAAACTGAGACTGGACTGAAACTGGGATCTGGACTGTAGTAAATCGGCCCGGTCTGGCTCAAAGATGGTGGTTTGGACGAGCAAAACGTGGCAGGTGAGTCAGTCTTGTCCTCGCACCTTAAACTTGTCTTTATCCAATTGCCGTTAAAAGTCAGCGAGAGCGCGACCTCGGAGCCCGGCCCGGATCTGCTGCCATCCTCGGTGAAATATAATATCGCTTGTACATGTGTATTTTACGTTGGTCAACAGGGCAACGGGCCACACATAATTATTTTTATTCCAGAGGCTGCGGGCCATTGGAAATTTGTACACGGGCCGCAATTGGCCCCCGGGCCGGACTTTGGGTACGCCTGGTTTAGAGGATACCCACCCAGACACCAGCAAAACAAGCAAACTCACACACAGAAGGCCCAAGCAATCTGAGACACAAACCCTGAACTCACTGCCAATCCTTGTTATCTAGGCCTACGTCATCATAGTTATAATACTCCCTACAATGGAAGCATAAGTAGATGGAGACTAGACTGTGACAGGACTGGGCTCTACTAGACTGAATGGACGACACTATCACAGTGTGTGGAGGATTCATGTGGGTGCTGGGTCCTGTACTGATGGTAAATAAACTTCTCCTGTGTTAAAACTCCAGGTTTATCTTCGTTAACTCTTGATATTCAATATTCTATAATTCTACACTAGTAAACACCAGTAAAGAAAATGTCATAGTATCAACATAGACTTTATTATTAAAACATTATTAATCTAGTCTAATATGAATTTATTTTGGGGTTTGTAGCGTTTGAATTAAAGAAGTTGCAAACCAAGTGAGTCGCCCAATACATGATTAGATCACTGAAACAAAGTGTCAAAATGTCTTTTTTCAACCATATCTCTCTTCGCTAAATAAGATTATATCCAGTTTTAAAATATAGTAATTAAAACAAAAGCTCTCCATGTTGCTGAGTCTCAGGTGACACGATAGTATTTTATAGGTCAATATTATTTAATACAAATAGGAGCAGCTAAAATGTTAGAATGCAGATTTTTGTTGTAACAGTGAAATCTTGAGTCTAGTCAGTAGTAGAAACTAAAGTGTTACTGTGAGCGGTTTGTCTGACCTTGATGGGAGTGTACCACTTGTTCTGGGGCTGATGTGTAGGAACAGGTCTGGCTTTGGGTCTCTGGACCATGGGTTCCTCTGCATCTTCGGGGATGGAGATCTTGGCATTTTTAGCCTTCTCCAGCCGGGCCCCCTCCTCTGTTGAGCCCTTCTCTCCCCAACGCACCTACATAAAACCAGAAGAGAAACGTTTTAAAACCTGTACTCTCATTTTAAAAACTGTACTCTTCCTTACCAGCGTTGCCAAATTGCCAAAAAAAACTAAAACATAACATTAACAGTTTTATATATAACTGTCTGTCATTTCTATAGACTGCATATAGTCATTACTGGGTCTATTAACATGAAACAGAACTAAAAAGAGGATAAAAATCACCCCTTTTAATGGCGTGAGAGTGCCACTTGGGATAAATCATGAGTCTCAAAATGTGTAAGCAACTTCGCAAAAAAAGAAGCCCATAGTCGCTGTAAAGAAGTGAACTTGGCAACTATGTTCACTACATGCAATACAAGAGAAACAAGAAAAACAAGAATCGCTATTTAATCAAGCACATGTCCAGGAGCATTAATGATTTCACCAAACCATTAAATTGCATAATGATTGTTCCTGCAGCTCTAGTGCCTGTATGGAATTTGTATGCAAAAGTTTAATTTAATTACGTTAGTTTTAAAATGATAGAAACAACAATAATTTGCAATGCTATTTCATGTTACGTGGAGGTCGGAAGTGAACCAGGGTGCTGTGTGGGTGAAGAAGACAGGAGGAAAGTGTGTCATTTCAATAGTTTAGATGTTCAGAGAGGTTGTGTTATCAGTTTCATTTGTTACCAGAAATGCGATATTAGATTTGAACATGTTTACCTCATATCTGGGGATTGTGGAATTTAAAATCAAAATCTTACATGCGGTTCCTTTAAGATATGTAGTCTCTCATCCGTGTCCTTCCCACCTCTTGACGTCACCCGTTTACCATATTGTCCCATGTGTGAATACTTCTTCATTCAGTCCTTCACGTCTGCTCTACCCCCCTACAAAAACATGTACCTTTGTGTACACTAGCAGCTAATTAGCAACACATTGACACTGTAGGTTAAAGCGTGACATCCTCGCAGCTTTTCAAATCTGTTTCTGATGAATAAAAGATCATTTGTTTTCTGGTTGTTGGAGACAAGAGGAGTTTTTCTCAGCGTGACGTCTTCAGCGCAAAGGTTTGAGTCGTGCCTCCAGGAGCAGTAGCCTGTCAGGGGGAATCCACCTGGGACAATGGGATGAAAGAGGCTCCGGCTCAGGCTGAGCACACTCCACGGAGAGGGTTAAACACATGATAACCCCAGAGGATCATGCGAAGTCCCTGCAACGCCAACCACATGCTGCTTGGAACATGCAGCTGTTTAAAAACTAAGGTATCTATAACATGAAATTCTCTTACTGCATTAATAAAGTCCCATTGTGTAACATTTCAGACAATAAACACATACAGTGAGGCAAATAAGTATTTGAACACCCTGTGATTTTGTAAGTTCTCCCACTTAGAAATCATGGAGGGGTCTGAAATTTTCATCTCAGGTGCATGTCCACTGTGAGAGACATAATCAAAAAAAATCTGGAAATCACATTGTATGATTTCTAAAATAATTTATTTGTATGTTACTGCTGCAAATAAGTATTTGAACACCTGTCTATCAGCTAGAATTCTGACCCTCAAAGACCTGTTAGTCCACCTTTAAAAAGTCCACCTCCACTCCATTTATTATCCTAATTTAGAAGCCCCTGTTTGAGGTTGTTAGCTGCATAAAGACACCTGTCCACCACATACAATCAGTAAGACTCCAACTACTAACATGGTCAAGACCAAAGAACTGGAAGAGACACAATTGTAGACCTCCACAAGGCTGGAAAGGACTACGGGGCAATTGCCGAGCAGCTTGGTGAAAAAGATCCACTGTTGGAGCAATTATTAGAAACTGGAAGAAGCTAAACATGACTGTCAATCTCCCTCGGACTGGGGCTCCATGTGAGATCTCACCTCGTGGGGTCTCAATGATCCTAAGAAAGGTGAGGAATCAACCCAGAACTACACGGGAGGAGCTGGTCAATGACCTGAAAAGAGCTGGGACCACCATTTCCAAGGTTACTGTTAGTAATACACTAAGACGCCATGGTTTAAAATCATGCATGGCACGGAAGCTTCCTCTGCTTAAACCTGCACATGTCCAGGCCTGTCTTAAGTTTGACACTGACCATTTGGATGATCCAGAGGAGACATGGGAGAAAGTCATGTGGTCAGATGAGACCAAAATAGAACTTTTTGATCTTAATTCCACTCCACTCCACTTCCATTCCACTGTTTGGAGGAAGAAGAATGATGAGTACCATCCAAAGAACACCATCCCTACTGTGAAGCATGAGGGTGGAAACATCATGCTTTGGGGGTGTTTTTCAGCGAATGGGACAGGACAACTGCACTGTATTAAGGACAGGATGACCGGGGCCAAGTATTGCAAGATTTTGGAGAACAACCTCCTTCCCTCAGTTAGAGCATTGAAAATGGGTCATGGCTGGGTCTTTCAACATGACAATGACCCGAAGCAAAGCCAAGGATAGGAGAACCAAGGAGAGGCTCCATAAGAAGCATATCAAGGTTCTGGAGTGGCCTCACCAGTCTCAAGACCTAAACCCTATAGAAAATCTTTGGAGGGAGCTCAAACTCCGTGTTTCTCAGTGACAGCCCATAAACCTGACTGATCTAGAGAAGATCTGTGTGGAGGAGTGGGCCAAAATCCCCCCTGCAGTGTGAGCAAACCTGGAGAAAAACTACAGGAAACATTTGAACTCTGTAATTGCAAACAAAGGTTACTGTACCAAATATTAACATTGATTTTCTCAGGTGTTCAAATACTTATTTGCAGCAGTAACATACAAATAAATTATTTAAAAAAATCATACAATGTGATTTCCAGATTTTTTTTAGATTATGTCTCTCACAGTGGACATGCACCTAAGATGAAAATTTCAGACCCCTCCATGATTTCTAAGTGGGAGAACTTACAAAATCACAGGGTGTTCAAATACTTATTTCCCTCACTGTAAATAATAAAGGCATTACTTTTAGGGTGTTTTTTTTATTATGTTTTTATGAAATGCATCTTAGGCAAAAAGTCTTCACTGTAAAACTGTAAAATTGTCTTTTGCTATCATACAAAATGTTACAAATTGGACTGTTATTAAATTATATATATGATGATGCGCTTTATCCATGTGTCATTGTGCCATGATGCACCTAAACACAAAAAGCATTATCAGACACACTTACTCAAACTCTACACGGGACGTAAAAACCCAGGTTAGTAACTGTAACTCTGGCTCTAGGAGTGTGCAGGCTTGGGTTCAAAACGTCACTATCCTATCTTCATAATGAATCGGCAATGTAAATGAAATGAAAGAACACATTACGTATTTTCTTGAACACGTTGGACAGCGTTGATTCCATTTTCTTTTCTTTTGCTTGTAGTTGATCAAGTGTGAGTGCGCCTTAGGTTAGTAAATGTGTGAAGTGATGTCAGTGGCCCCTCCCCCTTCTCCACCTGCTTCTTGTCTTGTCGGAAACTCTCTTTTAAAGATCACAACGTCCTTTAAAATATTCACACATTGGATACAGTTTGATCTGAACAGCCGCCCCGTTTGAAGTCTTTTAAACCTGGATACGAGTTCTGCCAACACCAATCAGCCCTTAGATGATGGACAAAGCTAGACCTCTCTTTACGAACACTCCGGGGACCGCGGTAGTAGAAGGAGCCTCCCGGAGGATTGTGGGATATCCCTGTAACTTCACAGCGGGGAGAGGACATGAAACAGAGTGTGCAGAGATAGAGAGAAGGTGGAGGTAGAGGAGGAGGAGGTGGGGATAGGTCAGAGGAGATGGAGTGATGAGAGGAAGAAGAGTGGACCTGGCAGGAGCTGTCATGTCCCACCCGTCACAGATAGGAGGCAGCGGCGCGCAACCCAATCAAAAGTTCAAATCAAACATCGGCCTCAGCACTTTTAACACCACGAGAATGTGAAGAATAGAAGTGAGTACAGAAGGAAGTGGGATAAGCGCAGTTATTTTTGTTTGTTTGACTAACTTTTGTATCTTTTTAATACTGTTGTCACAAACACGATTTCGATACCAAGGGAGAGGCTTGAAACTCCAATAAAATGATGACACCACAATGATAATAAAATATACACATGAAAAAAGAAGAAGCTGTACCCAGGCTAACACCAGAGAGAGCTACACATTTATCAAGCAAAAAGTTACAACATCGTGACGAATACTTCAAGCTGATTGGTTGAAGTGCGACAACAGGGGAACAAGCTGAAAAATCAAACTTTTGCAAAATCCATCGTCCACAAATGCACAAAGCTCCTGCATGATTCAGAGAGAGGCTGAAGCATGTCTGTGGCGACGTGTTTGTTTTGGTATGTTTCAGCGCTTTACCTTTGGATTCCACTCAAACCACAATACTGCGCAGGGATTGGTCACAAAATTGCAAGAATTCAACTTTCCTTAATGACTACTTTTAATGACTACCCTTTATCCTTGTTTCTGAAATGTTATCTTGAATTATTTTAATAGTATTTTGACATTCTTAGTGTTGCTATTGTGTATTATATAAAGAGGTATGGTTCATTCTTCATTCACTCCTAAAACTTTTGCATACAAGGCGTCCTTAACCTCCTGAGACCTGGTGTCCTCATCTGTGGACAACACATTTTGGGTTGTTTAGGCCACAGTGCAAATTTTTAGAAGAACAGCAACAAGAACATGTTCAATTTTGAATATTTCTAAGAGTTTAGAATATTTATTTATTTTTTTATTTTAATTTGTATTTATTTGTTTTATTTTTAATTAATTAATTGTATTTTATTTTTTAACTATTTATTCGTATTATTTTTTATTTTATTTTTTATTGTATTTAAATTAATTAATTTATATTTTTTTATTTTTTATCTATTTTTAGTATTTTTTTTATTTTTTGTATTTTAATTTATTTTTTCATTTTATTTATTTATTTATTTTTATTTAAAGGCATATGTCTTCCTGCACCTGTCAGCAGCACAAATGCGACACATTTTTCCTAGAGGCAAAATTGTTTCTCATTTTGTTTTGTTTTTTACACAAAATGCATGTGTTCAAGCTCTTAATAGTTTTTGCAAATAAAGTCCTGCAGGAGCTCGGGTCTCAGGAGGTTAACAGTTATAATTACCGTCACAAATGCACATCGGACATTGCATTGGAGCAGGTAAATATGCCACAGCTGATTTACAAAACAAAACTAAACTAAAAATAATAATAATAACTGTTAACTTGGGACTGACCTCCATACGTTTGATCCCTCCTGCTCCTCTCCCTCCGTAGTATGAGGCGTCCACTGTTGGCCATTTCTTTTTCGGTGACGGTTCAGGCTCCTAGGAAAAAATACACATATGACATTACACTGAGCCACCCAGTGAAAGAAACCGCCCTGTTCTTGACCAAAACACTTCACCCACATCGCCAACTCCTGTCACTAAAGAGACTGCTTATAAGGGAAAGGTCATCGGGTCCTCTGCTTTGACAGGGTGGAAAAGAAAGTCAGTAAATTAAACCTTTTTACCTTGCATTCATTCAAATACAGGTGTTTTAAATGCAAAAAATGCCTTGAAAAAAATGCCTGACCTGGAACGTGACCTGGTTGTGTCACCTGCTTGTCTCTATTCTAGATTCATACCAATAATGCTGTTCCTTATAAGTCCAGCCTCTTGTCGCCCCTCACTCCCCCCGTTGGTCATCAAAGTATCGGCCAGTTTAGCAGCTCTATTTGGAATATGGCTGTGGACGGAGTGTAGGTGTTTTTCGTCGTGCTTTAACAAAAAATGTAGTGAAAAACAATGAGTAATCTATTGAGGAGCGTCCTGCTTATGAAATATATTACATAATAACAACTTTGAAGACATGACTAAACAACTTAGTTCCTTTTATTTGCCTCTTGTTCACAAAATGGCCGCCCTGTCAGCAGTAGCAGCAGTAGCAGATTTGGACTAGCCAGCGGTTGTTCCCTGACAACAGTGACTGACACGAGACTGAGAAGCAGGTTGTCCAACATGTGAAGGAGCTCAAAGACAAGATGGCCCCGCGGAGTTTAACATGAGGCCAGCATACAGACAGACAGACAGACTGACAGGTAGAGAGAGAGACAGGAGTAGACACAGGCACTTGTCAGGGTTATAAGAAAAAGACAACACGCATTCATTTGTCAAGAGGAGACGGATCAGATGTGCGTCCCCAGTTGTCCTAAATGTGTCCTAGTTTAAAGTGGGACTAATCACCAAACTCCACAACCATATTTCAAATAGCGCTGGTAAACTGGGCGGAGCCGGACGACTAAAGATGAGAGTGAGGGGGGAGGAGGGGCAAAAATGGGCGGAGCCTGGGGGTATAAGGAATGTGATTGGTCTGAAAGATATTCACACTTTAACCTCCTGAGACCCGAGCTATTTGCAAAAACTGTTAAGTGCTTGAACATTTTGTGTAAAAAAACAAAATGAGAAACAATTGTGTGTAAAAAAAATATAATAAAAACAAATAAAAAATAAAATAAGTAAATAAAAAATAAATTAAAATATAATAAAAAAAATGAAATAAAAAATTATAAAAACAAATACAAATTAAAAAAAATAATTAAAATAAAAAATAATTAAAATAATGTTCTTCTAAAAATTTGCACTGTGGCCTAAACAACCCAAAATATGTTGTCCACAGATGAGGACACCAGGTCTCAGGAGGTTAAGCTCC
Organism: Periophthalmus magnuspinnatus; assembly: GCF_009829125.3. NCBI lineage: Eukaryota > Metazoa > Chordata > Actinopteri > Gobiiformes > Gobiidae > Periophthalmus > Periophthalmus magnuspinnatus. The sequence continues at coordinate 33,186,320 of NC_047134.1, forward strand.
GCCTCTGCAGTCAGGTGTAATGGTGATTGCAACTGGCTGTAATCAGGGCAGTCCTGTGTGATGTCACATAGCACACTCACCCAAAGCTGCAAACTGACCTTGTTCGCAGTAAAATAGGCAGTAGGTAATGTTTTTTTTCTGTAAAATCTTAAGTATCATGATAATTATTTAGTTGAATTACGTTTTCTAACCTGCCACATGCACTTTAAGGGTTTAGAGAGAAAAACAAGCAAACTCACACACAAAAGGCCCAAGCCATCTGAGAAGCAAACCCAGGAACTTCTTGGAGTCACAAAGGAGTCTTTTACACGATTGCATACACGTACGGATTCTGCAGGTACATACTGTCAGTGCGTTACTCACCGGTGGTGGAGGTCTGGACGGAGGAGGTGGAGGAGGAGGGTCCTTGATGACCTGGATAAAACAAAGTACATCAGCTGTCAGCAGCACATCACACAGGCCTGTTCAGTCACTGCTCTGTCACTGCTCACTCCTTTAGATGGGAGTGGACATGAGGTGATGGAGGAGAGGAGACAGACAGAACACTGAGGAGAGCAACTTTACACCACGTTAGCACCGCCACCATGGTTAGCTAAGTAAGACGTTATAACCATTTGTGCAACCTCTGCCATTTTGCTGTTTGTTGTCTTTGTGTGCATCTTTAAAGGAACACATATTATACAGTCTTGTGGCTTAAATTCTCTTTTCAACATGCTTTTTGTCTTCTTGGGATAAGTGTTTCACCTTTTCTCACTTAACATAATGAACAATGAGAAAGTAGATGAATGAAGTCCTTAAACGTTTTATCTACGATGTAACAAAACTGGCAAAACGTGAGGTTAAAACTTGATTAACCAGTCGGGGAATCATATTGTCTGTCTGTATCTTTTTTTTTTCAATCTGCAATGCAATCTTTATTCTACATTACAATTGTGTAAAATGTTTTGAAAGACACACTACACGGCGGCAGTAATTCTATTCTTGAATTTGACAGAGCTGTTATTTGCTGTGAGTCGTTTCCTTTCATTTCATTCAGCATATATGATGAGATTAAACATGCACTTTTCACTATCTGCTTATCTCCATGGATGTGTTATTTCTTTCCCAAAAAGTTTCCACATAGTATGGCATTAAACGTGTCCAATCAAATCATGCAATTTGTCCAAAAAGCATAATGGGGGATCATTTTCTTCACCATCAAATATGAGCACGAAACTGTGTCTGGTGCACGCGACCTGTCAGCAGATCAGCTTCGACTAAGAGGCGCCTGCTACATGGCGTCGGATCATTTCAACGTTTGCATCTCTACATTTGTGTGTGTGTGTGTGATGCCCCAGCTCCAAGCGGCACAAACGCAGGTGAAGAACGCGCAAAAATGTTCCAGCACACGGCGCCCCGGATGATCGAAGCAGCGCTGACGATGACAATAACTCTACACTGCCAGCCAGAACTGTTCAATTTGGGACACAGTCTGTACCTGGCCCAAGAATAAAGCAAAGGGAGGGATGTGAGAAACAGAAGTAGACAGAGGGACGGACAAACCAGAGGAGGGGTTTGACTGTTTAAAAAAAACAAAAAAAAATTAAATATACATATTCCCACTTCTCTTTACCTAATATATTTTAAGTTATATTTTTTTCTTAATATTTTTGCGGTAATACTTTTCCATTTCCCGTCGTATAATGCACTTTGCCTGACGAAATGAGAAATCCCACTATTCATAACATCATAGTCTAGCCACGTCCAGCTAGCGTTTACTCCTGACAGGTAGCTAGAGACATCTCCTCTGCTCCTCTGATCACCGCTGCTCCGAGTTAAGCCAACAACCCTGGGCCCCTAGCGCTGGAAAGAGACAGGCGAGAAGGCGGGCGGGTGGGGGAGGCAGCGAGGGAGGAAAGGGGGGGATGGAGGGTACACTGGCGGTTGCTCCGGTCTTAATTAATTGGATAGAGCCCGGCGCTTCCAAGCAAATCCCCCCAATCATAAAGTCCTAAGGAGTCAATTAGCCGCGATGAGATACGGCGGAACGGATATCGGGCAGCGGGCCAAAAAAACGAGGAAAAACAACTTCGTTTGGTGGCAGGCAGAAGGGGCGAAGGGGGCGGAGGGATGGGGCAGGTTGTGACCGGACTGCGGGCGATCTCCGTGACAACGCTGACAACCGCCGGAGCAGGTTGTCCACGACGCGACGCAGCTCGAAGGCAAGATGGCCTCCGAAGAGCGTCCCCAGATGTCGACGGGATTGGTAAAACAAATAGACAAACTGGCGAAAGGTCCGGCAGTGTGCGGAGTTTTTGAAGTACTTATGGGCTCGTGTGCATTGGGATGTATCGTTCAGATGAGGCAGTTTTAAGAGTTTCAAAGTTGAGGCGCATCTTAGTGAAGGCTGCTTGAACGCTAAAACCATCAGAATGAGTCTAGGAATCAAATCAAAGAATCAATACCCAGATAATAATAGACTAAAATTACAATTAGTATTAAAAAGGAGAGAAAAACACACAATAGGACAAAAACTAGACATTCCTGAATAGTCTAATAATCGTCTTGATCTATTATGGTCACATAGTTTGATAATAATGACTAAAATTGCCTTTGATTAACATTGTGGCAAAATTGGTATCAAGTATTAAGTCTTTTCCTTAGTTTAATTATGAATATGAAAAGAATGAAATGAATATATATTATTTACAAATATATAAATTTACAAATTAAGCACTGACGCTATTCCTACTACTACATATTTAAAAGGTACTATTGCTATCTGCAGTTTCGTCCTGATTTAGTCCTGGTTTAGACCTGGATTAGAATTGGTTCAGTCCTGGTTTAGTTCTGGTATAGACCTGGTTTTCTCCTGGTTTAGAAGTATTTTAGTCCTGGTTTAGCCTCGGTTTAGACCCAGTTAAACATCCCATTAGCAAACAGAGCACAAAGTCCCTTCCCCTGTTTGTTCCTCCTTTCCCCGCTGACCACGCCTACTTTGGGGTCACCATGACGATATCCCAGACCACCTTTTAGCGAAAATGATGACACAATCTTAGTTATTAGAGCGATTAAAAGTCATGTTGGACAGTTCCATGCTTATTTCGGTACGGGCTGTGTCACTATTTAAAATGTTTTATCGACCAAAACCTCAGCCTAAGCAGAAACCGATAATGTAATGTCCTTTTTCTTCACTGTCTGCTCCTTGTCCCCTCTCTGCCCCATCAAACTCCCAAACTACTGCTATAAATACTTCTAATTGGAGTAGGAGCGTATCTCAACTTAAGGCTGCCCCCAGACCGCAGTCCCATTCGTCACCGTGGTTACCGTGTCGGCTTTCGTGCATTTGCTAAATTGGTTTTGGTGGGAAAACGTAATGTGATTATGGCCTATCATAGATCCTAGCAGCTGTTTGCTTCGGCGGAGTCCCTCGCACATACTGTTGTCATTAAAATAATGAAAAATCGTCAATTAGGCTGAATTCATAATCTCTCAGTGACATATGACTGTGGAGGCTGGCTGTGGAGGTCACTAGAGTTTTTCAAATGTTACGAGCTAATTATGGTTTCTACTAGAGATGCATCGATTCAGGTCATGATATTGACAAATACTTGTGCCGATACCAATTGCCAACCAATACTAGGGAACTGGTTTTAACTGCTAACACATAAGATATTTAGATCACCATTTAGATACCGAGGAAAACAACGTATTAACATGTTTACTAAGTTTCAGCTAGCCTCCAGAGCGCTAATGAAACTACTGCACATCGCGTCAGGTTTGTGAAATTGTAGTGTATTGTTTTGTTTTGTATCCTATTTTTGCCGTGCAGGAGCGTGGGTGACATAGGTTTGTGGGCTGAGAGAGATCGCTCGGTTACGTACGCATCGATGACAGGCATGTTTTTGATGAGAGAATGTTATAACACGATAGAAAGCTCCATTATGTCTTTAAAGCAAAGCACAGATATCAAATAGTAGTTCTGTTTTGTTTTTTTTTTTACATTTTTAAGGTGCGGTGCTTCCTATATTAAACGGACACAAATAGGCAGTCACATTTATTTTGTTATGGAAGCATGACGGAGGAGAAACGGCGCATTAATATGAATATCTCGAGAGGTGATTGGTTGAGAGTCAAAGGTAAGAAGGCTGTGATTGGCCGACAGTGACGGGAAGCAGAGGAAGTACAAAACAGTCTTCCTGTTTGTGTTCACGCTCCAGGTTCGTCCCATTCACATCGGTCGGATTAGCTCTTTTATTAAGCAATTACGGAGCAGATTTTGCCGACATATTGTGGATAAATAGGGGATTATGTGCTACCTGATGGGCAGATGTGCGCGACTGTAATTAAAATCTCAACCATCTGACGCCACGAGAATACAACCGGTCAGAAATATAATCTGGTAATGTCCAAAGCCCGGCCCAAACCATGTGGACTCAAGCTGTTTTTCATCAAGCCTAATACACTGGACCTGTGCCAGCTCTTCAATATGGAATATGATGGGCAGGTTGTGGGTTAGACTCCGAATCTCTCTGAGTGGAGTGTGTCTCCAGTGTGGTTATACTGTCTCCAACTCTCAGTAAGGAGGTTGTGGGTTAAACTCCTGATTGACATATGATTTTAGTTACACTACTACGCGTGGGTTTCAACTTATTTTTAAATTGTTAATTGCTTTGGCAACAGTCCTAATTTTTCATCATTTGAATTTTCGGAAAAGGCTATGAGAAAAATAAACGCTAAATTTATTTCAGAACCAGAGCAGGGGGTCACTATTGAGCTCCAAAAGGCCACATGGTAACATAAAAGAAAGTAGTATCAAAATGAAATGCAAAATGTTGATAATACGACTGTAAATTCTTGAGGACGTTCTCCCATTCAAGGTATAATATTTTGCTTTAAATTGTTAATCGATACAGAAACAATCACATCATTCTGGAACCCATGGATACATCTGCTCGTTCAACTCTCAATTTTGCATAAAGCCATCACGCCGTGCTATAATATCCTTCAAAATGTCTGCCTTATGCGCACCAGAACTAAACCCAATTTGCAACTTTGTTTTAACTAAACTCCACCACCTTTTGTTTTCAAACCGGCCTCATTTCATTTCCATTCGCCGCATTCCCTGAACCGTAATCGCAGCTCAAAAACAAAGAGCTCCACAGCTTGTCTGACCCCGGTGCTGGCTCCGTTCCATGTTTGAGTAGAGAGTGAGGGATTGTGGGAGAAAAAGAAAAAAAACAAAAAGAGAGAAAGAGAGGGATGGTTTTGGCAGACTGCGGGTTTAAATATTAACATCCCCACACATGGCTCGGTTTCGGATCGGAGTCCCTGGGTGCGGCGGCTAAAACCCCCCGCGCCCGGCCAGACATGCTGCGGGCGGATTACCCACTAACGCCTGTGTTGGTTTTCCAAAATATGCTCCGGAGCCAGGTGATGGGAGCGATGGAGAGATTTGAATAAAACGAGAGAGGAGGAGAGGGGCAAAAGAGGGGAGCGCCATCTGTACGCCGCCCTGGATAGAGGAGTGTGTGTGTGTGTGTGTGTGGGGCGGAGAGGGGAGGTACGCGGGAAAGGGCCTGGAGGTGGAGGTTTGAGTGTGTGTTTGAATACGCAAAACAGTTGGTGGTTCCATTCCAGCTCTGACACGTGCGTACTGTCAAAGTGTCGTTGGGCAAGACACTTTTACTACCGTGCCTGTGTGTGACGGTGGGTGGAGGGGAGAGCTGTAAGGGAAAGGACGGGAGGTGGTGGTTAGGGTGTTTAAATATGCAAAAGGTTGGTGGTGCTATACCAACTCTGACAAGTGCTGTTGTGTTATTGGGCAAGACACTTCACTGACCAGCTTGTATGAATGTGTAATGGTATTAAGGATAGTTTGGGGAAATTGGTAAATACATGGCAAGAAACCGAGCTTTTTAACCTCCTGAGACCCGAGCTTTAATCAAATAAAATAATAAAAAAATAAGTAAGTATAAAATTTAAAAAATAAAAATACAATAAAAATAAAAACAAATAAAAATAAAATAATTAAATAAAAAATAAAATAAAAATAAACAAAAAAAATAATATTCTAAACTCTTAGAAATATTCAAAATTGAACATGTTCTTGTTGCTGTTCTTCTAAAAATTTGCACTGTGGCCTAAACAATCCAAAATGTGTTGTCCACAGATGAGGACACCAGGTCTCAGGAGGTTAACATGTTTTTGGATTAAAACAAAAAGCTTTTATGTAAGATTTAGCTTTTAAATTCTATATACATGACTTAAACTTGTTGAAATCAAATATAGATTGTACCACTAAGAAAAAGTTGTGTTATAAATTTGTTTTGGCTCTCAAGATGATCAGAAAGCATCATTTGGGTTGCAAGCTTCAAAGTTGAAATCCAAAGCGACTCCCTCTGGTCTAAAATTGTCATCGTCTATTGCAACTGTAACTGCAACTTTATTTGTAACGCACTTTAAAAAAAACACAGGTTGAGCAAAGTGCTACAAAAACAATAAGAACGACATATGTAAAAAAAAAAAAAAAAAAAAAAAATCTGGTAAAAGGTCAACATCTCAAAGTGTGTCAAAGGCCAAAGTGAACAAGTGTGTTTTAAGAAGAGATTTAAAAACAGAGGGATATCTAGCAAAGGCCCGGTCCCGTCTGAGCGTCTGGTTGAACTTTGGCACACTCTGGAGAAGATGAGACCAAGAAGACCCAAGAGACCGTGCAGGAGTGTAAGGATGAAGATCAGAGAGATGCAATGGGACAGCACCAACACTTACAAATGAATAAAAATAGTTTGAAATGGATCCTAAAGTGCAATGGAGGACGTGGAGTTAGCGTTACAGTAATCCAGCTGAGTGGTGACAAAGGTAACGAAGTGCTGTTGTACCAAACGGGGCTTAACTTTTATCAGTTGCCTAAGGTGGAAAAAGCCGCTCCTTAAAACACAACTTGGCTGTCAGGTTTAAATTGTGAGTCCATTTTAAAACAATCTCAGGTTTAGAAAAATGACTGAGGTTTCCCAAATCAACAGAGGCGACTTGCAACCAGGTCCAAATACCAGGACCTCTGTTTTAGAGTCATTAAAGTGGAGAAAATGTTTCATAAATGTTTAAAATAATGCCGTCAAGGACATTATCCTTTCTGATAATCCACTGGACCCATAACATATCACTGCAATCCCGTTTTGAGCGCTAGGCAACTTCAGCTGTGCCTTTGCTTTAGCGTTAGGATTAACCAAGCCCTTTCACTGTCAGGATGAATAGCCCTGTCATGTATCTACTCCATTCCCAGAGCAGATGAGTTGTAATCCTCAGAGTAAACAGTGTTTGATCAGTCTCCCTCTGCCGTCTCCAGGTACAGTGCACACAAGTCTCGCTTTAACCCGGATTTACAAACTTCACACCAGAAAGTCACTCCTCTTTGTGTCCTCAAGTCTAAGTCTTTATCGTTTGAGTAAAGTCATTGAGTAAAAACATTACTACAGATTTTGAAATAATGATGTATGGACCATAGACTGTATATATAAATGGATATAGCTAGCCCACGAGCTCCAAATAGGAAGTGAACATGGGTGAAATTCGGCCCCTCTCTCTGTAACTGCTGCTGTTAGGCTCATGATTCTGGCCTTAAAATATTTGCATTAACCCGCTCTACATAGTCCTGGATAGTCGAGGATATGAACATTAGGTGGCACTCTAGCTAGCGTAGGCAACAGATTTGAGAACCTCGTTGTTAAGCTTCTACCTCCTGTTAAACTAGTTGTGCATTTCCTTCCACACCTACCCCCTGGACTGGCTTCATTTGGCTGAAACTCAACGCTATGGGTGACATCTCAGTCCACTTCTTCATGGGGTTGTTCTAATACCGATACTAGAGAATACTCCAACCCAATTACTGATCTAATACCACTGTGTTTTTTCCAGAATGTGGGCACAGCAGCTATTGGTGTCTGTGGCTAATGCTACCGCTAAAGCCCAGAGCAGGTTGAATGCAGACTGTGGAGGCTCTCGTACACTTAAAACATGCGGATAATGACAGAAGGAGACATTTGCATTCCATTCCTTTATTTAGCCTTTGGTGTGGAAGTAGAAAACCGCTTAAATCAGCACATCTCATCAAGACCATTACACATTTGACTCTAACACTTTACTTCTCAAAATCTTCAGAGATAGCCTTTTAGTAGATTTATTTTCGCTCTCTTGTACATTACCAAATTGATTAACCTTAGTCTACTTCTTCTCGCTATGCGGTATCGGACAGGTATCGGCGTGTACACTAAGGTCAAGTATCGGAATTGGATCTGGAAAAAAAGGTATCGGATCAACACGACTTCTTTATACAGTCTATGGTTTGGATTTACAACTGGATTTACAAATACATTTTTGAAAGAGTTTAACAGCAAGTGGAGCCTAATTGTGCCTGTTATGTCCATCTATATATACAGTCTATGGTCATTACCTGAAAAAATGTTATGTAAAATGAACAGATTATATTTTACAGTCTACATTTTTTATTATTTAGCTGCTGATACCACATGATGCATGACGTAAAAGAACATTTATGTCGACAAGAATGAATTAAAATCAGGTACAGTCCCTTAAATAGGTTTTATTTGCTAATGGACTTATTCATACTGGCAAGAATAACGAAGACTTCAATTCAAGCAGTTGTTACTTCTTTTGGTACATTATTTAAGCACCAAACTTAACTATACTACCCACATTGATGAAAATGAGAGGCACAGTGTTTTGTATGTACTTACCACAGTGCAGCAGAGGGGCCAGAACCACCACATCAAGATCAGGGCTAAAAGAAGCAATAGAACCAGGAACACTATCCACACTACCAGGCCATCAGACTGCAACAGAACAGGGGACACGAGGACGTCAACGGCATGAACTCAAAACAGAAACACTCAATACAACTCAATCAATGCAAGAAAAGGAGACACAAACTACAAACAAACATATAAGCATAATAAAAGTAGGATGTAAAAACGATTTTGGAGTGTAAAGCCTTAGAATCTTCTTCTTCTTCTGATATATTTAGGCTTAAGGTTCTGACCAAAACAAAAGAAGTAAATATAAAATAAAAAGAAATAAATATACACTTACTGAATACATGGGAAAGAAGGAAAGAAGGCCACCCTCAAGGGAGTGTAAATTGAAAAAAAAAAAAATGTTGTTTTTTTGTGTGTTGTTGTTGTTGTTGTTTTTTGCAAATAGAACGTTCTAATTCTGAAAAAGCACAATTTGTTTGGAATTATAAGGTTCTATCTACAATTCAGTTCAGTTTGATTTATAGAGCACATTTCAAATCTACTTCAAATGCTTCACATAAAAAGTCAAAGTCAAAGTTATTAATGTTTTTTTTGCACACTGTCCCTTCAAATAAACTAATAAAAAAAACAAAAAACAAAAACAGGCCAAAACCAGAAGTCATGTTCCAGTGGTCAACTTAGATTAATCAAATAACTGTTTTAGACAATGCATATACTCTAAATATTTAACGATATTTAACTCGCCAGTTTTAAATGATGAAGCATTAACCTGCACACTAGGCTGTATGATATGAAAAATAGGTTAACAAATAGCCAGATTTACTCCCCGTGGAGAGAAGCAGAAGTGAAGAAAGTTTGACGAAGCGTTTGATCAGGAAATCATCAGAACATTCATGTATTTAAAATAATCACATCCGGGTACATACGGTTTATGGCTGTGATCCGACGCAGAAAGGATGATGCAACAATGAGAGAAAACTGTTCCCTCAGACGTTTAATGAAGCACTGAGACTAAACGCAGCTTCAACATGTTATATTTGTCACCGGAGTATGCACATGACACATATCCTACTGCCTGAACCCAAAATATATCCTGCGTTTTTGTGTAACAGGGACCGTGTGTTGTCTTGTGCAGAGGAGCGCGGGTCACTCACACAGGAGGTGGCGGTGATGGTGTAGGCGCTGGAGATGAACGACTTCCCGTTGTTCAGGCTGATCAGAACATCCATGGTCCTGAGAGAAGAAAACACATCAGAAACAGAGCCAAAATATGTTAAAATAGTGTTGTTTTGTAGAAGTAATTCAACTAATATATATTTTTTACAGTACAAAAATACACATTAGTTGAATTACTTGAACTACTTGACACTTCAGGTATATTATATAAAACACAGACTAAAACATGTGAGGAAATGACAGTGTTTTCTATTCATTTCCGGAAGCTAGTCCTAAACATAACCATACTACTCACTTAATTATAAGCGTAACCTGAATGAACCAATATCTTATCTTTAAATCATTTTGGTCTCAATGATAATTTCAATCCCCACAATGAATACACACACACACACACACACACACTTCAATGGCGGTGATTTTAGATGAAAAAAAAAAGACATCATCCCCAAATAATGTATTAAGGAAGGGAAGGAACCCATTGTCGGTCCAGGGAACTGTATTTAGCCTGCACCTTTTGGTTTAGGATTGGTAACCTAAAGTGTGAGACTCATTCTGGTTTCTGTTTATACATTTGAAATGCGCTACTTAAAAAAAAAAAAAAAAAAATTTAAAAAAAACGACAACAGTGAAAGTATAGCTATAATCCTACACTGAACTTGAAAATAAAACAGAGTAAGAGTTGTGGTATTACATCTGGCCATTTCTATAATAAAATGTGCTCCTCCTCAGTGTTGATTAAGACAGAGAGAGGGAGAGATTTTGTTTCAAGAACCAGATAATGTGTATTTATTTACATTTGGGAAAAAATTATTAGTGCTGTTTCTTAATTTTAAAAAAGGGGAAAAACTGAATTAATTATTATTATTATTATTATTATTATTATTATTATTATTATTATTATTATTATTTAATTTGTATGCCAATGTATTTTTTTCAATTTCTTTATTATTATTATTACTTTTTATATTATTTATTCATTCATTCATTTTTTTATTTTTATTTTTTGTCTTATTTATTTCCCATGCTTTCCTTTACTGCTTGTGTGAAACTCTTTGAATCCCTTGAAGGACCAGCTGTGTCTCGTTCAGAGGAGGGGGTGAACGTGGGTAGAGAGGGGAAGGGGTCTTTGCTGGGACGGGCCCCGAGGCAGTGCTGGGGGCCCCGGATCTCCCAGGACCCAAACTCATTCTACCAGGCCCCACTGTTCAAATACACACCTTTAGCCTTTTTCCACTTCATTTCGGGGATAATATTTTCTCACAAGAAATACTTTGACAGGTCACTTGTTGACTTTGTATAATTAAAGTGCATATGACAGGTCAGACTCCTCATTTCATAGTTGTATATTTATATTTAAGATGTCTGTGTAATTCATTCTATTTAAGATTAAACTAAAAATCTGAACTTTTCTGTGTAATTTTGGTGACGTTTATAAATTTACTTCCTGCTTGGACATGGGGGTTCTGGGTTTGATTCCGTGTGGAGTTTGCACGTTTCTTCCTGTGTCTGGGTGTATTTTCTTCGGACTTTTCCCCATCGAACACAAACATACACCATACGTCAAATCCTCCAGCAAAGGTAGTCCTGAGCACACGATCTTAACATCTGTATCTAGGTTCCTGAGCGCTGCACTGTGGCGCTCACTGCTCCTGAAGAGATGGCCCAGTGGCACTGAAGGATGGGTTAAATGCAGAGGACGAATTTCCCCACGGGGACAATAAAGTGCACCTTAACCTTAACCTCCTGAGACCCGAGCTCCTGCAGGACTTTATTTGCAAAAACTATTAAGAGCTTGAACACAGACGTTTTGTGTAAAAAACGAGAAAACAAAAATGAGAAACAATTGTGCCTCATTTGTGCTGCTGACAGGTGCAGGAAGACGTATGCCTTTAAATAAAAAATAAATAAATAAATAAATAAAATAAAAATATTAAAATACAATAAAAAAATAAATAAATAAATAAATAAATAAATAAAATAAAAAATATTAAAATACATTAAATAAAAAATAAAAACAAAAAAAATAAAAATAAATAAAATAAAATATTAAAATACAATAAATAAAAAAATAAAAACAAAATAAATAAATAAATAAATACAATAAAATAAAATAAAAATATTAAAATACAATAAATAAATAAAAATAAATAATTAAATAAAATAAAATATTAAAATACAATAAATAAAAAATAAAAACAAAAAATAAATAATAAATAAATAAATAAAATAAAATAAAAATATTAAAATACAATAAATAAAAAAATAAAAATAAATAAATACATATTCCAAACTCTTAGAAATATATATATAAAAAATGAACATGTTCTTGTTGCTGTTCTTTTAAAAATTTGCACTGTGGCCTGAACAACCCAAAATGTGTTGTCCACAGATGAGGACACCAGGTCTCAGCAGGTTAAAATTACACATCAACACCTTTATTGTCAGAAATGAATGTTTAAACTGTGTGTAAATTGTCTCAGCATTTTGAAGAGAGTTTTGGGGTTTTTTGATGACAGTGGTAGAGGTTTTCTGTTTTAGAACCTAGCGCTACTTCCTTTATTTTGCTGCCTTTCTTTTGGTGCTATGAAAACCTGTTATGTGCACTTTTAATAAGGATTAGGCATAAACTCGACTTGAGGAACACAATTATTTCCTCATTAAACCTTCCCTCAGTCAACGTTCAGCCAATTACAGCGTGTTACCTCTGTCTCAACCAATCACATCCTCAAGTTATTTATTTAAACTAACTTTTGTTGTTTCAGTTTTAAATGGCGGTGTAAGTTTTCTGGTTCAGCGTCTGGCACCAGTTTGTCAGAGATGTCATTACTTTGTCTGGAATGTTTTTTGGGTTTTTTTATTTTCATGGAGACAAGGAGATGAAAACACCAAGCAAACATACAGGTAAGATCTGTGGAGAGATGTCAACAGCTTAACACAATAATACTGCCATGGAGACAAGCAGGTAACGAACACTCCAGCATTAAAACACATTCCTCCTCAGTCTTTCCATTTAAATCCAACCCACAGCCTAACCACTCTGCCAATCCGAGAGATCAGGGAGTCTAACCCACAACCTCCCCTGGGGTTTAGTACATGAGACGCGTGGGCGGAGGGGGGTACGTGTAATTACACTGACACTGGTACATGGGTAATAGCAGGGGGCAGGTTGTTAATAGGGTCCTGGTACGGAGATAGGCCTCGGCGGACGCTACACGCTCTGCAGACCAAGCGTACAGTCTCCTCCAGTCGACTCATTACAAACGCGTCGTGATTAGGAACTGCTAAATGATCTAGTCGAGAGGATGAAGCGGTTTGATCTTAAAGTGCGTATGACAGACAGGACTGGACGACTCATTTCACTAAAACAAAGCTAACACAACTGCAGGCTTTGATAAAAATCTTGACTAGTTTTTTTAATTTTTGCTGAAGTTTGTCATTTTACTTCCTGGTTGGGCGCAGGCGACACACGTGACATTCGCTGAGGTAATTCTGACATCTTAAAGGAACTGTATGTCACAAAAATAACCTCAGTGTATCTCTATATATGAGGTAAACACGATCAAATCAAATATGGCTTTTACTAATAACAATTCTAATGCTGATTTATTCTTAACTGTCAAAACATTGGACATGATGGACAAGTTTAAGTTATATTTTTGTGTTTTGGACAATTATCCAATCAGAAAGAACAATGAGCCTCACATGAGTGTCTCTTATAGGTTGCCAGGTTCAATGCTGAAATCTAGTTGGTTTAACCCTCTGATGCATGAATTATAAAGACCTGATCAAGATTTTTTTTTTTCTGAAGTGTTTTTATTCTTCTCAGAACGTGAAACAACATTGTGAACTGCCTGTAAAAATGAATTAACTTGTGTTCTATTGTAAATACACAAACATATGTTTCTTTTTGTGCTTTGAAAAACATTTCAACAATTTTTTGGGAAATGTCAACACTGTTTAGGTGCAATGTTTAGGCCTGAATAAGAAAACCAGAAGAAATTTACTTGCAGTTACACCGACTGACCACTGAATTAACCTCAATGGAGTGTGGCAGCAGAGAGCACTCCAGAGTCTGATGTGCAGCTTCACCATTTAAACCAACGCATTAAAGACAAAGTTGTGTTTTAGTAGCTCCACTGCAGTGACCGCTGTGCACCAGAGGGTTAAACTTAAAATGCTTCTCTCTGATCTGAATGGTCACTACTTAAACCCCAGCACCTGCAGTCAATCATGAATCAGTGCTAGTGCAGCCTGTGCAGCTCAGTGAGTGATTTGTGGAGGTTCTGATCTTTCACATGACGCCTGTCCATACACTGAGAATGACAAAAACTTGCACGTGTCCTCCATCTACAGAAGGCTCTGGCAACGCAGGTTTAGCTGTGATCGTAAAACCTTTTTTAAACTGTAACAGCGTGGGACACATACATTTCCTTTTATAGAAAATGACACTTTAACTTTGATAAATACATTTAAACAGAAAAATACCTTCCTTGAGCATAAGCTGGTCCTGCATTTTGAATGGAATTTTCAGCGCTACTTCCTGCACTTTTTCTCTACTCTTCTTCACAAACAGCCACGTAAATGATGTAAAACTAAAACTGTCCCTTCTCTGTGCCATATATTCACTGCCCCCTCTGTACAACTCGAACAAAGGAAAACTTACAGCATTTCAAAAACACACGTGACAATAAATAATATAACTCTAAATGTCTTTGTCGGGCTAGCTTGAGCGACAGATGTTAGCTTAATGCACTGTGCTAAAACATGTAGCACTTGTGTTCCGGGGCGGGTTGGGGGACACCAGTTGAGTGACGCCATCTTGAAAAGTTTCTCGTACATCTCGGTCCCGTGGAGAGTTTGAGGTTGCCGTGACGATGAGTTTGGGTGATGTTCCGCAGCTGTTCGGCCGGGTGGAGACGGGGATAATGGCGTCGGAAGTGTGTGGAGGAGATGGTGGAAAAGAGTGTTGTGAATAATTGACAGTGGAGCATATGCGAGGCCTGTCAGTCCGCACGTATCACTCCTCACTGATGGGGGGAAGTCAGGGCGGCCATTTTGAAAGACAACGTGTGACAAAGAAGGAAAGTTTCATGTTTTTTTTTTTGTGGTGGTTGCAAACTCCAAGCTGCAGCGAGATTAAAGGAACTGTGTGGAAGATTGTGATTTAAAATTTCGTAACATGATTCGTGCCCTCAATTCATGGTTTTCATCTTCCTGTTTTACGCAACATTTAAGGACGTTTTCTCACTCAAAACATACAGAATTTTGTTATCACTATGGCAACTATCCACATTTTTCATCATTGTGAACTCACAGATATGTACGATGTCTGACTGTCGCTCGCCTCACAACAAAAAGAGTGTAGGTTCAACTCCTGGGCAATTTTGAACCTTTCTGTGCAGAGTTTGCATGTTCTTCTAGTGTCTGTCTGGAGTTTGCATATTCTTCTAGTGTAAACTGTGTTTGGCTGGAGTTTGCATAGTTTGCATGTTCTTCCTGTGTTTGGCTGGAGTTTGCATGTTCTTCCTATGTTTGTTTGGAGTTTGCATGTTCTTCCTGTGTTTGTCTGGAGTTTGCATGTTCTTCCTATGTTTGTCTGGAGTTTGCATGTTCTTTCTGTGTTTGTCTGGAGTTTGCATGTTCTTCCTGTGTCTGTCTGGAGTTTGCATGTTCTTACTATGTTTGTCTGGAGTTTGCATGTTCTTCCTGTGTCTGTCTGGAGTTTGCATGTTCTTCCTATGTTTGTCTGGAGTTTGCATGTTCTTCCTATGTTTGTCTGGAGTTTGCATGTTCTTCCTGTGTGTGTCTGGAGTTTGAATGTTCTTTCTGTGTTTGTCTGGAATTTGCATGTTCTTCCTGTGTCTGTCTGGAGTTTGCATGTTCTTTCTGTGTTTGCATGTTCTTCCTGTGTTTGTCTGGAGTTTGCATGTTCTTCCTATGTTTGTCTGGAGTTTGCATGTTCTTCCTGTGTTTGTCTGGAATTTCCATGTTCTTCTTGTGTTTGTCTGGAATTTCCATGTTCTTCCTGGGTTTGTCTGGAATTTCCATGTTTTTGCTGTGTCTGTCTGGAGTTTGCATGTTCTTCCTATGTTTGTCTGGAGTTTGCATGTTCTTCCTGTGTTTGTCCGGAGTTTGCATGTTCTTCCTGTTTCTGTCTGGAGTTTGCATGTTCTTACTGTGTTTGTCTGGAGTTTGCATGTTCTTCCTGTGTGTGTCTGGAATTTGCATGTTCTTCCTGTGTCTGTCTGGAGTTTGCATGTTCTTACTATGTTTGTCTGGAATTTCCATGTTCTTCCTGTGTCTGTGTGGAGTTTGCTTGTTCTTCCTGTGTCTGTGTGGAGTTTGTATGTTCTTTCTGTGTTTGTCTGGAGTTTGCATGTTCTTTCTGTGTTTGTCTGGAGTTTGAATGTTCTTCCTGTGTCTGTCTGGAGTTTGCATGTTCTTCCTGTGTCTGTCTGGAGTTTGCATGTTCTTCCTATGTTTGTCTGGAGTTTGCATGTTCTTTCTGTGTTTGTGTGGAGTTTGTATGTTCTTCCTATGTTTGTCTGGAGTTTGCATGTTCTTCCTGTGTTTGTCTGGAATTTCCATGTTCTTCCTGTGTTTGTCTGGAATTTCCATGTTCTTCCTGTGTCTGTGTGGAGTTTGCATGTTCTTCCTGTGTCTGTCTGAGTTTGCATGTTCTTCCTGTGTCTGTCTGGAGTTTGCATGTTCTTCCTGTGTCTGTGTGGAGTTTGCATGTTCTCCCATTAACCCAAAACATGTAAAATAAGTACAAACAAACAAATACACGTTAACATTCAAAAAAGCACTATGTTTCAGACCGGTACTGCAATAAGGAAACTTGCCTGAAGGTTTTAGTGTGCAGATCAAATTAGCACCGTTGTCATAGCGATTAACACGTCAAAACAAAACATTAACTCGTCCAAAGTCTTCAAAATGTCACAGAGAACCAGCCGTCGAAACCCCACGGCAAACCGGGGCCATCGAATTTACTGTGGAGGACTTTTGCAGCCAACTTTCCCCACGTCAAAGCGCCCGACGAGAGAGCGGCAGTGTAAGTGAGGAGCTGAATAATTGACAGCAGAGCATATGTGAGGCCTGTGAGTCGCACTGGGCACAGAGCACTCCACAGAGCACTCCACAGAGCACTCCACAGAGCACTCCACAGAGCACTCCACAGAGCACTCCACAGAGCACTCCACAGAGCACTCCACAGCGCCCCCTGACACCGCAACAACACAACTCGTCTCAATAAGTTACATACCAGATCGTTTGAAGACATAAAGCCCGGTGCTCCCGCTTTAGACAAAAGAAAAGAAGGATATCGTTAAGTCTGACAGGAGGAAGTTGTCGAGGGTTTACTGTTTTTTTTGGCAGATCGACCTCCCTTTTACTCCCCTTGCTAAGTCGCTCCCCCTTCAGAGCGCTATCACAACACAATAAAATGGCATGCGTCACGTTTTGTGTCGTGTTTTTTGTATATTTATGGAGAATTGTGGCGTGGGAGCGTGCTTTACAGTCATGGCAAAACTCCATTCTGGTCTCTCAGAGTTGTGAAAAGCACTTATAAATTCATCATGGTGAAGGATTAGGATGCTCGGAATGCATATGGTAAGTGCGGAATAACTTTGGGACCACAGCTTAAAGTGAAGTACTTCTGTTTTTCAGGTTTTCAAAGCAGTAAAAAATCAGGTACAGCGCCTTTAACTATTCAGTGACATCAGCTCCAGTCGTA
Organism: Periophthalmus magnuspinnatus; assembly: GCF_009829125.3. Lineage (NCBI taxonomy): Eukaryota > Metazoa > Chordata > Actinopteri > Gobiiformes > Gobiidae > Periophthalmus > Periophthalmus magnuspinnatus. Next base: position 33,203,987 of record NC_047134.1, read on the forward strand.
TCCTCGCACAACTCTGATCAATAAACATGTGCTCAAATATTCCGGGACATCTCCAAAGCCTGCTCGCCCGGTGCACGTCTTTAAGTCGACGTTAGCTAGCTCCGTCTGTGTGCTAATCCATAAAACATCTTCCAGCCCCGCGGAGCAGATGGGCGCAAGCAGCCGCCCCGGGACACGGCCATGTTTAAATATTGACGAGCGGTTAGCATTAGCATTAGCTCCGTATACCTGCGGACGCGATGATGCCGAGGTAATAGCAATTATGTAAGCGGGCACGGTGAGCTAAGATAAGGCTTTTCAAATGGAATCAAAGGGGTTTTCTCTTTCTAATGCCTGTTAAAGGTTTATTCTTGCTCATTATATATATCTCATAAATATATCTTTTGGTATGTGGAAGTTTGGAAATGAACAGACCTGAGAATGTGCTGTTTTACCTCAGATACTCCTCAATGTACTGCACATATTCTACTCATTTTGGCTCCTCGACAAGGGTGGTAGTTTTGTCCAGTTGTATGAGATCTCCACACGTCATTTCTGCTATTTTAACACAGGCTGGTTTTAGGGTTTCTCCGACGTTATGTGTTTTTTGGTCTTCAGTACGAGGGGGGAGCACACACTATATTGGTTTGCTTTTGGTCACTTCCAGCCCAACCAAAACTTTCCCTTATATTCTGGGGTTTATGTGATGATGTCAGTTTTTTTCTCCCTGGGTTTCCTGTTGTCTCAGCTGCTTAGTGTCCCAGTGTCACTTTCCTTGCTACGTTTCATACTTTCATTTGCCAGTTTTTTGCCACTTTTGCACTCAATCTGGATTTGGTTCAAAGCTCCAATGAAACCAAACGCTAAAAAACAGTTTTGATGTTTTTCTTGTTTACTTTTTGACGTCTACCTGTCCAGTCCTGTCTCTAGCGTTTGGCCAGTGTCTCTGGCGACCCCTGGGTTGGGAAAGGTATTAAAGGAACTGTATGGAACCTGCACTTTTACTGGTTTAAAAAAAGTATTACATCACAACTCTACCTGGCTTAAGATAAGATGAGCCTTTAATGTTTCCTTTGTAGAGAAATTCTTGTTTGACGAGCAGTGAAAGTAAAAGCACAAAAGAACTGACCAGATTCCATACAGTACAAACTGTCGACCAATTCTCAATACAATACGTCAACTCCTTACAAGTATAATGCTCCCTACAATGGAAACATAGCCACACTGGACTAGACTGGACTGGACAACTCTCAGTGTGTTGAGGGCTCATGTCTCCAGGTGCTGGGTCCTGTACTAATGTAAATAAACTTCTCCTGTGTTAGAACTCCAGCATCACGGCTCTTTTCTTGAATTTAAACTATAACGAGTGTCCTAACCTGCTTATAGACACATTTTTTTCAGTATATGGACAGGCCACGCCTCATGTGAAAGCTCAGAATTTTCACACTTCACTCAGTGACCAGTGAGCTGCACGGCCATGATAGATTTTCTAACCTGAGTTCTGAAATGTTATGCAAATCAAAAGTCAGAAAATGTACCTTAAATCTACATGCTTTGAGGTGTAGTCAGACCAATTTTGAAATAATGAACGTCATCACTTAATACAAATGATCAGGTTAAAGTCACTGTACCTGATTTTTACTGTCTTAAAAACGTGAAAAACAGATCTAGTACATTCTAAAGAGTTTGCGTTGGTCCCAAGTTATTCCTCACGTATCTTAACCATTCCAAAACATCCTAATTTGTTACCAGAATGAGTTTATAAGCACTTTTCACAACTCAGCATTATAATTAGACGCAGACAGTAAACAGCAGACACAATACCCAAGTATGACTCAATCCTCCCATAGGAATGCCCCTCAAGAGTTCTGTTCTATCTCCACATATCTCCCCCTCCCTCCAGTTATTTTATGTGTTGCAGTGTTATTATGAAAACACCAGGTGAGACAAGCCCGTAGTCACTTAACCTCGCGCCAGGGGGAACGTGGGGGTGAGGGTGTAGGAAGGGGGAGGGGCTAATGGAAGGGCAGAGCAGCCGCAGCAGATGTCCCCTGTTTAAGGCCCTGGCGTAGCAGCTGTCAGCACAGATGAGGCCTACGACAAAAGCTCCCAGTTCAAGTGCGGACACTCTCCCATTCCTCCACATCAGGAGCACGGATAAGACTGTTCTATCAGGATACACCATGAAGAACTCTGCTCTCTTCATCACTGGGAACCAAGTACTCGTAAAGAGACAGGGTCAGTGCAAAGTGATTTTAGCCGTAGGATCTGGGAATCCAAAGTGTCGGGGTCTGATTGAGAATTAGACCCTTTTTCATAAATATAACTGACACAAATATTTGATTATTTAATGATTACCTCAGGTACAGATCAGAAACATTCATTCTTACTTTGAATGGAGTTGAATCTCCACTGATCCATGCATGGAGACAAACAGGTGAAAAGTTACATGGTGCACCTTTAAATAAAACAGTATCCATTATTCCATCAAACGCCTGAATATTTAAAATGTAGAAACAAGATATGTAATCATTATTAATAATGATTAAATAATTAAAAGTAAAATAAAAGGCAAGATTTTTATTTTTAATGAAACAACTGGTCCAAAGTCTAACACAGAAACATTTGCCTGATTCTCTCTCTCCTTCTTCTGAGGAGGTCAGAATTTTACATCCTCATATGCAATTTTGAATCTGCTGCACATCTCATGATGTGTCTGTGACTTTCAGCTGCTCTCTCGCTGTAACCACAAAAAATCACCACGGCAACAGCCAATAAAACAGAGCATCAGGGGCAGACGGGCTGAGAGACACAGAGGAGCAAGATACAAACAGTGGAAATAATTTAAATACGACAATATGACTCACTTCTACAAAGTTGTAAAGTTTCACTGGATAAAGTTATCCATATTATCATTAGATAATATTGTCCATTGTCCTCCATAAATAATGGCCCATAATGGCCCCCAGTTCACAAACGAGCACTATTAATAAAGGGTTGAAGGGTTTTCTAAAAAATAAAATGGCGACAGTAGTTCCTCACATGTGTCTGTTTCCGTCCACTCAGCGAGGAGCTGCTGCTACAGTAAACACCATTCTACTTCCTGTGTAGTTTATCACCAGCCTTCTGTGCATTTATCTGAACTATTGCATCACATTTCACAAATAAAAACACAATTTTGGCTTGCATCAAGTTGACTTGCAGAGGTGCAACACTCATATTTGAAACATTTTAGATTCTCAAAGTGAGTCGTTTTACTGCAGACAGGAAACAGCTCAGGCGAGGTGAACTCACTACAGTCGCTCCATTGACATATTCTGCTGCCGTTCAGGCTCAGAGGGTCGTAAGATTTAAAATCTCATCCAATTCTCTTCATTTCTGTGGTGTGTGTTTTTTGCCGCATGTTAAAAAATCGTGTAAGACTGAAGAATCCAGTAGTGTGTGGCGGAGTTAACCTGTTGGCTCCAGGTCTGATTAAAGTTAACAGGACACATCAGATCTGGGCCAGACTGAGGTAAACTCCTTTTGGAAGATACTAACCCCACAAATGGGCCGGGACGGTTCACTTAAAACAATGAAAACACTTTTGAACTGTACTGATCTGCTCCAAAGTGAATCGATGCCAGTGCCTTCATTATTCCTGAGTAGCAAACATCTGAATATTGTGCGTTTTATCAGATCTAATTGTTATTTCGCACAGATGTGTTTATGCCCATTATGACGCTCACTGAACTGTCTGACTGACTGGGACAAGAACACATTTTCCCTTTGTTTTGGTCCGGAGAGACCAGCCCAGTGCGTGTGGAATATGTTCCGGAGACAAGCTTGTTTTTCAGGTCAGAAGAAGCACTCAAGCTGCCCACCCAGGACCAAGGACCGGAGCTGTGGAGCAGGGAACATGGAGGGAGCCGGCCCGGGGCAGATGGGGCGCGCTTTGGGCCCGTGGCGGAAGCAGGTGGCCAGGGCGCCGGGACCGTCAGTGGCGAGGTGAATAATTTAAAAGTGCGGTGCCTAGAAAAGCCGCAGCTGTCGCACATCCTCTTAAAGGGATGGCGCAGATGTGGAGAGGGCCCGCAGCGCATCACTGTTTAATGGGCCGGCAGTCAGGAGGTAATTAGACCAGGAACGTTGGAAACACAGAGGCAGGACTGACCAATCAGAGAGCAGAGAAAAGTAACCGAGTGAGCAAGCGTCCAATCGAAATACAGGGAACGGGATGCTGAGAACAACTGGCCAATCACAGAGAAGACGGAGTTTAACAAATTCAAAGCTCAAAGAAGACATTTATTTTTCTGATATTTAGAAAACTAGCATATAGATTGATTTTTTGTATTATTTTGCTTGTTTTATTTTTATTATTTAGATTTTATTTTATTTTTATTTTTTTAAAACAGCTTAATAATAGAAAATAATAGAAAAAGGTCCTTTGTCCTTTGACTTGAAGCAGTGGTTTGTGAGACTTTTATGAAAATAGACGAGATATTCTATTTCCTTTATATCGGCCATTTGATCAATTAACTTAAAAAAAAACAACTACTAAATTCACATATTTCACAATTTCAAAAAGTTTTGGCAAAATATTCAAAACATTCATGTGATTTGTTCGATAATGACGTATATGGTCAAGTGTTTTATGTTTTTTTTTTTTAAGTCTTTCTTTAAAACCAGGCTAAAATTTTAAAGTGATTCATTCAGTATTTATCCAGTATTTATTTTTAAACTCCATTTTCTAATTATTGTGATTTCCATAAAATATTGTTAAACATTTGGTTTACACACACACATTTTTTAAAATTTGAGTGAAAAAAAAATCCTCTGAACTGCTCCTAACAGATTTTATGCACAAAAAGACACATTTGCAAACATTAAACTGTGCTTTATCTTTATCATGACAAAAACTAATTTTATAACAGCTGTATTAACCAATCAAAAGTCATTTTATAAAATACTTTCCACAAAAAGTCCCATGGCTTTAAAAACAGCTCTTGCGTTGGACAGAGGATTATCCCCAGGTGCACAGGTCCATGTTAAATCTCTTTATGGGGCTGGGGGCTGCGTTCATACATTTTTGATTGGATTGGAGCAGGACAGTCAAATCTGTTTGGCTTTGGGATTAAAGGAGCTGGGGATGTCAACACATGTTTCTGTTGAATTCATAATGTGTCTTTATTATGTTTTTACAAGAAATCATTTAAATTTTTTTTGTCAGGATGTTATTGGGCCCAAACTGCACTATTCTCTGATCTATGTTTGTGTATCTAACCTGGCATTGTGTTGTGTTTCATTCACACACGTTCAACACGTAAACCCTGTATGTTTAGGCTGAGTTCCTCTCTTAAACAGAAAACGCTCTGTTCCACCTTGTGATGTCATCGTGTGGTAATACAGGAAGTGCTCCACTGTGTTTTTAAACTCCACACAGCTTCATTTGGATCATTTCAGCCCTTGTCAGAGTTGTCATTCTCTACTGAACAAAAGGTAAATGGTAGCTGATAACTTTAAAACGACCTCTTAATTACAGAAACGCTGCATGTCCATGTTATTTATGTTATAATGTGGTGTTTTGGTTCTCAAGAGAATTATCCAATCAGAAAGCAGAATGAGCCTCACATAAGTCTAAGTCGTTTGGGTTACTAGTTTTAATGCTGAAATCCTGTTGGTTTAAATCTAAAAGCAACTGCATCATTAAGCGAGTGAATTTTGGAGGATCTGAGCTTTCACGTGAGGCCTGTCCATACACTGAGGATGAGAAAAACGTGTGTGTGTGTGTGTGTCCTTTATCTGCAGGTTAAGACTCTGGCAACACAGGTTCAGTTGTGATTTATAACGCAGTATTTAGTATACTATATCTCCCCTCCCCGAACCGCCACCTTAACATGGTGGAGGGGTTTGAGCACCCGAATGATCCTGGGAGCTATGTTGTCGGGGGCTTCATGCCCCTGGTAGGGTCACCCATGGCAAACAGGTCCTGGGAGACGGGTCTGACTAAGAGCGGTTCAGAAGCCCCCCATGGAAAGTAAAAGATCAAGGCCAGTTACGTCGCCCGGACTGGCGTTACCGGGGCCCCACCCTGGAGCCAGGCCTGGGGTGGGTGCTCGGCAGCGAGCGCCTGGTGGCCGGGCCTTTCCCCACGGGGCCCGGTCGGGCCCAGCCCGAAGAAACGACGTGGGGCCGTCCTCCCGTGGACCCACCACCTGCGGGAGGAGCCATGAGGGGCGGGTGCGGAGAGATCCGGGTAGCAGTCGAAGGCGGGGACCTCGACGACCGGATCTCCGGACATGGAGACTGGCTCTGGGGACATGGAATGTCACCTCACTGGGGGGGAAGGAGCCTGAGCTTGTGCGGGAGGTTGAGCGTTACCGGCTAGATATAGTCGGCCTCACCTCCACACACAGCTTGGGCTCTGGAACCCAACTTCTTCTAAAAATTATTGCAATAAACCTAAATAAAACTTGATCCTGGTACTTCTTGTTACTTTTACTCTTAACCACATAAACCACATGTGTCAAACTCAAGGCCCGTGGGCCAAATGCGGCCCTCCACATTATTTTATGTGGCCCTCGACAGGGTAAATTAAAAGGTATAATGGTCTTAAAATGTCATGTTATTAGTAGATACGCAGTTACACAGCCATATTTTTACATCAAGGCAAATGTATATGCAGTATTTGTAACGTAATAAAGTAATGTAAAGTAATAAATACAGAGGCAGTTAATTAACAAGCTCAAAAAGTAGTTAGATTTATTTTACATCTGGCCCTTTGAGGGAAGCTTTTTTGCTGATGTGGCCCTCGGTGAAAATGTGTTTGACGCCCCTGACATAAACTAACCCAGATATAAACTCTGGATAAGTGGTACGACGAGGCTGGCTTTGTTAAACCCGGGTGTCTCTGCGCGGCGCCGAGAGGCCAATCGCTTTACATCGCAGAGACGGTTCATTTGAATATTATCGACAGGCTTAAACCACGACAAATGCGCTTAAGCCATTACAAATATATAACACAGTGTCATGGACTGAACAAACGCAAAGGTTAATCATTACATTACTAACCCATGAGTGAAATATTGATTAGAACTATTTTACGAATAGTTCATCGCTGCCCTAAAACACACGCCAAGGACAACAGCATTATGTGTGAGCTTCATAAATAATGCACTTTATCCGCGAATTCTGCAGAAAACAGGCGACACATGGATTTTTGAAGAAGCACAGATTTTTTTCTATTTAAATTTGTCTATAAATAAAGGCTTGGTTTACAGTTTGTAGCTATTTCACACATTATGGATCATGCCAAAATTTCACCGTTATAGCTAAATGAGACGTACTGCAAATCACGCTAAAGGAACATTCATTTTTTACATTAAGAAAATATAAATATTTACAATTACTGCGGGAAAAAAAAACAAAAAACTGTCAAATTGCAATATTTCTAGTATCGTTCTTACTCGACAGTGCACACTTATGATTCACAGGCCTAACTGACAGAAAATATACTAACACTAAATCTTTATGCTGTTTAGAGGAGATTATACGCTGTGCATCTGAAACTTAAAGTAACATTGTGTAACTTTCTGCAGGTGGCACCTTACCTGCGTGATTCTCTGGAAATAGAGGGTTGAAACCTTTGGAACATTCTCCATATACTGTGGAATATTATAGCCAAAGGGACAACATTTCCACGGAAACAAGCAGGCAAAGGCCCTCGTCCAGACCGAGTAAGAGTCAGGTTTTGTCACAGTAGAATTCAAGCTCGCTCAGTCTTTTTCAGTTTTTCAGTGCGATGAACACAACCAAATTTTATAAAAAATTTTAAAAATCAAGTGAACATTACAGGACATACTCAAATGTACAATCCCCCTTGAGATAAAAACTGTTTTGTTTTTTTATATGTACCACAGGACTGGATGAAAAAGGATAAATGCCTGTTTGGCTCATCGTTGCAAGTAAGAAATCTATAACAAAGAAATGGTTGGAACGGGAAGGACCTAACTTGACAATGTGGTGGGAAATTGTATCGGACATTTATCGAATGGAGGAGATGACGGCGTTGGTGAATGACGGGCAAGATTGGTTTGTGTCCTGTTGGGAGAAGTGGGTGGAATATGTCAATCTAGAAATGCCCAATTTTATTCAAGAATATGACAAAATGGAAGATTGTTGTTCATTTTAATTTTACTTTGGGTGGTCGCTCCCTTTTGTTCCTTTTGTGTTGTGTGTTCTGTGTTATGGTGGAAATGACGTGAATGGTTGTTGAGAGTAGAAAAATGTTTATGTTAAAAGTCTTCACCAGTTAAACACTAAAATTCATAAATAAAGAATTAAAAAATAAATACATAAAAAATGTTAAGTCCTTTTTTTTTTTGTATTTAAAACTATTAACTATCAACTGAATTTTCACTTTGACTTCCTGTCCTTTCTGGCAGTACAGACACATATGTTGAAGTACAAATCTAGAAGAAAGTACTCACTGTCCCACTTCGTAGAGGCTGGGTGCAGGACACAGCAGGTAGTCATTACGCACCACACTCGGCTTCTGACCTGGAACAGCAAGAAAAGTCCGTTTTAGGTTCTCTGCATCTGACACTTCAGTGGACACTTTGGTTCTACAGTCCACCAGTAACACGAGGATGAACCTGTTTTATTGGTGTTTGATTTGTGCCATGGTCTTTTACAGTTTTGGAATTGTTTGTTTAAAAGTTTAAAGCTCCACTGTGTGAGTTTTCAGCCAAAAAACAAACAAGCAAAAATGAAGGTTTTATTTGACAGCACTAAAAACTTTTTATGCTTTTATGCTAAACCATATTCCCCAAGTTAAATCCTACAGACAATGGCAATAAACCTTTTTCTGATATTACCTAGTGCTGCTTTAAATAAACCAAAATCGAGGAGAATTAAATCAAAAATGTTCATTTGCGATATATGTTTTTTTAATATATATTATTTTACTTACGTATATATTATTTAATCATTTTATATAATATATTTTTTATTATGAAATCATTATTTTGTCTTTGTAATATTTAACACTATTTAAGAAGTTTCAAATATAGAACGCTCTTGAAAATGTAACAAAAATCACAGCCTTTTTAAAGATATTTATTTCAGAGACGGATTGGATCGATGCAGACGCGCTCCTGGTTTGTCAACTCAATATAGAACTGTTATACAATGTAATAAATATACAAACAAATAAACAAATAAATGAATAGTTTCTAATACGGAATTATATCTTATCTTAAGGCCTAAAATACTAAAATATGATGACAAATTTCCAGATATTTCTATGTTGTTGCAGGATGTGTTTTTAAGAGTAAGATGAGAAAATTGCACTTGAAAATGCAAAAAAACAACAAAAAAACTCAAAAAACAACATTATAATAAAATGAATAAATAGAGAAAACAGTCCTATTTCAGAGACAGCTTGGACTGGTGCAGACCCGAGCTTGTCTGCACGTGGTTCAGAGTTCATTCCCATTATTGATATATGTCTGTGTGAAAAGTGCTCTGGCGGCGCGTCCAACTGCCAACATGGCCGACATCTGCTCCACATACGGGACTTGCGCGTCCGCAATTATAGCCTGCCCCTCTGACGAAAAGGTCCCCCCCCCACCCCACACGCAAGCAACCCAAGACAGGGGAATAAATAGTCCCAAGTGGGCGAATGTGAGTGCGCCCAAACTGAGAAGGACTAGCAACCAGACATCTGCTAACGGCTCCCGTCAAAGCAAGTTTCTCAAATCAAAAAAATAAAAATAAGGAAGTAAATATGTTCGGGTGGGTATTTTTAATGGAGACGAAATGTCAAAAATAAAACTTGAGCGGAGTTGTTGGCAGGAGGAGATGCGAGGATCGGAAAGCAGTGCCAAGTTTTGAAAAAGGGAAAGCGGATCGAACATACTCTGAGTCCAGAATAAGCTCACGCCGTGACATGTAGTCTTCAGGCTGCAGGGGGCGCTGAGGCAAATCTGGTAATGGCATTGTACAGGCATATGGTCCACCGCAGCTATTAGGATTGGGATTTGAGGTTTAAAAAGTTGACATTCTACTACATACTGGTGAGTCCAGACAGAGCGCTCAGTAAATACTAAAATAAGAAATAATTCCGCTCAGATACTCTTATTGTGTTTTTGGGCGAGACACTGCACCCACCTCGCCTGATATGAATGTGGTATGTGAGTATGTGGTATGTGGTTTGCGGTGGTCACAGAGGCCGATGGGGCAGATTGGCATTCTACCCCAGGGCAGATGTGGCTACCACTGTGTGAATGAATATTTGACTACAGCATTTATTTTGAACCAGTGCTGCTGTGGTCAGTCTTTGTTAAGGTCATTTTCACCTGTATTTACTTAAACTATTTACCATCTGTGAGGGTCGTGATCAACAGAGAAGCAAAACAATCATCATTCACAAATAGACACTGGACTACACCTTATGACATCATGCAGTGGTAATCTAGAAAAACTCCTTCACTAGACGGCTAACCTAAGCTGCTAGTATCTTTAGTCAGGCTCAGTCCTCAGAGCCATGGCAGTAGAAAAGCTCTATATAAATGAGAGCATAAGTGTGTTTACTGTGTGAGGATGAGGATGTCAGACTCACTGATGGTTTGTTCGTTGATGATGAAGCTACAGACGACTCCTTCATTGCTCCGACCCAGAGCGAAGCCGTTTCCTCTCAACACCAAGTCAAAGGTTTCTGGAAGAGACAAAAGGTAACTCAATAGACTTAAAGCAAATAATCTTTAGTTTTAGTCTTCAGTTTTAACACTATCACAAATATCAAATGTTTTCTTTAGTGAGACAATACATTTTGTGCATTGTATTTGTTGGAAGTTGTTCAGGGGTATGATTTTCTCTGATTATTTTATTAATTTTATATAAGTTCTCTGTATAATGTTTTACTGCATTTATGTCAAAAATGAAAACTGCACATGGTCAATGGGGTTTTTTTTTGTCCTAAAAAGAAAAATGGCATATTTTGGGAAATATCCTTAATCAGAGTGAAGGCTATTTGGCAAAATATACTATTTATTTTTTTTTGCTTGTTTGTTTCTTACATTTTTGAAGTTGCTTTTCATTGCGTTTGCTCCTCTACAAGTATTTGCGATTTTCAGATTCTACAATGTGATCATGTCATACGCCCTGATAGGGGGAAAGAGACAGTTTTTGCTATTGATTACATTGTGAAAGTGAACCTGTAATCATGTAACTACAACCCTGGGATCAGGTGCATTATGCCAAATTAAACACACCTGTGGGTGCGTGCTACACTGCATATGAGTGACGTGCACACACACACTCACTCCTCTTTCTAACGACTGGGCATAACTAGCCAAGCACCAACGTGTGACTAAGACAGGTCCAGATTCACCATCATTTATAGAACCATTTACATAAACAATCGTTCTATTTATTTTCAGTGAACCTGTGTGACAACAGTTTACCAAATCAGTCTCAGAAAAGGTGAGGTGGCACACACAGGGACACACTATCTGATAAAAGAAGTGATCACAGCAACCACAGTTTCAAATGTATCAGCAGCTTTATTCCAAACATAGAGTGTACTCATAATAAACACACGAGTGACTCCAACGCAGCCCCTAAAACAGTAGAGGAGATGGTGGAGGCAAATTCAGCCTGTAAAACTTGGCAAACATAGAGGACATCCATCCAGCAACATGATACACCTCCTCCAAGGGAGCACCTCTGAACAGAGCCCAAATACAGCCATGCTACGAGTAGAGTAGGCAACCACTTTATGTGGGGTAGGCTTCCCTGCATGACTATAAGCCAAAGCAATGAGATCAACTACACAGTGGGCCAGCCGCTGTTTTATAACAAGCCTGTCCAATGTGGATGTGCCTTAGCTCACAAAATGGTTGTCCACTGAGCAAAACTAGCTGGTACGAGCTACATAAGCCCTCAGAGCCCTCACAGGGCACATGGAGTGCAGCCTCTCAGCGTCTTCAGGCGAGTGTCGAGAAGGACAGGACTGCAAAACCAAAGGCTTAGTCACATAGTTCCTTGGCAACACCTTGGGCAAGAGATGAATCACTCCCTCTCATCCCCAAAACGCAGGCGCCCTGCTCCAACGGACAGAGCGGCAAGCTCCCCTATTTGCTTAACTGATGATATGGCAAGCAAAAATGAATTTTCAAAGTGAGAAGCCACAGGTCTTGGCCAAACAAAGGCTCAAAAGGAGACAGGCAAAGCACCCTGAGGACCACCTGCAGATCCCAGGACCAAGCTACATCTTGCTGGGCACACCCTTCCACCCAGGGGCCTGGTCCAGCCCATGCTCAGCAGCATCGTGTAGCACAATTGGGAGATAAAACATACACACTATAATATAATAATATAACAATGTAGAAAATACAAGCACTAAGGAAAACAAACCTCAGCAGAGAGCAATACCTCTCCAAGTCAGGACAGTGAACGCGTGCTCTCAATGGCACTACAAGCAGAGCAATGTTAGCAGAACAATACATAAGCCATCTGTATCGCAAAAGCTCACAGCGGCAAACAGGAGCAAAAACACTCAACTAACTGTAGTAGAATTTTAACAGAAAGACAGAGGGCGCTATGGAGCACTATGTGTGTGCACGTGTGCCATTCATATGCGGTGTAGCACGCACCCACAGGTACATCTGCTCCTGACCCGAGGGCTGCAGTTACATATTCACTGAAATGTATTTTAACAAAATGTATTTGAACTGCCCCAGATCTGTATTAAATATTATTGGCGTATAGAATATTGTGATGTCATCTGCACTCTAGTAATATTGGTGTTACTGTTTCCTTTTATTCACTACATTCAAATAAAATGACTAAATACTTTTTCATTTCATTTTTAAAACCGCAGCATTTCATGTTCATGATTTTCATGTTGCTGTACTGAATGTAAACCTGAAATATGAAAGAGGACTGTAAACTTACGATTCACACAGACACTGGACGGCTCCACACTCAGGATCTCAGTACACGACCGCTTCAAAATCTACACAAAATAATAATAATAATAAATAAATAAATCATACAGGTAGTGATAACATTAAAGGACAGATATTACACTTTTCTCTGATCAATGTTCTAATGTTGTTTTCTCATCACAAATAGACCTGGAATTGAATTTAGTTTGTTTCATGTTTGTGCCTTGTGCTAATGTGTTTTTAAACTCCATACACCTTCATTAGAATAATTTGGCTAATTTCAGCGCTGGAATTACTCATCTCTACTGAACTAAAAGTAAAAGGATGATGCAGACAGACTAATAAAGCAGATTAATCAAACGTGTTTAGCAAAACTAATATTGACATTTTAGTCAATAACCAAAATTTGCCAATGTCATCGTACATCACTTTGACATTTACAGAAAAGCCCATAAATTATAAGAATGTTGTAGATCTTCAAATTAAAACACCGGGGCAACCTATAAAATACTGGATCTAAATATCAAAGCTTTGATTTTGAATAAATGTCATTTATTTATTTAGTAGTTTAGTTTTGATGATTGTTTGCATTACATATATAGACTCCAAAAAGAATAAACATTTCACGAGTTTCATCAATAAGACACTTTATTGTAACTATTCTCTATTTAAAAGCCTTCAGTCACCATATTTCAACCTTTATTAGGTTAAAAATGTGTTAAATGTTCAACAACATCATTTCTGCTGTACAATGGAATTGTGGCCACACCTGCCCTGGAGCAGACTGACAATCTGCGCCATCAGCCCGTCTAACCACTAACACACTCACATATACATCACTTTCACTTTCTCTATAAATATGTATTATAAATAATTTTTTAAACATGAGAATGCAACATAATATCCATAAATGCTCAAAAAATCCTTTTAATAATATGGATGAGGGTTTTTTTTGAAAACACACTCACACAACGTCTCCACTCTGGTGTTTTTATGGAGAAATGATGTGAGTCCATTAAATCGGGCGGCCGCATTAAAAAGAGCAGGGACGCCACATTATCATATAAAGAGCTCACAGACAGGCAGGACAGCAGCTACAATCCAATAAATCAACACAGCACTAACTATGCAAATCTGTGAAAAGGAAAACTGGGAAAAGGAAAGAAGACACTCCAGGATGGTGTTAGACTGGGTTTAGTCCTGGTTTAGTCCTGGTTTAGTCCTGGTTTAGTCCTGGTTTAGTCCTGGTTTAGTCCTGGTTTGGATATGGGTTGGACATTGTGAGGACATCGTGTGGACCTGGTTTGGACAGTGTTTTCATCTGGTTTGGACCTGATTCTGACTTGGTTTGGCCTGGCTTTGACATTGCATTAACCTAGTTTGGACATGGTTATGATGTTGTTTGGACCTGGATCAGCCTGGCTTGGCCTAGTTTGGCGTGATTGGACATGGTTTGGACCTGGTTTGGACTTGGTTTGGACCTGGTTTGGACCTGGTTTGGACCTGGTTTGGACTTGGTTTGGACCTGGTTTGGACTTGGTTTGGACCTGGTTTGGACCTGGTTTGGACCTGGTTTGGACCTGGTTTGGACCTGGTTTGGACCTGGTTTGGACCTGGTTTGGACCTGGTTTGGACCTGGTTTGGACTTGGTTTGGACCTGGTTTGGACTTGGTTTGGACCTGGTTTGGCCTGGATCTCTTGTGGGCTGGTTTGGACATACAGTAGTCTGTGCTTGGCCTGGTTTGGCCATGGTTTTGACATAGTTTGGTGTGGGTTTAGTAAATATCTTGTCTTGGTTCAGTCCATTTTTAATTTTTTTTTTTTTTTTGTACTTGCAGTGTCAAACAAGTGTCTGTGATATTTCTGCACTTTTGTGCATCAAAATTTTTCTGTTACCTAAACCTCAACTTATACGTTTAAAGACATGTTTTAAAGTGGACCTATTATGCAAAATCAACTTTTTAGACCATTTAAACATATTATAGTTGTTTCGCCCTCTCAGACCTTTCAGAGTTGTATCTGATTCGTTGAACAATTCATCAATCTGCTCCTTCAGACTGTGCCTGTCCCCAGGCCTGGCTAAAGGGTGGGGTCCCGGTGATGTTACGTAACTGGACTTGATGTGGTGCTCATCATTATTGTGACAATTCAAAACATTCAATTCAATTCAATGTGATTCTAATTTATCTTCAGCTCTTTCAGTAAATATGGACCCTTAATAAAACATTCCACTGGCACATTGTGTCACTCCCGTTGGCTCGCATTTCTTCCATTTGTCATTCTGTGAACATGGCTGGCCTCTCCTCACTGCAGTCCAGCTACTTTGGGTCAGAAATATTCCAAAAAGAGAAGAAAAATGCTGTGAAAAGTTTCACCCCACACCCAGTCTCAGGGCCCGAGTGAGAGGAAAGTCCTGATAATGATCTGGCAACTGCCGCAGCTCAAACGGAAACAGCAAATAAACAGAAGATTTACACAGGACTTTAGGAATGAAAGACTAGAGGAAGGATTTTGTCCCTATTCAACAGAATATATTGTTTAATGTGACAGAAATATTTTGAAGCAATAGAGGCGAGTAGCAAAAAATACAAAATTCCTGATCACATTTTAATTTTCTCTTAAAAATTAATTGGTCATAATTTGTATGTAGATTATCTACGGATTAAAATGGCAATGTTCCATAATGCAGGACCATCAAAACTGATTTAAACCATGACAAAACCACCTCCAAATCAGGACTAAACCAAGTCTAACTAGGACTAAACCAGGACGACCCAATTGTAAACCAGGACTGAACCGAGTCTGAACAAGGACTAGACCAGGACAAATCCAGGACAGAATCCAGACAGAACCAGGATTAAACATGGTCTAAGAAAACTGTCTAAACCAGGACTAAATGAGAATGAACCTAGAACTAAACCTAACACAGAACTATACCCCGACTAAACCAAGACTAAAAACACCAGATCTAAAATAGAACTACGACCAAACTAAACCAGAATAAACCGAAGACTAAACCAGGCGTAACGTAGGACTAAACCAGATGTAGTATAGGACTATGCCCAGACTAAACCAGGATTAAAACACGTCTAGGACAAAACATCATCAGGATCACTTAAGTTCCAGTAGATCAAGTGCTATAACGGGCCGCATACCACATTTTGAGAACCACAGATGTATAAGTGTTTAAGTAAAAATGTATAAAAGCTAAAACTACACAACAAAACATTTATATTGACTTTTAAAAGATATTCATAAATTTATTGATGCTAAGTTTTAGGACAGCAAAATGTTTGTTGATATACGTTAGAACATATAATTTAATGTAACAGAAATACTTTTAGAACAATAAAGGGACAAGATAAAAAGTATAGTTCTTAGCTTTCACAAATACAATATCTAAGGGCGTGTTCACAATTGATCTGCTTTGGTCCAGGTTTTTTGCCTAGATTAGTCCTGTTTTAGAATTGTTTTGGTCCTGTTCTAGTTCTGGTTCAGTCCTGGTTTAGTTCAAGTCTGAATCAGGGCTAAACCAGGACTAGACCAGGACTAACGCAGGGTTAAACCAGGACTAAAGCAGGTCTAAACCAGGGCTAAACCAGGACTAGACCAGTACTAAAACAGGGTTAAACCAGGACTAAAGCAGGTCTAAACCAGGGCTAAACCAGGACTAGACCAGGACTAAAGCAGGGTTAAACCAGGACTAAAGCAGGTCTAAACTAGGGCTAAACCAGGACTAGACCAGGACTAAAGCAGGGTTAAACCAGGACTAAAGCAGGTCTAAACCAGGGCTAAACCAGGACTAGACCAGGACTAAAGCAGGATTAGGCCAGGACTAAACCACGACTAAACCAGAACTAGACCAGGACTAAACCAGGACTAAACCATGTCTAAACTAGGACTACATCAGTACTAAACCAGGACAAAACCATATGTAAACCAGGACTAAACCAGGACTAACCTAGGACTAAAGAAACAGATCTAACCTAAACCAGATCTAATAAAGAACTATGCTCAAACCGTGACTAAACCAGAATAAACCTAGGACTAAACCAGGACTTAAACCAGGTTAAATATAAAGGACTGACCCAGATCTAATATAGAACTACACCCAGAGTAAATCGAGACGAGCAGAACAAAACGAGCAGAACAAAACGAGCAGAACAAAACGAGCAGAACAAAACGAGCAGGACAAAACGAGCAGAACAAAACGAGCGGGACAAAACGTCATCAGGACGTCCCACGCTCCATCAGATGAAGTGCTATATTGGGCCATGAACCACAGTTTGAGAACCACAGATGTATCAGCGCTAAAGTAAATATCTATGGAAACTAACAAACATAAAAATAATAGGATCATTTACATAAGTTAAAATTCACTTGATTTGAATAGATTTGACTTTTTTGTGTAAATTTAACATAGACATTTGATATTCAGATATTCACAACTGATTTTGGGATATATTTAAGCAAACATTTAGCTCAACAAAATTAGTTCATTAATTGATTTTATTATTAAGAAAATCCCTGAAATCAGTCAATTTGATTTTGAAAACTCACTAACACTAATTTACACTTTTGACACACATTTTTAATCAAACACAACAAATACTGCTGCTCAAATCAAGATTAAAAATTCACATTCGATTTGATTTCTTTTAAAATCATACACTTTTTTTTCATTTTTCATATTTACTTCCCTATTTTTTTATTTTGATTTTTGAATCTTTTTTTTTTTTTTTTTTTTAAAGTAACATTGACTTACCGAGTTGACAATGCCTTTAAGTGAGTGGAAGCCATCTTTGACTGGAAAAACTTGATCTCTGGTGTCTGCGATGGCGAAAAGCTGCAAAATTCAAACAAAATTAGCAAAATCAGCGAATTCGCCGCTCTTTCTCGGTTTAGTTTTCCTCTTATAAGACAGTGAGCCGTGCGTTTGGTGAATATTTTTACGAGCAGCGGAGAAGAGGACAGCAGCAGATGGCATGACACTTTCTAAAAACCAAAAAAAAAAAATGTTTGGGAGAGAAGTGTCTTTTGTTTTTGACTAAATGGACGTTTATCACGCGAATGGTTTCCAATGGAAACCGCAGACTGGACACTGCGAAATTCACACTCAAAATGTTCACTGTGGATTTTGGGTTGACTATAAAAAGTGCTACTACTACAACTACTACTACTACTACTACTACTGTTACTGTTACTACTTCTACTACTACTACTACTACTACTACTACTACTACTACTACTACTACTACTACTAATGTTACTGTTACTACTTCTACTACTACTACTACTACTACTGCCAACTACTGCCAACCTTAATCTTTGAAAAGGAAATTTCACTTAATGCCTATAGTACTGCAAAATATAAAACAATAAAGCAAAATAATTATTTAAATTATCAAATATATAAAAAAAAAAACTGTGTAACTGCTACTACTACTGCTACTACTACTACTACTACCACTACTACTACCAACTACTACCAACTTAAATTTCACTTAATGCCTATAGTACTGCAAAATAAAAAACAATAAAGCAAAATAATTATTCAAATTATCAAATATAAAAAAAATTGTGTAACTGCTACTAGTACTGCTACTACTACTACTACTACTACTACTACTACTACTACTACTGCTACTACCCCTGCTGCTGCTAATCCTCCTCCTCCTACTACTACTGCTACTACTACTACCAACTACTACCAACTTAAATTTCACTTAATGCCTATAGTACTGCAAAATAAAAAACAATAAAGCAAAATAATTATTCAAATGATCAAATATAAAAAAAATTGTGTAACTGCTACTAGTACTGCTACTACTGCTACTACTACTACTACTCCTGCTGCTGCTAATCCTCCTCCTCCTACTACTACTGTTACTACTGCTACTACTACTAGTGCCACTGCTAATACTATTACTACCACTACAAATAAAAATACCGTAACTAAAATAAACATTAAGCTGCCAACTTTGACCTATATACCAATAAAATACTGCAAAATATAAGGAGGGGAAATATTCAGATGATCAAATATTAATAGTTACAATGATTTACTGAACTTGAACAGATATTTGTTGGAAATACAAACATGAAATGGTTAGAAAAATGTAATTATGTATTTTATTTTAATTGCCTTTGAGTGACACAAACAGGAAAATGTTGAAATGAAACTTTGAAATTTTGAAAACAGTCGAGTCAGGATTTTTAAGACAAATATTAAAACAATTCAACAAATACAATCATTTCCAGCAAGTTTCTGAACAAGAATGTTTTAAATATATTGGCATTACCCCAGTACAGTAAATTACACACGACTACTAGAGTTTAATAAAAAGGATAATTTTTTTGGACATCTGATCTGGATTTATTTGTGTTTCTTTTCACCTGAACTTGAAAATGTTACAGTGAAAATACAGTTTGGGCTAAAATGTCTGACTTTCCTCGCAGTCATGTTGGCGTTGGTTACCTGCTGTTCGTCAAAGTCCTTCACTCCCACGCAGTACACACGCGCTCCGAACCTGCGAGCCTCGTCCGCCTGGAGACAAACGGGAAAGAACAACTCAGACACACCAAGATATGAGTGCACTGAACTTTAGAAGAATATGTTCAACTCAGATCACAATCATCAACTTGTTTTTGTAGTTATTAATAGTTTCAAAGCATTTAGTCCTGGTTTAGTCCTGGTTTAGTCCTGGTTTAGTCCTGGTTTAGTCCTGGTTTAGTCCTGGTTTAGTCCTGGTTTAGTCCTGGTTTAGTCCTGGTTTAGTTTTGGTCTAGGCCTGATTTAGTCCGGTCCTTGTCTAGTCCTGGCCCTGTCCTGGTCTAAGTCTAATATAGTCCTGATTTAGTCTCAGTTTAGTCTGCGCTTAGTCCATATTTGCTTATTAGATCTGGATTGACTGAATACTGCCCATACAATTACATAAACCTAATTTAGTCCTGAAATTAATCTGGTTTAGTTCTAAGTTAGACCTAGTTTGGTACTTTCTTTGTGCAGTTTCTTCACTGTAGATTCAGTCACAGCTCAGAATAAATCCAGGTTCAATTCTGGGTTTAGTTACAGTTTGGCCTGGGTTTCATCATCCTGGTCTAGTCCTGGCCTAGTCCTGGTCCAGTGCTCTAGGCTTTACTAGAGCTAGTCCTGGCCTAGTATAGACCTGGTTTATTCCTGGTCTACTCCTGACATTGAAACCGACTTAATCCTATAGAAAACAGAGATAAAACTGTGGGACCTCTTTGACAGTGAGCTCATGGACGAACACCTCCAGTTTGCCATCGGTCAGAGCCAGAATGATACTGGACGACTTCACATTCTGAGTCTCAATCTGCATCCGAGCCTAGGGAAAAAAATAAAATACACTATTCACTTGACAGTATTCTACATATAGGATACATATACTTACATATACTCCTACTTATCATCACTATATACTCAAAATCATTCAAATGTACACATGCACGTCTAGGACTTACAATAGTTTAGTGCCGCTGAAACAAAAATCCATTTAAACATAAATATATAAATAAACAATTCAACATATTAAATAGCCAACTATTATTGATCTTTTGTATTATATAGTAATTCCCTGCTTATTCTAAAAAGATGAAAAGAAAAACATAAATCAAGTGGTTATTAAATAGTTTATATATATATATATATATATATATATATATACACATATATATACATATATATACCATACCACCATATCAAATTTTTATGTGTGATATATTGAATATATTGATAAAGAAAATATAGATAAACGATAATACCAATAACATACAAATAACAATAATATACAAACGATAACACATTTTTCCCACTGACACAACAGTAACCCTAAAGTTATCCCCAAAAAGCTATTCTAAATGTAAAATATGATTAAAAACATGAGCTGCAATGAGTCATAAAGTGATTTATTCAAACTTTTACGACTTGAATCTTATCATAATTCACAAAATGTACACAAAATGAGTATTAGGCCCAAAAAATACTGTTCCAGCTTCATATATAAAACGATAAGTCGACATAGTAATTGTCATGAGAGGCCTACACAGAATGTCCATTTGTTATATAAATTCCGTGTTAAAGTTGAACTATTTATTTCAAACATGAGTTTATTTCTCACCTTATTGAGTCCCTCGTGCATAAAAGTCTCTCCGGCTGGTTTCACGTTCTCCAGACGCCTCAGACCCTCGTCAATCTGCCCACTGAAAAATTATACTACATTTTGTACTGTTTTACATCCTGTTTCATACATAACGCACACATCACATACATAATACACAATGTCTATGAAGTATATTGTATAAAAATCTAAATACCGGTCTCCAGTGAGCGGGAGCAGGACTTCAGCTTGACCCGAGAACACGATAAAGGACACTCTCAATCTGGGACTGCAACGCCACACGCAGGTTTGATCAAATGAAAACACTTTCATAAAACATAATCCATCATGTTTCCAATAATAACAATAATAACATTAATATTGTGAACGCAGATACATGTATACTAATGAAGTAATGAAGGCAACACAGGAAATATTAAAAGAGACTCGTGTCCCCCAATATGAGGTAAACATGTTCAAATCAAAGCTTTTACTAATAACGATGCTGATTTAATCTTAATTACAAAAACAGTGGAAATTATGTCTCAAATAGTTATGTCATAATTTGGTGTTTTTGGTGGTGGAAAGCATAATGAGCCAGTTTCAACGCTGAAATCCAGCTGGTTTAAACCTAAAATGCTTCTCTCTGATCTGAATGGTCACTACCTAAACTCCAGCACCTGCAGCTAATCATGTCTCAGTGCTAGTGCAGCCTGTGCAGCTCAGAGAGTGAATCCTGGAGGTTCTGATCTTTCACATGAGGCCTGTCCATACACTGAGAATGAGAAAAACGTGTATGTTTCTTCTATCTGCAGGTTTTGTTGTGATTGTAAAACCTTTTTTTTTTTTAAAGCAGTAAGAGCTACATTCAGTTCCATATTAAGCATTTTCTGCCATGTAGCTGTAATCTATGAAACACGTAGATATTTTTACAGATTTTGTTCATTTTTAGACAAAAATATAAACGTCTTCTGTACTTACACAAATATAAGAACACATGCATTATAAGTTTGTTCATTATGAAATATATATGTTTAAAAATGCACATATTTGGGACATATATATATATCTTCTTGCTTCATTTTCATTTACATTATACATGAACCTGTATCCTATATAACCTAGAACCTATATCAGATTTTTGTGGGTTAAAATATCAAATAAATCAGGCTTAGAATTCAAAGTCTAGTACCTGAAAAGAAAATGTACACAAAAATTAATCAGTACATGGAAATGAGTGGACATTAGAACTCCGGACTCAAATACATAATAACAACGCACGATTCCTCAAATGAACAAGAATCAAAATAAAAACTGAGAATAAGCTAATGATGAGTAAACACTAAAACCTCAAAAAGGGTCAAAAGGTCATAGGGCTGCAACATTCAGTCATAATCAAATTAAAATCACAAACAGGCAAAATCGTAAAGGCTGCAATTTTTCAAGTACGACAATTTCCTCCAAAAACAACGAAATCTCTCGTCTTATTCTGCATAAAAACTGCTAACTCTGTAGTTTAAATCTGCACAAACAGGTTCTGAAATGTAATTCTTGTATTAGTTTGTCAGTTCATATTTCGTTCTCGTTGTCAATTCTTCTGGACGTGTTTAAAATGTGAACTTTGAACAGAATCCGATTAAAATTTAAACCGCAATTAGCAGCCCTTCCTCATAAAAGTCCATTTTGCATAACATGTCCACTCTGAACAGACACAAGAACAGGAAAAACACAGTTAGCTAACAGCTGCTTCGACATTTCAACAGACAGACTTTGCTTCAGATTCTCAGCTTGAACTTTGACCTCTTAAGTAATAATATGGTTTTCTCTGCTCCTCTCGCTCTCGCCGACTTGTGACACGTTCTAACATTTGATGCAAAAGCAGCTGGTGCCTGTTTTTTTTTTTTTTTTCTCTTGAAATGAACGAGCCGAGACAGAAGGCCGCTGAATGTCACGTATTAATAGTACATGGATCTCTGAGGAAGTGACAGAAGAAGCAGCAGAAAACAGGATCTAGGCGCTAGCACACGGGCGGCCGCTGAGTCACCACGTGTTTCCTGTTTCAGAGGGAGGCCGCCGCACCTGAGGCGTCAAAGACAGACCGTCAACCGCAAACGAAAAGCAAAGAAATGTGAATATGGTTTTAGTGGTGACGACTATAACGAAACAAACACACCCTGGGTTAGGTTATAGTTATTGTATTTTAAAATGACTGTGATGTTAAATATTTGTCAGGTTTACATCAGTCAGGTGATGATACTGGTTTAGTCCTGGTTTAGTCCTGGTCTAGTCCTGGTCTAGTCCTGGTCTAGTCCTGGTCTAGTCCTGGTCTAGTCCTGGTCTAGTCCTGGTTCAATCCTGGCTTAGCCTTGGTCTAGTCCTGGTTTAGTCCTATTCTAGTCCTGGTTTGTTCCTGGTTTACTGTTGATTTAGTCCCGGTCTAGTCCCGGTCTAGTCCCGGTCTAGTCCCGGTCTAGTCCCGGTCTAGTCCCGGTCTAGTCCCGGTCTAGTCCCGGTCTAGTCCCGGTCTAGTCCTGGCTTAGCCTTGCTCTTGTCCTGGTTTAGTCCTGGTCTAGTCCTGGTCTAGTCCTGGTCTAGTCCTGGTCTAGTCCTGGTCTAGTCCTGGTCTAGTCCTGGTCTAGTCCTGGTCTAGTCCTGGTCTAGTCCTGGTCTAGTCCTGGTCTAGCCCTGGTTTAGTCCTGGTTTAGTCCTATTCTAGTCCTGGTTTGTTCCTGGTTTACTGCTGATTTAGTCCCGGTCTAGTCCTGGTCTAGTCCTGGTTTAGTCCTGGTTTAGTCCTGGTCTAGTCCTGGTCTAGTCCTGGTCTAGTCCTGATCCTGTCCTGATTTTAGCACAGACCTTGAGACCTATAGAAAACTGAAACTGAAACGTACACACCCTACGGTAGTCCTCCCTTCAAACATATATTTAGGGGCTCACCAGAACCTTGGAGTGGTCAAATATATTGTTTAAAAATCACATTTTTAATTTTAATTTTCCCATGTATTTGAGCAAATCTGTCTATCTCCAGTGTCCATATTATATCGTAGCAGTTCATGAGGTCAAAATAATTCCACTGCAAATTAGAAGGAATTTTAGTGTCTGATAACCGTGAAATGCACGTTAGCACGCTAGTTTCTGTTAGCTCTACCATAAACAAACTCCGCACTGCTCTCTGACACTTGTGACACTTATAAACTCATCCCGGTGCATAATTAGGATGTTCTGAATGCATAAGGTCAGTGAGGAAGAACTTCTACCACTGCAAAAACTGTTTAAAATGAACTAGTAAGATCAAATTAGGCACATCACCTTTAATTATCAGCACAATTTAACCTTCTTATATCATAAATTATACTGCCGCTATAAGACAGTACAGCCTCCCCTTAAATAGGCCCCGCTCGTTTCGCTAACCCAACCCGTGACCTTCTAGCTGTGAGGCCATCTTGCTAACTACGTACGCACAGTTCCGCTCAATAGTATAACACTGATTTGTCGGTACGTTCCCTATAGTGAGAACGTGTTGTGTCAGATGTTTTGGTGTCCGCGCCGCGCCTCCCTCAGCTTCGGAACACACGGTTAGCTCGGCGTTAGCATGTAGCTCTGAGTCTGGGGAGCATAAGGAGAGGTGGTGATACTGGCCCACGCGCTCGCAGCCACCACGCACGTACGCTATATGCATCCTGCGGCGATTTTTCAGCGTCATATGGACACGAGAAACTCAACCGCAGAGGAGGCATCAACCGTGGGCGGATTATTCAACTTCATATAAGAAGAGGTGCGCAGCTGCGAGCCGGGGCTGTGGAGTAAATATTGGCAAACAAGATGGAGGGAAATGCGTCGTGTTTGGGGTTATTACGGGGCTAGTGGGAAAGAGAGGTAGGAGACAGGATAACCACTCTGCCACAGTAACACAGGGAGGACATGCAAAATATTTCAGAAAACATCCTCTATTCCCATATCCCTGTTACTTTTTATTTAGGGCCACACGATATTGGAAAATGTTGTTCTATGTGAGATGACTGTGAAGTTAAATTGTGGCATTACATTTTTTATTTATTTTATGTTTTTGTTGTCAGTGATTTTCAGAACTATGGCTTTTCATGTCAGAACTCGACAGCATTAACCAGTTTTTGTCCAAGGTGAATGTAAATCAACAATAAAATCTTGTTAATTTTATCTCGTGAGATCTTATAGCATAGAATCTTGTGCCATCCCTACTTTTTTTTTTACAGTTTTTTTTTTTTTTTTTTGGCAATTCCAATTTTAATACATTTTTATCAAATCTAGCATTGGTTGTTCTTTCAAATGGGGGAGCTCAGTACATTTTTTTCCAATCATATTTATCCAATCCAAACTAGACCAAAGTGTTTCCAAAGTGCTGCGATTATATATAATAATACACCTTTTTTCATGACATTCATTATTAAAACCAGAGATTAATCAAATTCATATGATTAATTGCCCAGTCCAGTCCTGTTGTTCATCTTTAAAATGTGAACTACCAATCCTAATCTGTCTGAAGAGGAGTTAACAAAGCCGTAGACGCGTCCCCTCACACTTGGCTCCGGGATCACAGTCTCTCTTGCCGGAGCTGGGTGTTGCAGGCACCACTTGTTCGGCAGGTCTGAGTGCCAGGGACAAAGCGTGTGAGATGCCTGGGATTGTGCTTTGGCGACAGGGACTCGGCAGGGACTCGGCAGGGGCCCGGGCCGCTCCACATGGCCCGACAGAAGTGGCCATGCGCACTCAGCATTGTCAAGCAGATTGTCCTTCCATTCTTCCTCTCTCCTCCTCCTACTCTACTTTCTCTGCTCAACAATTCAGAAGAAAATGAGTGTAGTTCTTGACAAATACTGAGAGTAGATCTGGGATATATTTGTTAAGAAATGAAGATTCGGTTCACAGTGCATAGTTTTAACACGTCTGTGAGAATTACATTTGAGAGAAGACTGAAATCTGTACTGTTAAAGACAAGAATCACATGCATTTCAAAACTTGTGATGCATAATAATGGAATTTTCACCTGATAATCTGAACATTTGTGTCATCGATAACCAATAAAGTAAAACCAATAACACATTTTAAATTTAAACCTGATTTTTGAAATGTAAAACGTTTATAATTTGTTTGTTTCGGTTCATAGGCCTCAATGTGACTAAAGGAGAAAATATAATACATATGAAGTCAGGGGTCAAAGTGAGCAAACCCTGGAGGAAAAGCAGCTGAAATTGTGTATCAGAATTATCGGTGTCATGTCGTAACTAGAAGACATCAGTGATCGATATTATTGTGCGTCTATGTTTGTAGAAGTCTAAACTACAGAACCCCCACAGAGATACACTGACATTCGGGGTATTCAGAGTACATTACCTAAAAAACTGCAGCTCTTGTGGTTTGATGATTTACCATTTACATTTTAATTTATTTGAGTTTTAGTTAAACTGAGGCCAATAGGTTAAACTTGAGGTGGAGGACACACAAATATATGGACGCATTTTTCAAACTGTCAAAATGTGTCTTCTGTTTCAGCAAAAATTAAGTGAAAAAATTGTGGCACTGCAATTGCTTTCAGTCGAAACAATAGACAAGTGACAATTTCAGAAACAAAGTTGAGTCATTTCAATTAAACTGTCAATCCTTTGCCAGAAGAGCGTGTGGTTTGGGGTTATGACTTGGAGGAAGAAAAGTGGCACTGAAAGAAAATTTATATAAACACCAGTATGTGTTTTTACCAGCACAAAATAAAATTTAATCAAAACCAATCACCCAGCCCAAATTTCAATTAAATTTACAAAAAAAGAAAGTAAACCTACATATAAACTGCTTTTTATATGACGAATTTAACTTTTTGGAGCTTTCTTCGAGCTTCCTCATCACAAACTGAAGAGGTTTAGATGTCATCCCTGGACTATTCAAACCCTCCTTACGGTCAGTAGTACGATTTTGTCCAAAGCTCAGCCCACAGCCCTACATCATCCACGCTCCCTCATGACAGTTTCCCATAAAAATACAAAAGCAGGACACAAAACAGACTACAACTTCACAAACCTGACGCGATGTACAGTGGTTTCATTAGCAAAATGCATGCTGATTGTGTTCTGACAGCACTGAAAGGGGAGTGACTTAGCATGGAGAGAAAGGGGAGGGTGGACTCAGAGCATCTTAAACAAAACTGAAACATACTGAAGATGTCAATATGTTATTTTCAGCTCATTCCAAAACAATAAAAGGTAACGTGGGGATGCAATGCCCCGTCTTTAACTTTATCATTCAGAAATGGATCTCACAAAGCTGGTCACACACTAAACGAGCTGCCAACACTTAATGTGTCAAAATGTTGCTGTATATTTACACAAACATGTAACTAATTATTGTATATTCCAGATAAATATATTTTTACAAAAGTGAAAAGTAAATTTATTGTCATTACTTTAATGTAAGATAAACGTGTGGGTCCCGCTACGGATTTTAAATGTGAAATATCAGTATCGGCAAATATCAGTATCGGCCACGACAACAGGCCAAATATCGGATCTCGGTATCGGCTCAAAAAATCCATACTGGCCCATCCCTAAAACCCATTCAGCCCTACCAAGTGTAGATCTTATGACGACATGCTCCTGATCTCCATTGTCTCCACGCTCCCCGCTCTCTCCTCCCCCCTCCAGACCCCCCCGGTTACAAATGTCCATTCTCGCAGCCCAGAAGACGGCTCCTCTCCGCCTCCCACTCCCACCTGCTGCCGCTGCTATTTTCCCTGGGCCGGCCGACCGCTCTGGCGTTCTGGCTCTGGGTGGCTACCGTCTGTGCAGCGCGCGGAGCTGGCAGACACGGCTCCAAGGCCCGAGAAGCGGTGTGCTAGCGCAGGGTTTTTTCAGACGCCTCCACTAATTAATTATGTGTTAAAAGGACATTTAGGGGAGTTTGGGACGAGTTTGCTGAAAGAGAAATTAGGTGGGAACTCCGAGGAAGAAGCGGTGGCAGTGTTAGCAGACAGGATGGCGCCTTGAAGTGGATGGATCGCAGTGTTACTGAAGCTGACGCGAGCTAATGTCGTGGCGGTGCAATTTGTTAAAGGAACTGTATGTAGCTTCCACTCAAACAAGATATCACAATCACAACTGAACCTAAGTTGCCAGAGCCTCAACCTGCAGATAGAGGACACATACAAGTTTTTCTCATTCTCAGTTTATGGACAGGCCTCATGTGAAAGATCAGAACCTCCAGAATTCACTCTCTGAGCTGCACAGGCTGCACTAATGTCACAAAGATAAAATTATTCAGGAAAGGTTCATTTCTGTCCTGTGAATGTGACTTTTTTCATATTAGTATCTGCTCAAATGAATATCTCTTTTCGATGCTAGTTTTGGTATCAATTAGCATCGAATTTTCGATACTTTTGACAACTCTAAGCTGCACTAGCACTGATTAATGATGAGCTTCAGGTGCTGGGGTTTAGGTAATGACGATTAAGATCAGACAGATTCCTTAGATTTAAAACGACAGGACTGAAACCTGTAAGTCAAATAAGACTCATGTGAGGCTCATTCTGCTTTCTCATTGGATAATGGTCTTGAGAACCCAAACATTTAATTATAACAAACAATTTGGCCATCGTGTCCACTGTTTTCGTGAATAAGAGTAGATCAACGTGGCAATTGTTATCAAAAGAATTGTTATCATTTGATTTGTGCATGTTATTTCGTATCTGGAGTTTCTAACTTTTAGCCTGGCTTCATCCTTTTGTGAGAACCTCCAGCAGCCATACGGATACTAATCTAATCTATCTCATCTCTCACCTGACAAAGCGATCGGTCAGATTCTTCACAAAGGAGTAGATCTCCACCCAGTCTCCTGCCACGCTCCCAGACCTGAAATAGACAAATAAAAAAACGTATGTGAAACAAATGTGGTGTATCACTCATTTAAGAGTCTTTCTTTTTGTGTACTAGCTTTCCTCCTTTGACTTGTAAGCCAATTTATTTATTTATTTATTTATTCAATGTTTAACCACGTAGGTCAATTGTGAACAACTTCTCATTTACAACGACGACCTGGATAGGCAGCTTCAGTGAAACACATAAAACACAAACACAATTCACAAATCAAAGAGTAAAACATTAAAAGGGGAGGGTAGAATAGTGGTTAAAAACATGTGCAGTGATCTTTTAAAATTAAACGGAGAGAAACAAAAGAACCAAGTTTTAAATCCTGCTGTAGATGGTTCCAGTCACTTGCTGCAGAGAACTGAAATGAGTTTTGGCCTAAGGCTGTGCGAGCTTTGGTACTGACAGCTGTATGTATCTGTTGGAGCGGAGTGCACGGCTGGAGCTGTGGATATTTAGCAGTGAACTGAGATATGAGGGGGTCATACCCAGTAAAGCTTTGTAAATGAAAATGAACCAGTGAGTTTGTCTGCGGGTGTGAAGAGATGGCCACTTGAGCAGAGAGTAAAGCCGACAGTGGAGCAAAGTTTTTGGAATTAATTGAATTTTTATCGAGATCAAGATTTGTAACTATGAATACTATAAGGTCTTTTTTAACTTCACCATGATGGCAAATTCAGCCTCTGAAAGTTGTGAAAAGTGCTTATAAACTTGCAGTATATAATTGGGAAAGTGGGAAAAAAGTCAGTTTTGCAAATATGTTTATATATGAACTGCTAAATTAATACCAGAATCTCATACGTTTCAGAAAATTCATACAACGTACTATTTGCACATCCTCTGACCACAAACAGTTTCAATTAAAGGCCCTGTACCCACATTTTTTCACATATTTCTAGCAAAATGTGTCTTGGCCACTACAGATATATTGTATCAGCAGCTCCTAAAGTCAAAATAAGTCTGTTACGTTCTGTCTATAAGGTTTTTACTGTCCGGGAATCAGAAAGTGCATGTTAGCATTCTAGTTGTTGTTAGCTTTACCCTCTCCGCAAAACTCCGCACTGGTTTCAGTTAACTGTGAAAAGTTAACTCCGAAATGCATAAGGGAAGTGAGGAATAACTTTGGACCACTACAAACCATTTAAAATCAACTAGTTCTGTTTTTCACGTTTTTTAGAAGAAAAAATCAGGTACAGCAACTTTGATGTAATCAGAGTCTATAATATGTGCATAAAGCAGCGAAGTTCTCCATTAAACTCCATCCTCTCATGTCGGCTCCTCCTCCGCCTCCAAAGGGCCAAAGTCAAGGACACTGAGACGCACAAACGGACATCCACAAACCTCCGCCATCTTGGAACATCTGGATATAGTTAGCGCTGGTTAATTATCGGATTGTTTTGCATTTTTATTGCTCAAGTCTGAATATATATTTCCATAACCTTAAAACCTAATTTAGTTTCAATTTTTACCAACAGATGAGTACTTTTAATTATCTTAACCTCCTGAGACCTGGTGTCCTCATTTGTGGACAACACATTTTGGATTGTTTAGGCCACAGTGCAAATTTTTAGAAGAACAGCAACAAGAACATGTTCAATTTTGAATATTTCTAAGAGTTTAGAATATTAATTTTTTTGTTTATTTTTATTTTATTTTTTATTTAATTATTTGTATTTAATTATTTTATTTTTATTTGTTTTTATTATTATTTTGATTGTATTTTTATTTTATTTTTTATTTACTTATTTTTTTTATTATTTTATTTGATTAAAGCTCGGGTCTCAGGAGGTTAAATTCTTAATGGTATAAATTGGACTGTTCCCGATTGAATGTAGTATTACACTCTTCAGTCCCTGGAATAGACCTTAAGGCAGGGGTGTCCAAACTAAGGCCCGGGGGCCAAATGCGGCCCTCAGACCAATTTTTATCCGCCCTCAAGCCTCCTGCTGAACTGGCCCAATTGATCATAAGCAGTTCTTTTAACAGCAAATTAAACTATTTCTACCACTATAACCTCAAACATCACATTGCATCATGATAGAGACATAAAATGAATGTGTTTCGAGCCTTATTAATATACACTGGCTCCGTCAAAGCTGCGTTTAAAGCACCGTGCTGCATCGATCACCGGATTGTTTTGAGATGTGGCCCTCGATAAAAAAAAGTTTGGGCACCTCTGCCTTAAGGGGAGGCTGAGGAGTCTGATTCCCTTACAGTTGGAACACACCCTCCCCCTTCTTAAACAGAGGGACCACCATGATTCGTCGACTGTAAATAGTAGTTGTTAGGCCTGTCGTGATAAATTTTGAAGTCCGATATATTGCTGAAGTCATATAGAGGATAAACAATAATACTGAAACAAAACTATAAAGCAGAACTATTCAGAAAATGCACAGTATTGTTGAATATTGCTGAACTGTATAAATGAATAACAGAATGCAACACTTAAGTTAGTTTGTGTAATTTTAGTTCATAATTCAACCTTTTACAGCTCAAATCTTATCATACTTATTATCAAAAAATAACCAAAAAATTCCCACTACTAGAAAGAAAAACTACCCACCATAAATACTGACCCTGAAAGATTATTGTGACAGGCAGGTAGTCATACTTTGATAACCTGTCATGTGTGTATTTCTGTTCCTGTTTTGTCTCCCTGTGTGCTCTTCCCCCTCCCTCACCTGTCTGTACCTGGAGCTGGGCGGAGCTCTCGGCTCCTCCCACGCGCACCTGCTGTCCATCTGGCTAATCACCACACCTGCCGTGGACAAGAGGAGCTGGGAGAAGACACTCAGTGCGAGATCGTCGTCGTCCCTTCATTCCTGTCGTTCCCTGTGTCCCTGTGGTGCCTGCGTTGCTTCACCCTGTTCCGTACTGGATTATCTGCATTTGGTGCCGAATCCTATGTGTGCCTTCAGCCCTGCTCCGACCCTGCTCCGACCCTGCTCCGACCCTGCTCCGACCCTGCTCCGACCCTGCTCCGACCCTGCTCCGACCCTGCTCCGACCCTGCTCCGACCCTGCTCCGACCCTGCTCCGACCCTGCTCCGACCCTGCTCCGACCCTGCTCCGACCCTGCTCCGACCCTGCTCCGACCCTGCTCCGACCCTGCTTCTCAGCCCTGGTACTGTCTTGGTTTTTCCCTGCACTCCACCTTCCTGGGTCCTGGCCCACACCTGGCTTCCCGCTCACCATCAGATCAACCCTCAGTTTTGTATCTTGTCTCCATCTGTACAATAAACACTGTAAATATTCCCCGAGTCTGCACTCTTTGGTCCGCTACACCCACCGTTACGATATAACCATAATAATTATCTGGACTATACAAACTCTAAAACATATTTGAAAACACCTTTTAGCAAAGTCACATTAGTGAAAAAAGAAAAAAAAAAACAACCTTTCTGCCTTTCATCAATAATACACTTGAGCACTAATCTCACAAAAACATACGGCTGAAACCAGACGTTTACATACACTATATAAAAAGACAGAGTTTTTTTTTCCTCACTGTCTAACGTGAAATCAGACTAAACTTTTCCTGTTTTAAGTCAAATAGGATTACCAAAATTATTTCTATTTGCTGAATGCCAGAATAATGAGAAAAAATGTTAAGAAAAACTTTCATTACTTTCTTCAAAATCAGAAGTTTACATACATTGCATTAGTATTTGGTGCTGTTGCCTTTAAACTGTATGACTTGGGTCAAACATTTTCCTCCCGCAGGTTTCTAACAATAGTTGTCAGGGGTTTTGGTTCATTCCTCCCGACAGAACTGGTGTAACTGAGCCTAGTTTGTAGGCCGCATTGGTCTCAGGTTTGACCATACATTTTCATTAGGATCAAGACCTTTGTGATGGAAACTCCAAAACATTGACTTTGTTATCCTTAAGCCGCTTTGTAACCAGTTTACCAGTATGCTTCAGGTCATTGTTCATTTGGAAATCTCATTTGTGCCCAAGCTTTGACTTCCTGATGTCTCGAAACGTTGCTTCAGTATTTCCACATAATGTTCTTAGGTGCACCGGTCCCTCCTGCAGCAAAAGAACCGCACAACATGACGCTACCAGCCCCTTATTTCACACTTGGGATGGTGTCTTCCCCTTTTTCCCTCCAAACGTAACAATGCTCATTATAGCTAAATAGTTCAATTTTAGTTTTGTGAGACCATGGGCATGTCTCCAAAGATGAAGGTCTTTGTCCCTGTGTGCATTTGCAAACTGTAATCTGTTTTTTTTAATTTTATTTTGTGTTTATTTGCGCGGTAATGCCTTCTTCCTGGCAGAGTTCAACCCTTGTCAGTGCAGTACTTGTTCACAGTGGATAATGACACACTCTTACCAGCTTCAGCCAGTATCTTCACAAGGTCTTTTGCTTTTTGTGGGTCGATATGCACATTTCGATCCCAAAGCACATTCATTTCTGGGACACTGAACCCATCTCCTTCCCGATAGATGTGACGGCCGGACGTTCCCATGTGTTTATAATTGTGTATAATCGTTTAAACAGATGAAAGTGGCACCTTCAGGCATCTGGGAATCGCACTGATTGTAACAGAGAGAAATCATAACCCTAAAACACAGAGAAAAAAAGATCCCAGGAGCCAAAGTATTGACATGAGCAATCTGGAGCCTATCTGTGCTACCAGGAAGTCAACCATTACACACACACACACACAGACTTACACTCATTTCCTGGAGACTGATCTTAACTACAATCACTATTTGCCTAATCTTAACTTATTTGATTCCACATCTGAACTTTGAACCATGTTGCTGATCTAATAATAAAGGTGTTAGGGCTGCAAGATTAATCCAAAAGAGTCAGAATCACAATTTGAATGGACGCAATTAGCAAATCGCAAAGACTGCAGTTTTGAAGTAGCAGAATTTCCTCCAGAAACAAATCCCCCCGTCTTATTTCACATCAAAACTGTTAACCTTGTAGTTTAGATCTGTATAAATGTGTTCTGAAATGTGAAATTGTATTAGTTTAGTTCGTATTTCAGCGTTTTGGTCTTGTTTATATTTGAACTTGAGCAGAAACTATTATTAAAACCTAAACGGCAAATCGAATCACAATGTTTGTAAAATTAAAAAAAAAAAACAACAAATTTGATATTTTTCCTCAAATAGTTCAATCCTAGTTTTATCTCATTAAAGCTGCCCTCTGTAACCTTTCTGTTGGAGGGTGCCCCACCTGCTTGACTCCATAAGGGTGTCATTAGTTTGTTTGTTTCCACAGTACGGCATTAAATATATCTATGTTCATGGAGACGAGGTCATGGCCAATCAGGTGACGTCACAGATCAGGTCTGCGTAGATAGGTTTAATGCCCTTCTGTGGAACATTCCAGGCAAAGCAATAACATCTCCTTTTGAGACAGGCAGGTGGTGGACCTTAGACCATAAAAGTGATATTTTTTTTCCTTGTATTGATCAATCGCAATTTTTTATTACCAGTATATATATTTTTTTCACAAAATTTGACCAAGATAATGCTCAACCTCAACCTCAACAACAACAACAACAACAACAACCACAACCTCAACAACCACAACAACCACCACAACAACAACCACCACAACAACAACAACCACCACAACAACAACAGCAACCACCACAACAACAACAGCAACCACAACCACCACCACAACAACCACCACAACCACCACCACAACAACAACAACAACAACAACAACAACAACCACCACCACCACCACAACAACCACCACAACAACAACCACCACCACCACCACCACCACCACCACCACCACAACAACCACCACCACCACAACCACCACCACCACCACCACCACCACCACCACCACCAACAACAACAACAACAGAATAGGTTCATTAAAACACAAACATCTGAGGAGTTTTTTGTGTCATTTTGAAGTCATAATCCTCGTTTTGGAGACTGGGTATAGACCAAAGATTATACTGCTTCTCATCAGATCTCAGAAGTTAAGCGAGGCCGGGCCTGGTTAGGACTTGGATGAGGGACCACTGGGAATATCAGGTAACACAGTGGGACCGCAGTGACTCTAGTGGATAAAAAACTTGCCATTGTGCTCTTAGACATGACACTTAAACCCACATTGCCTCGTGTGAACGTTGTGTGTGAGAGTCGTCAGAGGCACCGACGGCTGTAATGTTCTGTGGGTGTCTTGAAAAATAAAAATCCAAAAGCATTTGTATTTTCTGTAACATGTTTCAGTTTTACATAACAAAGTGTAGAAGACAGAGGTTTGGTATTGACTAACTACGTGTGCTTTGCTGAGGGTGGGTCAGTTGGAAATGGGTCAGTATGTTTGAGCTCATAGTCGTGGCCTGTTTCCAGCACAGCTCACCAGCACCACTATGCTCCGACCAACTGCTTAGCTATTAAAATATTTTGAATTGTACGTACGTCTAACAAGATACACTTCACATTTTAAGCAATTTCGGGATTATTTACAAATGAGGTTCAGATGACTCATAAATCACTGAATGCGTAACACACTGCCATTTGGGGCTGCATCTGGAAACATGTTCTGAAATGTCCCCGTGTGTCAGATGCCTTCCCTGGGACGGCCCTGTAGTTTGGGCCTCTACAAACAGATTCTCAAACACATGTGATTCTTCTATTAGTTTATCAGTTTGTATTTCAGGCTTCAGTCATGTTAACCTCCTGAGACCTGGTGTCCTCATCTGTGGACAACACATTTTGGATTGTTTAGGCCACAGTGCAAATTTTTAGAAGAACAGCAACAAGAACATGTTCAATTTTGACTATTTCTAAGAGTTTAGAAAATTTATTTTTTTGTTTATTTTTTATTTAATTATCTTTATTTAATTATTTTATTTTTATTTGTTTTTATTATTATTTTTATTGTTTTTTTATTTTTTTTATTTACTTATTTTTTTTATTATTTTATTTGATTAAAGCTCGGGTCTCAGGAGGTTAAGGCTTCTTATTTATTTATAATGTGCTCTCTGAATAGAAACCTCCATTTCAAACATGAACTGCAATGAACAAATCACAATATCCGTCTGAAAATGTTACATTCTATTGGAAAACTATGCAGCCCTACACCAGATGTGACTGTACATCTTCCTGGGTTAGTCCTGGTTTATGCGCTTGGTCTGGTCATGAGTTAGTTACAAAGTTAAAAATAAGGATGAGTTATGTTTTAAGGACTTAACGTAGGATAAACTAAGCCTAATCCAGAGCTAAGCAAAGAAGACACTTAAGGTTAATCAAGAAGCAATGGAGCAATAGGAAGATGTAAAATCAAACCAAGATTTAACCAGGATTATACGATGATAAAATCCACTTTATCATAACAACATAGGCCTAACCTTTGCCATTAAACCAGAACCAGGATTAACAAGGAAAACCAGGATTAAACAAGCACTAAATCAGGACTAGGTGACTCAGATCTGCTACTATGAGGCCACTACCATCCAACGATATTAAACAAAGACAAGAACTTCCCCATGACAAAGCAGTGGCACATCACCTTTTTTTTAAACTGGGACTAAACCTGAATTAACAAGGAAAACCAGGATTAAACAAGCACTAAATCAGGGCTATGTAAATCAGATCTGCTACTATTAGACCATCACCACTCAGTTATATTAAACAAAGACAATAACTTTACCATAACAAAGCAATGGCACATCAAACTAAACTAGAATTAACAAGGAAAAACACGATTTAACCAGGATTAAAACACTACTAAACCAGTACTAAGTGAATCAGATCTTCTATTAGGCCACTACCACCTCTGATATTAAACAAAGACAATAACTTTACCATAACAAAACAGTGGTACATCACCTTTTTTGGGCTTATACCACGACTAAACTAGAATTAACAAGGAAAAACATGATTTAACCAGGATTAAAACACTACTAAACCAGTACTAAGTGAATCAGATCTTCTATTAGGCCACTACCAACTCTGATATTAAACAAAGACAATAACTTTACCATAACAAAACAGTGGTACATCACCTTTTTTGGGCTTATACCACGACTAAACTAGAATTAACAAGGAAAAACACGATTTAACCAGGA
This sequence comes from Periophthalmus magnuspinnatus, assembly GCF_009829125.3. Lineage (NCBI taxonomy): Eukaryota > Metazoa > Chordata > Actinopteri > Gobiiformes > Gobiidae > Periophthalmus > Periophthalmus magnuspinnatus. The sequence goes on from NC_047134.1 coordinate 33,240,962, forward strand.
TTAAAACACTACTAAACCAGTACTAAGTGAATCAGATCTTCTATTAGGCCACTACCAACTCTGATATTAAACAAAGACAATAAATTCACCATAACAAAGCAGTGGTACATCACCTTAGTGGCAAAAGTAGGACTATACCAGGACCAAACCAGGACTAAATCCGGACTAACAAGGACCTAAATAAGTAACTCACTGTGTACTGTCGCCATATGTAGTGTTTGCAGCTCATTTGTTCCATTACTCACTTGTCCAGTACGAAGTAGAGGTCGTAGGCTCCGTGACATGACGCCTCCTCAGCGGCGCAACTCGAGGCCAGGAGTCCGAGGAAGAGCGCACCTAGAGCGGCCACAAACAGGCGCGTCTCCCGGCCGCACGTCCCACTCTCCGCGGACAAACTTCGACTCGACTCCTGATTCATTTTACCAACTAATCTTTATCCAAATCCAAGATAAAAATAAAAAAACAACCTTGGACAAAACGTAAAAGCGAAAAATGATTTGGGTTTATGTTTTGCGTTTGGGAGTGTGGGAGTTTGCGACGTGCATATCCCCGTTATAAAATCAAACTTCTGCAAAATTGAGAAACTTTGCGCTTTAGGAAATGAAATAGCGGAAATCACAGGTTTACGTAAGTCAGTGTTTAACGTCTAAATCGTGTTTGAGTCACCCACATCCTCGATAAAAGCGCACAGATGTGTCACAACTGCATCTGCGCTAAAAACAATGCAGAGTTTGTACAGTTCAAGGGGAAAAAGTTACGAGGGGCGTTCAGGAAACTCGGAATTAAAAGTGTTACTCGTGATACGGTGTTGTTACATGGTTTTAATTAAGAAAAAAATATTCTAATGCTTGATTGTAAGATAATAAATGCGTGAACAATAGAAATTTAGAGATAATTTATAGAATGATATTATAATAAAGTTGATTTTTATTTTTTTTTGCTGATAAAGTTTTGGACTACAGAAAAAGTGACCGAAAGAACTGTGGTCTTTGAATGCATAGTAACAAAAGCAGGAAGAACAGGAGATAACAAAAGAAATTATTAAGAGGATTATAATATTTTTGACCTGGGATTTGAAAATTCTTAGATTAAGTGGTTTTAACAGATACCCATGTGGTTCACCCTAAAATAAAACTATTGGACATTAAGGCTTGTGTTAAATGACACTGACTGCAAGTGTGTTAGTATGTCCACTTTCCCCACAGAAAAGAATATTTGACACATTTTTTCACAACAGAACTAGTTCATTTTAAATTAATCCGCACTTACTTTATGCATTCCAAGCATCCAAATTATTTTATTTTATTACCGCAATGAGTTTATAAGCGCTTTTCACAACTTTCAGTCAGTGTTTTCCAGTGACACCATCAACCATTAACATGCTAACTGCGCACTTCCTGATTTTCAAAGAATAAAACACTTTATCCTCCTGAGACCTGGTGTCCTCATCTGTGGACAACACATTTTGGATTGTTTAGGCCACAGTGCAAATTTTTAGAAGAACAGCAACAAGAACATGTTCAATTTTGAATATTTCTAAGAGTTTAGAATATTTATTTATTTTTTTATTTTAATTTGTATTTATTTGTTTTATTTTTAATTAATTAATTAATTTTATTTTTAACTATTTATTTGTATTATTTTTTATTTTATTTTTATTGTATTTAAATTAATTTATTTATATTTTTTATTTTTATCTATTTTTTTTTTTCCCCTCCCCGAACCGCCACCTTAACGTGGTGGAGGGGTTTGAGCACCCGAATGATCCTGGGAGCTATGTTGTCGGGGGCTTCATGCCCCTGGTAGGGTCACCCATGGCAAACAGGTCCTGGGAGACGGGTCTGACTAAGAGCGGTTCAGAAGCCCAACATGGAAAGTAAAAGATCAAGGCCAGTTACGTCGCCCGGACTGGCGTTACCGGGGCCCCACCCTGGAGCCAGGCCTGGGGTGGGTGCTCGGCAGCGAGCGCCTGGTGGCCGGGCCTTTCCCCACGGGGCCCGGTCGGGCCCAGCCCGAAGAAACGACGTGGGGCCGTCCTCCCGTGGACCCACCACCTGCGGGAGGAGCCATGAGGGGCGGGTGCGGAGAGATCCGGGTAGCAGTCGAAGGCGGGGACCTCGACGACCGGATCTCCGGACATGGAGACTAGCTCTGGGGACATGGAATGTCACCTCGCTGGGGGGGAAGGAGCCTGAGCTTGTGCGGGAGGTTGAGCGTTACCGGCTAGATATAGTCGGCCTCACCTCCACGCACAGCTTGGGCTCTGGAACCCAACTCCTTGAGAGGGGTTGGACTCTCCATTTCTCTGGCGTTGCCCGCGGGGAGCGGCGGCGAGCTGGTGTGGGCTTGCTCATTGCCCCACAGCTCAGCCACTGCGTGTTGGGGTTCACTCCGGTGAACGAGAGGGTCGCGTCCCTGCGCCTTCGGGTCGGGGACAGGTCTCTCACTGTTGTGTCGGCCTACGGGCCAAACAGCAGTGCAGAGTACCCGGCCTTCTTGGAGTCCCTGGGAGGGGTACTAGACAGTGCACCAACCGGGGACTCCGTTGTTCTCCTGGGGGACTTCAACGCCCATGTGGGTAACGACAGTGACACTTGGAGGGGCGTGATTGGGAGGAACGGCCTCCCCGATCTGAACCCGAGCGGTGTTTTTTAATTTTGGACTTCTGTGCTAGTCACAGCTTGTCCATAACAAACACCATGTTCGAGCACAAGGGTGTCCATCGGTGCACATGGCACCAGGACACTCTAGGTCGGAGGTCGATGATCGACTTTGTTGTCGTGTCATCTGACCTCCGACCGCGTGTCTTGGACACTCGGGTGAAGAGAGGGGCTGAGCTGTCAACTGATCACCACCTGGTGGTGAGTTGGATCCGCTGGCGGAGGAGGAAGCCGGACAGACCTGGCAGGCCCAAGCGTATTGTGAGGGTCTGCTGGGAACGTCTGGCGGAGCCCTCTGTCAGGGGGGTCTTCAACTCCCGCCTCCGGGAGAGCTTCTCCCTGATCCCGGGGGAGGTTGGAGACATGGACTCCGAGTGGGCCATGTTCTCCACCTCTATTGTTGATGCGGCTGCTCGTAGCTGTGGTCGTAAGGTCTGCGGTGCTTGTCGCGGCGGCAATCCCCGAACCCGGTGGTGGACACCGGAAGTAAGGGATGCCGTCAAGCTGAAGAAGGAGTCCTATCGAGCCTTGTTGGCTCGTGGGACTCCTGAGGCAGCTGATGAGTACCGGCAGGCCAAGCGTGCCGCGGCTCGGGCAGTCACAGAGGCAAAAACTCGGGGTTGGGAGGAGTTCGGGGAGGCCATGGAGGAGGACTATCGGACGGCCTCAAAGAGATTCTGGCAAACCGTCCGACGCCTCAGGAGGGGAAAGCAGTGCTTCACCAACACTGTTTACAGTGCGGGTGGAGGGCTGCTGACCTCGACTGGGGATGTTGTCGGGCGGTGGAAGGAATACTTTGAGGATCTCCTCAATCCCACTGTCACGTCTTCCGAGGAGGAAGCAGAGACTGGGGACCCAGAGGCGGACTCGTCCATCACCCTGGCTGAAGTCACTGAGGTGGTTGGCAAGCTCCTCGGTGGCAAGGCTCCGGGGGTGGATGAGATCCGTCCTGAGTACCTCAAGTCTCTGGATGTTGTGGGACTGTCTTGGCTGACACGTCTCTGCAACATCGCGTGGCGGTCGGGGACAGTACCTGTGGAATGGCAGACCGGGGTGGTGGTCCCTCTGTATAAAAAGGGGGACCGGAGGGTGTGTTCCAATTACAGGGGAATCACACTCCTCAGCCTTCCCGGTAAGGTCTATTCCAGGGTGCTGGAGAGGAGAATCCGACCGATAGTCGAACCTCGGATTCAGGAAGAGCAGTGTGGTTTTCGTCCTGGTCGTGGAACACTGGACCAGCTCTATACTCTCCATCGGGTCCTCGAGGGCTCATGGGAGTATGCCCAACCAGTCCACATGTGTTTTGTGGATCTGGAGAAGGCATTCGACCGTGTCCCTCGTGGTGTCCTTTGGGGGGTGCTCTGGGAGTATGGGGTCCGGGGCTCTTTGCTAAGGGCTGTCCGGTCCCTGTATGACCAGAGCAGGAGCTGTGTTCATTGCCGGCAGTAAGTCAGACCTGTTCCCAGTGCATGTTGGACTCCGCCAGGGCTGCCCTTTGTCACCGGTTCTGTTCATTATATTTATGGACAGAATTTCTAGGCGCAGCCAGGGGCCGGAGGGGGCCTGGTTTGGGAACCACAGGATTTCATCTCTGCTGTTTGCAGATGATGTTGTCCTGATGGCTTCTTCGAGCCAGGACCTGCAGCAGGCTCTGGGGCGGTTTGCAGCCGAGTGTGAAGCGGCTGGGATGAGAATCAGCTCCTCCAAATCCGAGGCCATGGTTCTCGACCGGAAAAAGGTGGTTTGCTCTCTCCGGGTGGGTGGTGAGTCTCTGCCCCAAGTGGAGGAGTTCAAGTATCTCGGGGTCTTGTTCACGAGTGAGGGAAGGATGGAGCGTGAGATTGACAGGCGGATCGGTGCAGCGTCTGCAGTGATGCGGTCGCTGTATCAGTCCGTTGTGGTAAAGAAGGAGCTGAGCCGGAAGGCGAAGCTCTCGATTTACCGTCAATCTACGTTCCTACCCTCACCTATGGTCATGAGCTCTGGGTAATGACCGAAAGGACAAGATCGCGGATACAAGCGGCTGAAATGGGCTTCCTCCGCAGAGTGGCCGGGCGCACCCTTAGGGATAGGGTGAGGAGCTCGGTCACACGGGAGGAGCTCGGAGTAGAGCCGCTGCTCCTACACGTTGAGAGGAACCAGCTGAGGTGGCTCGGGCATCTGCTCAGGATGCCTCCTGGACGCCTCCCTAGGGAGGTGTTCTGGGCATGTCCCACCGGGAGGAGGCCCCGGGGAAGACCCAGGACACGCTGGAGGGACTATGTCTCTCTGGCCTGGGAACGCCTTGGGGTCCCACCGGAGGAGCTGGAGGACGTGTCCGGGGTGAGGGAAGTCTGGGAGTCCCTGCTTAGACTGCTGCCCCCGCGACCCGGCCCCGGATAAGCGGAAGAAAATGGATGGATGGATGGATTTTTATCTATTTTTATATTTTTTGTATTTTTTGTATTTTAATTTATTTTTTCATTTTATTTATTTATTTTTATTTAAAGGCATATGTCTTCCTGCACCTGTCAGCAGCACAAATGCGACACATTTTTCCTAGAGGCAAAATTGTTTCTCATTTTGTTTTGTTTTTTACACAAAATGCATGTGTTCAAGCTCTTAATAGTTTTTGCAAATAAAGTCCTGCAGGAGCTCGGGTCTCAGGAGGTTAAAACAAGACACAGACAGCACACAGTAGACTTATTTTGACCTCGAGAGCTCCTTATTGGGGCAAGACATGTTTAGCACACATGGAAAATTGGGTACAGCCACTTTAAATACACTCATTGCAAATCCACAGGTATTGTCTCAGCATATTCTTTAAATCCTTAAATCTGTCATCTTCTACACAGAAATCCCACTGCCTCTCGTTACTGCCACTACACAATCAAAATAAAGAATAATATTTGTCTAAACCACAACAAGCAGCGCTGTGTTGGAGTATTCCGAAAAAACCTTCCCTGCGGTCATGTTTTTAGCACTAGGACTCCCGGGAAAGCCCACGTTTGCTCATGTGTGTTTGGACAAGGTGTGTGGAGCTGGCAGGATGTGACTGAAGGCGGAGAGGAGAAAAAAAAAAAAACAACATGTCAGATTCACCTGGAGCAGTGGCAGCATGCAGTCTGAGCAGGTTTGGACTGGAACGCACCAGGAAATATGTGCTGTTTGTCAATACTGGACAACTAACTGTCAGGCAATATGGGTAATTGCTTATTAATCACAAATTAAATCAAATATTTACAGTCAGGCAGAATTATATTACACTATTTTCTGATCTATTTTATAATGTTTCCTCATCACAAACACACCAGGAGTTGTTTTTTGGTTAATTCACACATGTTTAACTCACAAACCCTGCATGTTTACGCCATGTTATTCTGAGCACAAGATAAAAGGTTGATGTTAACTTGAAAACTACCACTTCATGACATCACAAAGTGGGACAGAGCATTTTGAGCTTTGGAGATGTAACAGACTAATACTAAAGGATTACTCAGACATGTGTTAGCGAAACAAAACACTTCTCCACGTTTTTTGTGGAGGTAACAGCGTTATAACATGGCCTTTTAATTTGTCCACATTATATTGTCTTTCATTATGTTTAATTCTTATCTTTGAATGTTGAAATGTTTTCTTAATTGTAGGTTGCCTGGGGACAACCGATGAAAATTAGCTCTAGTCAGCTAACTCGGGCACATTTACATTATTTTTTGTAATGTTTATTAATGTGCATTGTCCCCTTTTTAAATAAATAAATAAATAAATAAAGCTCACAAGAATCAGTTTTGTCTAATATAGGAAATGATTCTTTTCTCTTTTTGCTCACATAATGCACAGCAAAATGAAAAATAAACTGAAGGAAGAAGTAGCACAGTGTAGTACAGTTTGAGGCTTATTCTCCAAATGTGAGGTATACACTAGTTATTATTGTCATAGTTAGATAATTATAGTTTTGCATTAATAAAGTCCCGATTAAACTCCTTTCTCTCAGTGGGACAAAGGCTGAGAACGTCACTAAACATGTGCTGAAGACTCCACATCCGTTTCAGTAAGTTTCTGAATCACTGGACAATGAACTATTTTCTACCAACCTCCATTAACCTGAAGGTGAAATGACTTTAGTTTGTTTTACTGCTTTGGGTTGGACAATTTTATTACGTGAGGAAATGCCTTTGAAAAACATCTCTGTGCTCTTTGTCTGAGAAACGCTGAGTAATATTTGGAGGAAGTGAAGGAAATATCTGTGTTATGTAAAAAATGACTCTTGTTTCATAAATTCACAAATACTCCAAAAGAGTTATGTTCTGGTGGAGGTCACAAGTCAGATCAGTGGAGAGGTGACAGTTAGTGTTTTCAAGGCATTTTCCTCGCAACAAAAAATGTAAATGAAAAAAATGCAAGATGTGCTGTGAAACATTAAAAGCAGAATAATAACTGTAATAATAATAATCTGCATTCACACTTACACGCATCCCGCCAAAAACTGTGCCTAAACTGATACTAAACCCAAAACTAAGCTAACCTGCTAGCCTCCATGTTCCAAAAAGGAAGTGAGCCTGGGCCCGCTTACGGCTCCGTCGACTCTCGCTCCACGTCGCCCCCTCTCTCTGTAACTGCTGCTGTCAGGCCCATCATTTTGTTCTTAAAAATATCCGTATTAACCCGCTCTACGTGATCCTGGTATTTTATTTTGCTATTGTGTCCATAAATCAAGATATGAACATTAATAACAGACAAATCAGGCGCCTTCTTTCCCTGAGATTGCTAGCAGCCACTTCCTGCTAAATCCGCAGTGCAGGCGGGAAGGGCCATTACCTTAAACACCTTGGCTCTGAATTGGCTCTTTGGTTGCTATGATACTTGCAGTCAGATTTCCAAATATGGAACTCAGCTCCAAATTCACCCCTATAACTGCTAGGATTAAAGCGGAAGAAAAAGGATGGGTATTTGGCTGGAGCCGAGTGCTACGGATGACATCATACTCGCTTAGTCCATGTCATGATCCGCACTGTCCGCTCCTGGTTTTACTCCTGTCCTGCTCTTTCCCTCCCTCACCTGTCAGATCTGGGCTGGGCTCCTGGCTCCTCCCGTGCGCACCTTCAGCCCATCAGCGCAATCAACACACCTGCTGTGCATAAAAGGAGCTGGGAGAAGAGACTCAGCGCGAGATCATTGTCGTCCTCACTTGTTCCTGTCGTGCCTGGGTTCCTGTCGTGCCTGCGTTCCTGTCGTGCCTGCGTTCCTGTCGTGCTCCGGCCCTGGATGTCTCCTGCCCGCTCTGCCCTACGCCCGTCTGGTCTGCCTGTCGTCCTGTAGTCCCTTCATGTCCTCGGTTCCTGTGTTCCTGTGTTCCTGTTCACCTGCTCACCTCCGGTTCATCTTCTGTTGGTACTTTGTCCTATTTTCACAATAAATACTGTAAATCTGCCCCGAGTCTGCATCCTTTGGTCCGCTACACTCACCCGTTACGACAGTCCACTTCTTTATACAGTCTATGGACTAAACCGAGTTCAAATTCAAACCCAGTTGTCTTGCTAACAGCTAATCAAAACAAACAATTTTCCAAATAAAGTTTTCCTTAAATTTACCTTGAAATAACTATTTCAACAATTTCCTCATCTCATTGCTTTTAATCCCACTTTTGGCACAAATAATTTGCCAAATTCTCTGTGACAAATCAACAAATCACTATATTTCCTCAATCCATTGCTTTCAAAAGCACAATTTATTACCGTTTTAAATCATGAATGTATCGCCATGTTTTATGGCGATATTAGGTTGCACCCATCCGCACCAAATGAATTAACATCCAATTAAAAGCTGATTAGGTTCTGATTGGTTCATAATTGCGATGGCGCCGCTGTTAGCCGCTCTGTGGGGATTTGATGAGGTGCGCTAAATTAATTACTTCACTGATGCCAAGTTTAAAGGCGCTAACGCTAAACAAAAAGCGCGGCATAATGAATTGTTCCACAGGCGCAGCGAGAGCCCGGCTCCGGAGACGGAAGTGAAGGCGCAGTTTGCTACTTTGTTTTTCAGTCCATTTAGCTGCCTGATTAACCCGAGCGTTCAGGAGTTTAGTGCACAAGCGCATTTAACAAGCGTTAAGCAAACAGGGACAGGCTACGCTTGTGTTGATTAAATAGATGCATTCAAAAGTATATCCGTAGTTGTGTTTGTTTGGGTTAAAACTCAGTAGGTAGGTGTGACCGGTGGACGTCCACAAGACACCGCGGGAACTTTTGAATCGCCTTTAATCTGTTTCATAAAAAGTATAAAACTTTATCAACACGTGCCGCTACACATCGGTCCAGCCCACACTACACAACAAAAGACAATAGAGAATATCAACATCTTCCCGCACTCGCTCACATGAACAAACAAAAACAACGAAACAACACAGGAGATCAATATTAACTTAAATACAAATAAAATATAACCACAGATGTAAACAAAGATAAAGACAATTAAAAGAGGACACTTGGATTACAATGAATGACTGACCTCTTCCCAATATCGGTTTGCAAAGGGAAGAGGCGGGAGTCAAACCCAGAATTTATACCAGGAGCGAGGGACACACGAAGAAGAAAGAAAAACAAAGAAGAAGCGGCTGGAGGACCAAGGCTGCACATAAAATCAAAACATCAGGTATGGACAAAACTGTGACAAACAAAAGCAGCATTTTGTGTAATTATACATTAATTATACATATATATGAACCGGTTACATAGGCCTTTGTAGATGATGATGGTGGCAGAAGAATTTTAATAAAGGGTTATTCAAACAAGTGTGAATGAAACAAAACAGAACTCCAGGTCTGTTTTTGATGAGGTAACAACTTTCAAGCTCACAACAGTCAATTTTGCTTAATATATGACCTTTAAATCATGTTCTAATGCTGTTGCCTCCTCAGAAACAGACCTGGAGTTGTGTTTTGTTTCAGTCACACACATTTGAATAAACCTTTATTATTAGTCTGTCTACATCTCCAAAGCTCAAAATGCTCTGTTTCACCTTGTGATGTCATGAAGTGGTAGTTTCAAGTTAACATCTACCTTTTACCATTACTTCAGTAGAGATTGGAAATTCCAGGGCTGGCCAAATGATTGTAGTGAAGGTGTGTGGAGTTTAAAAACACAGTGGAGCACTTCCTGTATTACCACATGATGACATCACAAGGTGGAACAGAGTGGGTTCTGTTTGAGAGAAGAACTGAGTGTGTTAAACATGTGTGAATGAAACAAAACACAACTCCAGGTCTGTTTGTGATGAGGAAACAACATTATAACATAGATCAAAAAAATAGCGCAATATAGAAATGTGACCACTGAGCTGGTCGTGTGAAATGAACAAACTTGATTGAACGGCTCTGAGTTTGGCCTGAGATGTGGGGGTTCGGGTTGGGAGTGGGGACCAGAGTGCAGCAGGTATCTGATCTGATCCATCAAACAATATTGAGCAGTATCGATTTCAGGATATAGACTCAGACTTTAACAGTTTTTATTTACTTTATTTCTAAACTTTATTATTTCACAAGGGAAGTTTCTTGGATACAGTAGCTCACGTATAGTTCATGATCTGTTTTTCACTGCGGGCCGCATATTGAAACACTACAGTACTAAAAGGTTATGATTTTATAGCATTATCTCAAAGTTGTGGTATAAAGTACAGCATTTATTTGAATTACTTTGCGTACGAATCGTGCTTTACAAATAAACTTGCCTTACCTTGCCTTGTTTTAATGTGACGTTAAACTTATCAATCCTCTGTTTTTATTAGTAAAGAAAAATACTTGAAAACATGCCAGTTACTGTTAGTGGGCTCCCCTTTCCACAGATCTGACTGGTAATTTGGTCTGGAAGTGTTACTGACTCGGTAAAGCAATAACACAATCTCTGGAGACAAGCAGCTGATAATCGCTGACATCAGGCATCTGCAGATTTAAACCTTCGGTATTGGTATCGCCACAGGCTTTTCACCCTAGTGGCCATCTGTGGAATTACACTTCCAAACTTACCTTGCCTCTTTTCCAACTTCCCTCTGCTCTTTGTCCACTCTCACTGTTCTGTGATTGATAGATGCTGTTTACGTTTGGGCACCGCACTCAATTTCAACTTATCCTTCATTAGTGCTCGCCATAGTCCCCTCACTGGAGCTAAAACAACACTGAGCATTTTAATGAAGACGTATTGGTGCCATTACAGAGTTTATTGTGACAAATCCGTGTGCGGTCGGTTCTCTCCTGTTATCAGAACAGACTAGTTTTGTTTTCGCAGACGAAGCGGTGTAAATATGCTGCGCTTCAAGGACGAAGTGTATTACCTTTGTAGAATGAGGACAGTAGGAAAGTGGAGCTACGATGACTCACAAGTGACATGTTCGATCCGAAGACGGGATTTAAGATGAGGGTCTTCATTACTATGGGCCATTCATAATTTTGGAAATAAATATCTACGTATGAAGGATCCATAGTAAACTGATGTAAAACTGAAGTGGACAAGTGGTGGACCTCCGCTTTCTCTGCACCACCATCATTCAGGACCTCAAGTGGGAGCCCACCATCAGCTGCGTCATCTAGAAGGCTGAAAATAGAATGTACTTCCTGTGGACAGCAGCTGAGGAAAGACAAGCTGCCAGTCCAGATGATGGTGCAGTTCTACACAACCATCATTGAGTCTATCCTCACCTCCATCATGGTGTGGTGCTCTGGGTAAAGAGTGTAGTAGAGCATTGTGCACAGACGCTGACCAGCTGCAGTCTCCCATCTCTCCAGGCCTCGTAAGTTTCTCTAATTCTGAAATGACACCAACAGGCCAAGTTACTGATCCAATCGAGAAGAGAGAGACAACCATTTACTCAATAAATCCACCTATAACTGAATAAATGTCCAGGAGTGGTCAAATGTAGAAAAGTGTTTTTAAAATGGTGGTACTGATCTGAGACACTAAGGTTTATGCTACACTGAGTTAAGTCCATAAGGAGTTTCTAAAATTACTGTCATCATCAGTTAAGCAACAGTTTTCTAGAAAAATTAAAGTACAAAAACAGAGGAAGTAAGTTTAAACAGAAAGTTTAAACAAAATAAAGTTATGGTCAATTATTTTTGTTAGTCTACTGATAACAATTATGTAATTTAGACATTTTTTAAGTCTTGTTTACAGTATGTTTGCTGGATAACGCATGTCCAAGCAGGAAGTACTACAAAAACAATCCAAGGCAAGATTTTTATTAAAATTTTAAATGTAATGTTGTTAACTGTGAAATTAGTTGTCAAACCTGCCATAAGCACTTTGAATTACTTTGTGTTGTGCGATACAAATAAACTTGCGATGCCCTGCCAGTCTGGTCCCAATTTTGACGTCGTTTGTGAATGCATCCATGAGAAAACCCGTCCTGCATTACCGTTCCATCCTTCAGGGCAGCTGGGACAAACTAATTCAAAGCCTTTTTCACTTTCCTCTGGTCCATAAATCCTCCATGTTGCTAGTCGTCCCTCGCTCCTCTCCGCGTCTCCTCTAATCGCTGCTGACGGCTCTAGACCTGCTCATTCGCTGGCCCGGTTGCGGCTCTGAGCGTGGAGCACTTTTGAAGCGGCGCGTCTGAAATGTCCCCTGTCAGACGTGGTGACAGAGGACAGCGCCTCAGGACGATCGGGCTGATGGACAGAGACACGCGCGTCAAAAAGAGTGAGGGGACAAAGTTGAGGAGTGGTGTAAAGTCATCATGTGCGCGCAGCATTAGCAACCGAAACATGTTAGCTTCAGAGCCAACATGGAGGTTTGTGCTTCGAGAAAAGAACTATGTCGTGTTAGGAATCTGTTGATTTTAAAAGTGTGTGTGACAGGATTTATCATTTTCAGATTTTTACTTAATTTGGTGTGATAAGTAAATGGTAGTTTCACACCAATTAAGTGTCAGCGTGTGAAGAAAAGTTGGAAAATATGTTGAAAGTCACTGGAAGCAGAGCAGAGTTCAAGCAAAACTCCAGTTCCATGGAAAAAGTTATGCACAATTTACATGCACAGAACACATTTTTCCAACTTTTTAAACATTGAGGAGTTTTTGTATATTTATTTATTTGTCAAATAATCATTTCTGTGTATATTTTGGCCCAGTGACAATATAGTTGCAAGGTAGCGGTGGAATTGAAGAATGGAATAGAATATTATAAACCTAAAAAAACTAGGAAAAAAGTGTAACGTTTTTAATAAAATCTTTAAATCTGAGTTTCAGTGAAGTGACTAGTCCAATATGTCATGGCCCCTTCACGGACTGTACAATTAAAAAAAAAAATCAAATCACATAGACGTTCAATTTTGGTAAAAAATGTAAAAAAAAACAGAACTATCTCATTTTAAACTATTTGCAGTGGTCCAAAGTTATTCTGCCTTCCGTGTTTTTTCAAGTACATCGGGCACAAGGCCGTTAAATACAAACTTATTTTTGTTCGGGGTATACATTTGAGATATTTATGAGAATACTAAAGTCTGTAGAGGTCTAATGTTTCTCAAACTATGGTACTCGTACACTGGTCTTTCATGTAGTACATAGACAGCCTTTCAGTTTGTGGGTTTATCTAATTTAGTTTCATTTTATCCACTTTTTTTGTCCTCCTTTGGATCATTTATTTTTAACAACAAACGACATAGTCCAGTTTTAAATGATAGTCCAATTTTGAACCTGGTTTAGCCTTTGATTAGACCTGGAATAGTTCTGTTACATACTTGATTTACATGTGGTAGAACTCAAAAAGCCAAATCTCTTCGTGGTTCTTTTCACACCAACGATCACCAAAGGAGAACCACTGCTCTAAACCATGTGATTTACTGTTGCCCCTAAAAGTACCACTTACTCAAGTTACTCAAGTATAACAGATAACTACCCTCCTCTGTTCCAATCCAAACCACTTTCCACGACTTCCCACTTCTCCCTGACTCTCAATAATGTATGTTCCTCAAACTGCTCCAGATGCCCATTCGGTTTCTGAGTGCGCCGAGCTGTCACTAAGTCCTTTGTAACATGGACGGCAATCCCTGGTCACGTACATTCGTTAAACTTTAATTAACGAACACGGACTAGAGCGGGTCAAACTCTCCGAACGGACACAAGCGAACGGAGAACAAGCTAACAAGTTTCCTGCTCTAAAGTTGCTGTGCCAATATTGAATCATCTGAAGAGACATTGCAGAAACTAGCATAGCGTAGCCTGAATTGCCTCCGGGTCGAATCATGCAGGCGTAGTTTTTGTGTGAGGGATAGAGGCAGCGAAGATATCAGAGGTTCTCCGCGTGATTGGTACCCGCCGGTTTTGCGCACTTTCTGCTTTTTTTTCTACTGTTGTGAAGAGCGTTGCGGCCCCCGGGGGACAGGAAGGGAGCATTGTTAGAGCGGGAGACATGACAAGGACTAAAATTAGTGTAATAGCAGATATGTGAAAGTTGTCAGTCGCTCTATTTGCTTGATTTTGCGTAAATGCGTGGAGCGTGGTGATGTTTGCTCGATATGTTTGAACTTTGAAAGTCGCTATACCTGAATTTTACTGTCTTTACTGTCTAAAAATGTGGAAAAAAACAAACTAGTTAATTTGAAACCGTTTGCAGTGATCCAAAGTTATCCCACACTTATGTTATGCAGTCCAAGAGTTTATAAGCACTTTTCACAACTTTCAGAGACCAGACCAGCATGCTAAGGTGAACGTCCTGATTAGCAAACATATAAAATGCTTATTTCGACGTTAAGAGTTGCTTAAACAATATATCTTTTACCGTAATGTCATCAAGTGTTCTAACCTCAACCACTTTTGCCCTGTAACACATTTTTTAGGGGAATGTAAAGTCCAGCTGAGTTAATTTAGTCAGTAAAATGTCAGGCTCCGGAACAGAAGCGCTTTAATAAACACACAATCTTGAACATTGTTGCTTGGAGTACAGAGCGCAAGATTGTAACCACAGCGAGCAAACAAACAACTTAAAGTTATAATGTTATTTTGTAATGCAATGTCAGCTTTCCAATCCGTTCCACAGTCACACAGGGAGAACATGCACACTCCGCTCAGAGAGATCAGGAGTCACTTAAGTTGGCAGGACTTTCTTGCCTTGTCACGGCTCGAACTCGCCTTAAACTTTGTCCGATCTTTTGTTTAGCACTCCACAAACTTCCTCTCTGTCACATTTAGCGTTAGCCCCATTAGCTTGGTCCATCTACTTGTCATCTACGAAGCATCAGCTAGCACTAACAACCGCCTATCTGAACTGCTCTCGCTATGGGAATGTTTAAACTGATTACAGCCTAGCCTACTCCAGCTGACACGCTAACATAAGAGCCTCGCCTCGCCCCGTCTTCAGGAACACCCCCAAGGCGGTCTAAGCAGGCTTGTTCTCTCTGGTCTGTAGTTCGACTCCCATGAAGGGCTAAGATGGTGTGACAATGGACGATGGCTCAATAGGGATATAATGGAAGACGCTTAGCCCGTACCGGTAAAGTGCAGCGCCAATCTCGGCAATATTTAAGCGGACATTGAGTTTTCCAAGGCTCATTAGGGTAACGTGGAGCGGCATGAAGAAAAACGGGGAGGAGGGGCGGATAGAGGTCAAGGGAGGAATGACGGTGGCTGGACTGGTTTCGTATGCAAATGATAGCAGGGGTCTGAACCACAACCTCCTTTACTAAGAGGTAGAAAACAGGATGACCACCTCTGCCACAGTAACACAGGAAGGACATGCACACGCCACAGAGAGAGAGATCAAGAGTCTAAACCACAACCTTCCTGAGATCAACAATAATATGCATTAATATTGTAGAGCGCTTTTACAAACACAAGTTGCTGTACAAATTCATGCATTATTCATTCATACACTGCGTCTTACTTCCGATCCCCTGATACCCTAACAAGTTGGAGGAAGTGTAAAAATAAAGTTTTGGGGACTTAAATTATGTGCTCCGATCATGAGGAGGTAAAGAACATTGAGGGGTATTAGGCAAGATCGACTTATTGGAGATTTCTACCATGTTATAATGTCGTTCCCTCATCAAAAACATGCGTTGAGAGGTTTTAGATGACGTCCATGCATGTTTCAGTAATCTAGCAATCTTTCCAGGGTGCTGTTCAATTATAATAAATAATAATAATAATAATACATTTTATTTATATAGCGCTTTTCAAGATACTCAAAGTCGCTTCACAGTACAAACAAGAATAAAATATCACAAAATTTACAACATAAAATCAAACATTGAAAGCGATTTTGAACAGGTGAGTTTTGAGTTCTTTCTTGAAGGTGGGGAGGTCAGAGGTCACGGAGGGGTTTGGGCAGTGAGTTCCAGAGGGTGGGGGCAGCGATGGAGAAGGCTCTGTCCCTCCAGGTTCGGAGCTTGGTCCTACAGGGCAGGGACAGGAGGTTTGGAGCTGGAGGAGCTGGAGGACGCGAGATGGAGTGTGGAGGTGGAGCAGGTCTGTGAGGTGAGGAGGGGCCAGGTTGTGGAGAGCTTTGAATGTGAGGAGAAGGATTTTGAAGTGGATGCGCTGAGGGACGGGGAGCCAGTGGAGCTTGTGGAGGACAGGAGTGATGCGGGTGTGGGTGAGGAGCCGGGCAGTGGAGTGATGAATGCGTGGATGAGAGTTTCAGTGGCAGAGAAGGTGAGCGATGGGTGGAGACGGGCTATGTTTTTGAGGTGAAAGAACGCAGTCCGGGTTGTGTGCTTGACGTGGGGTTCAAATGAAAGAGCGGGGTCGAGGAGCACACCGAGGTTACGGATGAGTGAGGATGGAGAGAGTGTGGTGTTGTCAAAGTGCAGGGTGAAGTGTTGGGAGAATTATCAGAGTGATTCTGTCCAATGCTCATCCCACAAGCCTACGTCACTCATGCTACCGCTACCGTCATTTTTCATAAATATACAAAAGCATTATACAAAACAGTACACTACAACTTCACAAACCTGAGTGCTCTGAAGGGGGACTGACAAAAGTGAAAGCTATCATCTTAATGCATCGTTTACGGCGAATATAGCTTTTTCAAATCAATAAAAGCTGCCATGCTGATCTAAATGTCACACGTTAGCATTGATACCCCATACAAGTAAAATATCCCCTCCTTAATAATGAAATACATAACGTTGGTTGCTTGTGTGTTACTGTGTGTTACCTTAGTGTGTGTTGCCATATCTGAACGTGGACACTGGTCGCGCTGGTCCTACCGCCTCCAAACAGGGTCCCTCAGGTCAAAAAGTGAATCCACGACCTTATTGCTGCTCAGAAATTACAGCACGTGTCATGTTGTTGATCACGAGTGGTATTTAGGTCGCATCAGCTCAGCCTTGCTCAGAACGAAGGAGAGGAGGGCAGTACCATCCACCATGAGATGACACCAGCTACTGACCCCATCCCCTGTCCGACCCCCGACCCCCCCCCTCCCACCTCCACCCAACTGTATCTGCAGGAAAACACCACACCAACAACGAGTCCATAATGAGACCTCCAGGACAGGACCAGGGCTATCACACGTGCCCAAGGAGGGAGCGGGTCAGGGGGCTGTGTGCAGTGGAGCAGAGGGGTGGGGATGGAGCAGATTGACCTCATCAGTGTCGAGGAGAAATCACTGTAATTTGACTCTATTGCTGTTACTGTACTAATGATGCTAATTCAACAACCAATACCAATACATCTGTGCCCCCCTGAGGACACCACGAGGGACATGGTAGAATCCACTAAGCACATGTGGGCTGGTCGGCCAAACTCCCACGAACTCACAGGTATCCGATGTATAGAGTCAGTCCAGGATGAAAACCGCACTGCTCCTACTGAATCTGAGGTTTGTCAGTCGGATTCTCCTCTGCAGTCCCTGAAATAGACCTTACCGGGGAGGCTGAGGAGTGTGATTCCTTTGGTCCCCTTCTTAAACATAAGGCCCACTACCCTGGTCTGCTCGTCCAGAGGCACTGACCATGACCACACAATGTTAAACCCACAACATCTAGAGACTTAATATACTCAGAATCGCTCACATCCACCCCCGTAACCCTGACACCCAGGAGCATTCTGGGTGATAAACGAGTTCGCTTCCAAGTCCTCGGTCACCTCTTTGGAAAACATTACTCTGCAATTGAGAAAGGGTAAAAAGTTATCGTGGTGTTATAAATTGGCTTAGGCCTAGGGGGGAATAAACTGTCTCAAATCAATCTGATCACTTTGTATAGACTGTGATATCCCCACAGTGGATAGAAAAAGAATCATACAAAGAGAATCATATGGAACAGATGTGCCCTCATCCTGCGTATAATTAATTTCATATTCTTGGATTCAGATTTAAGAAAACTGTTTCTGTAGACGTGGCAAAACTTAATTAAAAACATAAACTCCTCTAAGAAAAAAAACAAAAGATAAATGAATGAGTTAGACACTTCTCTCTTCAGTAAAGTGTGCGTGTCCTTCCTGTGTTACTGTGTTTCCTCCTCTCAGTAAGGAGGTTGTGGGTTATACTCCCTGATGTCTCTGAGTGTCATGCATGTGGCAGAGTGGTTATCCTCCTCCCCTCTCCTCATTGTAATTCCACTACAGCTACTTTCTGTCAGTATTTCCGATGATGCTTTGATGCGCTCTGCTCCGGTCCCTGCACTGGGATTTTGACCACACATTTTCACTTTTATAAAAGGTAAAAAACTCGTTGAACTTGTCTGTCCTGCCTGCGCCAGCTGTACCCACCTCCTCACTGCCCATCGGGACCGGGCGCCGCCTTTGATGGCCTGTTTTGAATGCGTGAGTTCCCTAGTCCGCAGGGCACTAGGAGTGACAGTTATGCCGGATGGATTTCAAATATTTGAGTTTTTTTTTTTTTTTCGTTGCTGTTTGTTGTCCCATCAAACAAGTCCAAATTGTAGAAAGATTTTAAATGGTGGTGGCGTTGTTCACACAGGATGATTAAGTCTGATTGTACATTTATGTTTTATGTGGTGGTACTGCTTTTGGGGCACTGGAGACTTTGAGTGAGAGAGTATATGGTACCAATGTATAATAACTACACCTTAAAGCCATCGTATGTAACTTTTAGCCAAAACGAAACAAAAAAGACAGGCATGTTGGGTTTTTTTTGTGTGTTTTTTCTCATTTTGTTTTTTATTGTATTGTAAAATTCAGTATTGTATTTGTATCGTATTATCTGAATATTTGTTGGTTTTTTTTGGGCAGCTGAAGTTGTTTTTAAATGTTCTATATAAATACATTTGAAAAACATCGTCCTTACTGTGACTGGGCTTGCATTTCCACAAACCTGACTCTTATTTGACCTGGAGAACCTTCTATGTTGTTCTTTCTTACACATTGTGCCATGAAACATATCTATCTCCATGGAGAATGTTCCAAAGTATGGTTTTAATTTTCTATTTCCATGGAATTGTGAGGTGAAAAAGTTGTTATTGTTATTATGGGGTTAGGGTTACGAGTTATAGGGTTTTCATTAAATAGATACTAAGCCTAAACATTTTTAATATACTATTTGTTCAATATGAATTAAGACTTTCTTCAGGCTTTATTAAGACTAATTAAAGTTTACTTATTATAAAGTGTTACCAGGATCATAAATAAGGAAAAATGTAAGTACAGAGTAGCAGCCAGAGATAGGGGATGGGTGAAAACAGACATTTTCTTACCACAAAATGGACTCTCGTGAGGTTTTATCAATGTTATAAAGCAATTATCTCCTCAAAAACATACCTGGAGTTGTGTTTCATTCACATAGGTTTGAGTAATCCTTTATTATTAGATCATCTCCAAAGCTCAAAATACTCTGTTCCACCTTGTGATGTCATTAAGTTTTCAAGTTAAAGTGTCTACCTTTTATCTTTTGTTCAGAGATTGGCAATTTCAGGCTAATATTATTCAGTGGATTTGAATGAATGTGTATGCAGTTTAAAAACACAGTGGAGCACTTACAATAGTGTTTTCTGTTTGTTTCTGTGTGAATGAAACAAAACATGACCCCAGGTTTGTTTGTGATGAGGAAACAACATTATAATATAGATCAGAAAATATTGTAATACGGTTTACCTTTAAACAATGTCCAAATGTTTACAACCAAACCAAAGTCTGGCCTTCCCCTCTGAATGTTGGCGACAGAATCTGACCACGATCCTGATGAACACTGTCAAACACTTGACTGGTCAGAGTCAGTGGAGCCTGGAGATCAGACTGGTGTTCTCTTCTGATTGTGCACCAGAAAAGTCTCCCCTCTCTGGGCTGTGACTTGTTGGTCTGGCCCCTGCTTGGGCCCCTGGGTCTGAAACAAAGCCCACCAAAGCACCTGTTTGTGGGGCCGCTCTGATCAAGCTGCAGCTAATGCACCAGAGTTTAGCATTATTTGATTCTCTTCCACATTCTCTGCAAAATAAATGTAATGACCTGGAGAGCAACCTCAGCCATTTTTGATCCAGAGCTAAGACTGGTGTCTAGTGCAGATAAAGAAAATTTATAAAAATAAGGACAAAAGGTAAGAAAAAAATACTAACGCTAGCTAAACAGTGACTATTGCTAATCAGTCTAATTCTTTTTACAAAAATATGTCTCCCAACCTGAAGCTCGGAGGATCGAGTCCCGCTCGGACCAAGTTCTGTCCTTGTGTCCTTAGGCAAGACACTTCACCCACATTGTCTAGTATGAAAATGGTGTGTACGTAAATGATTGGTGGTGGTCGGAGGGCCGATGGCGCAGATGGGCACCCTTGCTTCCATCAGTCTGCCCCAGGGCAGCTGTGGCTACAATCACCAAGTGTGGATGTGAATGAATAATGACTAAAGTGTGGCGTTTTGAGACGTGCATTACAAGTGTAAGGCATTATTATTATTATTATTATTATTAAATATGTCCACTGTGTGCTGTCTGCATCTAATTATAGAGGGATGTTTTGGAGTTTGAGATTAGAAAGTGTGTGGTTAGCATGCTAGTTGTTGTTAGCTTTACTGTCGCAGCAAAACTCCACTCTGGTTTCTGAAAGTTGTGAAAAGCACTTCCAAACTCATCTTATTGAATACTCATCGTCACTCCTTTGTTTTTGGCTTTTTCTCTCTCTCTCGCTGGCCTCCCTCTTTCTCCCTTCTCTCTTCTCACTCCCCTATCTTCTCTCTTTTTTGTGTTACACCATCCCCTCTCTCCCGGCTCCTTTCTCTCTCCTCTTTTTCTGGTGCTTCCTCCTTGTCTCCTCCTCCCTCTCCTCTCCCCCTTCCTTTCTTTCTCTCCCCTCCTCTCTCCCCTCTCTCCTCCTCTCTCTGGTCTCTCCTCATTCTGGCTGTCCGTCCCCTCCCTTCTTTCTGGCTCTTTCCCTCATCCCGCTCAACTTTTTCCCCTTTCCCCTCTCTCCTCTCTTTCTAGCCATTCCCTTCCTCCTTCTCTCTCCCTCCCCTCTCCTTTCCCAGTCTCTTTTCTGGCTGTTCCTCCCTGTCCCCTCTCTGCTTCTCCCTCCTTTCTCCCCTCTTTCTGGCTGTTCCTCCCTGTCCCCTCTCTGCTACTCCCTCCTTTCTCCCCTCTTTCTGGCTGTTCCTCCCCCGCCCTCCCTCTCTTTGGCCATCCCCCTGCCCGTGGTCGTGCCCGTTGCCAGTTCGGGTGCTCGCGGGCGCATATGGCGGCAGAAGTGCCATATGCCGTACAGAATATTTTTTGGCCGCGCCCCCGTTTCGGCGAGGGCCTGGATGGTGACTAAAAGTGGCTCATTGTGCATTCCTCTTCTCCCCAGTTTTTTTTTTTTTTTTTTTGGAGTATTTGTGGAGTGGCGTTTGATGTCTCTGTGCGCTCGAACGTGTGAGATTAAAGCGTGTGGTTAAGTCAAAGATACAGGAAGTGATCACACACACACAGGAAGATACTGATGTTTGTTTGGGAAATAGGTTGGGGTCGATCATGTGACATCACGACTTTATCAATTAGTCATTAAGTGGGAGAAAAATAAGGAAAAAATGTCTAGAAACTGTGTTATCTGTTAACTGTGTTCTGTTTATCTGTGCAGACGACTGAAAGGTTTTTATTCTGCCTCTTCTCCTTTAATGTTAATTTTATGATGACAAAAGAAACATGGACTGACGGACTTTTATTAGACAAAGTAAAGTGACAGGAAAGTATTTTGTAAAGTGATGGGAAAGTTCTTAAACTGAGCAAGACAGTGTTTAAAGAGTGAGAGAGAGAGAGTTTTTAAAGGGGCAAACGAGTGGGTGAGAGCTGCAGATTGGGTGATTATTTATGTTTTGATTTGTGTGATTTTAATGTCTTTCTTATTCTGTAAAGCTCTTTGAATTACCTCGTGTACGAATCGTGCTGTACAAATAAACTTGCCTTACCTTATCCTCCTGAGACCCGAGCTTTAATCAAATAAAATAATAATAAAAAAATAAGTAAGTATAAAATTAAAAAAATAAAAATACAATAAAAATAAAAACAAATAAAAATAAAATATTTAAATAAAAAATAAAATAAAAATAAACCAAAAAAATATATATTCTAAACTCTTAGAAATATTCAAAATTGAACATGTTCTTGTTGCTGTTCTTCTAAAAATTTGCACTGTGGCCTAAACAATCCAAAATGTGTTGTCCACAAATGAGGACACCAGGTCTCAGGAGGATATATTCTATTATAAATGCCTTAACCTGCAGATGGAGGACAAATACAAGTTTTTCCTCATTCTCAGTATAAGTACCAGCCCTGCCTTATGTGAAAACTCAGAAACTCCAGAATTCAGTCACGGAGCTGCAGAGGCTGCACTAGCACCAGCTCATGATTGGCTGCAGGTGCTGGGGTTTAGATAGTGACCATTCTGGAGAACCAAAACACAAAATGATACACACCAGTACAAACTACAAAGATGTGAGTCTGGGTCACCGGTGAATCCTCCCGTTTTCAGATGGGGATGATTGACAGGTGGATCAGCCAATCAGGGATACGCACGGTCTGTCCATATCGAAAAAAAATAAACTCTTAATCTGAGGTGAGATAAACGTGATTTTATTTGTAAACGGCGACCAGTGACCACAAAAATACACAGACATTATTGTGGATTTGACGTGATTGGAGGACTATACTGACATTTACACATTCACACAGGTAGGACGTGTTTTGCTCAAGGACACTTTTTGTTTGAATGCCATAGAGATTAGACCCAAACAATAAGAAATCAGACAACTCTCCTTTCTTCACTATTCACATTATACATCATATTATTAAAAATGGTACCCCAGTAAGAGTAATGTTACTTCAAAATAATATTATTCAAGTAAATGTAGTCATGGTAACTGGAAGGACAAAACAGTAAATAATGACAAATCTGGTATTTTTAAAGGAAAACAGAAACAAAAATGAGAAAAATCATGTCTGAAGCAGCTGTTCGAGAAATACAAAATATAAAGCTGTAACCAAGAGTACTGTTACTTCAATGAAAATACAGAAGTAGCAGTATGTTGTCTGAAAAATAAAACTCAGATAAGGAGGTTTGAACAGGGCCTAGGACAGATTGCTAACTTACTTAATGGATGACAACTAAAACTAACTTCTGACGTGTTTTTGACGAGGAAACGTTAAAACACGGTCGAAAACTAAAGCAAATTTAAAAAGTTACTCGTGTAAATGTGAGTACTGCGTGTAAAGTCTCCTCCTCATCACAATAATAACCGTCCAACTCACAAAAAATATCCCAAACACTCATTGAGACATCAGGCGAGTAAACAATTAGCCAGTGAGCAATAATTGATGAGTTTGGACGCGAACGTTATGAAAAATAAAATTGTTAAAAAGCATCTGGGACCCCACAAACCCACATAAAAGAGCAGACAAACCTAAAGATGGTCACATTTTCTGACGTTTGGGTCCCCGCGAAGCATTAAAAAATCATCTGCACCTGTCCAAAAATCATATTCTGTTTATGATTTTAGACGCCAATTCTCAAATCACCAGCGCTGCGTTTGATATGACGGCAAAAACATGGCTAATATTTGATAAGAATTGTCCAGATTTGTTATCGAGGGACCGAAAATATCATTTGCAGCTCAGAAAATATTTAAAAAGTGAGGACAGAATTGTTATCCTGTCAGAAAATGGTTAATAATTGATTTGATCACTGCTCACTCTGTACCATTATTCACTGTCCTTCCTCTGTACCATGTATTTGTCACAGGTTTGGGTGAGTGTTACGGGGGATTTTGAATAGTCAAAGTGGCTGAATCATGATTAGGAATTATGACAAAAACACTGAACGTGAGAGTGGGCGTGGCCAATAAAACGACCATATAAAGTAAAATGACAATCGATTAAATAAACGAGGTTACTTAAAATGAGTCAAGCACAAAAGAACATTAGGCTGAGAACGGGTCCGTGCGCCGTGTCTGTCCTCCCTAGGGACATTGGGACATCCAGGGCCGGTATAATGTCCTCAGTCTGTCCACCTATAGGCGACATATAGCTCCACTTATAGGGATATACAACTCCACCTATAGGAGACACACAGCGCCACCTGTAGGCACCAGTACTGGACGACAATAGGCCACATCATGTACCCTGAGGTCCATTCTCCTTTGTCCTAGTCTCGGTGTTCAGTCAAGTTCATGTGGACATACTTGGTGCGACCTAATAGGCGGGTCCAAAGACAAATGGTTTAGGAACAGGGTTGTAAAATAGTTGGTTATGGTTAAGATTAGCAACTGGTCAGGATTAGGAAATGGTTAAGATTAGGAAATGGTTAAGGTCAGGATTTACTGAAA
Source organism: Periophthalmus magnuspinnatus (assembly GCF_009829125.3). Lineage (NCBI taxonomy): Eukaryota > Metazoa > Chordata > Actinopteri > Gobiiformes > Gobiidae > Periophthalmus > Periophthalmus magnuspinnatus. The sequence goes on from NC_047134.1 coordinate 33,265,329, forward strand.
GGTTTTAGGTTGACTCCCACACACGTCTCACTCTTCACTTTTATTAATACAATGTTTTGGTCCCTCTGAGCTTCCTCGGGTCAGGGTTAGGATTAGGAAATGGTTAGAAAATGGTTATGGTTAGGATTTGGTTAAGGTTAGGAAGGGAGGTAGAAAGATTGTCTCTGTCCCTCTGGGCTGAACTAACTTCAAATTACATCCCAGGACACTGTGCAATATTCTAATGCTGTAATATGATGAATTCTAAATATAATGATACTGATGATGAAAAATCTCAAATAGTGGATAAATTGGCAGGTATATCTTTTCGACAAGATGCTTTTTTTTAGGCGGAGCTGTCAATTTGATGGTCCGGTTTATCATCTCATACCCGTCCTGGTCGTCCCATGTCGTCTCCTCATCTCCTTCCTCGTGTCTTCTGTTTTATTCGTCCTTTTTTCACCCCTCCATCCAGGTGCGTTTAGTGCACCTGCTTTGGATTGGAAGGGGAAAGTCACATGACCAGGTTGCCAGGGCGTCCAGTTGAAAGTTGACGGAAAAATACAACTGTAATAAAGACTCACAACATGCATGTTATAAAAAAATAAAAAAATCATAAAACCGCCAACGCACTCGCTCCCCACCTCTGCACCATAACATCTTCAGGCTTGAGTGCAGGTCTGTCCTCTGTATGTTTCTCATTGTGAGACAGAACAAGAGTCTTTTCCTTTCTGTGGGACTAGATCTTTTTTTTTTTTCATCTGATTTCTGTTACTTTTTTACCAAACTAGTGCGATTTAAAGTTGGACATGTGTTGTGCTCGGACAGTGTGGACTTGTGAATAATAAAGTTGTAGATTTTGGATTTGAGAGCAGACTGACCAGAGCGCCGTCTCCGATCTGTTTCTCACCCTCCCTAAAGCGAGCGTGAGGTGACGAGGCGGCCGTGCCCAGTGCCAAGACCGTACAAGGCTTTGGGTCCCACAGTACGTGTTACTTTACAGACGCCTCATTATTTATACACCGGCGATTTATTAAAATGTACATCAATGAGTTTTAGCGGTAGATAACTTGATTTTAAAGATTTACTGGAATGTTCCACTATATGGTATGAAACGTATCCATGGAGACAAGCAAGTTATATCCCCGCCCAAAGTTTTGCATCAGATCTGCGGAGAGGCAAGCCCATTCACAGTAAAAAAAACAAACAAAAACATGTGTACTTCAAGGTATGTTTGAGCAGTAGATAAGTTTAATGTCATACTGTGGAACTTTCCAGGTAAAGAAATAAAATCTCCATGGAGACAAGCAGGTGTCAGACCCTCCACCAGAAAAGTGACATAGTATCCCTTTAAATATTTGTGTTTTAAATGGCTGAGTTTGAACTGTGACAGAAACTGAAATTGTTTATCCAAATATCTGTGCAGTTTTTCAGGATTATTTACCTTTTTTTTCTTTTTTGTATTATTATTTCAAATTGTATGTCTCTCTCTCTCTCTTCTTATATTTATTTATGTGTTTAAAGCGTGAATAAACTCACAAAAATCCAAATAATAATAGACCCACATGAATCCAACAGTTATCATAGGTGCAGAATGGATCAACGTTTTTGGAATTTTTGTTTTTAAAATAAATTTAGAGTAGAGCATTTATTTTACCATTTCATTTAATAAAATCTCAAAGCAATAAACTTAAGCAAGAACATGCAACTACACGCAATTAAAAATATACATGAATCAAATGTAATATTAGCACAGGCGTATAATTTAACAATGTAAACGTCACAAAATCAAATAGTCTATAAGAAACTGCTCTAATATGACCTAATCAATAAACTCATTTGGCCATTGAAAAATATGCTATGCTTTAATATTGTATGCGACGTATTATAGTGTAAATTAAAAAATAAAAAATAAATTCTGTCATATTATAATTTCTTAAACGGATAGTCAGTGTTTCTTTATCCTCCTGAGACCTGGTGTCCTCATCTGTGGACAACACATTTTGGATTGTTTAGGCCACAGTGCAAATTTTTAGAAGAACAGCAACAAGAACATGTTCAATTTTGAATATTTGTAAGAGTTTAGAAGATTTATTTTTTTTTTGTTTATTTTTATTTTATTTTTTATTTAATTATTTTATTTTTATTTGTTTTTATTATTATTTTTATTGTATTTTTATTTTTTTAATTTTATACTTACTTATTTTTTTTTTTATTATTTTATTTGATTAAAGCTCGGGTCTCATTCGCTACAACAAAAACACTCCAGACTCTGCACTGGACGTGGCGCAGTGTCCAAACATTAACATATTAGTAAAAAGCACCTTGTAACCTCTTTAAAACTCGACACTCATCATTGTAGCCTGTAAAAATTACGATCCATCCTCCCGCTCTCCAAACGCGTGTGGCCCCGGAGCGCAGAGACACTTATACACGGGCGCCCCCTACGCGCGCATCCGGGAACTGCAGCCTATAAACAACATCCGAGACATCCGGGGAAGAACAGCGGGGCTCCGTGGCACGCGCAGCCGCTCCTGGTGCACGAGGAGCCGGCTGGGACACGAGGGAAGTCCCAGTGTCGCTTCTGGTTCTTTGGAAGTCGAAGCAAAAATAATAATAACTATGTACTAAAGAAAAAAAATATTTGTACTAAAGAAAAAAATATATTTGTACTAAAGAAAAAAAAAATACTAATAAATATAATAAACAAAAACAATATCATAATAATTATAATTCTGTCTTGTAGTTTATATACAGACTAATTATAAACCAATCTGGATTTTGACTTTTTTTTTTTTTTTTGGTGCCATTTGACTTGTGACACTTCTCCGGAATCGAACCACCAACCCTCTATTATCATTCAAATTACAATAATAAAGCGTGGAGCGGACAGGGTGCTAGGGGAAGGGTGGGGAGAGGGGGGGGTCGTCCGTGCCCCATAAACCCGCTCGCGTTGACAGGAGCCCCGGCCAGCGAAGAGTTAACGCGAGGGAGGGGACGGAGACAGACACGCCTCATTGGGCAGATTATGCTCGGCGAAACAAAAAGTGTGTGTGCCCCGGACTGTTGTCATTCAGCGGAGAGAGTACGAGGCTCCGTGCCCCCATCTGCGCGTCTCTTTTACGGCGTAGAGCTCTCGTGTTGCACCGGGGGGCGGGAATGTACTGACACCCGGGAGCACCGCGCGCCTTTCAGCCTTTCACCTTTTATTGCGACTCGTTTTTGGGGGATTTTTCCACGTGTTTTTATTATTGGATTATTACACGTAAAAGGTAGGTTGGAAACTGGTGATTTTACGTGGAGTTGGGGATGTTTTTTGTGTTTTTTTTGTTTTGAGAAGCGCAGATGTGGCTGTTTTTTGAAGGTGGACGTGACAAGCGACAATTCACAAACCCGGGTATTCATTCATTCATTCAGTGGTGATTTAAGGCACTTTTCTTTTTTTTTTTTGGAGGCTGGTGCGATGCGGGCAGATGGTTCTTTAGGAAAAAACAAGTACCCCCCTTTCTACCCTCCGCGGTGCCCCTCGCCCGCGGTCCGCAGCTGGGCTTTGAGCCACGACCGATCCGCGAGATGGAGATGCGTCCGTGCGCTTTGTAGACCCAGGAATACGTTTTGTCCCTCGTATATAAAAAAAAAAAAAAAACACCCAAAAACAACAAAACACCAGTCTTTTCTGCGTGTGTTTTTGCGATTTAATACCATTTATTAACAATTAAGCATCAGCAGAGACTGTCATCATCTGGGCAGCACCAACACTTGCTTTTTTTTTAGGTTTCCATATTAATGTTCATATATTTACAAGGGGCTAAAACTAATTGATTCATCGTTATCAGTACAGGAAATCGGATTTAACAATATCGATTCAAACGAGGCTTGCTCAGATGACACCGAAATAAACAGTAATATAGCAAAAAAAACATGACCTAAAATGACTTCTGATCCACAAAAACAAACATTGAATTTGTTGTAGCGGGTGTACTGTGTATTTTTTGGCCTATACGGGGCAAAATGCAATGTTTTTTAGTCTTTTTAGTATTACAATTTTGACTTTAAATATCGTACTCTGTTTTGTCAGTGCGTCAGAGCAGTTTGGAGACGATTATCCAGCAATTACGCACATCTCAGACTTTATTAAATGTCCGAATTGCAAAGGTCAGTCTGTGTTAGTTTAGCTCCCAACGTGATTTCAAACGATTTGCTTTTGATTGTCTTCGTTTAGAGTAATTAAATCAAAAATAATTAGCTGCTAAAAATTAAGTGAATAAAATATAAACGTGAATTTATTTATTTTTGAGAAGACAAATTGTTTAAAGTCGCTTTGATTAATTGAGAAATAGAAGGTTTTACGCAAAGTTGAAAATATGGCACGCGTAATTTCGGCTTTTAAATCAGTCAATGAAGTTGTGTCATTTATCCATTAACGCGTTTGGAAAAATTTGTTGCCTAATTTCTTTTTTCCGCGTAAAACTTGTCTAATTTTCCGGGAATCGAAGCAACAGCAGCGCGGACACGGGAAAGAGAAGACGACTATAGGGCCCGTGGTTGACGCACGACGCGCGGTGCCAAACTAGAACTAAACAAGGACTAACAGTCAGGGAACGTTTACAGATGTTACCATTTTAGCCCATTTTAGTCCCGGTGTGGATTTGTTTGGTCCTGTTTTAGTCCGGGTTTATGATGCATTCACACTCACACAATCTCCACATCTAAAACGGGTCTACCTGAACTAGACCAGGACTAAACCAGAACTACAACAGGACTAAAACAAGTCTGCATTATTAGGACTCAAATTGGGCTCAACCCAGGACTAAACGAGGACACGTTTGAGCCCTTAATCCTGATCTAGTCCAGGTTTAGTTTTAGGCTGGGACCCGGTTTAGTCCGAATTTGGAAATGCTTAATGTCCAAAAACAGATGATGTCTTCACCCGGTTTAACTAGACTAGAACTAAACCAGGACTAAACGGGATCTTAAACCTTCCCAAAACTGGCCTGCATGGTTCTGGACTAGATCTAAATCAACCCTCAACCAGGTTTTAACGAGATTTATAATCCCCAGCACAAAACCAGGTCTAAACAAAATCTCGCCTTGAACCAGGACTAAACCAGGACTAAACCAGGACTTAACTGTGACCAGGACTGTCGGCTTCGACAGCGCGGAGAGGGAGAGAGAGGGGAAAGAAAAAGACATGATTAAGTGCTCGTGCTGCTTTAATTACAGCGTCACGGGGGAAAGTGGCGGATTATGCAAATGATACGACATAAGCACCGAGAACGAGAGCGCGAGACCGACACGACACCGCGTGTGAGCGTGGACAAGGAAGGGTTAAACACGGACTGGAACTGCGCAGTGGACACAGACCACAAGACCACAACAAGACCACAAGACCACAACAAGACCACAAGACCACAACAAGACCACAAGACCACAACAAGACCACAAGACCACAACAAGACCACAAGACCACAACAAGACCACAAGACCACAACAAGACCACAAGACCACAACAAGACCACAAGACCACAACAGTGCAAGTGCAGGCGACATAGAGAAGCCAATAGATCCTAAAATAAAAAGTAGAAAAGTGTGTGTATATATATATATATATATATATATACACACACACACACACACACACACAGATGGTTATGTTATGAGTGAAATCTAAAACTGTTTCATTAGATTTCACAGAGGCATTATTATCATCATCATTATTATTATTATTATTATCATTATTATTATTATTATTATCATTATTATTATTATTATCATTATCTTTATTATTATCATTATTATCATTATGCGCATCCCGCCTGGGAATTTTGCGCAGTTTTCCCGCTTGTTAGAACAAAGAGTGTGTTAGGAGCAGAGGTCCACAAAGCTAGTGGAAAAAAAAACAAAAAAACGTTATTGCTAAGATGAAGGAATGAACATAATAAATACAAATAAATACATGCATTTTGCTCTGTCTTATGCAGCAGTCAACGTTATTAGGGCGAGAGACACAATCCGTGCAACAAACTCAGCACAACAGAATCAGCGGTGTGTGATCAGAGATAATACTGATAATAATGATAATAATGCTAATAATAATAATAATAATAAAATAATAATAATATGGAATAAATCATCATTAATAAGCCAATGGAGGTGAACGGCGTGTTATGAGAGAATTAATGAGAAAGAAACGAGGGCCAAAAAACAAAACAAAAAACAACAACAAAAAAACGGGGGTAAATCTGGGCCCCAAATGACGCGCGCGGACAGCTGGTTCCAACAATCTGTTCCGGTGAAGATCTATGTCCATCAGCGCTGAGAGACGGGCCACGGAGCCAGGACACACACCCAAAAGGACAGTCTATTACGCGCAGTTTTTACGCACGACGAACGAATCTTTACGCAGCGCCTTTTGATAAGAAGATAAGAGAAATATTATTTGTCACACGTTTGGGGAAAAGCCAGGCCCGTGGTTCATTCTAATGTTGCAACGCAGAGTACAAGAACAGCAAGAGAATACAATAAATAAATAAATAAGGCAAATTAAAAATCAGTAGACTTGAATCTTACCAATCTAGAATGTTAGAAATACTTTGAATAGAGTTAAAGTGCATATGACAACTTTTCATGTTTTTCAGTTTTTGACTTGGTTTGGTGGGAAAGTACCTGCATCTGGTTAATATTTATCATAGTTTGCATCAGTTAAGTGACAGTTTGTCCAAAACAAGTTGAGAAGAAAAGTAGAAAAACACTGGAAGTAGTGGTGAGTTCTAAAACCGAATCTCTCTGTCATCAACACTGAAAATTCGATGCAAAATGGAGGGGCAATTTTCACACAAGAAAGGTGTTGTTCTGACAGATTAAACCTTCATTGAACAGAATGAAGGTGTTTTTATTCGTCTATTCATGACCATTATGTATAAACCAGACACGTTTTGGCCCTCTTTACCATTATGGTTGCTTGGTAACAGAAAGGCTATGGAATTATCTCTACCTATTTACCTATTATATCTGCTGCCTATGTCCAACAAGGAAGTAAAATTATAATCCTCACCAAAATAAAAAATAAATTTAAAAAACATTAAAAAAAAAAAAAAAAAAAAAAGCACATTTTTTTTGTTTTTGTTAACTGTTTTAGTGAAAATGACTCGTGCACACTGAGATTCAAGGAGGGGTAAAGAAAATAAAATCCAAATTAAAATAAAATACAAAAAGTAAAGTAAAAATATAGGGCTGCAAAATGATGATGTGTTATCAGATTCAATTTACCAATGATTCTTTGGCACATTTCATTCAGCACATTTTATAAACTAAAACACTAACATAAAAAATAAAGAAAAACAGTGAAATAACTGGGCTAATATAAAATGACATGGACAATGACACTGTTCAGCTGTCACTGCTCTGACAAGACGACATTTGATTTTATTTAACTGCTTTTCCCTAATGTTCCTTAATTGTTTTGTTTGGTTGAACTTAACCTGGAGCTTAGAGAAAATGTAAACTATTTATTACCATGTTGTGTATCTACATGAACTGTCCACTGCTATTTTCAGATGTCAGCACTTGATTCATTCAGTCATGGAAAATAGTATTATTATTATTATCAGAGCAATAGTGTATGTGTAATGAGAACACAGAGTTTGACTATGTTATATACATTTTTAAAGGAACGGTATGTATGTGTGTGTGTATGTAGGGGTATGTGTGTGTGTGTATGTATGTGTGTGTGTGGGGGTGTATATATGTATGTCTCGGGGTGTGTGTGTGTGTGTGTATGTATGTCTCTGTGTGTGTGTGTGTGTATGTATGTCTCTGTGTGGGGGTGTGTATGTATGTAGGGGTGTGTGTGTGTGTGTGTATGTGTGTATGACGATAGGCCTCATGTGAAAACTCAGAACCTCCAGAATTCACTCCCTGAGCTGCAGAGGCTGCACTAGCTCTGAGTCATGATTGTTCTGCAGGTGCTGTGGTTTATGTAGTGACCATTCAGATCAGAGAGAAGCATTTTAGGTTTAAACCAACTGGATGTCGCCATTGAACCTGGCAGATGAGACTCATGTGAGGCTCATTCTGCGTGCTGATTGGATAATCATCTTGGTCATTTTCTGCTGTACATTTCCATCTCAAAGCCACTAACCACCTCTTTGAACATAGTGTGGTACAGATCATAGCCAAAGAAAAATGGTTTGAGAGGGGAGTTAAAAACACAATTTTTGTTAGGAAAGACAATCCTTTGAACAGGAATGGTGGCCTTACACATAATTTATTTCCTATTTATAACTCCATCCTCAGACCTAAATCAAAACAAGGACAAATCAATAGTGATAGCCAGTATGCTAATAGGTGTGAGCGGACCCATCAGGGGCCTGATTATAGAAAATGTGACTCGGGCACAATTCACACTTAGTGTAGCTCTAGTGTACACCCAGCAAACAAACTGTAAACACACAGGTGTGTTAGTTTCAGTGTAGCTAGCTCCTTCCTTCATATAGATATAGGTCAGTGTACACCAGTCATCTGACCAGTCCTGAAAAAGCATCTTGGATGAGCAGCGCCTTCACTCACGTTTGTTCAGTTGACGTCATTCTATTTTTCTGCTATGTCTTGGTCATTAGTTCCTCTGAAGCTGTAGTCTGGGTTTAGGAGACGGCACAACATTGAATTCTCAGGTGGAATTCACTGTTTAACTGTCAGCAGATTTGTTGACCTGGTTCATGGTTAATATTAATGCAATTAAAACTGACGCAAAGCTGAAATCATTTGAATCACAGCAGCTTCAGAAAGTGGTTCCATTGTTGAACCCCAAAGTCATGATCGTTGTCAGTTAAAAGTACTTAAAACCATAAAATTATAATAGAAAGTTTATGGAGCCAATCCCAAACAAATAATAAGTCTCAACTTTTGTGTATCATAAATTTGGATATTTCTTTCAAAAACAGTGCTGGTTTTCAGATCATAATATTCTGAAGGCCAATAATACTTAATACAGACGGGGGAGATAACACGAATATTGTTAAAATGCAGATTTCTGTTGTCGTACAAGATGGTAATTGGTATAGTCTGTAAAAGAAATGATTAGGTTCAAAATGTGTGTTTACCTTTGGAATCTCTCATGGCAAAGTATATTGTAATACACAGGGAAAACTGGCTCTTGTCTCCACCTGGAAGTAAAACACCAACACATTCTAGGATCTGAAAACCACCAACAGAGTTTATATAAGCCCCTGCTCTCAATATGAGATTAGGACATCATACGCAACCTATTAACCTCCACTACAGTAAAACAACAGACTTAAAGTGCACTTAGTTTGTTTGTTTTTTAATCTGTCTCTGCCAAAACTTTAGAGTTGGACCATGGACTAGATGGGTTTGTTGGGATGGTTCTGGTTCTGCGTTCTGTGGTAGATTTCGTCTAGTTCTGCTGTGAATTATCGTCCTGCGTTCCCCTCACATTAACTGTAGCGTATACGGTTAGAGATGGGAGATGGATGGCACAGTTGTTGTTTTGGACTATATTATCTAAAATTAAAACTATAATGAAACTTTTTTTTTTTACCTCAAAAATAGACAGAAACATCTTCCAAACCATGATATACTTTTGTCAATATGGCCCACCCCTATATAAATATGGTTATACCGGGTCTCCTCACCACTGAAGGAGTAAGCACATATTTAAATTTGACTTTTACTTTTACTTAAACCACATATTTGCGTAATCTAGAGATCTCTCCCGAGCACTAACCCTCCTTATAGTTAGCTCTATGTTTCTGCACAAGCCTACGCCAATTTTCAGTATACACAGAAAACAATAAAAGGTAACGTGGTCATCTAAATATCATATCTATTATTATTAAACTAGATTTTTTTCACATCAAGTAGAACATGGACATACAAAATAATACAAAAAAATCCTGCTACAGTCACATCTAGCGCTGGGTTTTGTCATAAAATGTTCTTAGATTTTCCATATCACAAGCTCGATTTTTGTCCTGATTCAGTTTTTCTTAGTTTCTTCGCAGTCTTTAAAAAGGTAACTAAAGCTCTCTGCTGTTCCAGAAGGTTCTCTCTCTGTGATTGGACATATACACCTGTCACTCACTCAGAGCACGACGGAATCTGACCAATAGGAGGAGAGCGTGGTGAAAAGCGTCTGTATTTGACCAGCGAGCTACATTAAACAAAAAGCAGGCGATCATGCTATATTCACCAGACGTGGGATAGTACTCAGAGACATTTACTTGAGTAACTTTTCAGAGTACTAGAAGTATACTTTTAGTCCTACTTAACAGTTATCAGTGTGTCATATTCTTATTGGAAGTAACAGAGCTCTTACTTGAGTAAAGTTTTGGTTTCTCTTCCCACAACTCTACAAGTGACAAAAGCTTTATGTCGACAATATGATACACTGAACATTTGTGTTTTTGTGTCTCCTTCCTTTGGTGCATTATTTTATTTTATGTTTTATTCTACCAATTATATTAACTTAAAATTATGAATCAGACGTTACATCCTGACAGACTCTTACTTTCGTACTTTTATAGTCATTTCTTCGACGACCGCTATGTCCTTTCACTTGAGTAATATTATTTTGAATGTTACTCTTACTTGACTACATTTTTACTTTTACCAGAATGGAATATCATCACGGGGATGAGATCGCGCTTCTATTTTTCCCCCCCAGCCCTACTCACAGCATTGGTGGTATGGGACGTTACTATAGATTGCGCTATTTTCTGATTTATGCCATAATATTGTTTCATCACAGACATACGTGGAGTTGTGCCTTGTTTCATTCACATTTGTTTAATGTACAAATCCTGCATATTTAGGCTGAATTCTTCTCTCAAACAGAAAACAATCTGTGTTTTAAACTTCATACACCTTCACTAGAAGCATTTGGTTATTTTAAGCCGTAGAATTGCCAATCTCTACTGAATAAACGGCAAATGTAGCTGTTAACTCTTACTTACCTTTTTACCTTGGCCTACAGATGAACACCGGCTATTGTTTTTACACTATTTGTCTTCTGTTTTTAATGTCTTTTTTTGCACTGCAGCACTTTGAGATTTGTTGTTCAAATGTAAAGTGTTATAAACTGTATTATTATTGTTATTAACTCGAGAACTACCACTTCATGACATCACAACAGCATTTTGAACTTTGGAGATGCAGACAATCTAATAATGCAAGATGAATGAAACCAAACGTCCTAAAACCTCACAATAATCATAACGCCTCGCTGATCACATCCTCTCTTGTCCAGCAGGGGGCGATGGAGGAGTGCGGCTCTCAGAAGCTGTCCTGGGATGGGGAGGCTAAAGCGGTGCAGCAGTGTCTGACGGACATCTTCACCAGCGTCTACACCACCTGCGATGTGCCCGAGAGCGCCATCTTCGGGCCTTGCGTCCTGTCGCACACTTCTCTCTATGACAGCATCGCCTTCATCGCACTCAAGGCCACGGACAAGAGGACCGCGCCATATATATTCAGGGTGAGTGGAAGGACTGGTTTAGTTCTGGTTTAGTCCTGGTGAACTTTGTTTGGTCCTAGTGTAGCCCTGGTTTAGACGTGTTGTAGGCCTGGTTTAGTTCTGGTGTAGATCCAGTTTAGTGGTGTAATCCTGGTTTGGACATGGTTTAGTCCTGGTTTATCTGATGTGTGATCTGATTTGGTTTAGACCTGGTGTAGTCCTGGTTTAATCTCACTGTACTCCTAGAGTAGACTTATTCAGCCCTGGTGTAACCCCGGTTTAGATCTAATTAAGTCCTGGTGTAGTCCTGGTGTAGTCCTAAGCCTGATTTAGTCCTGGTGTAGGTCTGGTAAGGCCCTGGTATAGACTTGTTTTAGTCCTGGTTTAGACCTGTTAGGCCTGGTTTGGCTCTGGTGTAGTAATGATTTAGTCCTGGTGTAGTAATGATTTAGTCCTGGTGTAGTGGTTCAGTCCCGGTTCAGTCCCGTGTAGTCCCGGTTCAGTCCCGTGTAGTCCCGGTTCAGTCCCGTGTAGTCCCGTGTAGTGATGGTTAAGTCTCGGTTCAGTCTCGGTCCAGTCCTGGTCCAGAAGGCTGAGGTGTGTCTTTGCACAGTGCATGAGCCACACGTGGTGACCTTAGCTCACCTGACTGAAGGCTCCACTTATTATCTCCAAAATAAACTGACATGAATCTGGTTTGTGGAGTTGGATATAGGGACTTCTGATGGGTTTTCTGATTTAGTCCTAATTAAGTTCAGACCTGGTGTAAACAAAACAATAGATAGCCAAAATTTTATATTTTCATGTTTAAGAAAAAAACTCTACATAGCAACAGCTTGTTTTTTAGAGTGTTTGAGCACGCATGTGGCTCAGAAAGAGAAAGAGGGTGAATTGATATTTTGGACTTGGATATTGAGTTGGGCTAAATCAGAAGAGTTAAGTATCAGCTCACTGGGAGGTGGGAGAGCAGTGTAATAAACCAGACTGGAACAGATTTACTTTTGGTGGTTGGTACCATGTATTGCAAGTAAAACAAAAAACACACAAACACACAATATTTACAAAATCTGCAGGATTTCAGTATCAGTCTCAATTTTTTACCCTTAGAGTAAGGCAAAATAAGTGCACTTTCACAGTTTAGGTCACACCATACAACAAACAATGCAGCACTCGATATCATCTCCCAAAAATGGGGCATACAATAAAACAAAAATGAGGTTGCCACTGATATGGGCTTAATTGTCCATGAATTTCCCTTTTAGTCCATATGTTAAGGTTGTGAATGCGAATGTTTGAGTCTATGGGAGGGACAGGCTGAAACAGCCTCCTACCAGACCACAGGGGGCTGTAGAGTCGAATGTGATGTTCCAGTTCTTGGTAGGGCTCCTAGCTCGCCATCAAATATTGTGCCCAACCCGAGCACACCTGGCCTGTATTAAACAGAATTACCTTTTAGCAAAAAAAAACTATTACTGTTAGTATTAGCTGTCTTTAGTTTAGTGTACACAAAATCCATGTAAAATACTGTTTGTATAAATACAATTACAATTTAAATTGACTATGTTGACAGTAATGCACCGCGGTATATTAACAGACATGTATATAATGCTAATGCTTCGTAGCACTGGACAATCAAACACTCACCAAATCCCCTCGTTCGCGTCAGAACCCGCGGTCTTTACTCAGCGTCCGTGATAATAGTAGTGGCTCCTGTGAGTTTAAAACATGTAACGGTAGGTTTAGAAGACGGATGGTGTTAGTTATTGCAAAAATAGCGGAGACACGGTACCTGTGCAGCTGCCCTGATGCGCTTCCTCCAGCTCTGACCGGAGCAGCTGATTTGTATGAAGGGCTATTAGCGCGTGATTGGCTGAGGTGGTCACGTGAGGGGCTAAGGTTATACGGCGCGTTCACTGATATACGGAAAATGGGAATTTGCAGTTACTATAGGTAAGTGGATTTTACACCTGGGTTACAATGTCAATGTAAAAAAAGCAGCTATGAAGGACTTACCCTGTGCTGCAAGATGAATGTGTGACTTCATATTTGCACCATCTTGTCCATCTTGTACAACCGATACTAAACCAGCTCTAAACCAGGTCTAAACCAGGTCTAAACCAGGTCTAAACCAGGTCTAAACCAGCTCTAAACCAGGTCTAAACCAGCTCTAAACCAGGTCTAAACCAGCTCTAAACCAGCTCTAAACCAGGTCTAAACCAGGTCTAAACCAGGTCTAAACCAGGTCTAAACCAGCTCTAAACCAGGTCTAAACCAGCTCTAAACCAGGTCTATCAAAGGAGTCAATCAGAACAGTCAAGCTGTAGATAGGTTTTCAGGAAAAAAAAAAAAAATGAAGTAAACACTGTCACTAGCCATATGCAAATTTAATGAAAGGATTTTTGATTTTCTTTCAGTTTCGTTCATTCTTATGGAGAATGAAATGGCTGTGTTCACATGCCCACCAAAACTGGACTATTATCTGATTTCTGGACCTTTAAAAACAGCAACAAGAACAACAAATAATGAAACGATTTTAGATAGATAAAGACACATTATTTACCACCAAACAACTCTCAAACCACTCATCATTTATCCGTGTGGTTTAGGTGGACACGTCAGCGGCCAGCAGCACCTCGGAGGGCCTGATGTGGCTGCGTTTGGTGCAGTCTTCTCGGGACAGAGAGGAGCAGAACCTCGAGGCCTATGTGAAGAACGGCCAGCTCTTCTACCGCAGTCTGCGCCGCATCGAGAAGGACGAGGAGCTCCTGGTGTGGTACGGCAAAGAGTTAACCGACCTGCTCCTGCTCAGCGCCAGCAGAGCCCCGGCCAAAAGCAAAGGTACGGGACTGTATGGATGGACTTTAGCTAGTCAAAAGTTATACGTTTGTTTTAATATAATGCATTATACTTAAGAAAAGTGCTAATGATATGATCAAGTTTTATGACTTGACTTGTTTTGGTGAGATAGTATCTGTGGTAAATATTTGTCATACTTTTTACATTGATTAAGTGGCTGATTGGGAAAAAAAAAAGGTGGAGAAGAAAAGTACAAAAATTCAGCAAGTACAGCTGGGTGCATGTCATCAACACGGAAAATTATATCCAAAACACAAAAACAAGAGCAAGGAACCATTTTTCTGACAGTTTGAATTTATTACAAAAAGGTGTTATTTATTTGAACTATTGTGTAAACTAGGCACATTTTGTCCCATGTTTGCGTTGTGGTTGTAACAGTTATGGAATTACATCTGCTGCTCGTGTTCAAATTTCAGAGACTCCAAAAAAAACAAAAAACAAACAAAAAAAAAAACATATTTTTTGTAAAATCTGAAATATGATGATGTTAGTTATGTTTTAGTGAAATGTCTGATCTAACCTGTCATATGCACATAACATAGATATGGTAGTTTATAGCAGACTATGGAACTTTCCTAATTGTCCTAAATCCTGAAGTATTTTTTTTGTTTTGTTTTTTATGACAAGCAGATAGATATATCATTGACAATTTGTGAATAAAAAAAAAAAGCTAAGTATTACATATTGAATATAAATGATTTCTCCAAATCATTTCTAACAATAATTCAATTCAATTCATTTTATTTTTGTAACGTCCAAAATCACAACAACAGTTGTCTCGAAGGGCGTTCATGTTTTGGTTGATGGGGGAAACCGGAGTACCCGGTACCTGTGAGACATGAGCCACTCAGCCACCGTGATATACACACAAAAACAAACAGGAAAATCAAACAACTGGAAAAATCGGCCAGGCGAGGAGGAGGGAAGGGGGTGGAGGAGGGCCAGGCGAGGAGAAGGAGAGCCGGGCGAGGAGGAGGAGAGACAGGCGAGGAGGAGAGGGAGGGGGGAGGAGGAGAGGGAGGGGGGTGGAGGAGGGCCAGGCGAGGAGAAGGAGAGCCGGGCGAGGAGGAGGAGAGACAGGCGAGGAGGAGAGGGAGGCGGGTTGAGGAGGGCCAGGCGGGGAGGAGGAGAGGGTCCAGCTGTCATCGGGGCATCTGAAAGAGTGAAAGGGGACAACATGTGAATAGCATTGCTGATGAGAAAATAGGACAAAGTAGAGGATAGTGCTCAGGTTGCCATACTTCCCCCAGCTAGTTACTCCTACTGCAGCCTCTTATCCCGGGTTTTAATAACCCTAACTCCCTCACTAAGTAACCTGGTCATACGCTATGCCGAAGAGGAAGGTTTTAAGCCTGGTCTTAAATACAGAGACTGTGGGGGCCTGTTTAACATCAGCAGGGAGTTGATTCCATAGCACAGGAGCTTGGTAACTGAATGCTCTCCCTCCCACTGTACTTTTGGACACTCTAGGAACCACTAATAGTCCTGCATTCTGAGAGCGGAGTGCTCTGTTTGGCTGGTACGGGACAATAGCATCTTGCAGATAGGATGGGGCCATACCGTTTAGGGCTTTGTATGTCAGGAGGAGGACTTTGAATTTGATTCTAAGCTCGACAGGAAGCCAGTGCAGATATTT
This sequence comes from Periophthalmus magnuspinnatus, assembly GCF_009829125.3. Classification (NCBI taxonomy): domain Eukaryota; kingdom Metazoa; phylum Chordata; class Actinopteri; order Gobiiformes; family Gobiidae; genus Periophthalmus; species Periophthalmus magnuspinnatus. Next base: position 33,281,273 of record NC_047134.1, read on the forward strand.
TAGTACAGGACTGATGTGGTCTCTTCTTTTAGTTCCTGTTAGGACTCTGGCCGCTGCATTTTGGACCAACTGGAGGCTCCTTATAGAACTTTATAGTACTTTATAGTACTTTATAGTACTTTATAGTACTTTATAGTACTTTATAGTACTTTATAGTACTTTTGGGGCAGGTGGCGAGCAGAGAATTACAGTAATCAAGTCTGGAAGTAACAAATGCATGGATGAGTTTTTCAGCATCGTTTTTAGGTAAAATATTTCTAATTTTAGTTATATTTCGCAGGTGAAAGTATGCGGTTTTACAAGCTAGGTTTATATGGGCTGTGAATGAGAGATTTTGATCAAATAGGACTCCAAGATTTTTTACAGTAGGGCTAGAAGCTATATTCACATTGTCGAGTGAGATTATCTGGTCCGACAGAGAATCTCTTTGACCTTTGGGACCAACGACAATGACCTCTGTTTTTTCAGGATTTAAGAGCAGGTAATTCAAGGTCATCCAGGTTTTGATGTCCTTCACACAGGCACTGAGTTTATCTATTTGATCAGTCTGATTTGGTTTCATTGATAAGTACAGCTGAGTGTCATCAGCGTAGCAGTGAAAATTAATGCCATGTTTTCTGATAATGTTTCCCAATGGCAACATGTACAGAGTAAATAGGATTGGACCAAGCACAGATCCTTGTGGAACACCACAGGCTACTTTAGAACAGGGAGAGGTGCTCTGGTTTAAACTAACAAACTGGTACCTAGTATCTGATAGATAGGATTTAAACCATTTGAGGGCGGTCCCTCTGATTCCAATGTCACATTCTAACCTCTGCAGTAGAATGTTGTGATCAATGGTGTCAAACGCTGCACTGAGGTCCAGTAGGACCAGGACTGAAGCCAGCCCGTTATCAGCAGCTAGTAGTAAATTATTTGTTACTTTAAGCAGTGCAGTCTCTGTGCTGTGGTGAGCTCTGAATCCAGATTGAAAATTTTCAAATATATTATTGTCCTGCAGGTGGCGGCAGAGCTGTTTCACCACCACTCGTTCTAGAATTTTTGAGAGGAAGGGAAGATTAGAGATAGGTCTATAGTTGACTAATTCATCAGGATTTAGGTTAGGTTTTTTTCAAAAGGGGTTTAATCACAGCATAATTAAAGGACTGAGGAACGTAGCCATTTTCTAACGACATATTTATTATGTTATGGATGGAATCTATTATTAGGGGGAGGGCTTCTTTGAGGAGTCTGATTGGAATAGGGTCGAGCAAACAGGCTGATGGTTTGGATGACATGATGACTGAGGTAATCTCCACCTCATCAACAGGAGTAAATTTATCTAATATTATTAGAGGATCCATGTGGGATATTGGCATTACAGACTGGATTTGCTCAGAGCTGATTTTTGGAGTAGCTTTGTTGTCTCTAATGGTTGTAATTTTGTAATCGAAGAAGTGAAGAAAGTCATCACAACTAATGTTGGAGGGGATAAGAGACTCATTAGCAGTGTGGGAGTTTGTCAGCCTGGCTACAGTGCTGAACAGAAATCTGGGGTTATTTTTGTTTACTTCTATTAGATTTGAATAGTATCTAGTTCGGGCTTTCCGCAGAGCGGCCTTATAAGTGAGCAGGCAGAGCTTCCATGCCTTCAGAGACTGCTCAGAGCGCGAGCGGCGCCAAAGCTTCTCTGTGCGTCTTACATGTTGTTTGAGTGTCCTGAGCTGTAGCGTGTACCATGGAGCCGGAGGTCTTGGTTTAATGCTTTTCTGTTTTAGCGGAGCTACAACATCGAGAGCAGATTTTAATGTGAGCATTGTTCTGTCAAACAATTGATCAGTGACAATTGGATTAAAATTATTTTCATTGTCACATGACATATCTTTTAATAATGGCTCAATAATTTCTTTAAACTCTGTAACCGATTTATCTGATAATGTTCTTTTCATTATAGTTTTTTTCTGTGGGGCTGGATAGTCTTTTAGTATAAATTGAAAGGTAATTAAGAAATGGTCAGAGAGTATAGGGTTTTGAGAAAGGACAATTAGATCATTAATCTCAATACCGTAGGTTAGAACGAGATCTAGAGTGTGATTGTTACAGTGAGTCGGCTTATTCACACTCTGGGTGAAACTGATCCCATCCAGGAGCCAAAAGCATCACTGAGGCAATCACTGCCGTTATCTACATGAATGTTGAAATCTCCAACTATAACAATCCTTTCCCAATTCAAGACTAAACTTAAAATGAAATCAGAAAACTCTGTCAGGAAGTCGGCATATGGACCAGGAGGTCGATAAATTATTATAAATATAACAGCTTTTTGGTTTTTCCAATTGGGGCACGTAATGGAGAGTGCATAATAATAAAACACATATTTTAATTTTATAATTTTGTAACCTGTTATTTATGATGTGTGTTCTGTTTTTGTCTTCCCAGGCTCCAGTCACTACATATGTCCAGACTGCAGCCAGCGCTTCCAGTTTGAGTTCCCGTATCTGGCCCACCTCCGGTTCCGCTGCACCAAGAGACTGCAAAACATGAGCACAGCTGAGGAGGAGGGCGCCAAAGAGGGGAGTCCAGACCGTCCGGCCGGGAATTCAACCAGCAACCCCCCAGCCCGGGCCAGCCCCAATCCCAACCTCAAAATGGGCCGATCCGAGAGCTACGGCGCCAACCAGGATAGCACCAAACCATCCACAGACTTCCATAATCTAGCGCGGGACTTAGAAAACAATCGCACTAGTCCGCCCAGCGATAAGGAGGCCGAGATCTGCAGCGAGAGCTCCGGCAAAAGGAAGTTTTCAGAAATTGAAGAGAGCAGGGAGAGGATTGGCGCGGGCTTGTCCAAATCGAAAGAGGAACTAGCAACATCGGCGCAGAATTACCGAGGCGCCTACAGCCTGGAGGACCGATCTTTTTCTCCGCCCGCTGAGATCGTGGAAGCCAAACGCAGTGCTTTTACGGAAGTGAAAAAGTCCCCTCAAAGCCTCAAACATCACAGCAAGAACTCAGAAAACAAAGACGGTGGACGCCCCAATGGAAGTCCAGCAGAGAAGCATTTGAACATCCGGCAGGTTCTCTCGGAAACGCAGCCGCCCCAGACTCCACCCATGGGTAGCGCCTTTACGTCCGTCGGCCAGCAGGGTGGCACTGGCGGGAACGAACGTAAAAGTGCTTTCAGCCAGCCGTCGCGTTCTTCTTTCTCTCAAATGTCGTCGCTTGTGATGCCGCCCAAGCTGCTCGACTGTCACCCGGCAGTCGGTGACGCCATATCCTCCAACAGACTCTACCAGGCCGACCACTTAGCTGCTAAGCTACAGGGAGCCGAGCTAGGCGCTAACTGCCCAGTGCCAGGAGGTGGCGGCATGGCTAAGCAGAACCCATTCGTGTACGCCACCGCCTTTTGGCCCAAGAACTCAGGGCCTATCCAACTCCAAATGCCATCAGCGCTCACCCTGCTCCCGCCCTCCTTCACGTCGCTGTGCTTGCCTGCGCAAAATTGGTGTGCCAAATGCAACGCCTCGTTCCGCATGACATCGGACCTGGTCTACCACATGCGCTCACACCACAAGAAGGAGTACGCCATGGAGCCACTGGTGAAGAGGAGGAGGGAGGAGAAGCTCAAGTGTCCCATCTGCAACGAGTCGTTCCGGGAGAGGCATCACCTGTCGCGCCACATGACCTCGCACAACTGAGGAAGGACTGGTATCTGAGGAGGCTTCCATCTGAGGAAACTTTATCTGAGGAGACTTCTATCAGAGGACTGCTATCTGAGGAGGCTTCTATCTGAGGAGGCCTGTTCATATGAGACTCACTACATTTACATGCTCAGAGAACTCCGTGTGCTAAACAACCAAATTCAATTCATCTTTGCCCCAAAACCTGTCAGATCACTCTTGTCCCAGTCTACAGCAGGTCAAAGAACGCAAATAGGTGTGAAGGGGTGGCTACGAAGTGTTCAGGGTCGTAATTATTAGCATTTACAGCTATAATTGCTAATAAAAACAGCTGTGACACATATAGCCACGCCTTAAACAAAGATAGATAATGTCATTTACCTTGAGTATTTGTTATTCAGACACACTAGGAACTGTTACTCACAAGTTATTTGCCCTCTGCAGTACAAATAAACACATCGAAGCTCTGGTAGTTTTTACTTTCACTTTAACATAACTAACCAAAACAGTGAAACGACACATGCTTAGTCCACAGTGTGATGACCTTCCATGTAATTTGTCATCACTGCTGATCTGAAATAAGTGAGTTCATGTCCAAACACATCTGACAGACTGTTTCTTGTGCAGTTTAACGTCTCTTTTAGACTGCACCTAATGTAAATCGGACTGCGCAGTTACACGTGGACTTCAGCAGATGTGCTATTGGGATGTGGAAGGTTTGAACCACCACACCTCAATCGTAGTTCCCATTTACAGACACTTTGAAAACCAAATCAGAGTATTTTCTTGACGTGCATGTAAACGTAGTGACTGAGGAAGCTTCTATCTGAGGAGGCCTGTTCATCTGAGACTTGAGGACACTTGAGATCCAACACTTACGAATTACCACAGCCCCTTTGCACTTCACTTTTTGAAGAGTGGATGTACTTCATAAAGCAGGTTGGACCAGCGCTTACATAAAACATTTCAGGTTTTTTTTTTTTTTTTTAAACAATGTAACTGAAGAACTTTTTTGGAGTTTGGAGTTTTTCTTTCTTTGCCCCAGTACAGATATATTTAAATGCAGAGGTGAGACCACTGCGTGCTATCTAAATCTAATTTTAACACTGAACCAGGAAGTGCACTATTAGCATGCTAGTTGTTGTTAGCATCACCGTGACATACAACATAAAGCTTTGCCAGCGTTCTGAATTTGCTTGGATGAAATGCCACAAGTTCACAATGTATTAAAAAAAAAAAAAACTCCAAATGTCGTCCACCTGCTTCATGAATCCATCCATTTCCTTCCAGACCCGGCTCGGTTTTCCTCTTTGTACAAATTTTCAGTTTTTTGGGTCTATTTGAAAATGCGTTTTGAGAAATTTGAAATCTATTTATTGAAGCACTTAGACGTTTGAGGATAAGGGGAGACTTGTATTAAATGTACAGTGATATTTGGCACATATGGGAGTGCATGTCTGTTTCACATATCTATCACCTGTACATACTCTGCTTTGCTCATATTTGGTGTCCGTTGGGAATAGTTTCTGTGATTTCATAGTTTATCGAATCATGTTGAATGCATTGACAATAAAATAGCTTTATTTTCAACTGAAATGTCTTCCCATTTTTGTCATTTTACTTTTCAAACTTAAAATTTCGCAAAATGGATTGAAAATTAGAATCCACGTGGAAGTATTTTTGGTATCAAAGCATCTGACACACAGGGATATAAGGATGGGAGGGCATCTGACACACAGGGGTATAAGGATGGGAGGGCATCTGACACACAGGGGTATAAGGATGGGAGGGCATCTGACACACAGGGGTATAAGGATGGGAGGGCATCTGACACACAGGGATATATAAGGATGGGAGGGCATCTGACACACAGGGGTATAAGGATGGGAGGGCATCTGACACACAGGGATATATAAGGATGGGAGGGCATCTGACACACAGGGATATAAGGATGGGAGGGCATCTGACACACAGGGATATAAGGATGGGAGGGCATCTGACACACAGGGATATAAGGATGGGAGGGCATCTGACACACAGGGATATATAAGGATGGGAGGGCATCTGACACAGGTATATATGAGGATGGGAGGGCATCTGACACAGGGATGTATGAGGATGGGAGGGCATCTGACACACAGGGATGTAAGGATGGGAGGGCATCTGACACACGGATTTATGAGTATGGGAGGGCATCTGACACAAGGATGTATGAGGATGGGAGGGCATCTGACACACAGGGATATAAGGATGGGAGGGCATCTGACACACAGGGATATAAGGATGGGAGGGCATCTGACACACAGGGATATAAGGATGGGAGGGCATCTGACACACAGGGATATATGAGGATGGGAGGGCATCTGACACACAGGGATATAAGGATGGGAGGGCATCTGACACACAGGGATATAAGGATGGGAGGGCATCTGACACACAAGGATATATGAGGATGGGAGGGCATCTGACACACAAGGATGTATGAGCATGGGAGGGCATCTGACACACAGGGATATAGGAGCACGGGAGGGCATCTGACACACAGGGATATATGAGGATGGGAGGGCATCTGACACACGGATGTATGAGGATGGGAGGGCATCTGACACAGGTATATATGAGGATGGGAGGGCATCTGACTTAGAGACATTCTTTAGACCCAGGATGATGCTGATGCTTTAGTTTTGGCCTAGTTCTGGTTTACCTATTTTTTGGTAGATTTTTCATGTAAAATTGACTCATATGGTTAGCTACTTTTTAAATCTTTTTTTTTTTTTTGCTCTTACTTGCGTGATCATTTGAGTCACAACTACAGTAACATTATTTTAAAATAAGTTTGACGTTTCTGTTTATAAAGGGTAGACAGCGAAAATGAAGCCAATGGCGCCATCGTGTGGACAGTAACTAAACCGCGCACAGAAACAAAAAGATGCAGAGTTTGCGTTTGCGTTTGCGTTTGTGTTTGTGTTTGTGTTTGTGTCAGGGCAGCGTCTTTATTAATTCTAATATTCTGTACTTACTCAGGTCAACAATTGGTACAATAAGGGCAAAGTCAAACACCTCTAATACACATTCTGTTTTCTAAAATGTAATTAAATCAGCAGCATATTGATACTTTGCAGTGACATCATGTTGGGGGTGTTCTACATGGTTATGGCCGCACAATTTCCAAACACTGCCTGATGAGTTTTTAGATTACAACATGGATTTAAGCAACATGTATTTACGAGCATTTATAGTCCTGTTTAGTCATTTTGTGTGTGAGAAACATGTTTAATATAAATCCACTCACATGTTCTAGTTCCATCTAAGTCAGTTCTTTATGGTCAGATTGTGCTACAATAAAACTCAGATTAAATATCAAAGCCTCAGACAGAGCAGTGCCTACAGCCTACTATTTTTTTTTTTTTTTGCTGTTGTTGATTGCGTCTGCTGCATTTGGAGACCAGAAGGTCGTTTCTCCACCAGGCCAAGTTACAAGTTAGATCTATGAAGAGACGAGCCTGCTCTATCTAAGGACGCATGTGTGTTGTTGTTTTTTTAGAGCAACAAAAAATCTATAATTAATTTTTATTTTACTTTTTTAGGTGAAATTTTACACATTGTTTAAATAAACATTTACATGTAAAGTTTGGGATTTTGTAAAATTACTAGTTTTTTTATTTTGGTCTAATTCAATTGACAAAATGTTATGCAAAACTTGTTTACTTGATCTAATACATTCATTCATTTTGATTTTAAAAACATTTTTGGTTTGAACTTAAATTATTGTTTAGTCTTTGTTTAGTTCTTACATATTTTATTATGAAAACTGAAAACACAGAGACATTTTAGACAAAATGAATAATGCTGCGATGAAACCTGTAGTATTGATAGTATTAGGAACCTGAGCATTATTTGTAGTATGTGCAGTACTTGTAGTATGTGTAGTACTTGTAGTATGTGTAGTAATTGTAGTCGGTGCAGTACTTGTGGTATGTCCAGTACTTGTAGTATGTGTAGTACTTGTAGTATGTGTAGTACTTGTAGTATGTGTAGTACTTGTAGTATGTGTAGTACTTGTAGTATGTGTAGTACTTGTAGTATGTGTAGTACTTGCAGTATATGTAGTAATTGTAGTCGGTGCAGTACTTGTGGTATGTCCAGTACTTGTAGTATGTGCAGTACTTGTAGTATGTGTAGTACTTGTAGTATGTGTAGTACTTGTAGTATGTGTAGTACTTGTAGTATGTGTAGTACTTGCAGTATGTGTAGTACTTGTAGTATGTGTAGTACTTGTAGTATGTGTAGTACTTGTAGTATGTGTAGTACTTGTAGTATGTGTAGTACTTGTAGTATGTGTAGTACTTGCAGTATGTGTAGTACTTGTAGTATGTGTAGTACTTGTAGTATGTGTAGTACTTGTAGTATGTGTAGTACTTGTAGTATGTGTAGTACTTGTAGTATGTGTAGTACTTGCAGTATGTGTAGTACTTGTAGTATGTGCAGTACTTGTAGTATGTGTAGTACTTGTAGTATGTGTAGTACTTGTAGTATGTGTAGTACTTGTAGTATGTGTAGTACTTGCAGTATATGTAGTAATTGTAGTCGGTGCAGTACTTGTGGTATGTCCAGTACTTGTAGTATGTGTAGTACTTGTAGTATGTGTAGTACTTGTAGTATGTGTAGTACTTGTAGTATGTGTAGTACTTGCAGTATGTGTAGTACTTGTAGTATGTGTAGTACTTGTAGTATGTGTAGTACTTGTAGTATGTGCAGTTGGAGTACGTAATGGCGGGTGGTGACAGAGGAGAAGAAACATGAGGTCGTCTGATCCACAGTGACACCAGCAGAATGTGAGACATCAGTCACCTACAAAGTCCTGAAACCTGCTTTAGACCTGGTTTAGACCTGGTTTAGACCTGGTTTAGATCTGGTTTAGACCTGGTTTAGTCCTAGTTCAGACCTGGTTCGGTACTGGGTCAGACCTGGTTTAGTCCTCGTTCAGACCTGGTTTAGTCCTCGTTCAGACCTGGTTTAGTTCTCGTTCAGACCTGGTTTAGTCCTCGTTCAGACCTGGTTTAGTCCTCGTTCAGACCTGGTTTAGTCCTCGTTCAGACCTGGTTTAGTCCTCGTTCAGACCTGGTTTAGTCCTCGTTCAGACCTGGTTTAGTCCTCGTTCAGGCCTGGTTTAGTCCTTGTTCAGACCTGGTTTAGTGCTAGTTCAGACCTGGTTTAGTCCTCGTTCAGACCTGGTTTAGTCCTCGTTCAGACCTTGTTTAGTTCTAGTTCAGACCTGGTTTAGTCCTCGTTCAGGCCTAGTTTAGACCTGGTTTAGTTCAAGTTAACCAGTCTTGCAGAGTGGTTAGCCTGCCCTTTGGTGAACTCTAACAGATGAGAGGAGCAGAAGATGAATGGACCACCTGATCCCCAGTCCCGAGTCCAGATCCTGGTTCAGATCTGGTTATGATCTGGGCGCTGATGGAGGGCACATAGCTGCTGGGGGTTCAGAATCCTCAGAGCGCTACACCTCGGACTCTGCTGACAGACCCGTTCACCACTGACGCCTTTCACTCCCAAATGCTTTTTTTGGATGGAAAACGTCGTCAAAATGTGTAACTGGTTGGAATTCTATGGTGGAATTTGCTGCAGATTTGTTTATGGTTAATATTTCTGTAATTCTATCCACAAGAAACAACTGGCACAAATATCTTCTCTGTCAATTTAAATGAACAAAACTGAAATTCAGAGAGTGGCGCCGTTATCCAGCGTTATTATATTACTCAATAAGTAATAATAAGTACTCAAGTAAGAGTAAAAAGTATTTGTGAAAAGTACAACTGAATAAAAACATCTGGACAAGTTTGTGGAGCCAATTCCAAACAAATAATGATAATGTTCAACTTTTGTGGAGCATAAGTTTGGAGATTCTTTTCCGTCTGATATTCAAAGTATCAGGGACCAGAGGGGGATAGTACTGAGTAACATTTTTATTGAAGTACCAGGACTCCTGCTTGTGTCTATCCTTTGAAAATACCATAGTTTGTGCATTATTTAGTGTTTTGTCTTTACAATTATAATAACTTAAAATTATAAATCAGACTTTACGTCCCAACAGTTACTCTTTAAGTTACTCCCAAATACTTACTTTTACTTTCTTGAACCAATACTTTGTTCTTCTACTTGAGTTTTGGCTGCTCTGCCCACTCTGTGCATGTTGTTCTGGTTTAATCATTGTTTGATTTGTTTTATTTACAATATATATTAGAAAATCAATATCAAACTACTACAACTACAACTACAACTACAACTACAACTACTAATCCCTGAACTAAACCCGGACTAGAACATAACCAAACCAAGACAACATCAGCACTAAACGGGCTCAAACTTGGCTTGGTTTAGGTGCCACGAGGCTCCATTTTAGGCCCTCTCTGCTCATTTTAGGCCCTCTCTGCTCATTTTAGGCCCTCTCTGGTTCAGTGTTTACATTAAAAAGCCTGGACCTGATTTGATTTTATTCGTGTCAAAATAACTGTGTATAGTAAAAGTTGTAAAAGTATTCATTTTACAAAGCATTTTCTGAGGTAATAACAGAACATAAAACATAAAACAGAAGCTACTGACACAAGCTACTGTGCAGACATTTGATTCTCTATCATGGGGCATGTTCAAGAATGATGCAGAACAAATAGTAGAACAGATTTTAAAGAAATATAATGAATCCCAGACAATAGTTTCTGTGTCGTGGTGCAGTATCACAGAATCAGACAGGACTAAGTCAGTGGGGCTAAAAGGTCAAAATAAAAAAAGCCTTTTAATGATCTGTTGAAAATTTAGACGAATTGCTCATTTAAAGGTCTTATATTTCACAGAATCGTGTCTTGTTTGCTTTTAGCCATGTTAGAATGTTGTTGCCTTCTCAAAAAAACACCCGGAGATGTGTTTTAGTTTCATTCACACAGGTTTGATTCACACTTTATTATTAGTCCGTCTACATTTCCAAAGCTCAAAATGCTCTGTTCCACCTTGTGATGTCATCAAGTGGTAGTTTTAAGGTTAACTACAATGTTTCGCCTCAATTGAACTGCTTTACTCTTGAATACACTGGAATAATCTTAAGTTCTTATTTTGAAATAGTTTTGTTTTACCCTTTGTCTCTAGTAACCGCTGTTGCGCAGAGGAATGAAGCAGATTCAATGAGGCTAAAACAACAGCTGGAAGTTCAAAGTTAGTCAAATCCAGCGCTGAGATGATCCAAGTATGAAGTTTAAAAACACAGTGGAGCGTTTCCTGTGAGCTCCACTTGATCACATCATAAGGAGGAACAGGCCTACACTCCCAGCTCGACTCTTCTGGAACGTGAAGAACTAAACGTGCAGGATTTGTGTGTTAAACGTGTGTAAAAGAAACGAGACATTACTCCAGGTTTGTGACGAGGAAACAACATTAGAACATAAATCAGAAAGTTTAGATTCATTTGTCATCAGATGAGCTCTAATTCTAACAAAATTTATGCATTTAATATTCACTTTCAATATTACAACATGGTCAAACATTAAAAACAAAACAGAACATGACTAAACAAGAGCAAACGCCGCCTAATACTGTGATAGTTGATCGTGCCTTGGTAAAGTCAGCCACGTTTAATCCGGGTATAGATTCAGATATTCTGCATTTGTTGTGTAATCTCCCTGGATACGTGTCGCCTTCGGCCTCAGCCTGCAGTTCGTCTAATGGTTGTTTTGATTGTTCTTGTAGCATAATACGATAATGAGAGTATGAGAGCAGAGGACAGCTCATCAGTCATAGCTTCACACAGGAGCAGTGTTCCACAGCGGGAACTGAACCCTCACACACACTTGTCTCCGTGATGGATGCTCCTCGCTCCGATACAACTCTTCCAATAACAACTACAGGAAAACATTTGTAAAACTTGTATAATGTGACGTGAGATGTTTAAGATAAGAGACACAGTGCGGGGTAGCGTCCACCACAGCTCTGTCCTGTCCCTAGAGCTCGTGTCCACAGCTGAGAGGACATGAGCCACTTATCCACCTGTCACTTTCCCACTACGACCATGAGGGGGCAGTGTCGAGTTTCCATTTCAAAAGCACCAGAACACATCATATTACGTATTTTTTTGTTTGTTTGTTTGTGGTGGGTTTCCGCTGACCACCCTGAGACCAAGACAAGGTCAAGATCTAGAGATGAGTCCCGCTGTTTCTGACAGGTTGACCCGGCGCCAGTGGTTGAAAGATGATTGAGATTTAGGACTTCAATGGGACAACAGCAGAAAGAAGAAGTGAGTGAGTTAGCTAACGATTTGGTATTTTGGGGTATTTATTTGTAAAAAGGCAGATTAAACTGGTGAAGGAACTTTCGACTCCTTTGTGGGATCCGAATCTTTTGGATCAGTTGCTTATTTATATGACAGAGGCCAATTTTAATAACAAAGTAATCACAGAGAGAAAGGGTCAAGGTTCAGAAGTGTTTAATGACTGGGGCCCTTCAAGTCCTAATAATGAACTGTTATGATGATGCCAAATCAATGTATCGTGCACAAATCTCTCTCTGATGTTGTCTGCTCTGCTTCTGCTGATTCTTGTGTTGGTTGAAGGTTAATCAAAAAAAATAATCCTGAGATCCTGTTGCATTTGTGCTAAGGAATCATTCAAAAGAGACATTCGACTCATGATTTACATGTTGAATCTGTCATTATATAAATACATCCTTTCCTAGTACTTTATTCTTTATAAATTGTTGTTTTGCATGAATTCCCCCTGCAGGTGTAGATTATGAGTGCAGTTTGGGTCAGATCAAAGCATCGCTCCCGTCAAATGAAGCTTATCGAGGCTAGAAGTTATAAGCAAATTTGGAGCTAAGTTCCACATCTGGGATTCCGGCCACAAGTATCATAGCAACCAAAGAGCCAATCCGGAGTGAGGCTGTTGAAGGTCCTGTCCTACCCACACCTTTAGCAGGGATCGGCTGTCAATCAAACCTGTTGCTAATGCTAGCAGGAGCAACTTCGGAGAAAGGAGGCGCCTAATTTGTCTGTTATTAATGTTCGTATTTTGATTTGCGGACAAAATAGCGAAATAAAAATACCACGATTATGTAGAGCTGGTTAATATAAAGGGACACATGAAAAGTGGGCTGAATGCGAAGGGAAGAGGGCAATTGGAGGCAAACAGTAGAAGGACTTTAAGGGACCCAAAATATGAGGAAATAGCTTCCGGGAATCAGGCTTGAGAGAAATATTTCTTGAAGATGTCCAAACTAACTAACCTGGTTGATACTGAGGAGCAGGGGAGTGATGCTTTTCAGCTGCTGCCTTAGTTTTAACTGTAGATTGGAGAAGGGCTGATAATCTAGGGAGGTTTGGAAAAGGGGCAGACCAGTTGCAGAACTCACCAAAGGGTTTTGCGCATTTGTAAGGTCCAATTTTGTAAAAACTGGCTCCCTGGAGAGGCGTGAAGGCAGAGTCAATGAGCGGTAATGGGCACTTGTTTTTGACAGTTATATTGTTGAGGCCCCTGCAGTCAATACATGGTCTTAATGTTGTTTTGTCCATTTTAGCTACAAAAAAGAACCCAGCTCCTGCAAGTGAAGAGGATAAATGAAAATAAATAAAATACATCACATTCTAATTATAATACAGTAAAATAAAACGTAGTGAGGGGGTGTCCAAATTGAACTTATGAAAATTTCCCTTTTCCCACAATATACTTAGACATACGTGCGAGTTTTGCCACCGCCCTTTTTTTAGTCGACTTATCAATTGGCCAGACATGTCGATAATCATCCAAGAATTTTTTCAGTCGACTTCGGCCCGACATACTGACTGTGTTTGTGCTGATCTCCCATGTACCGGGTCTATCCCAGGCTGAGATCTAGTTCACCTACAAAGCCTGACATAAAGCTACAGTGTGTAACTTTTCTGCTGGAGTGTATGTCACCTGATTGTGTCCACACAGATGTTATTGCTTTGATTCAAATGTTTTACAATGACACAGGTGACACAAGCTGAGGTCAGATAGAGGTGAGAGGTGAGAGGTGACTCACAGTGAGAATGTTTGAAGGGATTTTGGAGAATTAAAACTTCTGTAATGACAGAAATGAAAAAGGTACTGCACGCTCCACCAAAATATTACATAGTGCATCTTTAAAGAGAGAGAGAGAGACAGATGGGGGAACAAAATAGAAAGAGACAAGAGAAAGAGAGAGATGAGGGAGAGAAAGAGAGTGAGATGTGGGAGAGAAAGAGAGCGAGAGATGAGGGAGAGACAGAGAGAGATGAGGGAAAGAAAGGGAGAGATGACAGAGAGAAAGACCTTGACTTCCCAAGGCATTTCTTGCATGATCATTCTACCCTAATGAAAATACATCTAAAAAACATAATCAAGAAATATTCAGGAACATGCTTCCATCTCTCACTTCACACAAATCATCTCCCACCGCTCACACTCCTTCAAAGTCCTCCAGTACTGACCTCTAGAATTTCAGCACTGACTGATGGAAAGCTCCACTAATGTCCACTGTTTGTATGTCCACCTGGACATACAAGCTCGCCCTCTCAGGACAGATGCTGTCCCTGTCCACAGTGGGCTCTGCCTGCACAGGAGGTGCTGTATGGTCACCAGTGGAGTGCCACCACTTGGATAGCAATGTCCACGACCTCTTGACCTTCTACAGCTGTGTGGAGGTATAACACAGGAGTTCTCAGTGGAATCCCCCCCAAATAAGTCCACAAGGCATTTCTGAATGTCTACCAGCCCAGAAGGCTGCAGCACGGTGAGTTAGCCAGTTAGCCAGCCATTGTTCATCTGTAGAACTTTTAGACAGCTTGGGTTACAGTCGGTCACTCTTTTTAGGCAAGACTTGCCTCATTCCTCGCTTTAAAAAGCTCGCTCCCCAGGTATGTTCTGAGACACTTCATCCCCTCTGTACTCCAGGAGAGTCCAGCTGGGAGTATAGACTCTGTGCGCTGCACCAAACAGGAGGCCCTTGCATTTCTGCCATTCACTTTACAGGTCCAGCTGCTGCCCCAGTGTCTATATGTCTGATGAGTCTGTGATGAACTCTGTACTTCAGCATAAGCAGACAAGTGGACAGTGTTCTCCTCCAGTGTGAGCTCCCACAGAGAGCTCCAACAGATCCTGAGCTTGTGGAGCAGAGGTTCAATGTCCACTGCTCGATCTGCACTGGGGCATCAAACGCCTGGTGTGAGTGCAGGTGGAGAAAGCCCTCAGTGATCTGCCCTGAGAGAGAGAAGGAGAGGGAGAGAGAGAGAGAGAGAAAGAGAGAGAGAAAGAGAGAAAGAGAGAGAGAGAGAGAGAGAGAGAGGATACACACAGGGGAGACCACAAGTGTCAAACGTTGAGCCCTGAGGAGTGAAGCTGTGTAAATGAGGCTCAAAACAGCAGCTGCTAAGTCTTTGTGAAGGGAGTTTGAAGTGTTCTGAATGAATCTGGTGAACTAAACATGGAAATACAAGCTCAGGAATGTTTTTGAGGAGCAAATCAAGCAGCACAACAGATCATAACTGTATATTTCACATGTTTTGTGTTTTAAAATTGTGGGATAAATCAAACAAATTCAAAGGTTTAGAGATGTGTTTACATTACACGAGGCACTTGGAAGAACAAGAGGCGGGGTCGTATCCCCCTCTCCCACTCTCTACAGGCTTCGGGACGGTCCCATCTCTCCGCTGACAGGGGCAGTGACAGGGATAGACAGTGGCAGTGCGGAGGCATCTGCTGGAGGAGATATTGTGTCGTGCGTAAAACCGAGGCGCGCCGTGCGTCCAGTGGCACATCCACGCGCCCTGTCCGCGAGTCCAGACCGTGGCGCAGCGCGTGCTGTTCACCGCGATAAAATAACGCAGATACAAATAAACCCGCGTGCCACGGAGCTCGAGAACCATGCCGCGAGGACGAGCCGGCGGAAGAGCGTCACCAGGGGAAGCATGAACGTGGCGCTTTACGTCGTGACCGTGGCTCAGTGCGTTTACGCCGCGTCCGTGGGAGTGGGGCGAGCGGCCGTGGAGGGGCGCAGGACGTGCAGGCTCTACTGTCGCGTGGGCATCGGCTTCCACCTGCAGATCCACGAGGACGGACGCGTCAACGGCACCCACAAGCCCAACCACCTGAGTAAGTTTCGACTGTTCTTTATTATGGCGTAGAGTCTGGAGAGGTGACTCAGTGAGCCCAGGTTTAATAACCAGACTAAAAAGTGTGAAGTGGCAAACACTGCAAAATAAAACAGGACATTGGACTGCGATAATCTCATAATCATCGCTGGACAGTATTTGCACAATGATGATGCCTAAAGCTGCCACTCTCACATTACGAATCCTTTTGTAATCATTTAAGACCATCATAATTAAGTAGACTTTAGCCATCTCCCTCTTTTGTAAAACAGTCCGAATACTGACCCTGATCTCCACCTAATCTCCAGTCATTTATAAAACACCAACCACGTGTTTATTGGAGGGGACACCAAACCCCACAGCTGCAGGCCACTGTAAAAAAGGCTCCTTAAAACATTCAGATCATTATGTTTGGAGTGGATACATGCACTCGGATAATCTCCCTAGTTATTTAGATTAAATGAATGAGCTGGAATCGTTTCTTTGGAGGGGCCAATTTCGGTAAGACACGGATTTCGATGTAACACGAGTCTGTGGTCCGATTCCCAGAACAGATGAGCCCTCTTTGGAGGCAATGAAGTGCATCAAAAACACACCCAGAGTTGTGTTTTGTTTCATTCACACATTTGAGTAATTCTTTATTATTAGTCTGTTACATCTCCAAAGCTCAAAATGCTCCACCACAATGTTCAAGTGTCAAGAAGCAGTAGTTTTAAAGTTAACAGTTACCTTTTACCTTTAACCTTTTGTTCAGTAGAGGCAGAAATCATGCAAATGGTTCAAGTGAAGGTGTAAAAAAACTTCCCCTATTACCACATGACATCACAAGGTGGAATAGAGTGTTTTCTGTTTGAAAGAAGAACACAGCCTAAATATGTGTGGACGAAACAAAACAACATACAACTCCAGGTATGTTTTTAATGATGAAACATTATAATATAGATCAGAAAATAGCGTAATATTATCCTTGTGTGTGGGAGGGTATAGTTCAAGTACCACAGTTTTTCCCATCGGTTTAAAACGTGCAGTAGAAAAAGAGCAACAGGGTGTAATCCAGCAGCATTAAAGGAGAGGGGTTAAAAGCAGAGGACATGTCTTTCCATGGCACAGTACTGTTACTTCAGAATAATATTTTTTCAAGTAGAAGTAACCTAAACAGTACCAGTTCAAAAAAGTATACATTAGGAGTAACTGTAATATCTGATTTATACTTAAAAAAAACAAGAAATACTGCAAAAAATGTGCTATATTTAAAGGGCAGACACAAAAATCAGAAAAACTAAATCGTATCATATCCTCCTGAGACCCGAGCTTTAATCAAATAAAATAATTTTAAAAAAGTAATAAAAAAAATAAAAATACAATAAAAAATAATAATAAAAACAAATAAAAATAAAATAATTAAATAAAAAAAATATATATAAATAAACAAAAAAATAAATATTCTAAACTCTTAAAAATATTCCAAATTGAACATGTTCTTGTTGCTGTTCTTCTAAAAATTTGCACTGTGGCCTAAACAATCCAAAATGTGTTGTCCACAGATGAGGACACCAGGTCTCAGGAGGTTAAGGAGCGGGTGCTGAAATACAAATTGACAAACCCTTAATCTTTCTTAGTAAGGCAATAATGTGGATAACTATTTGTCAAAGTCTTATCTCTTCAGATCTCCTTGGTTATACTTGGATAGGAGAACACTGGAAATATCAAGTGTCGCAGTGGGGCACCAGTGGCAAAAATGTTTGTCCTTTGTAGAGCTGCACGATTTCGGGAAAAATATTGAATTGCACTTTTTCTGACAAGCATTGGAATTAGATTTATGTTTAAATGATAAGATTCTGTTCCAAGGTCACATTGTAAATATGTCTAGAAGAAGTGACAAAAAGACAAGAATCACATTTCGGAACATGTTTGTACAGATCTAAACTACAGAGTTAGACGCTTTTGTGCAGGATAAGACCCCACGGAGACACAGGGAGGGCATCTGACACACAGACACATTTCAGAACATGTTTGTACAGAGCTAAACTACAGTGTTTGTGCAGAATAAGACAGGAGATTTAGTTGTTTGTGGAGGAAATTATAGTACTTCAAAAATCACAGCTTTTGTCATAATGGCGAGTTTGATTAATTGTGCAGCCCTAGTCCTTTGACCAGACACTTCACTCACATCGCCAAGTATGGATGTGGTGTTGGTGGTCAGAGGGGCCGATGTAGCTTACCACCGCCGAGTGTGGAGTGAATGAATAATGGACTGTAAAATGCTTTGAGTGTCTTGAAAAACACACTATATATCAAATGCATTATTATTATTTCAGTAAAAGCCTGGGGTCTGAAAACTACTGTCATTTTATTAAGAAGTCACTCCAGTCCTGTAAGTACTTTAATTAGTATATTCACTGTCAACATTGCGTTCAGTTATGTCATGTGTAACTGTAGCCATCTGAATTCTCTTGGTGGTGATTCTGGCTAAAGTCAAGCTGTGTGGGATTAGCTCGGCGGTGCTGACATGCTTTGCTCAAAGGCACAGGGGCGATGACGGGGCTTGTTGGGGGCTGAGGTCACTCTTGGCAGGTATAGAATCCGGAGGACTATTTTAGGCTAAGACAGGTGCGCTCCCGATCAGTGCTCCTGTCAGCACGCAACCTGCTTACAATGGAACACGCGCACAACACTCCCAACTGTGCATACGATTTGTTTTTTGATTGTAATGCTTGCAAAGAGTTAAAGGAACTGCAAGAAAGAAGACATATTTTTGCTTGTGTCTGCTATATAGTTCTAATCTATTACACCTGTGGATCATTATGTTATACTTTGGAAATTTTATCACAATATTGAGCTAAAGCTGCTAAAAAGAAACGGGTCTGCTGAGATTGTTTTTGTAAAAATGACTACACAGCGCTGCCGGATCCTATGAGTATCATCTGTATGGTTAAGAAAATAAAATTGGAGAATGACGTGCAGAGCTTGGGCGTATATCTGTGGCAGTGAGAAGAGAGGTAGATCAGACCAACAATGTCTTGAATACAGGAGCATAAAGATTACTCAAACATGCATGAATCACTCTAAATGCACCTTTGAGGGTAAATGAGAAGAAAAACAATTATAACATGGTTAAAAGCTTGAAAAGTAAATTTTGCACAGTGGTCTGCTTTAAATTCTTAACTATGTCCCCAGATATGAGGTAAACCTGTTCAAATTAAACATAGCTCTTACTGATAACATTTATATTGTAATGCTGATTATTCTTAATTACAGAAACAAGTTTTTTATGTTATGACCCTCACATGAGTCTCTCATTTGGGTCGGAAGTTTCAATGTTGAAATTCAGTTCAATCTAATCCAATCCAACTTTATTTCTAATGCACTTTAAAAACAACAGAGTTCACCAGAGTGCAGGACACAACAGACATTTTAAAAACACAGATAAATGACAAACACACACATAAATAACTACAAACTGTACACTATAAAAGTCAACATATCAATAAAAAGCTGAAGAAAAAAAGTGCGTTTGTTGAAATCCACTAAAATGCCTCTCTCCCTTTTCTGAATGGTCACTATCTAAACCCCAGCACCTGCAGCCAATCATGAATCAGTGCTAGTGCAGCCTCTGCAGCTCAGTGAGTGAATTCTGGAGGTTCAGATGAGGCATGGCCTGTTCATATACTTCCTTGGGGGCTCCTTCCGGTGGGGCACAGAGGAGTAGAGCAGTGGTGGAGAACCATAGCCTTGGAGGTGCTGATCTTAATCCTTGCCGCTTCACACTCGGCTCAATCCTCCCCAGTTTATGTGCAGATCCGTGTTGAATGGAGCCATCAGGACAACATCAGAGATGAGATCCTGTGGTCCCCAAACCAGACCCCCTCCAGCCCCTGACTGTGCCAAGAAATCCTGTCCATAAAAGTTTGTGGAGCCAATCCCAAACAAATACAACAAGGTTAAACATAAGCTTTAGATATTTCTGTCAAAAGCAGTTAATCATAGTCACATAGGCCCCTGTCCTCCATCTGACATTATGTTGCGACCCTATTGAAGCCTTTGTGATTTGATAATTGTGGCAAACTCAAATTGGGCATCGATTGGGCATTTGGGCAGTCCTGATCCATCCTGTCTCCCTCTGCCCTCTCTCTGTGTGCAGGTCTGCTGGAGCTGTTCTCTGTGTCCCAGGGCGTCATCGGCATCAGAGGAGTCCACTCCAACCGCTACCTCTGCATGAACCACCGAGGACGACTGCACGCTATGGTACGAGATATGTAAGAGGGACAAAACCAAGACTGAACCAGGACTAAATCAGGACTGAACTAATTACGCTAACCTCTACTTGTGCTTGAATAATAGAGGATGGCTATAAAACATATTTCACTTCTTATTGTGATCGTAACTAAGGACTAAAATACAGGGTGTCCAAAAAGTGTCTTTACAATAAAAAAAAAACATCTTTAATGCACCTCTATATGGGCACCATTAGTGGCACAAAGCATCAAGACGGGACTCCATTTCTTGCCATATTCGCCGTCGCATCTGTCACCTTTTCTCTAGTTCAATAATGTCCTGTATCTTTGTTGTCCTGTTAAACCCCGACTAAACTGTGATGAAATAAGGATTAAAGGTCTAAATCAGTGACTATAACTATACAATCAGGGAGTGCAATTGTCATGCTAGTTGTGGTTAGCTTATAAACATCATGGTGAATAATTAATATGCCCACAATACTGAAAAAAATGAACTAATTTTAATGTTTTAAGAAATTTGCTTCTGAGCCTCTGAACCAGGATTTCACAATGTCCGAACCAGGTCTGAGCCATAAACCAGGACTACACCAGATCTAAACCAGGTCTGGACTGCGACATGTATTTACATTGACATTCCGTCATACTGGCCTCTGATAACACAGTCGGGGTTATGTTAAAAGCGCAGATCCAATGTCCACTTCAGTCGCATGCACATCATATTTGGAGGATTTAAAAGCTCAGGAGACCCACAGGAGGGGCACAGGGGGGGCACAGGGGGTGGGGGTGGGGGTTGAGTGCTCATGTAGAGAGAGAGAGAGAGAAACGGGGGGGGGTGTATGTGGGGTATCCAGCACACGCCGTCCTCATTCATAAAGCCTGACACTACACAGACACTCAAGGTAGTCTTCAGACCGCAGAATGCACTGATGTCCCGCTCAGACGTGGTGGTATATATTTGTAAGGTTGACTTTATTGTAGGGACATTTGTCATTTGCATTTGACCCATGTTTCAATAGTAGTGGGTTAAAACCTGTGAGAAGCAGTGGGCGACCGAAGTGTGGTCCGTGGAAATCCATCTCCACATTTGGATTCGGGATCATGGTCAGGAGTTCCCCACTGGAAGACTTGGGGTATTAACTGCTTTACATATTTAGATCACCATGTTATTTCATTATTGTTTTGAAAATGAGAACAATGTATTAACATATTTTATAAGTTTCATGGTCCTGCGTTAAGTCTCACCCCCTTTAGAGCACTATCACACGTTTTTGTATATTTAATACTGCACTCAGACAAAATCTAGGCTGGTTCAGCTCAGTCCCAGGCATCAAATACAAGAATATCTGAAAATCTGGTGAAATCGCGCTGCATTTGCAATCAATGTGTTTCAAGCGTCTGCCCTAAAACGCGATCCACCCAGAGACGTTTGAGGAGGTTTTGACGCTGTGGTCTGAATGTACCATTAGTTTGATGGACCAGAAACAGACCAGGAAGAAGGCTATTTAAAATAAATCATATTTTAACAAAAGCAAAAATACACAGATGTAACAATACCATATAAAAAGAGTTAGATATGAGCAAATATCATCATTAAAAGTTTTAAATCTAGGTCAGGATTCAAAAACTGAGTACTCACCACTGAGCTGTGAGTCTCTTTATCTCTTCCGCTCCAAATGCCACGCTGTTTCAGTTTTTTTTCTTTTTTCACAAATGAACTATTAAAACATGAGTGCACTTGTCCCATTGTGCCCAGTATAATCTCCAAAACCCGGAAATCTCAGATCAGTCCAGAGCGGGACCCAGGGACCAGGGACCGGACCAGTTTGGCACAACTTTAGCAGCTAGCCCTGTTTAGACCTGCTTTAGTCCTGGTTTTATCATGTCACGGTGGCTCAGGTATGTTGTTGTGTCTTTAGGCGAGACTCGTCACCCATCTGTGTGGACGTGGGATTGGTGGTAGTGGTGTTTGGCTCATTGAAAAACAGATTCTGTTTCAGGGGATGCTAGCTGTGTGTTAGCCTCTTAGCACAGTGGCACAAGCCGATTATAAGTGTGTACAGCGACTGATAGTGGACTTAACCATGAGGAAAGTTTGATGTGCTTTGTGAGGAAGGCTAAATGTTATCCTCAACCTTCTAAAAATAACTTGCTCAAACGATTGGTCTCACTTTATGACATCATCAGGTAGTAATCCTGGAAGTGCTCCTCTGTGTTTTTAAAGAACACATATGATGAGCTCTTATGGTTTTAATTGTTTTTTAAACATGTTTTTGGTCACATGGGGATGAGTGTTTCACATTTCTAATTTAAAATAATGACTGCATTTGGTAAATCCTATCCTGTATAAATTCAGCTCCATTTCCAATGAGGCATTTGGGCGCTGGAGCTCCCTCTGCTGTCAGCAACAGGAATTAACATTTAGAAGGTAAACAAATGAAGTCCTTATCCTCTGTGAAAGCTATGCTAATAGAGCCATGCGTTTGCTGTGAACACAGTTTGACTGTAGAATGAGTCTGGTGATGGTTTATGTGCTTAACTGCTCAGGAGAAGTCTGGAGTTTTACCTGTGACGCACTGAAATGACCAATATGTAAATAGAGAAGATGACTTTGGATTAATTCATGAAAAAATTGTGAATGAAGCAAAAAAGTCAATGTTGCGTAATATCTGTCCACTCACTTTGACTAAACTCCTTCTGATGACATGATATATATACACACACCAGTGTACGCAGACACCAATGGCAAGGTGGGTTAAGTGTCTTGCCCAAGGACACAACAACAGTATTCATCTGTGGGAGCTGGAATGATGATGTTTATGTCACGAGTGGAATTCAAACCACCTTTGGATCACTTGACTAACACTCTACCAACTGAGCTACTGTTGCCCCAAATGACCTTCACTATTGTTCTTAGACTGATTAGAACAGACACATAAATATAAAATTAAATTGTTTTCTATAGGCCTGGACGCATTGCATGTGTTTTCTGGACCTGGTTTTCTCCATGGAGATGTTTTTACTTCTCTGGAGATCTTTGGGTTAAGGCTCTGGCAACACACAGACACAACACACTCACAGTTGTGATTGTAGTCGAGTTTTTAAACCTGCAAAAGTATTATATTCAAACTATAGTGTGGAATGCACAGATCAGGTCATTTGTTAGTGAACATCTATGGTAAAAGTGTATTTAACATTATGTAACTGTATTATACAAAGTCATACATTTTGGCTTACATTAAAATATAGGCTCCTGAGTTGGCCCCTGAGGATTATGGGAAAGTCCCTAACACAGTGTGACAAATGCAGCTCTACATGTCCAACAGCTGCACACGTATTTTACAAGTCTGATCATTTTAACTACTCTATCCAGGAATCCACTGTTCTCAGTATATAAGAAATACACCAGGGACTTATGTTTGATTTGTGTCATTTCAAGTAACAGGAATATGTCAAAGAGAATCTTATGAAGAGTTAAATATTGTACACAATATCATTTTATCTTAAAGAGGGGGTAGTGTGGAGCTTTCTTTCTTTCCTGCACAGCCATTTTCCATAAATATATATAAGCATGATACAAAACAGTACACTAAAGCTTGTGTTGTAGTTTCAATAGGGGGATGATGCTTATTGGGTTGTCGTAGTGCTTTGAAGGGGGAGTGAAAACTAGTTCTAATGGTTTGCAGTGGTCCAAAGTTATTTCACACTTACCTTATGCATTCCGATCATCCAAGTTATTCACCATGAGTTTATGAGTGCAGACAGCGCGCAGCTTACTTATTTTGACCTCACAAACTGTTTATGCAATACATTTGTCTGGGGCAAGAGACAAGGGACTATGGGCCCTTTAAAGGAACTGTATGTAACCTGCCCTTCTGCTCTGGGGGGGCTAATGCTAATGCTAATGCTAATGATTACACATGATACACATTTGACCCACAATTAAGTCAATAGCAGAATAAACCACACTTACCGATCAGGAACAGCATCCAGTCCATCAGCACATCAGGTCCTCTGCTCCTCAGTCCATCATGATCTTCACTCGGCTCCACGAACCGCTCCGGGTCCAGATGTCTCTAGTTTAACTTGTACAAACTTCCACAGTGTCCTCGGTCGCGTACTTCCTTTGTTTTGTCCGTTTCGTCATGTTTAAAACGCAAAACTGCTGCATAAAATTACGCAATACGCGCGCGTAATTTTACGCGCGGATCTTTATATCCAGTCTCGTGTTTTTACGCGGAGAAGTGACGGAACAGATTTCACTTTCCTGCAGCAGATTGGACATGGAGGCTCTAACTTCCATTGTGGACATAATTTCTTGACTGGATTATATTCTCTGGACCTTTACAGAACGAATGAGACTGTGTTTGTGTGAATATGTTGATGTTTGACAGAACCAGAGCCTCAATGGTAAGTGCAGTCCAAATCCACATTTCTGACTTCTCTGTAAAAACGTCTTTCCTGTCAGCACTGTGGTGATTCGAGGTGTAAATGGTTTACATATTCAGAAAGATGAATGCCGTAGCTTTCATTTGATGTGTAGATTGTTTGTGTGGGTGACGCAGAAATACACGTACATTGCTGTAAAGTTGTAACGTGTAACGCGGGCGGGCCGTCGGAACGATAAGTGGTTAAGTTGTCGGCGCTCAAGTGACGGAAATGTAACCGAGAGAATCCGGTCATTTTTCAAAATAAAAGATTTTTCAAAATAAACGATTGTTCAGACTCAGATAATAAATCCAACAGAAATAATTAATTATTTCTTGGACGGCCCGCGGCCCGGTACCAATTGATCCACGGACCGGTACCGGTCCGCGGCCCGGTGGTTGGGGACCACTGCCTTAAAGGGCCTATATTGTGTCATTATTGTGTTATGTTGTTTTCTCATCAAAAAACATACCTGGAATTATGTTTGTTTCATTCACACATGTTTAACACACAAACCCTGTATATTTAGGCTGAGCTCTTCTTCTCTCAAACAGAAAACACTCTGCTCCACCTTATGAGGTCATATGGTGATACAGGAAGTGCCCCACTGTGTTTTTAAACTCCACACACCTTCACTAGAATCATTTGGATAATTTCAGCCCTGGAATTTCCAGTCTCTAATGAACTAAAACTAAAAGCTGAATGTGAAACTAATAACAACAACTAATAATGTGAAACCAAACACAACTCCTGGTATGTTTTTGAGGAGGTAAGAACATAATAACATGGCTTAAAGCTCACAAATGTAATGTTTGTAATCAGTGTTTGTAATTAGAAACACCTGGCAGTAATTGGGGCAGTCCTGCATGATGTCACATAGTACCTGAAATTGCAGTGGTCAATAAAGACAGCACGCAGTCAGTTTAAAAAAAACAACACAAGTTTACCTAGTTTGCTCTAAAATTGCCAATAAGGACTAGGAACAGTATACGATTCCATTAACACAGCATATATGCAGAATACTAGCAAATAAATAAATACATTTTGTTTCATCCCACTTAGAGCGCCTCCCTCTCCTTTGTTTGCAGGAGCACTTCTCGGAGGATTGTCAGTTTCGCGAGCGTTTCCAGGAGAACAGCTACAACACGTATGCGTCTGTGGCCCACGTGACCCCTCGGTCAGGGCGCCAGTGGTACGTAGCCCTCAACAAGCGCGGCAAGGCCAAGATGGGCTCCAGTCCACGGGTCCGCTCCCAACATGCGTCCACCCACTTCCTGCCCCGCGGAGGCTTGGGCGGGCATGGGACTATGGGCTTCACCATTGCCCAGGAGCAGGAGGACGAGGGAGAGGGGAGCAGGAGAGCCGCAAGGACCAAAGTCTTATCAAAGGGTTTGCTGAAGGAACCCGAAGCGAGCGTGAATGTACTGGCCAAACGGACGGTGAAATATTGGCCAAAGTATCGCTTTGGATAGGAAGTTTTAGAAAGACTTTTTGGGGTGATGTTGGAGTGACAATGGCTTACAGAAAGTATTGAGATCATTCCTGGATCATGGAGGAACTTAAGGGAGATTTTGACAAGAGGAGAGTTTGAGTTGGGAGATGTCTTCAGATGTGAGTACATCTTAAAGCATCTAACTAGTAACTAGTAACTTTTTTCCATTATGGATGTTTTTATTGGATTGAAAAACAGAAAATCATGCATCCTTATTGTGAGCGGGCTTGCATCTCCACAAACTTGGTCTGGAGAAGGGCCTCCTCTTGCTTGTTTCCATGGAAATGCTGTTCCTTTGGATATTATCATGGAATAAAACATATCTATCTCTATGGAGAATGTTCTGAAATATCGTATTGCTTTAAAGACTCGTGTAACTTTTTGGTGTCTCTGTGGAGATGTTTTTGCTTCTTCTCAAATGTTCCACAGTATGGCATTAAACTTTGATTTACTGCTAAAAAATAATACATGGCTGGTGGTGTCACTTGCTTGTCTCCATGGAGTTGGATAAGTTTGGAATATTCCCAATAAAACAAGATTTTCCAACAGAAAACAATTCTCCAATCAGAAAGCAGAATAAGCCTCACATGAGTATCTCTTTTGAGTACCAGTTTTAAACTGAAATCCAGTTGGTCTAAAACTAAAAGGACTCTCTCTGATCTGAATAGTCACTACCTAAACCCCAGCACCTGCAGCCGATCATGAATCAGTGCTGGTGCAGCTTGCACTGTTCACATGATGCATGGCCTGTCTATTGAGAATGAGAAAAACTTGTACGTGTCCTCTATCTGCAGGTTAAGGCTCTGGCAACCCAAGGTCAGTTGTGGTTGTAGTAGCTTTTTTTAAAACAGCACAAGCACAGGCTACATGCAATTAAGTACTTTGACTCTGCTAATTGAATTGTCTTTTTTCTTTCAGGAATTGGCGACTGACTGTCTATTTGACCCTCTGATCTGTGATACTGAAGCCTACAACAGCTGCAGGCCTACACGAGGATCAACCACTGAACGTGCAATCAACATTTTACTGACAGAGGGAAAGGGTGGAGATCTAAGGGGAGAGAGTGTGGGGGTGAATGAGAAATAGAGAGGGGGTGGGGGTAAAATTCTCTTCCCTTTTGTGGCCTCTGAAGTGAGATATTTGGCCCTCTAATGGACAGCAAAGGTATTGCAAGGGGATCCAGATCAAAAGAAGGTCTGTGAATATACAACATTTTATAGACGTTTTGTGGAATTTGAAAAATATTTGTTTAAAATAAACTTAATTAATGCAGCATGCAGTAAATGATAATGGTGTGAAACTCAGACAATATTTACATGCACGTCAGGAAAACCAGATAACTGGCTTAGTCCAATTTAAACCGATTTATGAAAATGCATGTAAACCCAGGAACTACAATTCAGATGCTGTGAATTCAGTCTCAAAGATCCCACATGTCGAGAAGACAATAAGTACTCAGGTACCTGCTCCGTGTAACTGTGCTGTCTGATTTACATTAGGCACAGATTAAGAGAGGCATTCAACTGCAGGGGGCAAGAAACAGCCAGGAAAATATTAGACATGTGTTTGGACATGTACTCTCTCATTTTAGATCAGCAGCAATGACAAACTACGTCTTTCACCCCGATCACATTTTGTTTTGGGCCGTTGCATTAAAGTGAATATCAAAGTTTATTAGTGCGGCTCAGAGCAAATAACTTGTGAGTAACTCAGTCTGTAGCATTTCTGAAAATAAAATGCTCAGCGTAATTTAGATGTTGCTTATCTTTGTCTGCCAAAAGTCAGGTTAAAAATATGAGTTATAAGTTATATAACTAGTGCTAATGCTAAATTACTGGATGCCCTGAACGCCTCATAGCCCCATTGGCACCTACTTTAACCTGCTTTAGACTGGGACAAGTTTATTTAGTGCACTTTCCTGTGCATGTAAACATAGTGACTGTGTGATATTCAATGATAGAATGTATTTTTGTACTGAATACAAATAAATATTGAAATACAAACTCATTCACTTGGTGGCTAATATTGTAAAAATAATATACAAGAAATGTACAGTTGTTTGTTCTTTTATTGGTGTAATTTATAGGATTGTTTGAAGTCCTGGTTTTGGTACTGGGATAATTCAGGTTTAGTCCTGCTTTAGTCCAGGGTCATATCTGGTTTAGCCCTGCTTTAATCTTGGTAATCTTAAATCTTGGTTCATCTCTGGTTTACTTATGGTTCAGTTCTGCTGTAGTCCCCAGGTCCTGGTTTAGTCCTGGTGTAGTCCTGCTTTAGTTCTGGTTTAGTCCAGGTTCAGCCCTGGTTTATTCCTGATTTAGTCTGGGTGTAGTCCTGCTTTAGTCCTGGTTAAGTCCTGCTTAAGCTCTAGTTTAGTTTTCGTTTAGTTCTGCGATGGTCTGGTTGCTGTAGGTGGAGGTCCAGAAGGATACGTAGTCTGCTCTGAGGTCATACCTATGGGACAGTACAGAGTGGTCAATATTAAATAACTTTCACTTGTTGTTTTCAAATATTTACAATAAAAATAACATTTTTTTTCATTTCAAATGATCCAAGGTTAACTACTGTAGACATTATCTATAGAATATACAGCTATACCCCTTCTTGAACTGCCACCTTAATGTGGTAGAGGGGTTTGAGAGCCCAAATGATCCTGGCAGCTCTGTTGTTCCGGGCTACATGCAGGTAGGGTCACCCATAGCAAACAGGTCGTGGGGGTCAGACTAAGACTGGTTCAGAAGCCCCTTATGATGAGCGAAATATCAAGGCCAGTTACGTCGCCCGAATTGGCGTCACCGGGGTCCCACCCTGGAGTCAGACCTGGGATGGGTGCTCTTCACCCCATTGGGCTCGGCCAGGCACAGCCTGAAGGAGGGACATGAGGCTGTCCTTTGGTGGACTCACCACCTGCAGGGGGATCTGCAGAGGGATCTGGGCAGCAGTCGCAGGGGCAGTTGCCTTGACGACTGGATCTCTGGACATGGAAACTGGCTTTGTGGACATGGAATGTCACCTCGCTGGGAAGGAAGGAGCCTGAGCTTATGTAGGAGTTTGAGCATTACCAACTAGACATAGTTGGCCTCACCTCCATGTTAGAAACGATTGATGTTTGTTGCAGCAACCCCCAAATCCGGTGGTGGACACCGCAAGTATGGGTTGCCGTCAGGCTGAAGGAGTCCTATTGAGCCTTGTTGACTTGTGGGACTCTGAGGCACCTGATGGGTACCGACTGGCCAAGTGTGCCACAGCTCATGTGGTTGCAGAGGTAAAATCTCAGGGTTGGGAGGAGTTCGGGGGAGGCCATGAAGGAGGCCTCAAATAAATTCTGTCAAACTGTCTGATGCTTCAGGAGGGGAAAGCAGTGCTTCAACAACAGTGTTTACAGTGTGGGTGGAGAGCTGCGGTGGGATCTTCTCAGTCCCACCATCACATCTTCCGAGGAGGAAGTAGAAACTGAGGACTCAGAGGAGGACTCATCCGTCACCCTGGCTGAAGTCATTGGAGTGGTTGGCATGGTCCTCAGTGGCTCCAGGGGTGGATGAGATCTTGAATCTCTGGATGTTGTGGGGGTGTCTTAGCTGACACGTCTCTGCAACATCCCATGGCGGTCGGGGACAGTACCTCTGGATTGGCAGACCGGGGTGATAGTCCCTCTGTTTAAGAAGGGGGACCTGAGGGTATGTTCCAATTACAGGGAAAGAAACATATTGTGACTGTAGTGTGCAGGCTAACCTGACAGAGGACTTGGACATCTGGTGGTTGATGGTGAGGTACGGCTGGTATGTCCTGGTGAATGTGGGCCATGGGACTGGAACCCGGCTCTCCCCTTGGTTTGGATCACTGCGGATCAAAGAAAGTCCTGGTTTAGATCTGGTTTGGTCCTGATTTAGCCGTGGGTGAGTACTGGTTCAGTCAATCTGACAGATTGCGGGGTCAGATCTAGTCCTAGTCTAGTCCTGACTGAGTCCTGGTCAAGTCCTGGTTTAGTCTTGGTTCAGTCACAGTTCAGTCTTGGTTTAGTTATAGTTATGTCCTTATCCAGTCCTAGTTCAGTCCTGGTTCAGTCCTAGTTCTGGTCTAGTTCTAGCTTAGTCCTGACCTTGAGCGTGCAGAGTTGCTCCAGTATTCGATCATCTATTCGGACAGGTCAGGGTGTCATATCTAGTCCTGGTTTAGTCCTGGTTTAGCCCTGGTCCAGTCCTTATTTAGTCCTGGTTTAGTCCTGATTTAGTTCTGACCTTCTGCGTGCAAAGCTCCACTTTTGGATCATGTCCTCGGACAAGTCGCAATATTATATCTAGTTCTTGTTTAGTCCTGGTTTAATACGGTTTTAGTCCTAGTTTAGTCCTGGTTTAGTCCTGTTTGAGATTTTGTCCTTGTCCAGTTCTAGTCTAGTCCTGGCCCAGTACTTATTCAGCCCTGGTTTAGCCCTGGTTTAGCCCTGGTTTAGCCCTGGTTTAGCCCTGGTTTAGCCCTGGTTTAGCCCTGGTTTAGTCCTGGTTTAGTCCTGGTCTAGTCCTGGTCCAGTCCTAGTTTAGTCCTAGTTTAGTCCTGATCTAGTCCTGGTTTATTCCTGGTCCAGTCCTGGTCTAGTCCTGGTTGAGTACTGACCCAGTGCGTGCGAAGTTGGTCCAGTACTTTATCATGTAGTTGGACAGATCACGGTGTCTGGGGAAGTAGGCCAGAGCAAAGGAGAAGGGTTTTCCAAACAGGTACTGCAGGTCCTCAGCATGCTCCGCCTCCACCCATGCCGGGAATCCTGGGATACGCGTCTTCATGTTGAACAGGTACGAGTAAGTCCGTGCACCGCTGAACCACACAGGGACATAAGGAGAACAGAACTAATAAAAATAGGACTTTACTATTTTACAGTTAGTTTTGGACAAAAGTTTGGCCTTTTTGTCTCTTTTTAGTTCTGTTTGGCTAGAATTAATATAGTTTCATAATACCCTAACTCCTAACCTCTTAATTAAGTAGTTATGCAGTTACCTATTTTGTTGGGCAGTTACCTATTTTTTTCATTCACTATTGTTTCATTAAACACTTAATTCAAAGTCGTCTTCTCTGAGCACTCAGAAATTATCTGTTTCTAAATTGTTGCATCACAAAAATCTGAACTTCAGAGCTTTTAAGCCCATAAACCATCACTGACCTCATTCTGTGGTCAAATTGTGTTAAGAACAAACACATGGGTCTGTTAGCATAGCTTTCTGTTAGCATAGCTTTCACGGAGGAAATGCGCTTAATTTGTTTACTTTCTTAATGTTCATTCCCACTGCTCATAGCAGAGGGAGCTCCAAGGCCTAAATATCTCATTCGAAAATGAGGTGTAGTTTATGAAGTATATTTTCCAAATGCAGACATTATTTTAAGTTTGAAAATGTGAAATACTTATGCTATGGTGACAAAAAGCATGTTTAAAAGACAATTAAAAACATTTTTGGTGATTTACTTTGACCTATTTTCCATACCAGTACATCATTAAGTTCTAAAGCCTGAATGGGATTGTGAAGTGATGATGTCACTTTCGGGTCCGACCGACAACTTCACAACTAATATCTAGCTTTGTTTGTCAAACAAGAGACAATTACCTTTCAAAAACACATGCTTAACCACAAATTGTACAAAATATGTAAATAGTGTAGAAATAATCTATCATGACATAGGATTACCAGTCTCTGCTAACGCTATCTTAGTTTAGCCTAGTTTAGCTTTTTAACCTTGTACACGTATAACCCTGGTAGCATGAAATAACTGCAATCTCTTTTTGAATGTGAGATGAGTTGTTGCTTCAAAAAAATGTAAACATGTTCATTGTTTTCAATCGGCTGATGGACCCAGTGACATCACACGTGACGACCCCATAGTGTGTATAATATAGAACTTCTTCTCAAATGAACAAATGAGCCAAAGTGGTGACATCACTCAACAGCTCGTCCTCCAGACCTGCTGTGCTTGGCGTGGAGTTTGAGGGCGGTCTGCGTGGGCACTAGAAACAGGAAGTCCGTCTCAATGTCAGCCACTGTCTTCTTCATCAAAGCCTGGTCTGGAGGAGAGCCCCATGTGGACGAGTACAGATCCAGCGCCCGATCCACAATCGGTCCAGTCCGCTCTTTGGTCAGACCGGCCAGGACCCCACGCACCTGCTCCCTGACACAGAGAGAGGGGGAGAGAGGAGGGGGAGAGGGATAGAGGGGAGGGAGGAGAGAAAGGGGAGAGAGAAAGAGAGGGGAGGGGAGAAAGGAGAGAGAGGCAGGGAGGGGAGAGAGAAAGAGAGGGGAGGGGAGAGCGAGGGGAGATAGGGGAGAGATGGGGTGAGAGAAAGAGAGAGGGAGGGGAGAAAGGAGAGAGAGGCAGGGAGGGGAGAGAGAAAGAGAGGGGAGAGGAGAGCGAGGGGAGATAGGGGAGAGAGAAAGAGAGAGGGAGGGGAGAAAGGAGAGCGAGGCAGGGAGGGGAGAGCGAGGGGAGATAGGGGAGAGAGAAAGAGAGAGGGAGGGGAGAAAGGAGAGAGAGGCAGGGAGGGGAGAGAGAAAGAGAGGGGAGGGGAGAGCGAGGGGAGATAGGGGAGAGATGGGGTGAGAGAAAGAGAGAGGGAGGGGAGAAAGGAGAGAGAGGCAGGGAGGGGAGAGAGAAAGAGAGGGGAGAGGAGAGCGAGGGGAGATAGGGGAGAGATGGGGTGAGAGAAAGAGAGAGGGAGGGGAGAAAGGAGAGAGAGGCAGGGAGGGGAGAGAGCAGAGACATGAGGAGAGAAAGAGAGGGGGGTGAGGATAGAGAGGGGAGTGGGAGAGAGAAAGAGAGAAAAAGGAGGAAAGAGAGATGGAGAGAGAAAGAGGAGAGAAAGGGGTCGAAAGAAAAACAGAGAGGAAAGAGAGAGGAAGGAGAGAGGAGGGATAGAAATAAAGAAAGGGAAAGAGAGAGAGAGATGGACAGAAAAAGGGGAAGGAGAGAGAAAGAGGAGAAAGAGAGAGACGGGGAGAGAGGAGACAGAGAAAGTTCACAGTGAATCCTCTGCTCCATCTGACCTTCTCCTCTGCTTCTCTGTTTAATCTGACCCTCTCCTCTCCATCCTCTGCTCTTTCCACTACATCTACACCTTTAGGCCTCATGTATCTACCCATAAATTTACTCTCACTTCTCTGTACTCTCTGGATCTGCTCCTCTGGCTCTGTTTCTCTCTGCTCCTGCCTGCTCCTGCCTCCACCTGCCCACTCCTGTAGGTTCTCCCATGACTCACTGCGTAATATTGGCGTTACGTTTGTTGATCGAAGGCACGTCCACTCCAGCAAAAATATGCCCATCCATGCTGTTGACCCCGGCCATGTAGTCGAACTGTCCCGTGTTGGAGAACAGTCTGCTGGGCTCATCCGGAATGAAGTCTCCATCCACCACTGGGGCCAGCTCCAGAAGGTCCATCACCACACCTGCAGTAAAACAACAACACACTGGTCAGGGAGCTGTGAGACAGACAGACAAACAGACAGACAGCTCAAATATGTTTACATGGACATGGCGGGAGAAAGGCAAACTTTATGCACCTGGTTTGAAAACCTTCAGCTCCTAGCTTAGTTACTGCCTCAAGAAGGTAACTTACAGTATAGTTGTATAAATTGATAAAATATGTGCTTTTATGATTGATTAAAGTCATGTTAATAGAGGTAAACAACAAATGAGTTGATGTGGATGATGCTTGTCGACATAAAGCTTTTGTCACCA
The DNA here is from genome assembly GCF_009829125.3 of Periophthalmus magnuspinnatus. NCBI lineage: Eukaryota > Metazoa > Chordata > Actinopteri > Gobiiformes > Gobiidae > Periophthalmus > Periophthalmus magnuspinnatus. Next base: position 33,314,933 of record NC_047134.1, read on the forward strand.
CAACTTTGACTCAAGTAAGAGTACTGTTACACTTTCAAATCTACTTCTCATACTGAAATATGGTGTAAATTACTCAAGTAAATGAGTAAATACAACTGAGTACTGCCTACCTCTGACTAGTACTAAAAGTATTTGTAGTAGGACTAGTACAAGTAGTAACAGTAGTAGTACCTCTCCCGAGCAGCAGCAGCACATCGATCTTGCCCGCCATGGTGACTCCTACTGGGTCAGTCATCTTCAGGCAGCTGATCATGAGGTCCACATCTGTCCTCCAGCAGCCCACTTTACTGGCAATCTGAATGGAAATACCACAATGTGTATTATAGTCTACTAATCATTTTATTTAGATGATAGGGATTTATAAGTGACAGCAGCAGAGAGGAGACATTAGTGAGCGAGTAAACTGAAGATTTGGTATTTTTGGTATTTATATGTTAAAAGGCAGATTAAATTTAAGATTCACAAGTTTAATCTGACATCTAGGGCTATAGCTGTTTAAAGACATTTTTCTGCCCATCAGTTAGTTGACTAAAAATGGGGCGTGGCAAAAGCTCTCAAAACTACAGTATCTCTATGTATCTGACCCAAACTGCACTCACAAGACGACACCTGCAGGGGGAGTTCCTGCAAAAACGACTATTTATACAGAAAAAAATACTAGGAAACAATGTATTTCTATAAAGACAGATTCAGCTTGTGAATCATGAATCAAAATACCAAATCTTCAGCTCACTCACTTCACATTTCTGCAGTTGTCTCATATAAATCCTCATAACTGAAATAAAATTATTACTTATAAGTTTTGGTCTAAGACACCGTGGATCGACTAAAGGTCCACAGCCCTACTGTCTGTATATAAACACATTGTATCCAAGTACTTTGTCATGTTTTCATGTTTTCAGGTGTAGTCTTATGAGTGCAGTTTGGGTCAGATACATAGACATATGAAATAGTTTTGAGAGCTCTTGCCACACCACTATTAGTCCACAAATGGATTTGCAGGACATTACGATGGAGATAAGGGTCAGTTATATAAAATAAATTATGCGGGTGCTACGAGAATAAAGTCGTAGCATTTCGACATTAAAGATGTCAAGTTGAAGCCTGAAAAAGTCGCAATTTTATGAGAATAGTTCCTCTTCCACAAAAGTAGCAGTTTCTTCCAAATCCGTATGGTTCCTCCGACCGAAACAAACTCTTAACACAGACACAGCACCGTGCATAAACCCCAGCTGAACAAAATGCTCCACATTCTTCATAACACACTAGTCACTCATTCATGCACAGCAGACTATATTCTCATAAAATTACGACTTTATCCTCCTAATATTATGACTTTATTCTCGTAAAATGACGTCTTTAATGTAGAAATGTTATTTATCATCTGCTCATCATCATGGATATAGACAATGTTTAATGTCATACTGTGAGACATCCCCATGGACACAATCAGGTAGTATATACTAGTTTATTGTGATATTGTTTTGTAAAAAAGTATCACAATAATACCGTGGGCCATCACGATCCATCAAGTCTATTTGCTTGAATTCATTGTGGTGCAGCTACAGCTACAAAACAAACATAAGTACATAGACCATGACCCTTTGCTTGATTTCAGTGCAGACTACATGAAGAAATAACTATAATTGAGCCCTTTTAAAATTTAATTCTTTGGATTTTGACAGAAAAGGAAAAAGTAGCAAATTCACAATTTTGTTAGCAGCCACAAAATATTGTATCATGAGATGCATACTATGAAAATATCGTACTGATAGATTTGGTGATTGGACTCTGCCAGGGCTGCCCTTTGTCACCGGTTCTGTTCATTATATTTATGGACAGAATTTCTAGCCACAGCCAGGGGCTTCCTCATATCTCATTGCCAACCAGTTTTTGTGTAGCAGTTTTTAAAGATGGCACTTTTTCATGAACTACCCAAATAAGACTTGTCGGCTGTATCCATAAAGAATAAAGATTTCAAAAGTGTTAAATAAAAGGTAATTTAAAAAAAAAAGTCTTCATGTTGGCTGCACTCAAGCGGAGCAAAGGTCTATGGAGCTGCCTGTGATCAGTCCACACTGACCTTCTTGAGGAGTTTGAAGGGCTCCCTCTGGTGGGCCCAGGGGCTCAGGGCTACCCCACACTGAGAGATGGCTCTGCGGAAGAGCCCCCTGCTGTATGGGGACAGCATCTGCACACAGAGAGATGAGAAGATGATGATTAAACAAATATGTTGGTTATATTTTTTTTTATTTAATTAACTAATCACAAAACACAAGTTAATGGCATGATATTCACTGACAGAGGGGTAGTAGTGGTAGTAGGGGGGTAGGCTCCCTGTGTCTATGTAGGTTTCCTCTGGATGCTCCAGACTGGTCTACTCTACCTCTACATTAACAATTCATAATGTCATTTTGAGGTTTCCTGGCAAGTCCAGACTGACATTGCTCTATATTTTTTATACAGAGGGACTTCAGTCTGATCACCACTCCAGATTTGTTTATTTCATTGCTCATCGGTCACCAGTCATTTTGAACTAAATGGCATTTCTCTCTCATCAGATTCTCTGTTAAAATCTGATTTAGTGCTTTCATCATTGATTCTGCAGAAATTCACAAAGTTTTCTAGTCCCTTGTGATATTTAGTTATGGGCGGACGACGCGTGTCTCTGATTGGCAAATTCACATGTCAATCAAGCCCCTCTGAATTTGGGGAGATTAAGTATTAAATTGTATATTCTGGATCCTGGCTATGGCAATTTTTCATCACTCAGAAACCCATAGATCCTCTGTAAGTTTAGCCCATTCTAAATATGAACTAAACCCCAATTAAACCAGTTCAAACTAAACTGTTCTTATGACGATGCCCTGGTGTGCTCTGACCTGGTAACTGACACTGGCAGCTCCGGCTGACTGTCCAAAAATGGTCATGTTGTCTGGGTTTCCTCCAAACTTCTCGATGTTTCTTTTGACCCAGGAGATGGCAGCATGCTGGTCCCACAGGCCATAGTTCCCTTAGACACACAGCAGAGAGAGGGGATTTAAACCAGATGCTCTACCACCGTATGGAAAACAGAAGTATTACAGTGAATACCTCTCGTTTTGATGTGTATGGAAAGTATTGATGATGTTAATCTAATGGAGCTCAGTAGTGGGTGATTAAATTTGACATTTTACTCATTGAATCTGTTGTTGTATTGTTGAGGGTTATCATACAGGTGACCACACAAAAAGCTGAAACCAATGTTATTAATGTATTTTGTTGTATTTTTGTCATGATCCGCACTGTCCGCTCCTGGTTTTACTCCTGTCCTGCTCTTTCCCTCCCTCACCTGCCAGATCTGGGCTGGGCTCCTGGCTCCTCCTGCGCGCACCTGCAGCCCATCAGCGCAATCAACACACCTGCTGTGCATAAAAGGAGCTGGGAGAAGAGACTCAGCGCGAGATCATTGTCGTGTCACTTTTTTCCTGCCTGCGTTCCCGTCGTCCCTGTGTTCTTGTCGTGCTCCGGTCCTGGATGTCTCCTGCCCGCTCTGTTTTACGCCCGTCTGGTCTGCCTGTCGTCCTGTGGTCCCTTCATGTCCCCGGTCCCTGTGTTTCCTATGTTCCTGCTCACCTGCTCGCCTGCTCACCTCCGGGTCACCCGCTGTTTGTACTTGTCCTATTATTACAATAAATCCTGTAAATATTCCCCGAGTCTGCATCCTTTGGTCCGCTACACTCACCCGTTACGACAATTTTTCACTATTCGATATTTGCTTTGACATCGAGTTTGATGATTGAATTGTGGTGTATTGCCAAAAATGAATGTTTAGGGAATATTGGTGCTGAAATGTGCCTGTAATGGTCTTGAGATGTCTTTGGTGAATTTAGCATTTTCAAACCAATAAAAGGTGACATGGTGATATAAATGTTATACGCCCACTTTAAGTCGTCTTATTAACATTTTTGTACACATGCATGCCTTTCTAAAGAAGACCCTTGACCTTTAACTTGGGCTGTTAGGGTTATCTGCTTGTCACCATGGATATAGACAAATTTAATGTTTAATGTAACAACAAATGAAATGTCATGATATTGTATTGTAAAAAGTCTCAAAATAATATCTTGGGAAAAAGTAGGATGTTCACAATTTTGTTAGCATCCACAAAATATTGTAAATAAATATAAATATACAGTGAGATGCATATCGAGAAAATATTGTACTAAGAGATTTGGTTATTATTGCATTCCTAGTAGGTGAATAACAAGTATCAAACCAAAACCCTCAGTTGTCCAGGTATGATCCATACTAAGCTAAAAATTCTAATCTGTTAACTGGACAAAAAGTTGTAGGAGCGAATACATTTGGCTGCTCATCCAAAGCCACTTCTTCAGTTCTAGTCAGGTTACTGGTGGGCACTGCTTCATATCTTTTCACTTGCAAGAGCTCCTCGGGACTCCAGTCCGCCGTAAATCTCCATCTCAAAGCAACTAAGCACTCCTTTGAAGACAGCGAGGTACAGACCTTAGCCAGAGAAAAGAAATGGTTTGAGAGCGGAGCTAAAGAAGCAATTTTTGTTAGGAAAGACAATCGTTCTTTGAACAGGAATGAGGCCCTTAGACATCATTTATCTCCTATTTATAACTCCATCCTCAGACCCAAATCAAGACAAGAAAACAATAGGGTTAGCCAATATGCTAATGGGGAGCACCCATTTGGGGCCTGAATGATTATGCTAAGTATGACTCAGGTATAGTTCACACTTAGTGTAGCTCCACAGACTTAACCTACAAACAGAAACTGTAAACAAAAAGGTGCATTAGTTTCAGTGTATCTAGGTCCTCCCTTCAGATAAAAGGCAGACCTGATCTGACAAGAACTGAACAAGCGGCTTGAATGAGCAGCGAAACATCTTCACTCCTACAACTTTTTGTCCAGCTGACAGATTTGAATTTTCCTTTTACTCTGCACCATAGGTAAAATCCTCCTGCAAAGGTAGTCCTGACCAAGACCAGACCAAGATGTGGAGATGGGTCCCTGAGCACTGCTCTGTGTTGCTCACTGCCTCTGAGGAGATGCCCCAGTGGCATTAAAGGATGGTTCAAATGCAGAGGACAAATTCCCCTGCGTGGACAATAAAGTGTACCTTAACCTTTATACAGTCTATGGTAATAACTATAGTGAATAATAAGATTGTGCCAGTACTATAATATAATAACATTATTGGCTCAAGATTACATTATTGACCTGTTATTACATTATCAGCTTATTACATTTAAACCTGACTAAAATGATTGTATTATGGGCTGTTGTTACATTATTGGCCGTTATTATGCTATCAATTGGTACAATAATCACAACTGAACCCGTGTTACTTCTCATTCTCAGTTTATGGACAGGACTCATGTGAAAGCTCAAAACCTCCAGAATTCACTGACTGAGCTGCAGAGGCTGCATTAGCACTGATTCATGATTGGCTGCAGGTGCTGGGGTTTAGATAGTGACCATTCAGAGCAGAGAAAAGTTTAAACTCATTGGATGTCAGCATTGAACATGGTAACTCAAATGAGAGACTCATGTGAGGCTCATTCTGCTTTCTGATTGGACAATAATCTTGAGACTCAAAAGGCAAAATGAAAACATCAACAACTTGGCCATCATGTCGTTGTAATTAAAAATAAATCAATATTGCAATTGCCATTTGTAAAAGCTATATTTAATTAAAACATATTAACTCACATCCAGGGGACAGAGATTGATCGTATCGTGTTTTGCTGCCTAATTTTAACAATAGTTTTTTATTACAGACAATACTCAACTTATCATTCTCATTTTGCATATCTCCAAAATAACAGTTTGGAGATATGCAATAACTGAGCTGCACTGAGAAACGGTGACTGTTTTGGTTGTTTTGGTTGTGTTGTCTCATGTTTGTTTTCCGTAAAAATATCCTCCACAGCTGCGCTCACCTCCAGCTTTATCTAACCCCAAGATAACACAGAGCAGAGCATCATGAGAAACCAGCAGCCGGCTACAAAAACTGAACCAAGACTGAATTAGGACTGAACCAAGGCTACTCCCTACCACCGCAAGAGTGGAGCATAAAGCACTGAACTCCCTTTGCGCCCTCTGGTGATTCATATGGATGCAATAAAACCGTAGCAGTTAAAATCGTAACTTGCGTTCTTTGAAATATCGGTATCAACTGATAACAGTATTCGATGCTAATAGTCAATAGCAATCATTCTCTGTGCGCCTTAACAGACTTATGCTCCAAAATGGAAATAGAAGAATGTTATATGGCTGTATGTAAACACAAACATAACATCATAATTTGTTTATTAATTTTTAAAAATAGAAAAGTTAATTTGTGATCTTTACTTCAACTTAAGATAAACTTGTGAGTCTTGCTATGGATGTTAAAAGTTAAACATCTGTATTGGTAAATATCGGCCCATCCCTAATTTGAAATGAACCACGACTGAACCAGGGACTTGTCCAGGTCTGAAACAGGACTAAACATGAACTCAAGCAGAACTAAACTAGAACTGAACTAAGAATGAGACTGAAAGTGCACCCACAAGTAAAGTTGAGATAAATCAGTAGCTGAATTTTGATTTAAATCTCTGTCTGGCTCATACTGCTGTCGTGTCCACCTTACCTGAATAATGAACAAATCCATACTGGCCCATTCCAGATAATAGAGAAACCATTTATATTCTGTGCAAACCCCACACTGCCAACGTCTTTGTTATCTTGGCCTCTTCAGAGATATAATACTCCCTACAACGGACGCATAGCCAGACTTCTCGACCACTAGACTAGAAGGGCAACAAAATGTGTCGTGGGTCATGTCTCCTGGTACTGGGTCCTGTGCTGATGGTAAATAAACTTCTCCATGTGTTAGAACTCCAGCCTCATGTCTCTTCTTTCAAATCTTATGCTACTAGAGTTTACCATTTTTTCTCTCCCAGTATTTTTGGTATTATGCAAAACCTTTTAGAGCTTTCTACAGCGTTATAATAATGTTGCCCTCCTCAAAAACATGTGAAGAAAAATTTCACCCAGGCCTGTCTAAGTAATTTAGTAATCCTGGGCTTATTGGAATCATCTCATAACCTCATCACCTCATAAATCTAATGTGATGTGCAATAGTTTAATCAACAAGATGCACGCTAATTGTAATGCGATAGCGCTCTGAGGGGGGAGTGAGTTAGCACAGAGAGAAAAAGAAGGAGGAACTCGGAGCGAAACCTGTTAAACGTGTAATATGTTGTTTTGTATTAATATGTGAAAATAGCATGTCCAAAATAATAAAAGCTAACACATTGATGTAATATGTTATGTGTTAGCAGTGTAATACGCCTTCTTTAAACCTAAACTAAACACATTTTATACCAGGGAAAAAAAACACTTTTGAACACGATCTGGGTCCTACCTGGCAAACGCTGGTCCCCGCTGCTGAGGAATCCAAGCGTTCCCACTCTGTAGTTGACCGTGACAACAATAACGTTTCCTCTGTCCGCCAGCTCCACTCCGTCATACAGTGACTGGCCTAGGACCTCCACGTCATTAGAGGCCCCCAGCAGGAAGGCACCCCCAAAAAGGTACACCATCACAGGCAGGTTCATGGAGACTGCAACGGAACAGGGGAACCAGGTCAGAACCAGGACTGAAACGCTACTGTACCAACTTGTTTAAAGTGCATATGACATTTTCATGTTTTTATAATTAAGACTTGGTTTGGTGGGATAATACCTAAAACATAACAACTGGCAGTTTGTGGGGAAAAAAGTTGAAAAGGAAAGTACAAAAATATACAAAAGTACACGCAAGGACGGCATTTTTCTGAAATGTCTTATACATTGAACTGAACAAACTAAAGGCGTAGTTCTATTTTTAATTTGCTTATTAATAATGTTGTACAATTTAGATATGTTTGGTCCTTGTGTAAAGGGGTGTAAAGTAACTTATTACAAATACTCACTCTAATTTGTGGTTTAATTTTAGCCATGTACTGTAATTGCATTTAGTTCCATTTAAAATCATATGAGTACTGAGTAGAGTACAAGTACCAATCCACAGCTGTCTCACCTCTGTCTCTGCTCGTTTCTTACCTGACAAACATAACAGCCCTGCATCGCCTGCTCTGACTCGACAGCTCAGTGAAAATGCAGATTGTGGTTTGAAATGAGTAAATTCAGCTTTAAACTGTTCAGTTTACATAAAACACTCATCTATAATGCAGCTGAAAATTTGTTGAAAAGGAACTAGTAACTAGTATTCTGAGCAGTATTTTTCATGTGTACTTTTTTTAAATTTGACTACAGTTTTGGAAAACATACCTTATACCTGTAAGTGAGTATGTTATCAGCCAAGTAACTTTACTTAGTTTGCAGTACACTTTCCATCACTAGTTGTTGAGGTAACAGTTATGGAATTACCTCTATGTATCTGCAGTCTATGTCCAATCAAGAAGTAAAACTTTATCAAAATGTTCAAAACAAGAAAAAGACTAAGAAAGATTTTTAATAAAACGTTAAATACAATTTTGTGAACTATGTTTCAGTGAAATGAGTAGTCCAACCTGTCATATGCACTTTAAGTATTGTTGAGAATAGTTTCTTGAGTTTCTAGTTTGCGTGTAAACATAGTGTGTATAATCATCAGTGGTGTAAAGTTTCATTTGATTTGAGAGGTTATTTTAGCACCTTCATAACATCCTGCATTAAGCCTCTGCTTTAAAGGTAACTTTCTGGAGGTGGCATGTCACCTGCATGATCCAATGGAAATCAGAAGCTAAAACCATACTTGAAAACAAGGAGATGGAAGGAGTCTCGGAAGAAAAGGGCAAAGGTTTTGTGGGCTACGATTAGATTTAGTCTAAACCAGGTCTAAACCAGAGGAGGCCTAAAGAATGACAAAACCAGGACTAAACCAGAGCTGGTGAGTGGTCTTACGCTTGAGTCCCTGCGGCACAAAGATGTTGAGATAGAGACAATCCTCGGAGCCCTGGGTTTTGGTCTGGAGCAGATTCACCTGAAGACAGCGCTCTCTGTACTTTGTAGCCTGCAGCACACCTGTACAGCACAGACAGGACTAAAGGAGGACTCCAACCAGACTGAACCAGACTGAACTAGACAAACAAGACTGAACCAGGACTAAACCAAGATTAAACCAGCACTAAACAGGACTAAATCAGGAGTAAACCAGGACTGGACTACATTTGGACCGGGGTTAAAGTAGCCAGGCACTTTACTAATTAATCTAAATTAACCTGGGGTAATTCTGGACTAAACCAGGTCTAAAAAGGTTTAAATCAGATAGGGATATAATAAAGGTCCAACAAAAATACTGTGGACAATATGTAAACCAGGTCTACACCAGGATTAAACCAGGTTTGAATGAGGAACCAGGACTAAACCAGAACTTTAGGCCTACCAGATCTAAACAAAAATTAAACCAGAACTACAACCGATTTAAACAAAGCCTAAACCAGCCCTAGTACCGCTCCATCCAGGGTGTGGTGTGGGTTTCTCCCATCTTTTTGGGATATCAGCGAAGGGGATTCCTTTAAAGATGTCCACACTGCTGAAGAGTCCAGTGCTGCGGCTGAGGCCCTCTACAGCGCCCCCTTCTGTCTGCACCACGCCCAGCTGAAATACAGATGCACAGGGAGGACAGGTGAACATCTAAAGAGTAGAGAGTAATGTTGTCATGATACTAACATTTCAAACTCGATTTTGATACAAGGAATGGGCTCAATACTCAATACCAATTCCAATACCATCCATCCATCCATTTTCTTCCGCTTATTCGGGGCCGGGTCGTGGGGGTAGCAGTCTAAGCAGAGACTCCCAGACTTCCCTCACCCCGGACACGTCCTCCAGCTCCTCCGGTGGGACCCCAAGGCGTTCCCAGGCCAGAGTGACATAGTCCCCCCAGCGTGTCCTGGGTCTTCCCCAGGGCCTCCTCCCGGTGGGACATGCCCAGAACACCTCCCTAGGGAGGCGTCCAGGAGGCATCCTGAGCAGATGCCCGAGCCACTTCAGCTGGTTCCTCTCAACGTGTAGGAGCAGCGGCTCTACTCCGAGCTCCTCCCGTGTGACCGAGCTCCTCACCCTATCCCTAAGGGTGCGGCCGGCCACTCTGCGGAGGAAACCCATTTCAGCCGCTTGTATCCGCGACCTTGTCCTTTCGGTCATTACCCAAAGCTCATGACCATAGGTGAGGGCAGGAACGTAGATTGAGGTAAATCGAGAGCTTCGCCTTCTGGCTCAGCTCCTTCTTCACAACGGACCGATACAGCGACCGCATCACTGCAGACGCTGCACCGATCCGCCTGTCAATCTCCCGCTCCATCCTTCCCTCACTCGTGAACAAGACCCCGAGATACTTGAACTCAGCCCCTCTCTTCACCCGAGTGTCCAAGACACGCGGTCGGAGGTCAGATGACACGACAACAAAGTCGATCATCGACCTCCGACCTAGAGTGTCCTGGTGCCATGTGCACCGATGGACACCCTTGTGCTCGAACATGGTGTTTGTTATGGACAAACTGTGACTAGCACAGAAGTCCCATAACAAAACACTGCTCGGGTTCAGATCGGGGAGGCCGTTCCTCCCAATCACGCCCCTCCAAGTGTCACTGTCATTACCCACATGGGCGTTGAAGTCCCCCAGGAGAACAACGGAGTCCCCAGTTGGTGCACTGTCTAGTACCCCTCCCAGGGACTCCAAGAAGGCCGGGTACTCTGCACTGCTGTTTGGCCCGTAGGCCGACACAACAGTGAGAGACCTGTCCCCGACCCGAAGGGACGCGACCCTCTCGTTCACCGGAGTGAACTCCAACACGCAGTGGCTGAGCTGTGGGGCAATGAGCCCACACCAGCTCGCCACCGCTCCCCGCGGGCAACGCCAGAGAAATGGAGAGTCCAAGTCCAAGATGTTGGGTTCCAGAGCCCAAGCTGTGCGTGGAGGTGAGGCCGACTATATCTAGCCGGTAACGCTCAACCTCTCGCACAAGCTCAGGCTCCTTCCCCCCCAGGGAGGTGATATTCCATGTCCCCAGAGCTAGTCTCCATGTCCGGAGATCCAGTCATCGAGGTCCCCGCCTTCGACTGCCGCCCGGATCTCTCTGCACCCGCCCCTCATGGCTCCTCCCGCAGGTGGTGGGTCCACGGGAGGACGGCCCCACGTCGTTCCTTCGGGCTGGGCCCGACCGGGCCCCGTTTGGAAAGGCCCGGCCACCGGGCGCTCGCTGTCGAGCACCCACCCCAGGCCTGGCTCCAGGGTGGGGCCCCGGTAACGCCAGTCCGGGCGACGTAACTGGCCTTGCTGTCTCTCTCCTCATGTAGGGCTTCTGAACCGCTCTTAATCAGACCCGTCTCCCAGGACCTGTTTGCCATGGGTGACCCTACCAGGGGCATGAAGCCCCCGACAACAGAGCTCCCAGGATCATTCGGGTGCTCAAACCCCTCCACCACGTTAAGGTGGCGGTTCGGGGAGGGGAATAATTTGATATTATTATGCCTGTCAGAAATGTGCTAGAACAAGCCTGTGAAAGTGTTAGGTTTAGTTTGAAGTGAATGCACGATTAAACACAAAAATGCAGAGATATAACACAAACGAAACACAGAACTTGTTTTGAAGAATATGAAGCAAATAGACCAACTACATGACATTCTATTTTACATCTCTCTCCCCGAAATGACATTCTGCTGGGCTATTAACAGAAAAGATAGAAACACCTAAAACTAAAAGGTAACTCCTAGCTATACTGTCAAAAATAGTATATTAATCCATACTAAAACTAGTATCGAAAATATATTAAACAATATATATTTTTAAGCTGGTATCAATATCAAAAAAGCCACATTCACAGGACAGACATGAACATGAAGCTGAACAGCTTTAGAATGATCTTGAGCTGTATCAGAAGTATAAGACCACACAGACTAGTACACGCCCATGGACCACTATGAAACCTGGAGCACTGATTACACAGATATAAGGCCACATGGTAAAATAAAAGAAAGTACTATGATTTAATGTTGAAAATCACATTATATTGTCTAAAGAAAGAGTTTTTGTTTTTTTTATTATCATTGTGATATTGGGATCGGTATTGATATTGAGTCTATACTGTAGTATCAAAATAAAGTTAGATTTTTGTTGTAACACTGAGTTCTTGGATCTAGTCACTCATAAAAATGATCAGGTTCAACATTTGTGAATTTATTTTTGGATATTTCAACAGTGGGAAAACTGGCTCTTGCCCCCATCTGAGAGTATGACATCATCACATCCTACAAACCGCCAGTAGATATACTTTTTTTTTTACTTAAGTACAATTTTGGAGTATGTTTTACCTTTGCAGCTGACAACAGGTCCACTGAGAGGAGAACGAGGATTGCAGCCAGAGCCTCCATCTTTCTCTCAATATGAAAGAAAAACATCACAGCTGCTGGATATATATCTGCTCTTATCTGGGCACATGCACAGGGAACACTGCAGGAGGCAGTAGAGAACCCCTTATCTGCCCTGACCCAGCAGTAATCAAACATAGTAGGTATGATATAGGTCACTGGTAGTTACAGAAACAGAAACATGACGGTGACTGGACTCTCTGATCTGAATGGTCAAACCCCAGCACCTGCAGCCAACCATGAATCAGTGCAGCCTCTGCAGCTCAGTGAGCTAATTCTGGAGTCAAAAATGACTAATGTAAGCTTTTAGTCATGTTGGAATGTTGTTACCTCATTAAAAACATGCCCGAAATTGTGTTTTGTTTCATTCACACTTGTTTCAGTAATTCTGTATTATAAAATGCTCTGTTCCACCTTGTGATGACAGCAAGTGGTAGTTTTAAAGTTAACAGCTGTCAAATAGCTTTACTCTACAAAACACTAGAATAACCATAAGTTGTTGCCTTACAGTTGAGATTGTCACATTAAGTCTACATTATCTTCTGGTGCACAGAGAAGCAATGTTACCACGAGGAGGCAAAAATAATAATCAAAAATAATACCTGTAGCTTCAAAGTTTGACAGTTTCAGGGCTGAAATTATGCAAATGATTCTAGATGTATGGAGTTTAAAAACACAATGGAGCACTTCCTGTATTACCACATGACATCACAAGGTGGAACAGAGTGTTTTCAGTTTTAGAGAAAAACTCATTCTAAATATGCAGGGTTTGTGTGTTAAACATGTGTGAATGAAACAGAACACAACTCCAGGTTTGTTTGTGATGAGAAAATAGCGTAATATGGGCCCTTTCAATGGTTGAGTATTTGTTTGATGTCATGGTAATAAGCTCCATTAAAGTTATCGAAGTGTGTATAGCTAAAAACATACAGTCATATTTTATAACAGAAAAAAATGACTTAGGCGATTTGTGGGCTGGATTGGGCCTTAACTTTGGCGGTTTTACACTTGACTTTTAAAGATTCTCACTGCAGGCCAAACTTCTGTACAGCCCAAATAATGAAATAAAACATCCCAAAAATGATTTAACTCTCTTTTCTAAACGTAAACAATTCATTTTAATATTGTTTTGTCTCACTGGTGAAGAGCTCTATATTAAATCAATGGGAGGACAAATTAGTCACAAATTTTACTCTTTTTTTTTTTGTATAGGCGTTTACTTTAAAAAAAAAAGATCTACATATATGTTTACTGTTGTTGAAGTATAGATTCAATTTATATCAGGCATTTATGTTTTTCTTTTTTAAGTTACAACCATACAGAGACACAAAGTCATAGTTACATCCCTTGCATCTGCACTGGTTCCCTACACTTTAACATAGAAATTGTATGTAAAAGGTGAAACAAAATCATAAGTCAAATAATTTACTGAATCTATGTTTTGAACACAGATGGTTAAAGTGATCTGAAGCAGCTTTATGCACAAACACACACCCGACCTAAGATGACGACTGACAAGCCAACACTATTCCCCTATGGTCCAACTCACTACATCTCATCCACTTTCACACAAACAACTAGATCCAGCATCTTGTAGTGGGAGATATGAATATGAGTCATTGACAAACTAACCAGGGCAACTAGTGACTTGTAAGTAGCAGGTCTACTCTAAGTACTATTATTCATGCGCAGTTTTTGCTTTTACTCAAGTACAATTTTGGCAGCAGTACTTATACTTGTAACTGAGCACATCACTGGCCACGTAACTTTTACTTTTAGTATTTTGTAATTTTACTAAAAGACAAATTTTCCATACGCTGGTTGCCCCAGCCTCGGTAATTGAAAAGTGTGTGCGCGTGCGTGTGTGGAGGGACGGGTCGAGGCTCAGATTACGTGGTGGGCGTGGCCTGCTGCTGCTGATGTCTGCGTGCGTCCTGACGCATGGCCCGCAGGTAAAACAACTGTCCGTCTTTAACCGCCTTTTTCTCCGTCTTTTCTGTGGTCTTACTCTAAACCGGCTCTGTACGCGGTGACCGGAGGAGCCCCCGCGGCGGTGTGCGGGTGCTCTCGGACTGTCAGCTCACGTACGCTGCGTGTGGCTCCTGTTTTAGCCGTTAGCATTTTACCATTAGCCTCGTTAAAAGTTCACAGCTGCGTGAGGCGCGTGGCCCCCGCTCGCGCTCCCTCCTCCTGCGGTGACGTCACATAAAGTTTGTGCTGAAGTAAACACGGCTGACTGCGCACGCGCGGTCCTATTCTGTCAAGCGTCTTTACTCTTTATGACTTCAAAATCCCTAAAATCAAACTTTATTATGATGGACTGAATCAAAACACAATTGGAGGTTTCTAATTATCGTTTAGAAGTTATAGTTTACTAACGGCATGTGACGTTCAATAAAACCTCTATGTAAAATAACATATCGCCATGTCACTGAGATTTTTAATTTTTTATTCGACTTAATCCCGCTTTCATTTCAACGCTGACAAAACATTACAAAAATTGCAATTCTTAGACTAAAGCACTAGGCCTTTAGTTTTTAGTTGATTATTTGGTTCGTGGTGTCTTAGTCGACCAAAATTTATATGATCATTTTATTTAGATAATTATTTATATGGGACAACATTAAAAAGGAGAAGTTAGTGAATGAATTAGCTGATTTGGCTTTTTTTAATATGTATAAAGGCAGATTAAACTCATGACAAGTCTTTATATAAATACACTATTTCCTAGTACTTTTTTTCTGCATAAATAGTTGTTTTTGCATGAACTCCTTTGCAGGTGTAGTCCTGTGGGTGCAGGTGGGTCAGGTACATAGAGATACGTAGTTTTGAGAGATTTTGCCACGCCCCTTTTTAGTCCACTAATCGATTGGCAGGACATGTCTTTAGTTGACCAATTTTTTTAGTTGAAAATATTAGTTCTTTGTCAGTACCTCAATTAATTATTATTTGAGTTGTTATATAGAAGTTTCTGTTAAAGAGGAGGTATTTTACTTCAATGGCATATTAATTGCTAGCACATAACATTTAGATCATCCTGTTTCCTTTTATTGCAGAAAACAACATGTTAATGTTTTAAATAAGTTTGAGTTTCCTCTCTCTCTTTTCCTCACGCAAAATCACTCCCCGTTCAGAGTCCTGTGACGACACATCAGCACATATCCCACTAATGACACTACTGCACATCGCATCAGGTATGTCAAGTTGATGTGTGTACAGTTTTGTATCCAACTTTTGTATATTTATAGAGAATTGTCATGTGGGAGCATGGATGAAGTAGGCTTGTGAGTTGAGCATTGCACAGAATCATTTTTTGTCTTTATTAAATATACAAAAAAATAGAATTAAGACATAACAATTATCAAATAGCTGAATTAATATTCCGTTTTAACCCCCTCCACGCTCCTCTTATCCAAAAGGGAAGTTTCCAAAGAGCTCATCCCTGAGCTGTGTTTGCAGGTACTTCTTAATTTTGTGCAGAAAGTAATATTTGAATTTTTATTAACACAAAGTTGTTCTGAGGTTACATGAGAGATAAATAACAGCTACTAACACATTTGGCTCAGTTTTGTCTTATTTTGTTGTTTAAAGGAAATAAATGCTATTTTCAGTCTCTTCACTGGTATCGATTGATATCGAGCATCGGCAGATATTTCACGTATAGTATGGAAATTGGTTTCAAAACTGTAAAAGCTGGAACGTTCTATGGAATTACTTACCTGAGGAACCATCCACTCAGATATAAGCACTTTTCAAATCTAAGTTAGAAACACACTTTATATAGAACGCCATTTGTTTTGTACAGTAGTGCAGTTATTATTAGTAGTGATCTTTAGTGATCTCTCCCAGGCTTTCCTTACGGTAAGATTCTTTGCCACTCCCACACAACAACCCTCCATAGATATACAAAAGCGTGATACAAAACTGCACACTGTAACTTGACAAACCTGATGCAATGTGCAGTAGCTTCATTAGCAGGATGCACGCTGGTTGTGTTGTGATAGTGCTCTGAAGGAGGAGTGACTTAACATGGGGAGCAATGGGAGGGGGGAATCATACTGTCAAAAACAAAAGTGAAACTTATTAAGCATATTAATATGTTGCTATTGGTGAATACAGCATTTTCAAAACTGTAATAGGTAACATGATATGTGTTAGCAAGTAATATCCTATAGAAGTAAAATACAATCTCTTGAATTGTTTTTATTCATTCATTTTGGGCAGGTGCAAATTAGTCATGTAATTTTATTTGCACAAGCACTTTATTGGGCTTGCACAATACTATTATGGCATAGTCATATTTCTGTGTTGTCATTGTGTTGTGTTGTCTGCGTACAATTCAATCCTGTGTGTTTGTTCCAGGTGTTACCCATGTTCTAGGAGTCTGTAGTCCCAGACCTGTCTAATTCCTGGTCTGCGTATAGTGCGGGCTTTGATATGTGTTCCTAATGTGTGTTTGTTCCAGGTATTAGCCATGTCCCGGGAGCCTGTAGTCCTGGATCTGTCCCTGCTGGAGGGGACCGATCTGAAGGAGGCGGAGCTTGTCAAGAACTCCCTGTCACTACAGCTCAACTCAGGTCTCACACAAACACAAATCCTGCTAACATTTAATGAATAAACCACAGTTTCCAACATGCTGCATATTGAAGACACTTGAATAATAAA
Source organism: Periophthalmus magnuspinnatus (assembly GCF_009829125.3). Lineage (NCBI taxonomy): Eukaryota > Metazoa > Chordata > Actinopteri > Gobiiformes > Gobiidae > Periophthalmus > Periophthalmus magnuspinnatus. The sequence goes on from NC_047134.1 coordinate 33,332,008, forward strand.
TAAAATAATTAATTTGTCTTAACATTTTCACAAATAAATTGCCTGGGATGCAGAATACACACTTCTTCAATACTTTATGAAAATGTGAGTCTAGTCACCAGTGAGTCTTCCCAAGTGCAGATGAGTATCAAAACAAATATGGCTGCTTACGAGGAAAAAAGCAAGGAAAAAAATATTGCAAGGGACTGAGAGAAATCATAGATTTCGCGCTGGCCGCCACATTACAAATAGGAAGTGAGCATGGGTGTGAAGTTGTTACTTCGAGCTCTGGTTGCAGTTGACTATATTAGTCTGGACTTGCTAGGCAGACAAAGCTGGTTTACGAAAATGCACTAACTTGTTAGCCACAATTTTATTTTTTTTACATTTAAAAGTAATTAAAATTATGTAAACAATTCATTTGAATATTGAACTATGTTCCTGCAAGTATGATAACCTTGTAAGTTACTAGTATTTTCTTGCATTTAGAACTTTAATGTAGTAGGGACAATTAATGGAATTACAAATTGGGGTTTTAAAGGCTTCAAATCATCTTCCAATTTATTGTGTCTACCGTACATTGGGATTATTGAGCCCACTTGAATATTGGTTCTTTTGTTTCGCTCTCTGTTTTTAAAAGCTCAATCTGATTAATTTTAAAAGATCACTGCACATGTTTTTAACCACTATTCTACCCTCCCTTTTTAATGTTTTATTCTTTGATTTGTGAATTGTGTTTGTGTTTTATGTGTTTCACTGAAGCTGCCTATCCAGGTCGTTGTTGTAAATGAGAAGTTGTTCTCAATTGACCTACCTGGTTAAACATTGAATAAATAAATAAATAAAATATAGCCTGCACCAGCTACATTTTAAAAGAAAATACATTTTGTACATATTTAGGTCATACATAAAGCATGTTACAAATATGATGTAACATGAGATATTTACATAGAAAGATGGTGCACGGACGTTTTTTTGAGTTTTATTTAAGACACGTGTTTTTTCAGCCTGCGCCTGAAAATCGCCAGTATGGCACCAACACGCTGTTAACATGGGATGAACATACCTGCAATGTTTAGAAAATAAAACAGCACCAACATGGACCATCGGCTTTTATTTCCTCTGAAAGATTTTGTCGTCTTTTTACATTGACTGATAGTGGCAGGGCGTCAAAAATGAGTTGGATGCCTTTGCATTTGAGGACAAACGGCTCTGATGGATGCCATGGACGTACGTCGTAGAAAAGTACTTGACGCGCATCCAGGGCGTCCATTGTGGTGTGCGAGTGCCTTTGGATGTTTTGTTTTCCCAGTTTCTTTGTGAACGGTACAGACCAGGTTGAGAGAGTGGCTTTAGTGTATTTATTACATAAAACCCATCAACAGAGGTGATTGGCTCAGTGGCGGCGTGTTTGGGTCCATCACTAGCCTTTAAGCCGGTGTACCCAGAATAATTAAGTTGCCTGTAGTTTGTGGCTGATGTCTTTCTACTTTTTCTGCATAATGATTTTACTACATCACTAGAGCGTAGTCTCTGATTGGCTGACGCTGCTCGTCAAATGGCAAAAAAGCTTTTTCAACTCTGTTCACACGTCCAAAGTGTCAGATGCCAGAGCATCCGATGCATCAATGCTCAAGATGTGTCGTGTCAAAGCCAGATTTGCACTGCTCTGATGCTTGAAAACGTGCTGCAAAAATGCAGGGTGGCCAAGACACGCTTCCACCATAAACTTTGCATGTAAACTCAAAGCTCCTGACGCCCCTGTGTGAACGCACTATTAGTTCTTCCCGCTGCCGCCTCCAACGTCACACCATCAATTCATTGATACCAGGCTTACATGCAGTGGCTCCATTTCATTCTTTGATGACCAGATTGATTGCCTTTACCTTAAAAGCTGCATCATATGCATTTCTTCGTGTGGTTTCCATGATGAGGGTGTGTGCATGATGGGAAAAATGATAGCTCAGCATCAAAACTAGTGTATTCTTCAGCATGTAATCTTTCCTCACGTCTGTTTCACTTTTGCATTTACTCCTAGAGAGTGCCCCCCGGTGACGGTTACCCAGTAAAAATCTATAACTTAACTGCACCGTTGTATAGGCCGCAGGGTTCAAAGCAGGGGGAAAAAGTAGCGCCTTATAGTCAGAAATTTACGGTAATCTGTAATGACAAAGTTATCCCTGTCCTGGATCTAGTGTTGTCAAATGTAGTGAAAATCAGATACTAAGGCTGCTATTGAAACTAGATACTAATTTGAACTGGTATCAATACTAAAAAAGTCACATTCACAGGACAGAAATGAACCTTTCCTGAATAACTTTAAAATCATCTTGAGCAAAATGTGTAAGATCGCATGGAGTATAATACGCCCATGGACCACTATGGAACCTACCTGGACAACTGAGGTATTACACAGATATAAGGCCACATAGGAATATAAAACAACAAGTACCGTATGTTCTGGACTATAAGTTGCACTTTTTTTTTCATATTTTGGCCGGGGATGCGACTAAAATATATAATTACACATCTTTGTTATTGTCACATTGACAGCGTCTGGAGCAGTGCTTAATCTACTTCCGGAGCAGGGGGAGTTGTTCACTAAATCCCTTGAAAACTCGGTGTCACTTCTGATTTGGAGTGAGATCAAGAATAAACTTGTTAGCTCGTTTTCTATGCTTTAGTTATCTGATTAATTGCTAATATCTTATGTTAACATACAAGACGCATATTTAGTTCACTGTTTATGCTTCATGTACTTGTTTATATATGTGTTATGTAACGGTTGTTTATACATCTTATAGTTCACTTGTTTGACCACCAGATGGTGCTGTTGTGTTTGTAATACCTGTAATTTCATATTTAATTTCCCCTTCATTTATAAGACCATAAAGATGATAAGTTTTCATTTGGGGGGGAATCGATAGAATTTAGAACTGTCCTCAATAACTGAATAACTAATGTTATTATGATGAGGCTATTATTATACTACTGTTTGCCAGCTGGAGCTCACGTGGACGCACTTTTCACTTTTGTTTTCTTCTTATGGCGATAAATAACAAAGGCAGCGCTGTGGAGCACATGCTTTTGTTTTGATAACTAAGATTTCACTCGGTGGTTTCCTGAGTGAAGAAGGATGATTATGGCATACTTTACGTGGACTCATCTGGCTGCATCTTTATGCAAATGCTCTCCACATGGATGTACTACACCACATTTACTTGGGAATTACACTTTTACCAGGACCGAGGAGGAGTTTTTGTCTTTGGTTTCAACTTTACGCATGGATGCTGCAGACTGACTGTGGACATTATTAAGCACAACACTTTGACTGCGACTGTGAAAGTTTTGCACTGGAGACACTGTTTCTTCAACTCTTTTATACTGTGCTTTTGGCACTTGGCACAGATGTTACCAATGTCTACAACGTGAATGTGAGCCATTTGTTGGTGCAGGGGCAGTTGTGACTTGTGTTGTGACCTGCACTGCTGTTAATTCTCTTGGCAGCATTTGTTGTTTTATCTCAGAACACCCTGGACACACTGACTGTCCATCATCTTACGGGTTCAGATATTGTACCTACTAAGCGTAAACTAATTGTTTCCCATCAAATTGGAACAATATTGTAAATATTTAGTTTATCATGAGTTTAGTTTAAGGTCACGAAAACTACTTCCTGTTTTCCAGTTCAGCTTTTTACGCAAATGTGAAATCTGACCCGACAGAGTACTATTTAAGAAACAATTGAAAAGTAAACTATAAAGTTTTCGGTTCACTGGTTTGTTTACTAGCAGGTCATAGTGGTATGTATATTTTCCATGCGTTCATATGCAGTTTGATGTGTATTTGTAATATGAGTCAGAGCTTAAGTTATTTTTTATGTGTTCTACGTTGTGAACTGTGATAAAGAAGTAAGTAAACATCAGTAAAACAAACTCTCGTGTCTCTCGTGCTTGTGGACAAGTCGCCACATGTTACGTTAGTGTAACGTATCTGATTAACTGTTAATATCTTTCATAAACATACCAGACAGTACATTGTTTATGTTATAGTAGCGTGCTGCACTGCTGTTCAGCCTGTTTTGTCTATTTTATTGTTATTATAACTTGCCGTTGAAGATGTCTGTTCTTGGTCTCAGATATTGTAAAATAAATTTCCCTCAAAAAAGCGATGAATAGACCAGTGCGACTTACATGTTTTTTTCTTCATTATTACGCATTCTTATACTCCGGAGTGATGTATAGTCAGAAAAATACTATGATTTAATGTTGAAAATCACTTTCTATCATCTAAAGAAAAAGTGTTTTCTACTATCATCCTGGTATGGGATTGTAGTCAGTATCAAATCTATTCTTTAGTATCGAAATCGAGTTTGAAATTTTAGCATCGTGACAACATTAATGCTAGTGGTTCAGAGCTCTCCAGGTGCTCTGTGGTGGTGTTAGGGACAGAGAGAGGACTGTTGACACCGTGAGAACAGGTCATTTCAAAACATGAGGTCTGTCCTTTAGTTTGATTATGTCCTGGATTGACCTCCTTACCACTCAGACAACACAACGACAGAAACATAGACAGATGCTCTCAGGTCACACAAACAGGGATCAAAGAGTTTATCTACTCACCTCATTGTATCAAGGTCAAGAGATTCTTGCACTGTGCCCGTGATAGATTTATTGAGAAATAGTTACATAGTTGTTGTTTTGGAAATGTGCCAAATTAGAATTACTAACATTTCAAACTTGATTTTGTTACTAAGGAATAGACTTACCAAACGATACCACAATGATAATAAAAAAACACTCTTTATTTATATGGTATATCTGTGTAATCCCTCAGTGGTCCTGGCAGGTTCCATAGCGGTCCATACACACGTGGACAAAATTGTTGGTCCCCTTGGTACCCTTTAACCAGTGAAAGCCAGACATTGCTTTTCAACCACGCTTCAACAGAATTACTTAAAAAAAAATAAACTCATGAAATAGGCCTGGGCAAATATGGTAGTACTAGAAAAGACTGAAAATAATGTGACTAAAGGAACATGTTAATCCAAGGTGTGTCCACTAATTAGCATCACATGTTTCTACAATTTTGTAATCAGTCAGTGGGTGTCTGTACAGGGCTACAGGTCGTCACTGTGCTGTTTGGTGACATGGTGTGTACCACACTCACCATGGAGCAGAGGAAGCAAAGGAAACAGTTGTCTCAGGAGATTAGAAAGAAAATTATAGACAAGCATGTTAAAGGTAAAGGCTATAAGACCATCTGCTTAGCTTAATGTTCCTGTGACTACAATTGCACATATTATTCAGAAATTTAAGATCCATGCTGCTTTGCTGCATCTGGCGCTTTCATTAACTGACGGGTACCAACAATTTTGTCCACGTGTGTAGGTGTGTACTAGTCTTAGTCTTATACTTCTTCTGATAAAACTCAAGATCATTCTAAACCTATTCAGGAAAGGTCATGTCTGTCCTGTGATTTTTTTTTTTTTTTTTAGTATAGATACGTGCTCTGGTTTTATATAATTTTTAGTATCCGTTAGTATCTGATTTTCTGTACTTTGACCTAAAACAGGGTGATATTTGTGACATATTGTGGTTGATTTTACTTCTACCACAACATTTATGGGCACTTTTTAGCACATTTTTGATGGATTGCCCTATATTGTCTGGTTATTCTTAACAGGATAATAAAAAAAAATAACAATAAAAAATACTTATGTGTGTTTGCGTGTTCTTCAATATGATGCTCTGGTTTCCTACATCACCCTAAATGCAGATGAGTCAAACCTCCATCTTAACTTGGGACGGTCCAACTACAGCCGCTAATTTGTTTTACATGGCTTTCTAATGCGGAAGAACCTTGTTACCACTGTTATACTCCATGTGAAATCAGAACTCTGCGTAGGGCCGAGATCTATGGACAGCAGTGTTTCCCGTAGGTTTTCTGGTTTGGCAGAGGAGGTTTGGTCGTGGACATGCATGTGCACAATCAGGTACTGTACTTGTGTAGATGAGGGAGAAAAATATAGACCTATATATTATTACTAATTGTGTTTTGAGATAAATTAGGTGCTTTGATTGTTGTTTTTGCAAAAATCCACACTGTTTCTCAGTTCTCTGTGATGTCTTTTTTTCTTTTTTACATGTAAGTTTGTTTTTACCTGAACAGAGCTTGTGTCTCTGATTGGTCAATCCGCCTATCAATCATGCCCTCTGGAATCAAGAAGTATAGAAATGGCTCTAGACCCACTCATCCTTTTTTTTTTTTTTTTGGTCAAAGTGTGTGGTTCTGGCTGGATAGGTAAAGCACTTTTAGTAGTGGGACTGTTGACTGTTGACCTTTATATTCACACCGATTTAACTTAATGATCATTTTAATCCTGTTATTTAATAAGGTTAGGATTCAGTTACTAGCGTGTTAAAACTGAAAACATGCTGTGTTTAACATGTGCTTCCTCTTTTAGACAGAGGAGGCACCGTCCTGACATCCCTGGTGGACTTTTACCTGGAGACATTTTCTTCTCAGGCTGTTTCTCTGCTGTCTAATGCCAGGGAGCAACTACACAAGGTAAACTCTCCTGTCCTATGTCCCTCAGCCAGTGGCGGTTTGAGAGAATTTTCATTGAGGGGGGCAATGGAGGGGTCCAGATTATATGAAGAGAGGAGAGAGAGAATTTTTCTGCAAATTCTTGTACATAATTTCACTTGAACAATGAAGGTGATCGCTCAGACACCTGCAAATTTTATGGTAACTGATGTTTTAGTGACTTTTAAAAACTGCTGTCATTGCTGTGATCTACAGTGGATATAAAAAGTCTACACACCTCCTTTCAAATGCCAGGTTGTTGTCATGTTAAAACATTACATTAAGATAGAATAATTTCACTACTTTTTTCACTTTTTATGTGACCTATAACCTGTACAATGCAATTGAAAAACAAACAGAAATCTTTCAGGGAGGTGAAGTAAAAATAAACAACTGAGAGAATGTTGTTGCATAAGTGTGCACACCCTTTTATAAGTGGGGATGTGGCTGTGGTCAGATTTAACCGATTAAATCTTTGAAACTCATGTTAAACTGGAGTCAGCACACACCTGTCACCAATTAAAGTGCCTCTGACCAGCCCCAAATAAAGGTCAGCTTTTCTAGTAGGCTTTTCCTGACATTTTTGTAGCCACATCGTCCAGGTCTCTCACTGTTGTGTCGGCCTACGGGCCAAACAGCAGTGCAGAGTACCCGGCCTTCTTGGAGTCCCTGGGGGGGGGGGTACTAGACAGTGCACCAACCAGGGACTCCATTGTTCTCCTGGGAGACTTCAATGCCCATGTGGGTAACGACAGTGACACTTGGAGGGGCGTGATCGTGAGGAATGGCCTCCCCGATCTGAACCCGAGTGGTGTTTTGTTATCGGACGTCTGTTCTAGTGACAGTTTGTCCATAACGAACAACATGTTCGAGCACAAGGGTGTCCATCAGTGCACGTGGCACCTTCTCCCTGATCCCGAGGAAGGCTGGGGATATGGACTCTGAGTGGGCCATGTTCTCCACCTCTATTGTCAATGCGGCTGCTCATAGCTGTGGTCGTAAGATCTGTGGTGCTTGTCGCAGCGGCAATCCCTGAACCCGGTGGTGGACACCAGAAGTAAGGGATGCCGTTAGGCTGAAAGAGGAGTCCTATCGAGCCTTGTTGGCTCATGGGACTCCTGAGGCAGCTGATGAGTACCGGCGGGCCAAGCGTGCCACAGCTCGTGCAGTCGCAGAGGCAAAAACTCGGGGTTGGGAGGAGTTCAGGGAGGCCATGGAAGAGGACTATCAGACGGCCTCAAAGAAATTCTGGCAAACCGTCCAAAGCCTCATGAAAGGGAAGCAGCTGAGATGGCTCGGGCATCTGCTCAGGATGCCTCCTGGACGCCTCCCTAGGGAGGTGTTTTGGGCATGTCCCACCGGGAGGAGGCCCTGGGGAAGACCCAGGAGGGAATTATGAACATTTCCAAATACCAGTCAGTGTTGGCACAAGACCTTCGGCCTTCTGTTAGAAAGCTGAAGATGAAGAGGAACTTCATCTTTCAGCATGACAATGATCCAAAGCACACATCTGAATCAACAAAAGAAAGGCTTCACTGGAATAAGATTGAGGTTTTAGAATGGCCCAGCCAGAGTCCAGACCTGAATCCCATTGAACACCTGTGGGGTAATCAGAAAACGGCTGTGCACAGGAGATGCCCTCGCAATCTGTCAGATTTGAAGCGGTTTTGCAAAGAAGAGTAGGCAAATATTGCCACATCAAAATGTGCCATGCTGATAGGCTCCTACCCAAAAAGATTGAGTCATGTAATAAAAGCCAAAGGTGCTGCATCAAAGTATTAGTTTAAGAGTGTGCATATTTATGCTACCAGGTTATTTTAAGTTTTTGATTCTATATTTTTCCCCTTTAAAGTTTTCAGTTTGTTTTTCAATTGTATTGTACAGGTTATAGGTCACATTAAAGGTGGAAAAAGTTGTGAAGTTATTTGTCTTGCTGTCGTTATTTTACATGAAAAAAAACTGGCATTTGAGCAGGGGTGTGTAGACTTTTTATATCCACTTTACCTCAGTTTTCTCCTCCACTGGTACACACCCACTGCTCTGCTCTGTACTAATCAGTGATATGCATAGAATTAGATAGCATCGCATTGCCATTTTTGCACAGATTAAAAAAAAAAAAAAAAAGGAATAAATAAATAAAATGTAAAGCTATCCATAGCAGGGGCTGACAGCATGAGGCACATGTGATGACGTGAAAGTCAGCAGACATGTTTCTTTTATTATGTTGTTTTAGCTCAATATTGCAATTTAAAATGTCCAAAATATAACATTATCATCCACGGATGACATTAGATTATAACTATATAGCAGGCAAAAGCACAATATGTCTTCCTTAAATTCTTTCATGCCATCAATCAACCATCCACAGCTAACTACAGTTCACACCTGCCTTGTTTCTGAAGGTGCTGCTGGAAAAGCTAAATGATGCTCTGAATAAATCTGCAACACGATTGGCTGCTGTAACACTGCTGGGTCACCTGATCAGGAAGCAACCTTCGTGGGTACACCTGGTTACACGCTGCCCCCTGCTGGCCTCCCTGCTGCGGTGCCTCAAGGTCTGTCTACATAGCCAGCACACAACCTCTACCCGACTAGAGACTGCATTGTCCTGGTGACAGTTCAGATTTGTTCTTTGTTTTTTGTTTTTTTGTCTACATAACATTTATTCAGCTCCAAACCTGTGACTTACATGTTGAGTTTTTGTAAATGGTCTGATCAAAGCTCTTTATAAACTAGCACGGGTAAATGACCAGGCATATGACTCTATGTACATCTTATGTCGTAGTTCCCATGTAGAGTTGTTGCATTGGTTGTCAACCACAAAATATTTCCTTGCAAATCCTGACTGCTGACTAAAGAAGTACAGTCTAAGCAAGACAGAATTCTGAAAATTACCTAGTCTAACTGACTCAATATGCTATGGTATCACTACAAGGACAAAGAACAGAGTGAACACCTGTTTAGTTTTCAGATAAAAGAAAATCTCACAGCAATAACTTTGATACATTTCATTCAGACTGATGGTGATGCTGTAGTCCTCTCCACTGGAGTCCTGGTGCTGGTGACTCTATTACCTATGATCCCACAATGCGGGAAGCAGCTAGTCTATGACTTCTTCGACGTGTTTGGGCGACTAGCCTCATGGAGCCTCAGGAACCCAGGTAAAATAACAGCACGGCACTGTTATACTCCATGTGAAATCAGAACTCTGCGTAGGGCCGAGATCTATGGACAGCAGTGTTTCCCGTAGGTTTTCTGGTTTGGCAGAGGAGGTTTGGTCGTGGACATGCATGTGCACAATCAGGTACTGTACTTGTGTAGATGAGGGAGAAAAATATAGACCTATATATTATTACTAATTGTGTTTTATCTTAGTTATATTTCAATTTGCAGGTATTTATTATTGTTTAAACAATCAAATGGGTGTAAAGAGAAAATATTTACGGGATTTCTAGGAATACAGTAGGTTCTTATGCATTAGCGGAACAGATTTGGTAAAGACGTGCATTTTGACAATAGGAGATTAGCATCGCATGATTGACTGGGCAGGGGGTTTGTGGTATGCCCTGCCGATATAAAGGACTATTTGCCTGGCAAGTCCAGAATGATATCTATATTTTTGATACAAATGGATATCAATCTGGTCACCATTACCTTGTGTCGCGAGCCAGAACCAAAAGTCCTCATGCAATTAGGTTAATTTATTTAAGTGATGCATGTCAGTTCATTGGTCACCCATTATTTAGAATGAAATCACATTTCACTAAATTAAATTAAGAGTTTAGTGTTCAGTCACTGATTCAGTAGAAATGTTTTCAGTCTCCAGTGATATTTTTATCCCTTTTCCCTTGTAAGCAGGATTATATCATTTTTTTCAATGTATTTAATTTATTTTTTTAATAATAATCCAGCCAATGGTGATGGTATTACACATTTTTTTAAATGTGTATTCTTCTTGGGACATTTTGATTTAATTACGAATTGGAATTCTTGCTTCCGTAACATAATTTGTCCACAAACCTTCTATATTAATCTCATGGTTTAAAGCTACCATCTGTAATTAGATTGGCCCACCTGACCCTGTTGTATTATCACCTCTACAACTACATTGGCTGCTGTTTGATAGTGTTCCAGCTTTGGCCTGACAGATGAAGACTAGAGATCACACGTGAGCCTGAACAATGGCTGGGGGAGGAGTCGTCCAGCTCACTCTATAATGTCGTGATGGCATGTGAATAGGGATGGGACAATATTTAAATTTAGACTCACAATTATTGTGACTGAAATAATCATGATTAATGATATCATTATAGGCGGAAATCACGGGGGGGCAGGGGGGTCCAGACCCCCCCCTTTGCTGCCAGTGTTCCCCTCTCCTCTTGCATTAATGATGTATAAAAATTTGCGAATTATGGTAAAACCTATTTATATATTAGAATGTCTACAGTATCCACACACTTGACTGTCATTAGATAAGTATGAAAAAAAAAAATCAATCCACCCCTCCTTGTTGTTGCACATTGGTTTAGTCCATTGCTCCAACAATACGCATACGGGTGTCAGGCCTGTACGTTTGCTTAATTTTTCGCATCAAAGAGACAAAAAATCTGTGAAAATGTGTCTGCCATTCATTTAGCTAATTAAAAAAAATTGTATTGTGGCCTAGACAACCCAACAAACGATTAATTGCGGTCCTTTTTGATCACGATTAGCATATATCGTCCCATCCCTACATGTGAACCTATAGAATGTTATTGGTCTTGTTATGTTTTGCAGCTCAGGTGCCTGTGTTGCAGCTGCTCCACCTGCAGGGAGCACTGTACTCACTCTTCCACAGGCTCTATGGCATGTTCCCTGTAAACTTCCTTTCCTACCTGCGTCTGCACTACAGCATGAAGGAGAATACTGACACCTTCCACCGAGTGGTCAAGGTCAGCAAAACCCTTTGGTTCTGGTGTAAACAATAAAGCAGAAAGAGACAACATTTATATAAGACCAAAATAAACTATGTTACTACTATTCTATTACTACTATCTACTATGTCAAATGTTATAAACAAGCTAAATAAAAATTTTGTAGTGTGGATAATTTTATTAAGAAAACTGGTCAATTTGATCAAAGCCTTTTTTGGAGTAGCTCATGGATCAGCCAAATAATGTGAAATGTGCAGTTAGATACAAAATTGTTTTATTTATTTTAGCCTATGTTGGATCACGTCAGAGTCCACCCAGAACTGGTAACAGGAACTCAGGACCAAGAACTAGACCCTACCAGGTAAAGCTCTCCTTTTCTGACCTGTTCAGTCTACCTGCACTCTTTGCCCTGAAATCCAACCAGTGACTGACTGCTTTTTAATGATAACTTCAGCTCGCTCTGCTTCGGTTCGATCTGCTTCAATTGCTCTAGCTCTGTTCTAGCTCTGTTCTAGCTCTGTTCTAGCTCTGTTCTAGCTCTGTTCTAGCTCTGTTCTAGCTCTGTTCTAGCTCTGCTCTAGCTCTGCTCTAGCTCTGTTCTAGCTCCCCTCTCTCTTGTTGAGTATGCTCTTTGCACTCTCTCGTGTGGAAGAATAGCACTACTATGCATGGTTGTTGGGCAGCACAGCCCTGTACCTGTAGCCCAGGGGTCGCCAACCTTTAACACCAAATGAGCCATTTGGAACCAATTTCCATGGGAAAAAAAACACTCGGAGCCACAAATATTTTTTGACATCTAAAATGAAGATAACACTGTATATATTGTTTTATTTTGGTTTGTTTTTTTACCTGTACGCTTTGTGTCAACAACTAGAGTGTGCTTATGACAGGGATCCCCAACCTTTTCACGGACTGGCCTTCTACGCAAAATAAATATGGTATAAATAAGTTAAGTGCATAAAAAGTACAACTCACCATATCGCTGCATCAGTGAGAGCCCCGCACTTGTGTCTTTGCGATGAGGTGGTCCCATCGAGGAGTGATGGGAGAGAATGACAACCACAGTGTGATTCTTATGTCCATTCTGCTCCGCGATTTCTTTCAAAAAACTCTAAATCTTATCTTTTAATCCCAGGTGCTTAGTCTCCATGTGCCAAAGTAGTTTTGAAGGTTTCATTGCCTCATTTGCTTTTCCCCCGCATATTACGCAGAGCGGACTCTGCACATAAGAGTCACCTGTAGCGACAAAACCATATTTTAAGTAGGACTCCTGGTGTTGTCTATTAAATTTATCTTTCTTTTTCTTGGAGGTCGTGGGCTCCTCTTCTTGCTCCTCAGTTGGCCTTTTCCCCTTTGTTAAAAAGCTCTACAAAGACTTTTGTTTTGGCTCATTTTCACTCGCTTGTGGCTCTACTTTTGGGCAATGTCTCTGATATACTTGCCACTACATCAAATAGATTTCTGTGGCGATTTCCTATCAGGATTTTCATTATATATCTACGGACAAGCTTATTAGCGCATCATGAGGGACATACGAAAGTTACATAGGTGAAGATCCTCCTGCTCCTGAACCTCTGTGCACAGCGTCTGAAAAACAGGGCTGTGCTGTGACGTAAACTGTCGTCTGTGAGGCGTGAGCAGTGTTATTTTTAACAATGTTCTGCGAGTATGACGCTTATTTTGAGCAACGAAAAATAAGAAAATATTATTTTATTTTAATATTTCAAGATCACAATGATCATCACAATAATCTTCCAATTACAATAAAAAAAGAACTAACACAAATAAAATACTCTTCAATTAAATACTTAAAATTTACTTTCCCAAGCCATGCAGAGCCACAATACAAGGATGAAAGAGCCGTAGGTTGCCGACCCCTGACCTAGCTGCTGAGGCTAATTCCACCACATGGGCCACTGAGCTGGACCATTCACTTAAATAGGCGGCCACATTTAAGCCCTGGGGCTTGAATGCTCTATGTAGAAATTGACGTCTTTGTTTTCTCCAGATGGCGTTGTTTTGAGGTCCACGACATTGTGATGGAATGTTCACGTTTGTCTCTGGACCCTCTAGAAGCATCCAGTGAAGACCTGCAGTACTTCTCCTCCTCATCTTCCCTCCCCTCTCTCCCCTCTTTGTCCTCTCTGCCTCTGCCTGTCACTGAGGAGGAGAGCAGCCCCGGCCCACACACTTCTCCGCAGGTAACATGTTGTACTGTGATTACACCTTGGCACAGTTGCTCATGTGTGTTTGCGACTCTCATTTACATAAAAGACGTACTGTACTGTAAACTACTTTTAGTGCCTTGAAGGTCGAAAAGTACTTTATAAATGTTAACCATTTCTAATGTTTACTTATTCCATTGTCTCTACTGCAATATAAATATCCTGATAAAACCATACTTATTAACTGTCTGAGTAAGAGAATTGTTAGCAGTAAAACAAACACTGAGACCATGGCCAGCTAGCTTGTCCATTTGCACCACACAAATATGCACCCTGTGCCTGTATTTGTGCTCTACCAGGCTGTAGATCTGGACTGGAGTCCCTCATCCCACTGTGGCCTGTCCACACCTCCACCTGAAAGACACGCCCCCTCCACACCGAGCCCCGCACCTTCCACAACCAGCCCTGCCCCCTCGATTCCAGGACAAGCCCTTACAACTACACCCCCAACTCCAGGTTCCGCCCCTTCAACTCCACGTGCCGCCCCTTCTACCCCAGGCCACGCCCCTTCCACTACAGGCCCAGCCCCCTCAACTCCAGGTCATCACATAATCCATGTTTCTCTTTATGTTCACTCATACTTGGGGATCAATGTTTATGTAGTTCCATTCATTCAACTCTGACTCTGCGCAGTTGTGACATCACCCTTCCAGGCTTCCGTACCTATAGCTCCATCCCCTGAGCTCTCACCCGTCTCCTGCGACCACCTCCAGGTGAAATTATTCCCACTTCTACTGTGTACAGATTTTGCAAACCATTGTATTACATGAATGAATCTTTGTCCCAGCAGCAGCACAAGCAGCTAGTCACAGTACAGGATGGACAGAGTGATGTCATCAATATCCAGTCAGAATCATTCGTGAAGACTCGCCCCCCAACATATGCTGACCACAGCCGCTTAGCTCAAGGCCCTGCTCATTCTGTTCCTGACCCGTCATATGAGGCGCTGTTTGATCTGGCTTTGCCTCGAGCTGCACCACTATTTGTTGCCAAAAAAACAAAGGTAATTTAAGTATTTCATTCATTCATTTAAAACTCCTATAATATGCAAAAGTGACTCATGTGAGCATTTAGCCATGTTATAATGCTTTTACCTCATCAAATATAACAGGTGTTTTGTTTCATTCACACATTTTGGAGTAATCCTGTATTACTAGGCAGTCTGCATCTCCAAAGCTCAAAATGCTCTGTTTCACCTTATGATGTAATTTAGTGGTAGTTTTGAACTGTTTTACTCTTTATTACTTTAGAATACCTTAAGTTGTTGCTTTTATTTTTGATTTTTTTTTTTTTTAACCTTTTGTTCAGTTGAGATTGTCAATAAAAAGTCTCTAATGGTGCGTTCACACCGGGGTATCAAGAACGCGTTGGACGTCTTTTCATTTGAGGGAAGACGCCTCTGACGCACGTCTTGGACACTCTGGATGCCAGAGCGTCCGTTGCGCTCTGCGAGTGCCTTTGCATGTTTTGTTTTCCCTGTGTCTTTGTCAACGATGCAGCCCAGGTTGAAAGAGTGGCTTTAGTGAATTTATTACATAAAACCCTCCAACGAGGCTATTGGCTCTGCGACGTGTCTGGGTCCGTGACTAGCCTTTAAGTTACCTGGTGTGCTCAGTATAATTAAGTTGCCGCTGTTTGTGGCTGATGTCTTTCTACTTGTTCCAGATAATGACGTCGCTTTGTCACTGGAGCTAAATCTCTGATTGGTTGACGCTGTGCATCGAATGCCAACAAAGCATCCGACGCCTGAACGCTCAAGACGCACCGCGTAAACGTCAGAGTCGCGCTGCTCTGACACTTGAAGACGCTCCGTAAAAACGCAGAACGACCAAGACACGCGTCCTCTAGAGACTTTGCATGTGAACTCGACGCCTCTGACGCCCCAGTGTGAACGCACCATAATGGTGCACAGAGGAGTGAAGCAGTTTCAATGAGGCTAAAACAATAGCTGTAACCTCAATCTCTGGCAAATCCAGGGCTGAGAGATTCAAAATTATTCTAGTTAAAGTGTTGATGATATCACAAGGAGGAGCAGAGTGTTTTCAATTTCAGAGAAGAACACAGCAAGAAAAATGAAGAAATGTGCAGGATTTGTGTTTTAAATGTGAATGAAACAAGACACAACTCCAGGTATGTTTGTGGTGAGGAAACAGCATTATAACAAAGATAAAAAAATAGTGCCATATAGGCCCTTTAAGTCTAAACCAGGGATGAACGTGATCTAAGCCTGTACTGAGTCAGGACTGAACCAGGATAAAGATCAAATTGAACCTGGTGTTGTTTGTGCCCTACAGGAGGCACTAAAGAGAGCTGAGCTGGACCACAGTCCGGTGTCTCCTCTGGAACTGTTGGACCAACTGAAACCAGTCCAAGACCTGCTAATCCTGCAGGGAGACCACGCCCACCAACAGCTGCTTAGGTCAGTCTAGGCAAGGCCTGTTCAATTAATAATGCTTTATAATCTAGGCCTGCCACAATAACAAATATTGAAATATCATATATTGATAAGAAAATACAATAAGAAAATATTGGTGATAAAATGATAATACGGAAAGTAATGGAACAGTCCCGGCCACTTCATCCATTCCAGTTCTGGAAGTACATTTTTCATTCAGACTTTTTGAAAAATGTAAATATTTAAGAGTTCAGAGGCATTGTAGAGGCTATGTGCTAACTAATATCCATACCATAACATGGTTGTTTAAAAAAAATATGTTTAAAACTAAATATTTAGCGAAATATTTTAATAACTTTGCAGTTTATAAAGGTTCAGAAGCAGATTTTACATAAAATTATAGGTCTTATGGTCATTATTTACCATGTAGCTGATTAACCCTGAGCAAGCCCTGAGAAAGTCTCTGAGAAAAAGGAATGGGAAATTAACTTTCTTAACCGGGGGGTGGGCTGTCACTGTTGAGCTCCATTTACGCCATTGACATGATAACTCTAAAGCAACATTATCCCCCAAAAAATATTCTTAATGTGTAATATGGTTGATAAAAACATGAGCCACAATAAATAGCAGATTGAGATACTTAAGTATTTTTTTTGTCTATAATGAGTTATAGAATTTATGTACTCAACCCTCCACAGCTCAAATCTAATTATTGAACATAAAACAAATAACAAAACTTAGTACTAAGACAAAGTACCCACAATAAATATTGACCCCAAAAAATTATTGTTTCATCAAACACATACTGAACAATAAGTCGATAGTAACTATCGTGATAGGCCTAACTATAAAGCAGGATACTCCAAGCAAACCAATATTAAAATATCCTCTATCACTAAAAGGCCTGAGTTGCAAGTAAATAGCAGAATGAACTAATAACTTGACGTAAAATTTATTTATTCTACACCTCAAATCTTACATTATTACATACAATTTTCAAAAAAACTCCCCATTATTGCAAAGAAATAGTACACATGATAAATATTGAGCACCAAAATATATCGTTTCAGGTTTCATAGACTGAACATACACGTATTAGACCCAAAAGTCACATTGCAATTTTATGCATGACAAAAGGGTGGCTGTCAATCTATGACCACCAGGAATCACTCACACACCACATTCAGAGGGGCAAAGTGGGTGGAGGTGTCTTGCCTAAGGACACAAGGGCTGGGGTTGAACCATCAGTTTTCTAGTTCATCTTTCTAGTGTGTGTTTCAGGTCGGCAATGAACAAGTGTATGGACCGCAGCTCAACAGGTAAACTCCACAAGCTGAAACACGAGGGACACGTAAATAAAGAACCAAGCTAATTATGTTTACTTAGACCAACCGTGGCTCTTCTGCAGGACCCACCCCTCTAACTCCATCCATAGTGCCTCCTGCAGTTTCAGTGGAGGAGCTGAGCATTGAGCTGCTGCTGGTTCAGAATCAGCTCCAGTTTGAGAGGTTTAAGAGACAGCAACACGCCATAAGGAACCGCAGACTACTGAGGAGAGTCATTCAGACCACAGCCCTGGAGGAGCAGCTTAATGCTATGGTGAGTGCCAGTCTCATTTTAAGACAAAGTGCCATTTTGACTAACCTGGCTCATGGCAGACTGATATGTGCAGCACTCTGAATTAAATTCTACACATTTATCAATCTTGAAAGGCTCTCGCTGAATGTGATCCAGAAAGCAGGGAATGTCATGACAAATATTTGAATATGATTGGTCGAAACATCACAGTGAAACAAGTTGCAAAATCAATCTTTTGTTGCATCCAGTTCTGAGAAAAGCATACAGATCTTTCCCTACACAAAGCTCTTCCTTCCTGCATATTCTTCACAAACAAAATGGTCTGTATATGCTGATAACAAAAGCCCAAGTTAAATCTGTCAACTGGACAAAACATTGTAAGAGTGAAGACGTTTCGCTGTTTATCCAAGCCGCTTCTTCAGTGCTGGTCAAATTGCTGGTGGACACTGCCTTATATCTGTCTGAAGGGAGGATCTAACTACACTGAAACTGTAAACAGCTCTTGTCTCCAGTTTCAGCCCTAACAGCCCTATTCAACCTTTAATGGCACTAATGGCTCGTTTTGTTGTTCTCTTGGGTCTGAGGATACAATTATAGATGGGGGAGTGTCGTAACGACTGACAGGGGAATCAAAGAGACAGAACTCGGGGAAAAGTTTAACAATGTTTATTGACAGTTTTAAACTGCAAATGAAGGTAGATCAATGAGGGATT
Source organism: Periophthalmus magnuspinnatus (assembly GCF_009829125.3). Lineage (NCBI taxonomy): Eukaryota > Metazoa > Chordata > Actinopteri > Gobiiformes > Gobiidae > Periophthalmus > Periophthalmus magnuspinnatus. The sequence continues at coordinate 33,350,399 of NC_047134.1, forward strand.
TGAGAGCGGGCTGTTTGCCATCGTCCAGGAGTGGAGTGTGAGCAGCGGAGTCAGAGACGAGGTGCGCAGCGGCGGTAGGGGTGCGCTGGGTCAGAAGAGGTGAGAATCGTACCGGTCGTGGAGAGCAAAAATACACAACTTAGAATGAGTCACAAAGAGCAAAAACATGAAACTGAGCGAAGCAGAGTACCACAATGGATATCGGACGACCTTGTGCTGAGTGTCAGGTCCTTGCTCCCCTTGTCCTCTCCAGGTGCAGCTTGATCGCTGATTAAGTGCAGGTGTGCACAGGAGGAGCCCAAATCGCCGCCCAGCTCCAGGCTCAGATACAGAAGGGAGGGGGGAAAACAGAGCATAAAATGCAGAACAGACTGGGATCATGATAGGGAGACATTATGTCTCAGGCCCCCATTCCTGTTTAAGGAATGTCTTTCCTAACAAAAATAGCTTCTTTAACTCCCCTCTCAAATCATTTCTTTTCTCTAGCTAAGATCTGTAGCTCACTATCTTCAAAGGAGTGGTTAGTGGCTTTGAGATGTATGGCGGACTGGGGTCCAGAGGAGCTCTCGGTGTTGGTACATTCTTTTATGACAGGGGTGTCAAACTCAATTTCACTGAGGGCCACATCAGTAAAATGGTTCGTCTCAAATTTGCAAAGATATAAAAAATATGTCTGTGTAACTGCGTAACTCCTGATAAACTGACATTTTAAGACAGTCATACATTTAAATTTACCTTGTCACGAGCCACATAAAATGACATGGTGGGCCGCATTTGGCCCCCGGGCCTTGAGTTTTACACATGTGCCGTAAACAGACGGAGTTTGCTGTGCGTGTAAAAGGAGGAGACTTGATGCAAAGATCCGCACGTAAAATTACGCGCTCATAATTGCCTAATTTTACGCACTGTTTTGCAGCAGTTTTGCGTTTTAAACAGTTTGTAGTTTGTAAATATATATTTATTTTGACCCATACCACTTGTTTTGACTGTATTTTATATACAAATATACATTATATATTGTGTTTTGATATGATATATAAATGTACAGTAATAGAGCAGCTGCAGATACAGATTCCTCTCAGTGTGAGTTTTCAGTTGAGCCTCACTGATGTCTGTGGTTGAAACATTCAAAAGTTATTGCATTTTTTCCAAACTTTCTCCAAATGTCTTCATTTGGATAGATTTGGAGAGGCCTGGACTTACTAATGATAAAATGAGTGTAAAACTCTCGTTTTTACAGGTATTGACCTCAAATTTGAAATGTGGGTGGTCAATAAGATTTTCAGTTGAGATATAGTGTATTTTTGTCCCCAGCTCCTACTGCAGCTTTCTACACCTTCATTTTAACAAAAACATTTAGACAAGGATGAGAAAAATAATTTTGTATGTGTGTTCCAAAGTGTATAAAGCAGACAGCAGAAAAACTTACAGTGATTCTGACACCTGTGGGTAAAACTATAGGGTGTTACCTTTACAAAGACCCCAAACTTGTGTATTTATTACTGAGGGTTCAATAATGGTGATCATTTTAATTTGGAGAGGTCAGAGCAAAGGCAATTTCACCAAAATGAGCCAGAATGCTAACAGGAATGGGGGACCTGAGACATAATCTCTCCCCGATCTATAATTGCATCCTCAGACCCAAAGCAAACCAAAACAAAGAGAACATTAAAGCAAACCATTGGTGCCATTAAAGGTTGAATAGGGTCGTTAAAGCTGAAACTGGAGAGCTGTTTATAGTTTCGGTGTAGTAAGCTACTCCCTTTATACAGATATAAGGCAGTGGCCACCAGCAATCTGACCAGAGCTGAAGAAGTGGCTTGGATGAGCAGCGAAACGTCTTCACTCTTACAACGTTTTGTTCAGTTGACAGATTTTACTTCCACACAAACCTCATTGCTGCTTCATGATTGGTCCACCCTGGGTGAATTTGAACCTTAGAGCATATGACAGTATGTCAAGATGTTTTCTCGTGAGTTTGTAAACTCACAAATATCGCAAGAATCCATCTTTCAAGGTTTCCTTTTTGATCCCAAATGAAAGATAATGTTTCTTGAAATGAGAAAGTTTTAGTTAAATAAAGTCATCCACTTCCATCAAATATAAAACCATATAGGTTTAATACAAAAATGTACATCTTCTTAATTCAAACTAGCTCCTGAGTATGAGACTGTGTGTACAGCTTCCTAGAAAAAAGGAGGTTATCTATGGTAAGAGCAGATCTTGCAGAGAAGAGGGTCAGATGGGGCAAAGGATTCACTGTGGACTCAAGTGAAAAGTTGTTTTTATTATGACGCTCCTTTCCCTGACTTGACTGTCCTGTAGAGGGCACAGCTGGGTGTGCTGGAGGCAGAATTGCGTTTTCTCAAAGACAGTCTGGAGGTAGAGCAGAGGCGTTTCTCTGAGCTGAAGCGTCACTCCGAGACAACCACCTCCCAACTGCAGGCTCACATACAGGATCTGAGCTCCAGCCAGCAAGGGGCGCTACAGGACAAAGCCCGCCTCCAGGTAATGCACACATCTCTAGAAGATGTCTGAGTGCGTCTCAAAGTGCTGTTATGTGTATTTGAGCAACTTTGAACAGCAGAAGCAAGTGTAGAGGTTTCAATGGTGGTCATCTGGACACTGTTTTTGTGCTCTAGACGTTTCGGCTCATCCAGAAGCCATTTTACATTTGATGATACTGGTTTGAGACACTAGGATTTATCCCACTCTGAGTTCACTATGTAGAGGTATTTGTATGGAGCCAGTGTGTCTTTCTCAAGCTAATGGAAGGTATATAGACAATGGCAGTGTACTTTCACCATGTTCAAACTGCACATGCTGCAAACAGCTGTGGGACTTCCAGTGACCTATTCTAAACCTATCACTTACTTCTATTCAGGATCCTCCTAGCTCCTTAAAAGAACACATATTATGCAAAATGTACTTTTTGAGCTTTTAACCATGTTATACTGTTGTCCTTTGAAGAAAAATACAACTTCAAGTATGTTTTTGATTATTCACGTTTGTTTCAATAATCCATTCATCCAAAGTACTGTTTTCTGAATATTGATCATTTAGTTAGTTTAAGCCCATAAACCACTGGATACATTCTGTGATCAAATTGTGTTCACAGCAAACACATGGCTCTATTAGCACAGTATTCATGAAAGATAAGGACTTCAGTTGTTTAGTTTCTAAATGTTAATTCCCATTGCTGACAGCAGAGGGGGCTCTAAATTACCGGTAATCATTGTAAATAAAAGTGGTTTAGAAGGTAAGATTTGCAATATTTATTAACTTAGAAAATGTGAAATAATAATAATGTTTAAAGAGAGTTAAAGTTATAAAAATGCATCACACAGCTCTACACATTATAAATACTAATAGTACCATTGTTCTTCCTTCCAAATCAGTGTTTTGCCCTGTTTCCAGAGCGAGCTGCTGCAGTGTCAGACACGGCTGAAGGAGCAGGAGGCAGAGCTTCAGAGAGCCAATCACAAGGCCTATAATGCCCAGCACCAGCTGTCACAGCTGTCAATCAAAGTCAGAGCTCCTCATAATGTTATTACTACTGTTACATGAGATGTTAGTGCTGTGACTTGACCTGCGTGTCTGTACCTCTGCAGGTGAGCAGTGGGGAGGAGCTCCAGCAGCACCTGTTTCTCATGAACCAACAGTTGCTCCTGCTGCGAGAGTCCAATCGAACCCTGAGCCAGGCTCTAAGTGCCACTGGGAACAGCTCTGACACGGTACAACACCCCCGACCACATGTATGACACGCCTGACACATACCGCTATCATCATGTAAACCATTATACCATAATGGAGGAAAATGATTACCGTAAATTTCGGATTATAAGCCGCTACTTTTTTTCCACGCTTTGAACCCTGCGGCTTTTACAGCAGTGCGGCTTATATATGGAATTTTACTGGATAACGGACCCTGGGGGGCGCTCTCTAGCTGTAAACGTAAAAGTGAGACAGACGTGGGGAAAGATTCTGCTCTGAAGAATTCACTAGTTTTGATTTTGAACGATCATTTTGCGCATCATGAAATGGATATGATGCAGTTTTTAAGATAAAGAAACAGAAAGGAAACAGAGCAGGGGTCGGCCTTTAACACGCAAAGAGCCATTTGGACCCACTTTCCACATAAAATAAAACACTGGGAGCCGCAAATACTTTTTGACATCTAAAATGAAGATAACACTGTATAATAACAATAATGTAACGGAATAATGTAGGTTTTACTTTCACGGACAAGCCTTCTACACGTGGCAGATAAATATGGCAAAAACAACTTAAGTGCATTAAAAAAATACAACTCACCAAACCGCTGCATCATGCATCCCGCTGATTATGTGATTATGTCTACTCTACTCCGCAGTTTCTTTAAAAAAACAACAACAAAAAAACTCGTAGCGTATCGTTTAATCCCAGGTGCTTATTCTCCATGTGCCAAAGCAGTTTTGAAGGTTTCATTGCCTTATTTGCTTTTCCCGTATGTTACGCAGAGCGGACTCTGTGCGTGAGTCACCTGCAGCGACAAACCCAGATTTTAAGTAGGCATTGTCTGTTAAATTAATCTTTCTTTTTCTTGGAGGTCGTAGTCTCCTCTTCTGGCTCCTCAGTTGTCCTTTTCCCCTTTGTTAAAAAGATCTCCAAAGACTATTGTTTTGGCTCATTTTCACTCGCTTGTGGCTCTACTTTAATGCGTCGTGTCTGATGTGTTATACGTGAAACGTCACCGCGGAGACAAGAGCAGATAATATACTTGCTACTACATCAAATAGATTTCTGTGGTGATTTCCAGCAGGATTTTCATGATACATCTACGGACGAGCTTATTAGTGTGTCATTAGGGACGGGCGAAAGTTGCTCCTGACCCCTGTGCGCACAACGTCTGAAAATCAGGGCTCTTTACGCAGGACTGTGAGCTGTGTCTGTGTTAGTTCCCAAGCCACGCAGAGCCGCAGTATGAGGCGGAAAGAGGCGCATGCGGCTCCGGAGCCGCGAGTTGCCGACCCCTGAAATAGAGCCACTGCACGTAAGCTCGACATCAATGAATCCAACTTGGTCAATGTAAAAAGACAACAAAAGTTTTCAGAGGAAATAAAAGCAAATTTTCCGTGTTGGTGCAGCTTTATTTTCTAAACCTGCAGATGTGTTCATCCCGTGTTGATGTCGTGTTGGTGCCAATTTTCAGGCACAGTTTAAAAAAAAGCGTGTCGGTGCACCGTCTTTCTGTGTAAATATCTCATGTTACAATATGAAAACCTGCGGCTTTTATTCAGGTGCGGCTTATATATGTACAAAATTGATTTTCTCTTCAAATTTAGCTGGTGCGGCTTATATTCAGGTGCGCTCTGTAGTCCGAAATTTACGGTATGCTACTCAAAAACACCACTCCATGCATTTTCAGCCAAAAAAATGATAATGGATGTTTTATTGCTCTAAAGCACATGCATCTTTACATACAGCGAGCTTGTCTTTTCACAGATATAACACTTTACTTGGCCTGGCCTGCTGATCCCCATGGAGATGTCTCATGTAGTGCTGTTTTAAAAATACACTGGATATTGAATATTTTCCAAAGAAATCAATTATTGTTTAAGTACAATAACTGTTACTGTGCTTGCTGTTAGTTTTCCACTTGTTTTAAGCCAATATCTGTTATTGATTCAAGTAGAATTTGTGAGGACTGGTGGAATAAAACCTTTAGTCGACGAAAGAAATTCTTGGTTGACTAAAGGCATGTCCTGCTGATCAGGTAATCAACGAAAAAGAGGGTGTGGTAAAAACTCTCAAAAGTGTTACGTTTCTCTTTATATCTGACCCAAACTGCACTCACAAGACTACACCTGCACTAGCATAAACAACTCTTAATGCAGAAAAGAAGTAGTAGGAAACAACATATTTATACCACAGATTAAACTTGTGAATCATGAGTTTAATCTGCCTTTTTATATATAAATACCAAAAAATACCAAATCTTCATAATTTACTTGCTTCTCCTTTCTGCTGTTGTCCCATATAAATCTAAGTAAAATGATAAGTTGACAAAGTTAATACAAAACACCATCAATCGACTAAACATCTAAGGGGACTACAACCCTAAAAACCTCTGCTTAAGCTTATACCGAGCTTTGAACAGGACTGAAACTGGCTACAGTATTTGTCATGTAGTGTTTAACTGGGATGGGGAAGGACGCATGCCTGTTGTTAATCTGCAGGTGTGGTTGGATAAATACAGTAGGATAATGGATATACCTTGAATTATAATAATCATAGTAATAAAAATGTTCAACATCTCTCACTGTTTATTGAAACAGCACTCATGTGACTAATTGACAGGAGGTACTGCTGCTGCAGGGAATTGTGGATAATGAAGTCCAGCAGCTGAAGGAGAGTGAGGTAGAGATAAAACAAGCCCTGGATGTAGCCAGTCACAGAGCAGAGGAACTGGAGAACCAACTGGCCCTCAAAGACCAGCTGATCCTGGACCAGAAGAGGCTCCTGGAGGACTGCAAGGCTCTTAGCAGGTCAGGGAAGGGGAAGCTTTAGTACTGGGTTAGACGTGGGTTAGACCTGGGTTAGACCTGAGTTAGACCTGGGTTAGACCTGGGTTAGACCTGGGTTAGACGTGGGTTAGACCTGGGTTAGACCTGGGTTAGACCTGGGTTAGACCTGTGTTAGACCTGTGTTAGACCTGGGTTAGACCTGGGTTAGACCTGGGTTAGACGTGGGTTAGACCTTTGTTAGACCTGGGTTAGACCTGGGTTAGACGTGGGTTAGACCTGGGTTAGACGTGGGTTAGACGTGGGTTAGACGTGGGTTAGACGTGGGTTAGACCTGGGTTAGACGTGAGTTAGACGTGAGTTAGACGTGGGTTAGACCCGGGTTAGACCCGGGTTAGACCCGGGTTAGACCCGGGTTAGACCCGGGTTAGACCCGGGTTAGACCCGGGTTAGACCTGGGTTAGACCTGGGTTAGACCTTGGTTAAACCTGGGTTAGACGTGGGTTAGACGTGGGTTAGACGTGGGTTAGACCTGGGTTAGACGTGAGTTAGACGTGGGTTAGACGTGGGTTAGACGTGGGTTAGACGTGGGTTAGACGTGGGTTAGACCCGGGTTAGACCCGGGTTAGACCCGGGTTAGACCCGGGTTAGACCTGGGTTAGACCTTGGTTAAACCTGGGTTAGACCTGGGTTAGACCTGGGTTAGACCTTGGTTAAACCTGGGTTAGACCTGGGTTAGACGTGGGTTAGACCTGAGTTAGACCTGGGTTAGACCTGAGTTAGACCTGGGTTAGACCTGGGTTAGACGTGGGTTAGACGTGGGTTAGACGTGGGTTAGACGTGAGTTAGACGTGGGTTAGACCCGGGTTAGACCCGGGTTAGACCCGGGTTAGACGTGGGTTAGACGTGGGTTAGACGTGGGTTAGACCTGGGTTAGACCTGGGTTAGACCCGGGTTAGACCCGGGTTAGACCCGGGTTAGACCCGGGTTAGACGTGGGTTAGACCCGGGTTAGACCCGGGTTAGACCCAGGTCAGACCCGGGTCTAACCCGGGTCTAACCCGGGTCTAACCCGGGTCTAACCCGGGTCTAACCCGGGTTTACTCCAGAAAATACAGGGAAAAAGGAAGACTTGAAAGTTGATAGATCCCCACTGAGACAGGTCCCTTTTTCTGCATTGATCAACATTTATCAGAGAATTTTTCAATTTTTTTGGCTGTTTTTTTTGGTGATTTGTAACTTTTCTATGATACATTTTTTGAGGTGAACATAACGACAACCTATTGCCGTAGCATAACATGTCCAGGCAATAGTGCATCTGGAAATATTTTCATGCCAGGCCGAAGTACACCCCCTGCCTGGACTTTACCCGGAGTTAACTGGGCCTAGGTATGATTAGAGCCGGGTGTATTTTGACCTAGGCCAGTTTATACTTTGGGTTGGTCAATTCATACCCTCTGGTTTAGTCCTGGTGTAACCCTTTTTCTCCTCAGTTCCCAACGGTCTGTCTTTGAGTTGTGGTTTAGTTCTGGTTTAAATCCTGGTTTAAAACCTTGTTTAATCCCTTTTCTCCTTAGGCTTCTGAGTCTTGGTTTAGTCCTGTTTTAGTCCTGGTTTAGTCCTATTTAGTTCCTCGGTTTTGTCCTGATTTAGTTCTGGTTTTAGTGCTGGTTTAATCCCTTTTCTCCTCAGGTCCGAGCTGTCTGCCTCAGTTTATTCCTGGTTTTATTCACAATTTAGTCCTGATTCAGTCCTGGTTTAGTTCTGGGTTGGCCTGGTTTAGTCCCGGTTTAGTCCCAGTTTAGTCCAGTTTTAACCCTTGATTATTTCTGGACAGTCCTGGTTTAGTCCTGGTTTAGTCCTGGTTTAGTCCTGGTTTAGTCCTGGTTTATTCCTGGTTTAATCCTGGTTTAATCCTGGTTTTAATCCCTTTTCTGCTCAGGTCCCAGCTGTCGGCATCTGAGTCCCGGTGTGTTGCGCTCAGGTCCATCACCCAGAGCCTCCAGACTGAGCTCCTTCATCTCTACAGCCAGATCCAAATCCAGTCGAAACAGGGCCAAGACCAGGATCATAAGCAGGACTGGGGCTACAGCAGGTCTGTATGCTCATAGTCTAGAAAGCACAAATTATTTTGAGATTATCATTTCAACATCATCATGTGTGTTCTCTTCAGGCCCCAGCCCTCGGCTTCTGTCAACATCGCTAACAGTGCTAACGCCAAGCTGCAGCCTCTGTACTCTCCTCCCATCGAGTCTCCACTAACTGTGGGCTCCTTCCTCGAACGGGAAGCACGGCGACTGTTTGGTCCAGCCAATCAGAGCCCAGAAACAAAAGAAACAACCAATCACAGCCTAGAGGAGGAAGTAGAGAGTCATGTCACATTTGAGTCAAAAGAAGCCAATCACAGTGTGGTATCTGAGGGAACAGCCAATGACAATCCAGTGGGGGCAGGACAAGAAGAGAAGCCAACCAATGCCCCACAAAAAGAGCAACAAGCCCATCCTAGTCGACAATCAGAGCAAGCAGCCAATCACAGTTCAGAGGAGGCGGGGCTAGAGGAGGAAGCAGAGGAAGTACAGGAAGAAATGCTATTGGCTGCAAGTCCACCAAACCAACCTCAGAACTGGGCTGCAATTGGTCGAAACAGCAGACCAGGACCCGCCCACAGTGACCTCACGCTGGCAGTTCGACAGCGGAGACTGGAGCTTAGTCTCATGGACTACAACGAGTCTTGACCAGACTGACTGGGATCTGGGTTGGTCTCGATCAGGGAATCCAAAGAGTGAACAAAAATATTGACAAACAGGACAAAAACTGGACTGATCTAAGACTATATCAGGTCTAACGCCATCTCCAATACAGATTAGGAAAAGGTAGGAAATCTAGGACTAAAACTGGACTCAGTTCTCATTGACAACACTAGGAATTAACCAGGTTTAAACCAGATTTAAACCAGGACTGACAAAACCAGCTGCTAAGTTACATGGAAAGTGCCTTAAACGTCTTTTTTGTCTCAAACCAAAACCTTTGAATGAACCAGGTATTAAAAATGTCCGCACAACCTCATGATGCTTAAACTCTGTTATCCTTGGGTTAACATGGAATGTTTTTGTCTGAAGAATCAGTCATTTTAACACATGGCGTACTGACAGATTGTTTTCCGTCTTAGTGCACAAATGCCCACCATCTCTGGAAATACGTTTTAGTCCAGGTCTAGTTACAATGGGACGGTGTTATAGCATAGTTAAAATAGCAAAACAATTTGCACAAGATGTCTCTTTCAGTACGGAAATATAATCAGGGATCATTTTAGCCCAAATAATACAGGTGACAGTTTTCTTCAGTAGATGGAGTTACCCACCTAGAATTAAAAAAAAAAAAAAAAAAAAAACTAAAAGAGAACAGAGCCAATAACTATTTAAAAAAAAAAAAAAAAAAATCTTACAAAAATAACGCACCAATCAGAAGTGTTATTTGTTGGGAATTTGTTGGAATTTTTGTCTGTTTATTTTTAGCAAAACTCCAGTTCATTTTGGGTGTTTACAATGCTGCTGCTCACTGTATCTTGTTGTTTCTCACTGAAGTTTCTAACTTTCACTGTCCCGTGTTAAACTGTGAAAATAAAAAGAACTCCGCTCTAGCACATGTCTGGTGATTTACATGTTTTCATCATTTGTGAAAAAACATTTGTAGAATCAGGGGAGAAGAAGTTCGACAATGTCCTCCAGAAGTCCATGTCAGTCTTGGACCACATCTGGGAATTGGGACAGAAGAGCAGATGTCTAAGCTGGACAATGAGTGTTACTGCCCCCTGCTGGATGTGTGCACTGTGGAGAGATTTGTCCTACCTGCTGCTGTCACACTGTTCAGAATGTTCTCTGCAGTGTGATCCTTATATTGTATTACACTGTAGACACTTTCACACACTCACTCTGTCCCCATCTCACAGAAAGTTCTATGTTAAAACTTAAAGGAGAACTGAAATCCAACTGGGGAGCCAAGCCATCAAAAGGAAAGCACCTGAAAGCCACTATTGAAATGCAAAAAAAAGCCCTTCCCCTTCCCTGTGATGCCCCTGCTGGGCTCCAGTCACTAGCCCCGCCCCTGATCCATGTGTTTTAACATAATAACTATCTGATAATCCAGCAGAGCTATTATGAGGGAACATCACATACGCCACAGATTAGGTCTGAGATGCATAATGTATAGGAAAAAGCAAACGGACTAAAGGTGAACATGAGTTTAGTTGTGCTACACTTTGCATAATATCTAACATTGGAACCTACTTGAATTTATTCTCCAGAGTAAAGTTTAAGAGTCATTATGATTAATTATCTAACAGTCACTGGGTGAAATTCACATCTAGTTGTAACTAGCTGGAAAATCCTTAGACCCTCCTTCTTGGCAAGGAAAAACTCAAAAAACCCTGTGGGGAAAAAAGAAATCTCAAAGAAAACCACACTGAAAGAGAGATCCACTCTCATGAGCAGGGGTAGGCTAATGCACATCCATCATTTGCAGATCAAGTTCAAGTTTGTAGAATGCAGCACTGCATGGAAAAAATGTTGTGACATTACAGAAGCTTTATTAAAACAAAGCCACAGCGAATGCATGTATATATATGTGTGTGTACAGAGTTTTGTGTTTTGCCTCATCACTGTAATGAGTTTAATGACATTTGAGAAGTCCAGCTGGAACCAAAACACTCCAATTGTAATTGGAAAGAAGAAACACAATTCTAGCAATTCCCAAAGTTTTAATGAGCCATCTTAAAAACTAAATGAAGGCCTTTTCAAAGCTGGTAGATTCCTTTATTTTTTTTCTTAAATTTATCTTAGTTTTTTTAACAGGAGATGCGAATGCTGCATAATTTCTCTTCTTTTTCTTTACAAGTTCATTTGAAATAACAGTTTTGTCATTCACAAAATGAAACTTCTGTTTCACAACTGTCACTGGAGGAAAACTTCAGAAAAGTTCAGCCATTCACGTCTTTTTATGTGACTCAAAAGAACTCAAACTGTGCCTTGTGTCCCCAACCTCAGCCTTGAAGATCAGCACAAGGCCAGAAGCTCGACTCTAGAGACGAGCTGTGGCCAGAGAGATGGCGAGCTGTGTGCAGAGACTACAGCCATGTGTGGTCAGAGAGAGAGGAACAGGTGACGGAAACAGTTTAACTGAACAGCTCATCTTGTGACTAAAGATCATATTGGATATGGACAAACTGAACTAAACAACAATGCTCCTCAAAAGTGAACTGTTGAATTTGTCTCCATCTTAATCAACAAACTAAAGGAACTGACTTCATTTACACCAAGAGCCTCAAAGGGCAAGATGTAATGTAAAATACATCCAACTACTTTCAACTTGTTAATTAACTGTTCCTGAATTAATTAGTTACTCAAGTTACAAATATTGCAAATTTTTTTCTTTTGTTTCTATAGATGTAAAAAATATGGCTGTGTAACTGTGTATCTCTTGATAAATTTAAGAGAGTCATACCTTGGGCCTTGAGTTTGACACATATGATCTACACAAACTGTGTTTGGATCAACACTTAACAACAGTTAACCTTTCTCTGCATGTTCTGTTTGTGATGAAGTTTGATTAATAAATAATCAAAAGGAGAAAGTGTAATGGAAATGTATCTGTATTCATGTTGTGAAGAAAGTATTCTTGTCATATGTTTGTGTAAATGCATTTGATCTGTGACTGAACATTGGCATGTGTGAAGGGTCTGTCCCAATATTACAGAAAACTCTATGTTTTACCTGTAAAAACTGCCCCTGCTGCTTTTAAAGAGAACTATTATAATGAAATGTATGATTTCAGTGCTAAAGCATTAAAACAGTGTTCAAACCAATATATGAATTCACTGTTTTGATATATACCTGCAGTGCACCTAAGAAGCTTTATTCAAACTAATATATGCATTCAGTGTTTTGATATATATGTGTGATGCAGAAGAAACTTTATTACTGGATATACCCTTCAATATGTATGTAGCTTTGTAATTCTGGTATAAATGCTGAGAGATATAAGGGTCAGTTAAATAAAATAAATTATGCAGGCGCTGTGAGAATAAAGTCGTAGTATTTCGACATTAAAGACGTAATACTACGAGAATAAAGTCATAGTACTACGAGAATAAAGTCGTATTTTTATGAGAATATAGTCTGCTGTGCATGAATGAGTGACCAGTGCGTTATGAAGAATTTGGAGCATTTTGTTCAGATAAAGCAATTTCCTCCAAATCTGTTTGGTTCCTCCGACTAAACAAACTGAAATACTTGCAGTGTCACTTCAAAGTACTTATACTGATGATACTGCGGTGATGGTGGGATAAAAGACACAGTATTTCATGGTGCATTGTCATGATGTCTGTTTGTTGCTACCCTCCTGTACTCTCTACACTCCTCACCTGTCTGTCTGGAGCTGGGCGGAGTCTCTGACTCCCTCTGCTCACACCTGGAGCTCATCAGCGCAATCACCCTCACCTGCTGTGGGTATAAGACTCGGCAGACTACACTCGGAGCCAGACCGTCCACGTGTAAAACGTGAATGTTCCAGCTCTGTTTTTGCATCCCTGTTACCCGTCTGCTTGCTCTCATTTTGGATTTTGCCACTTTTCCAGATTCCTGATTCCTGTTTTTCAGAGCATAAAAAGAAACGTGTGTTTGTATATTTACAATAGAACACAAGTTAATTCATTTTTACAGACAGTTCACAATGTGGTTTCATGTCCTGAGAAGAATAAAAACACTTCAGAAAAAAATCTTGACCAAGGCTTTCATAATTCATGCATCAGAGGGTTAACTGACTCTTATACTCCGTCGTAGAGAGAGACTTTCTTGGGACGCTGCTCGTCTGTGGTCAGTTCAGGTCTGGACTCTGTCCTGTCCATGTCTGTTGTAGCAAATAATACATATTTTTGTTTTCACAAGGCACCAGTCTTCGCAAATAGATTATTATTCATCAAGAGCGTTATTATTTTTCCAATAGCATCACGGGCTCTTGATTGGTCAGCTGCGCGTGAGGGGGGTGGGATCTATATGACGTATGCGGAAATATCTCCACGTGAGTTCCGCAGTCCTCGGAGTAGTTTGTGCACGATTGAACAAGGTTTTATGTGACTGTTGCGTTATTATAATGTATTATAATGTATGTGCTCCGCTGCTGTGAACTGTAGCAACTGTCAGCGCGAGGACACTTCACCAGAGGCGCGTGAGCCAACGTAAACCTGCGCACGTGAGCACCGGGCTGTGCGCGTGGAGCCTGTGTCAAGGTAAAGACGTTTAGCAATTTATTATTATTACACAGACTACGAGTAGAAGCTTATTAAAACTGCTACTGCTTTCTAAATATTATTAAGGAGACTACTACTCTAAACTCTTACATTTGGTATTTTTATTTTACTACTGTTATTACAACGAAAGGCTAGTCCAAAAGGAGAGTATACAGGGTGAAGTACTACTACTAGTACTACTACAACCATACAAAATGAAAGAACCAACTACTAGTACTACCACGGCAAATAATCATTGACTACGCATGATGAAGTATTACAACTGCAACTACTGTCTAATTACTACTTTTACTACTTTTTGACACCTTGGCTTGGTGATGTTTTTCTCTAATATGTCCAACTTTTGTCTCACTGTTTCTGCCCCACAAAGTATGCATGATATTAGGCCCTGGGGGATTTTGCCTGAAAATTCTCAAAAAAAAAGATTATTTTCATTTGATTATTTATTTATTTATTTTTCCTCTCCACTAAAAAATGTTCTGAAAACTACAGAAAATGGTCTAAACTGAAGAGATTGTGGTCATATTTAACCAGTTGGCCGTTGGGGGAAGTATTTTAATGAATGAGATAAAATAAAGTATTGCATTAAACATGCAGCCCCAACATTTAATTTTATGCCACTGATTTCAGAGCGGTCAGCGCTGAATGGCCCTGTGCTGATTTTGGTCCCTGTGACTGAACTGAACTGTTTTTCTTGCATTTTCAATGCAATTTCCAATGGAAGATGGTGGGGAACATAAAAAAAATTCCAAACAAATAGATTTGAACTTCAAATTTGATTAATTGACATGTTTTATGTATTTATTTATTTATTTTGCACAGCCCTATATGATATTAAAACTTGTAAAAGACATTATACAGATTTACTGGATTATGAAATATGATGAAATTATGATATTCTGAAAATGCCCAATTTGGTTATTTCCTCTGCAAAACAACTACTATATAACTCTGTAAGTGCATATGACAAAATTTGAGATGTGCCCTCATTGAAAACATGACTGAAGGGGTTTTAGATGTCATCCAGGCATGTTTGAGTATTTTATCAATCTCTCCCAGGCCCTATTCAGATCTGTCCAGTGTTCAGCCCCCAAGCCTGTGCCACTCATGCTCCCACAAGACATTTCTCCATAAATATATACAAAAGGTTGATACAAAACTGTACACAGCAACTTCACAAGCCTGATGGGATGTGCCGTCGTTTCATTAGTGGGATCCATGCTGATTGTGTCGTGGTCGTGCTCTGAAAGACTCAGAGCATCAAAAACAAAAATAAAACTTGTTAAACTTGTTAACATGTTGTTTTCTGTGAATATAGCATTTTCAAAGGTAACCTGGTGATCTAAATATGTTATGTGTTAGCAGTTAATACCTCATAGAAGTAAAATACCCCCTCTTTAAATGTAATCACGTTAACTGTTTTGTGAAATGAGTATTCTAACCTGTCATATGCATTTAATGTAAAAGGCAGCAGAGACAGAATGAGAAACAATAAATGAGTAAATAAATTCTAGTAAATGGTGTATGTTGTTTACAGATGTCACCAGAGGATAATCTTTGTCTGAACATCTCCACTGAACCGATCTCAAGCCAGGACTGGAGCAGGATTCAGAGGAAGAGACCAGGATCTACCCAGGACAAGTGGACTCTGGTCAGTAATTTTCAGTGTAAACCAAACTGCTTATAAGGTCTGTACAATTAATCACAATCAAACTGCAATTTAAACTGACAGTTGTCAAACCACAAAGTTTGTCTGCTGAGCATTTATACACTTTGGATCACACATAAAAAATTATTTTTCTCATCATCGCCAACATTTTTTTGTTAAAATGAAGGTGTAGAAAGCTGCAGTAGGAGCTGGGGACAAAAATACACTATATCTCAAATGAAAATCTTGTTGACCACCCACATTTCAAATTTGAGGTCAATACCTGTAAAAACGAGAGTTTTACACTCATTTTATCAAGTCCAGGCCTCTCCAAATCTATCCAAATGAAGACATTTGGAGAACGTTTGGAAGAAATGCAATAACTTTTGAAAGTTTCAACCACAGACATCAGTGAGGCTCAACTGAAAACTCACACTGAGAGGAATCTGTATCTGCAGCTGCTCTATTACTGTACATTTATATATAATATCAAAACACAATATATAATGTATATTTGTATATAAAATACAGTCAAAACAAGTGGTATGGGTCAAAACAAATATATATTTACAAACACACACACTTCAAAATGTAAAGAAACACACTGGAAATTTGTCTCGATTTGAGTGCATTTTCACAGCTTTTTTACATCTTACCTTAATATTTGCCAATAGAACAAGGAGTTTTTTTGTCTTATTTCAAGTGAAGTAGCATTTGTCTCATTTCAGATGAGAAAATGCTTTTTTATTTTTTATTTTATTTTAAGTAAAACAAAACATTTTGTGCTTCTTCTATTGGCAAATCTTATTTTAAGATTTAAACTAAAATGTACTTAAATGAAGACAAGTACTACTTCATTTGAGCAATTATTAATTTATTATGTTATTTAAGATTGGATTTTTTGTTTAGGAATGCATTTTCCTCTCAAATGTTCTTGCTTCCAGGTTAAATTATGCACTGTGAATGGATTAGTGATTTGAAATGATAAATCTCTATAATAAAAATCTCAATACAATGAACAAAACACAATTCGATGTTATTTTTGAAATGGTGCCACCTTAAAGCTTGTACCAGCTGCACTGAAAGCTGATATTTTTAGCTTAGTTGTCACAGCTTCACTCCTCAGTGAAATAGCTCTTTTTTATATCCAAATGAGCCTTTAGTTGTATACTGTACAGATTACTTGCTCACTATCATGTGCTTCTGTTGGCACATAAAGGCTGGTTTATAGTCCATCATCAAATCAACATGTACAACTCCCCGACGTACCTGAGCTGATCTGAAAGCTCTGTATATATGTGCACCTCAGCCAAAAAAGTTACTAAGTTACTAAGTCACTCCCCCTTCAGAGCACTATCATAACACAGTCAGCGTGCGTTCCACTAATGAAATTACTGCACATCGCATCAGGTTTGTCAACTTGCTGTGTACAAGTTTGTAACATTCTTTTGTATATTTATGAAGAATTGGATCGATCTTGCATAATACCCCCTCTTTAAACGTTAAACGAATTTTCTTGTTGAATTATTTGTTTTTGTATTTATTTATTTTTTCTGGTTTGTTTAGAAAAGGCAACGGCGTCTCCAACGACAATCAGCATCGCTCCATGTAATCACACCAGAAGTCATCCCTGAACTTCCTCCAGCAAAGGTCAGAGGTCACCTGTTTTCTCTGCGTATTATGGTGTGATATAGTGCTTTTTGGACTGTCAGATTTGATTTTTGTTTATTATGTTATTTTTTTCACTGCTTTCACTCATTCGTGGCAAGTTACGACGAGGGCTACAAGATTAATAGCAGCCATTCAAATTGTAATTTAATTTGCGATTGAAATGAGCAATTTTTTAAAGCGCCATAATTTCCTCCACAAAGAACTAAATCTCCTGTCTTATTCTGCATTAAAGCTGCTAACCCTGTCGTTCGGATGTGTACAAACATGTTCTGAGAGGTGATTCTTTGATCATACATCTGTCTAAAATACTATGACAGATCATATTTCAGAGTTTTTCAGTTCTTCTGGATGCACTTTGAAATTTTATTAACGTGACAACACTACTTAAAACTCTATTTTGATATTAAGGGATAGATTCAATACCAGTACCACAATTGTTTTAAATGGTAGTACTTTCTTTTATATTACCATGTGGCCTTATAGCTGTGCCATCCCTCAGTCGTCCATGTAGGTTCCATAGTGGTCCAGGGGTATGTACCAGTCTATTTAGTCTTCTTTTACTTTAGTTTTCTGATGATGATTCTTCAGGGTGTGTTTAAAATGCGATCTAGATAACTCTACTAGTCACTCACTCATGTCATTGTGAGTGATGTGTCTTGCCCCAGGGATGGTATGGGTTACAAACTGCCCACCTTGGTCTTGTAAGATTTGTAATATGTCTTCTGATGGTTTAGGCCCCGCCCCCTGATGACAGCACCTCTACAAAACCACAGAAGCGGAGGAAGAAGGAAGGAGGAGACAAGGATGCAGGAAGTGAGGACATGGGAAGCGAGGATAAACCGGTTAAAATCAGAAAGAAAAAGCTGAAGGACAGATTGGTGAAGGACAAAAAGGAGGGAGTTGTAGCAGACGAGGACACAGGCAAAGGCAGAGGAGATGACACAGGAGACGAGAAGGAAGGAGACAACGAGACAACCAAAGGATCCTTCAAGACATCCTCCCTGTTCAAGCACAACCCCGAGATCCCCGTCATACAAAGGTCAGATACACTTTCAGGCAAAATTTTAAACTGAAATAAATACTTTTTCATAAAATACAAAAATCTCTTGCCTCCTCTCTCCTTGGTTGCTCTCTTCTTGTTTCCTCTCTCCTCGGTTGCCCTCTCCTTGGTTGCCCTCTCCTTGGTTGCTCTCTTCTTGTTTCCTCTCTTCTTGTTTCCTCTCTCCTTGGTTGCCCTCTCCTTGTTTCCTCTCTCCTGGTTTCCTCTCTCCTTGGTTTCCTCTCTCCTTGGTTTCCTCTCTCCTTGGTTTCCTCTCTCCTTGGTTTCCTCTCTCCTTGGTTGCCCTCTCCTTGGTTGCCCTCTCCTTGGTTGCTCTCTCCTTGTTTCCTCTCTCCTTGGTTTCCTCTCTCCTTGTTTCCTCTCTCCTTGGTTGCCCTCTCCTTGTTTCCTCTCTCCTTGTTTCCTCTCTCCTTGGTTTCCTCTCTCCTTGTTTCCTCTCTCCTTGGTTGCCCTCTCCGTGGTTGCCCTCTCCTTGGTTGCTCTCTTCTTGTTTCTTCTCTCCTTGGTTGCTCTCTTCTGGTTTCTTCTCTCCTTGGTTGCCCTCTCCTTGGTTGCCCTCTCCTTGTTTCCTCTCTCCTTGTTTCCTCTCTCCTTGTTTCCTCTCTCCTTGTTTCCTCTCTCCTTGTTTCCTCTCTCCTTGTTTCCTCTCTCCTTGTTTCCTCTCTCCTTGGTTGCCCTCTCCGTGGTTGCCCACTCCTTGGTTGCCCTCTCCTTGTTTCCTCTCTTCTTGTTTCCTCTCTCCTTGGTTGCCCTCTCCTTGGTTGCCCTCTCCTTGGTTGCCCTCTCCTTGGTTGCCCTCTCCTTGGTTGCCCTCTCCGTGGTTGCCCTCTCCGTGGTTGCCCTCTCCGTGGTTGCCCTCTCCGTGGTTGCCCTCTCCGTGGTTGCCCTCTCCTTGTTTCTTCTCTCCTTGGTTGCCCTCTCCTTGTTTCCTCTCTCCTTGTTTCCTCTCTCCTTGTTTCCTCTCTCCTTGTTGCCCCTCTCCTTGTTGCCCCTCTCCTTGTTTCCTCTCTCCTTGTTTCCTCTCTCCTTGTTTGCCCTCTCCGTGGTTGCCCTCTCCGTGGTTGCCCTCTCCGTGGTTGCCCTCTCCGTGGTTGCCCTCTCCGTGGTTGCCCTCTCCGTGGTTGCCCTCTCCTTGTTTCTTCTCTCCTTGGTTGCCCTCTCCTTGTTTCCTCTCTCCTTGGTTGCCCTCTCCTTGGTTGCCCTCTCCTTGGTTGCCCTCTCCGTGGTTGCCCTCTCCGTGGTTGCCCTCTCCGTGGTTGCCCTCTCCGTGGTTGCCCTCTCCGTGGTTGCCCTCTCCGTGGTTGCCCTCTCCGTGGTTGCCCTCTCCTTGTTTCTTCTCTCCTTGGTTGCCCTCTCCTTGTTTCCTCTCTCCTTGGTTGCTGTTTTTGCTCTCTCCACCCTTGTCTTCTCCTCTCTCTTCTCCTCTCCTCTCTCATGGTCTCATTTCTCCTTGCATCCTTTCCCCTTGTCTTCTCTCTCCTTGGTTCCTCTCTCTGCGTCTCCTGTCCTTGTCTTCTCAGATCGTCTGTGTCTCAGTTGAAGGAGGAAGTCTTCAGTAGTTCATCTTTTGAGGATCTGGACCTTCATCCCCATCTGGTAACACGCCGTTTTCGCTCTGATCAGCTCATTTAAACACTCATCTGCTCTGATTGGCTAATTGTAACATACTTCTCCCGTGATTATTACAGGTAGCAACGCTGAATAAAGTCCTGAATGTGTCCACTATGACCAGGTCTGAACCAGGATTTGTTTGTTTTTGTCCATTTCTTGTTCTTTTTTCATCTCATTTCCTGTCCCTCAGTGTGCAGCAGAGGACTATCCCGTTGCTGATGTCGGGGCGAGATGCTGTGGTCAGGTCCCAGACAGGATCAGGTTAGTACCTGAGCTAAACCAAGAACTAAACCCAAGGATCTAAACCGGGGACTAATCCACAGATCTAAACCAGGGACTGACCCAGGGACGACTGACTACTGTTTCATCTGGGAGGCTGAGCTTTAGTATAAATTCTTGTGCTCCCCATGACACTGTAAATGTGTATGCTCTGTGTGGTGCAGGAAAGACCCTGTCATATGCCGTCCCCCTGGTACAGAGTCTTCAGTCTCGTCAGTCCAAAGTCCACCGGTCCCAGGGCCCTTTGGCTCTCATCTTGGTCCCCACCAGAGAGGTAACTACTACTTCTAAACTACCCAAACATACAAATACTGACCAGATTTAATCTGTTTTCAAACCTTGCCTCAGATTATTTATACATTCATCTATAGATAAAAAAGAGATGGATTGGTCAGATGCAAAGGACAAATTAAAAACACATTGAAGTGTGCCTTAAAAATGCATTATGTAACCTTTCCGGTTGGTTTCTGGTGTTCTGCTTGTTATTGCTGTGCCCTGAATGTTCCACAATATACCATTAAACTCATTTGTCTTGCAGTTATTTCATTATAGTTGGCTTTTTTTTTTTTGCTCAAAACTCCTTTGCCCAAATTTGACCTAAAACTTGTCCTGCTTGGCCCCATGGAGGTGGAGACATTTAACATTATACTGTGGAACATTCTAGCTCATATCAATAACATCTCCACAAACAAATGGTCTGAAAATGTAGTGCACCTTTTAACCATAACTTTTATGCTAAACCTTTGGCCTGTTTGCAGTTGGCTCTTCAGACCTTCCACACTTTGCAGAAGCTTCTAAAGGTGAGAATGGAAAAAGCATAAAGTGGTTTCATTAACGGTATGTGTTAATAACGGACAGAACTATGACATGATGCGCCGCGTACAACAATTGGATCAATACAATGCAATACAATATTAGTCACATGATTTTTAATTTGTTTATTTTTTATATGATGTATTGCAGATGTATTTTTATGTGTCGATTAACTGAATCAGACACACATATATTTGATTATATTTTTGCACGATATTGCACAATTTTTTTGCAGCAGTACTACAAAGTTAAAACTGGCCAGACCCATTCTGCAATCTTCTTTTCAGAGTGGTTAAACATATTATAATTGTTTCCCTTCACCATTTAATCAGACCAAATTGGATTAGGTGTGATTCATGCATGTTTGAGCAATCTTTAATAACTTATTTTCAAAATGCGATATTGCAGATCAACCCCCGTTTTCACCACCACTGGTCTGTACTAACTTTGTTCTTCTATTTTATTTTCGGTGATACTTGTAGGCATAGTAATTTTGTTATAAATTTAAAAAAAAAAGTCCGCTAGGAGCTGCTGACAATTTCATTTTTTTGTTGTGATGTTTTATTTCTTATATAAAGTCATTTTATGATTAATATTGCGATTAAAAATGTCCAAGTTACATCGATTATAACTATATAGCAGATACAAGCACAATAGCCCTTCTTTAAAAGGCCCATATTTAGCTTTTTTGTGGTCTACTTATATAATGTTGTTTCCTCATCAAAACATGGAGTTGTGGATTTATGTCACTCACACGTTTTTGCTCCGCTGTGATTTTAAACTTGATACACCTTCACTAGAATCATTGCCAGTGGAATTGCCAGTCTCTACTTAACAAAAGGTAAAAGGAAGCTGTTAATTTATTTTACCACTACATGACATCAAAAGGTGGAACAGAGCATTTTGAGCTTTGGGGATATAGTCCTCAAACATCTGTGAATGAAACAAAACACAACTCCAGGTATATTTTTGTTGAGGTATAACATGGGTTAAAGCTCACAAGAGTAAATTTCACGTAATATAGGACCTTTTTAAAGTGTTCTCTAGCTGAATATGTTGACTCCAAGTCTTTGAGCAGCTTTAGCTCAAAGTGTCCTCCACACAAAGATGCATAACTTTCCAGAGCTTGAGCGAGGCGTAACCCTCTCATGCCCACGCCAAATGTAAAGACGGAGGATCAAATCTCGTGAGATCGGTTTTCCCGCGTGTGTAGTCTCATGGTAGTTTGGTCTTGCAAGATCTCGTGGTCTGAGAACTTGTTCCATTCCTAATCAATAACTGTACATTTGTGTTCAGCCATTCATGTGGATTGTGCCTGGAGTGCTGATGGGGGGAGAGAAGAGGAAGGCGGAGAAGGCCAGGTCTGGATCATTTCTGTTTTTTGTTGTGTTTTTTTTTCTTTTAGAGGGGGTATTATGTACAATTGTTGTTATTGTTTTAAGCTTTCTACATTGTTACTTTGTTCCCTTATCAAAACCATGCCTGAAGAGGTTTTAGATGTCATCCCTGCATGTTTCAGTAATCTAGTGATCTCTCCCAAGCCTTATTCAAACCCTCTTTACAGTTAGCAGTTCCATAAATGTACAAAAGCATGATGCGAAACAAATATACCACGACCTGATGCGATATGCAGTAATTTCATTAATGAGATGCTAATTGTGATGTGACAGTGCTCTGAAGGGGGAGTGACTCAGTGCAGAGAGCAAAGAGAGGGCAGACTCAAAAATGAAATTGAAACTTACATATATATTTATAGCATATTTAAATTACAATATTACCTTTTTATTGTTTTGAAAATGTTATGTTTTATGTGTTAGCAGTTAATACCCACAGAAGTAAAATATCTCATCTTTATCAGCAAAATGACATTAAATTCTTTCCATGTGTGTAAATTTCCAGGCTGCGCAAAGGCGTGAACATCCTGGTAGCGACTCCAGGCCGTTTGGTGGATCACATCAAGAACACCCTGAGCCTGGCCTTCAGCTCCCTCTGCTGGCTGGTGCTGGACGAGGCAGACAGGTGAAGTGCACGCAGTACATTTGCATGTTACTTTCATTGGGTTTTGATGTTTATTGTTCATGTGGTGCAGGATGTTGGACCTGGGCTTCGAGAAGGACCTCACGGTGATCATGAACTCTTTAAACTCGTCTGGATCCAAAAGACAGAATGTCCTCCTGTCAGCCACCATATTCCAAGGTACTGCTGTCTACCAGCAGGAGATTTGTTTTGCAGATATGCACTGTTTGTACTGTTATTGGCCTTTAAGCATGCTCCTGAGTGCCTTTTTGCTCAAATTTTACAACTTTAAATACTGACTTCTTCTCACTATCAATCAATTGATATCACTTTATTTGTCCTTGAGGGACAATTTAAGCTTATTGAGCAGTAAAATATAATAATGATACAAAAAGCTCAAAAGTCTGTGCAGTCCAACAGTTAGCGTCATTAGATCCAGTGTCAGAGACAGATATTTCTGTTGGTGTAGAAAGCCTGTTGCATCCATGGATACAGGAAAAACAACTTGACTTCTGTCATTTGTACAGCACAAACTGCACTTTTCAAAATATTAAGTACAAAATTTAAGATAAAATTTTTTTTTTAAGTTTTAAAACTAGCCAGTCAGCCACAAGAGCAGCCAACCACAACTATGGCAAACATGGAAACACGATGGACACCTTGTCCCTAGAGGTGTGTTCCAGTACCGGAAGTGGGACGCTGTCTACTGGCAGTAAGGAAATTACACTGCCTGGATTTAACTAAGCTAATAGGTACGTGCCTCCTATCGAATAATTACTCTATGTTCAGCAACAGTCTGTGCTCAAAGAATGAGATCAGCAGACACCTGAATATACTGAATGACCAGGTTATTCCATCAATGGATTTTTTCTTCCCTGATGGCACGGGCATAATCCAAGATGACAATGCCAGGATTCATCGGGCTCAAATTGTGACAGAGTGGTTCAGGAGCATGAGACGTCATTTTCACACAGAGTCCAGACCTTAACCCCATTGAGAATCTTTGGGATGTGCTGGAGAAGCTTTGTGCAGCGTCAGACTCGACCATCATCAGTGCAACATCTTGGTGAAAAATTTATGCAACACTGGATGGAAATAAATCTTGTGACATTGCAGAAGATTATCAAAACAATGCCACAGCGAACGTGTGATCAAAGCTAAAGGCGGAACAACGAAATATTGGCGTGTGCAATCTTTTTTTTTGGTGGCAACTTTTTTTTTTGGGTAGGCAGTGTATTATTCAATAAGCACCTAATAACTAAAGTTAGCAACTTTGTCCAGCATGTTAACAGACACATGCAATTGCAATGAATGCAATTTGATGGACTTAAAATCCATCCTGAATATGGACTTAAAAACAGCCCTGGAGACCTGGACCCTTAACGTTATGTCTAGGCCTGTCACGATAGCACATTTTGAAGCGTGATGTAGTGCTATACTGCAATAAACAATAATATTAAAACTACTTTGTGCCACTGATACAATAACAATAATGCACTATAATCCTTGTAAACTTGTACATTTTTTGTGTCAATTTTTAAATAGTATCATTAAGAGGCATGAGCTGCAACAAATACATAACAAATTTAACCAATAATTAGCCATAAGCCAAGTCACTTATTTAACCTTTTTAGTGCTCAAATGTTATTGTATTAAAACAAAAATACCCCACAAAGAAATTGTTCACAAACGATTTTGAGCCCCAAAATATATTGTTCCAGCTTTGATATAATAAATGATAAGTCGATGTTATTGTGACAAGCAAGTCACAAAACTGGGGATTTCAAAATTACTTGTTTTTTATGAGACTTAAAAGCGGGCTTTCTAAGCAAGGATTCATCAAACAAGTGTGAATAAAGCAAAATACAACTCCAGGTAGGTTTTTGACAAGAAAACAATGTTATAATAAGGTTATAAGGTCAAAAAAGTCCGTTTTAGTTCATGTGTTCTTTAGTATATGGCCTTCTCTTTGCTGTTAGCTGGTGGTCATGTTTGTTTTGATGGTCATATTCAGGTAGGTTAGATTTCATTGTAGGAAGGAAAAACCATATGAAGGTGAAATTTTTTTCTGGAAAGTGGTCTGCCCCCTGCTTGTTTTTACTTTGTTAATGTCATACGTTGGACATTCAAGGGAATCTGTCTTGTATTTAATCAATCACACGTAATAGCAAAAAAATACCTTAAAAACTGTGAAATATTCTGGAGACAGTCGGTGAACCCCTTCCACCAGAAAATGTATGTAGTACACCTTTTTAAATAATGAAACAAATCTGATATTTCCAAAGTTTAAACCACAAAAATGAGACATATCTGAAGGAATGCTGAAAGAAACATAAATGTGCAAATAATTTCATATTGTCAACATAAACATTTTGTCACTTGAAGAGTAACCAAAACTGGTATTGTTACTTCAATACAAATATGACTCAAGTAGGAATAAAAGTATGCTAGAACAGCACTCTGAAAAGTACAATATCTTTAAAAAGTTACTCAAGTAAATGTTACTGAGCACCACCTCTCAGTGATATAACCTTTTGTGCCTCTTTTGTAGGAGTGATGCGATTGGTCGACGTCTGTTTGAACGATCCAGTCACGATCCAGGTGTCTGACTGCGAGGCTGCCCTTTCTGCTGCTTCGGTCCAATCAGAGAGCTCCCCCAGCACAGCTGTCCAATCAGAGAGCTTCACTGTCCCCGAGGGCCTGAAACAGTTTGTTGTGATTGTCCCCAGTAAAGTCCGCCTCGTCTGCCTTGCTGCGCTCATCCTGGACAAGTGTCAGGTGTGATGGCAAAGATATAGAAATAAATAAATCTGTGCATTATATCTTTACTTACTTAGAGGTAGTACTTGGTGTATAGCATTGAAAAAACGAAAATAAACTTCTTTTGCTTCAGGTTAATCAGAACAAGATGGTGGTGTTTGTGTCCAGTTGTGAGGTGGTCGAGTTCCTCCATCGGCTCCTGTCCTTCGTCCTGAACAAACCCTCCACCAATCAGGCACTGACTTTTCTGCGTCTCCATGGTAACATGAAGCAGGAGGTATGAACTTGTTCTGTTACATGCAGTTCAGTTTGTCACATAAATTACTAATTATTTTCTAAGAATAGTAATCATTAAAAGTGGTTTGAATGTCTTGAAGGTGGAAAAACACTATATAAAAAATGTGACGATTTACCTAAAGTTTTTAATTTACAGATGACAGAGTCTTTGATTGCATTATTTTTAAATGTCCAGTGTATGTGCAGCAAAGCTGAGTTTATTTTATAATATATATTCATTTCCTCATCTCTCTTTTCTCTCGCTCTCCTGCCGCTCACTCAACTCACAGCAACTGGACTCTCTAATATCTAGTATCTCTAATCGGCCAAAGAATTGTACCCTGATAAAAAAAAGATCCAACTTTGTAGTACTGCTACACCAGAGTTAACCCTCGATGTTACCGCCCTCTAATTGAGCTTCATAGTACAAGGCTCTGGTGCAATAAGCTTCGTCTTCAATGCCTACAGTTCCAACCATTATTATTTATATGACTTATTACCATATGCATTACTAGTATTGTTCTGTATTCCAGTTCACACTGTACATTGTGTGTATATTTATTGCAGGAGCGCATGGAGGTGTTCGGACAATTCTCGGAAGCCCGCTCTGGAGTTCTGCTGTGCACGGTGACTATACAATCTACATTTACATGCATGTCAGGAAAACTGAATAATCTAGCCTAGATTTAAACTGATTTGTCAAAATGTAAACCCAGGCACTACGGTTGAGGTGCCGTGGTTTGAATTTCCCAGATCCCAATAACACTCACTACATTTACATGGGCACCTCTGCGCCTAATGGAAATCAGATACCTGCTGCATGCAATAGCACAGTCCGAGTACGAATTGGCTTCTTCAGACAACCATTGTGTTTATGATTATATTTTAATAATAGGATTGTGTTCCTGTGTTCTGAAGAATTGACAAAAAGACTGAACTATGAACTGAAAAACTAGTACAAGAGTCACATTTCAGAACATTTGCAGCCAATTATGATTTTCCAATTGCAATTTAGATTCAGTTGCAATTAATCTTGCAGTCCTACAGGCCTATTGGCATGCATAGACTAGAAGAGGCATTCAACTGCACAAGGTAAGAAATAGCCTGGAAAATATTATACATTCGTTTGGACGTGTACTCACTCGTTTTAGATCAGCAGTTATGACAAACTGTGGTCCCTTCACCACAGACTAGCATATGTTTTATTGATGTGGCTACCTTAAAGCCATAGTATGTAACTTTTAAGACCAAAAATGGACTGGAAGCATTTTTTTTTTCATTTGGTTGTTTTTATTGCACAGAAACTTAAAAAAAGCATTCATCCTTGCTGTGAGCATGCTTACATCTCGACAAACCTGACTCTTATTTGGCCTGGAGGATGACGGCCTCCTGCTTGTTTTCATGGAAATGTCGTATTTTGGCTTTTATATTCTGGAGCAGAGCATAAAACTTAATCTGTCACTGTCGCCCTTCCTTTGACGCTTCGGTAGTTTTCCACATTAAATATGTTTATTTGTGCTGTGGAGACTAAATCACTGAATAACGTGGTTTGTATCAATGTAGCATTTTCTGCCAAAATCATATATGAAGGGATGGTCCCCATGCCCCATAAGTCTCAGGCCTGGTCAAACGTGATCATGCAATCAAATTTCTTTTTTTCAGTGACGTGAAACAAAGGACCTCATTGTTCACCCTCATTTAAATAAAATGAAAGTTGATCTTACCTCAGAGTTTAGTGCTTAGTGCATTGATTCTGTAGAAATCCACAATGTTTCCCTTTCCTTATTATTTTTTTCTATACGTGCAGACCATGCTTGTCCCGATTGGCTAATCCACCCGTCAATCATGCCCATTTAAAAACGGGAAGATTGACCGGTGACTAGACTCACATCTTTGTATAGTATTGAGGAAGTGTGTATTCTGGATCCCAGGCAGGGTTATATGCATGATGGACATTTTATTAGCAATTATAGCTGCAAAGATTTAGTGATAATGCTAAATTATTAGGAGCACCTGAATGTCTCTTAGTCCCCTGTTCGCACAATTTAATTGTTTTGCACACAATTGTGTAAATTTAAACTGTTTGGCTCAGTGCCATGGTCTAACTCTTTGTGTGTTTCAGGACGTTGCAGCTCGAGGGCTGGATCTGCCTCAAGTCTCATGGATCATCCAGGTTCATTTTTATTTTTGCAACTCTCTTGTTTCTATGATTTTACTGCTTTGCCTTGAATGTTCCACAGTGTAAAGTCAAAAGCATCCAAATTTCATTTATTTCAATAAAGTCGATTCTTACTGTGAGCGAGGTCACCTCTTCACAGATCTGACGTTATCTTGCCCTGTTGGCACCACACACTTGACTTCATGGAGTTCGCTAAAGTGGAACTAAATACTAAATCAACTATTTTGGTGGTGTTTTCAATAGTATTGTCCACTGTTCCCAGTCATTTTTGGTAGTTTTAGTGCAAACTATAAATTTGCACACAAAGTGTGTGCAATTGACTGATAACAACCAGTAGTTTCTAATTACAGACACCTGGCTGCAGGGGCGGAGTTTGGTCTCACAGGTGTCCACATTTCGATCACACTGTCCCTCAGCCAGAGAAGTTACATAGTGCACCCCTAATATCTAGACACATCCTTAAATCTCTTACCCCCTCAAAAACAAATTAAAACTTTTGTACATTTGACAGAATTGTATTTTTTGGTATGCTTTCGAGTGAGGTGGCTTGTTCAGTTCTGGTCAGATTGCTGGTGAACACTGCCTTATATCTGTCTGTTAGCTAGGTCTCTTGAACTGGCCAAACAGAGCTGTAAACAAATGTGTTAGTTTCAGTGTAGTTGGCTCCTCCCTTCAAAGTGTAATAATAATAATAATAATAATAATAATAATAATAATAATAATAATCCTCATTGTCTTTGGCCCAGTTCACAGCCCCAGTGTCGGTGGCAGAATACGTGCACAGAGCTGGGCGGACAGCGCGGGCGGGGCACAGTGGGCACAGTCTGCTGCTGCTGGGACCTCACGAGTCCAGCTTTATCTCAGTACTCAACCAGCATCGCCTAGACCCCGAACCGCTCCCACTCACAGAGCTGCTGTCAGTGCTGCTGAAGGATGACAGATACAGGGGGAGAGGACACTACCATAGCCAGGTACTACTACTACAACAACTATTACATGTACTACACCGAACCACTACAACAACCAGCACCGCCTAGACCCCAAACTGCTCACAGCTCACCGCTCCCACTCACAGAGCTGCTACTACTACTACTACTACTATTACTACTACTACTACTACTACATGTACTACTGAGAACCGCTCCCACTCACAGAGCTGCTAGTACTACTACTACTACTACTACTACTATTACTACTACTACTACTACTACATGTACTACTGAGAACCGCTCCCACTCACAGAGCTACTACTACTACTACTACTACTACTACTACTACTACTATTACATGTACTACTGAGAACCGCTCCCACTCACAGAGCTGCTAGTACTACTACTACTACTACTACATGTACTACTGAGAACTGCTCCCACTCACAGAGCTGCTAGTACTACTACTACTACTACTACTACTACTACATGTACTACTGAGAACTGCTCCCACTCACAGAGCTGCTGTCAGTGCTGCTGAAGGATGACAGAAAAGGGCAGAGGCCACTACCACAGCGAGGTGCTGCTACTACTACTACTACTACTACTACTATTACATGTACTACGGAGAACTGCTCCCACTCAAAGAGCTGCTAGTACTACTACTACTACTACTACTACTACTACTACTACTATTACATGTACTACTGAGAACTGCTCCCACTCACAGAGCTGCTAGTACTAGTAGTAGTACCATGAGTACTAGTACGGCTAGAGCCAGGTGAGAGCGATTATTGCTATCATTACTACTATTATTTTTACTATTAATTACCCCTACACCTCACTGCCAATATTAATTGAAGGACTGCTGCTATTACTACTACCATTACTATGACTACAGTACTTGGCTCTGAGCTGTGTTTTTCTCTCCCAGAGTTCAGACAAGGCTCGTGAGCAGGAGATCAAGGAGAGAGCCACTGTTCTACAGACGGAGTTTGAAAACTTTGTCCACTCTGACCCAGAGAGACTCAGTGCCGCCAAGAGAGGTACTACTACTACTACTACTACTACTACTACCACTACTACTAGTACTACTACTACCACCACCACCAATACTATGACTACTACTGTTGGGGTACAGTGGGTAGTATTCCAGCATCACAGCAAACTGGTTTAAGGTTGATTCCAAACCAATATTGCTAGTTTGGGTAAAGGGTCTTTATTGCGCTAATTTTGGCTCTTTCATAATATTGTATCCTCATCAAAAACATACCTGGAGTTGTGTTTTGTTCCATTCACACATGTTTAATACACAAATCCTGCATATCTAGTTCCTCTCTCTAACTGATGCAGGAAGGTAACATGGGTAAATTGAGAGCGTTGCCGTTCAACTCAGCTCCTTCTTTATCACAACAGTGAAGTCAGTCCGGTTGTGGTAAAGAAAATCTGCCTGTTAATGTCATGCTCCATCCTTTCCTCACTCGTGAACAAGAACCTGGGATACCCCTCCACTTGACGTAGGGACTCTCCACCCATCTGCACCTAGAACTGCAGTCCATAAATACAATGAACAGAATGCTTTGAGTGCTCCTGTGTTATTAGGCATGTTTCTATATCCAAATGTGTGAATGAAACAAAATACAACTCTGGATATGTTTTTGATGAGGTAACACATGAGGTGCACTTTGAATTACCTTGTGTACGAATTGTGCTATACAAATAAACTTGCCTTGCCTTGCCTAACAACATTATTTATATATATAAGAACATGAGTAAAAGCTCAAATGAATCAGTTGTGTAATATAGGTCCTTTTAATACAGGTGCTCCTTTTTTTCTGTCAACCTTAAAACATTCTGGAGTTGCTAACTTGTGGATTAGAATATTGTGATTAAGATCCTGGCTCAAAATCAGGATAAGAGCGTGGCTATGGAAATGTGTAGAGTATTTTGATGTAAACATTTGTTGCTATAATAGTGTTGGTGTTATAATGGTGTTATGGCCCGTATTTTCCATTTGACTTCCTACTTTGGACGTGTTTTTATTTATCCAAATTTCTGGTCCCTGCTCAGCTCTGCAGTCTTTCCTCCGGGCCTACACCTCATACCCCTCTCACCTCAAACAAATCTTCCACATCCGCCATCTCCATCTGGGACACACTGCCAAGAGCTTTGGCCTGAGGGATGCTCCACGAGGGCTGGGAGAAGCAACTAGGAGCGCCAAGGCTGGAAAGAGACAAGAGAAGTGGCAGGACAAGAGGCCAGGAAAACCACAGCCATGGAAGAAGAATAAGGAGGCGGCAGGAACAAAGAAGAGGTGGGTGCAGAGACGACGAGTAGGAGTTGTTATTTTAGTATTGTGGCAACACGTGCTGGGGCAGAATGATGAAATGTGGCTGCCATTTGGTGACAGAGACATGTTCATCTCGACTATGTTGGGTGAAACTCAGGAACAGTGGCAACATTCAGTTAAGTAGGGTTTGAAGTGCAAACGGAATGCTCTCACATCTGAAAGAATCCAGAGCACCATGTCCAAGTCCGAGCAGTCAGAGTCCGAGGTTTAAAAAATGCACTTGATTCTAATCGACTCTTTCCATCAGTGTCATGAATATACACAATTCCATTTAAAATTCTAATTTGCATCTCTTCAGAACAACTATTTCAATATTATCTTGTTTGCTGTATCTACTACATGAACATTTTGGCTGCTAACAGTTATCAATCATCCCCAATTAATAAATTATAATAAATACAAATTAGTAATTAATGCAGAATATAATTTATCATAAGTAATGAGGAATGTAACTCTCCTGTATCTTAATGTGACACAGTATATCTTAATACAATTCAGTGTATCTTGATGCTCTTGATGGTCCAACTCCCAGGTTTGATTTTACTCTTTGAACGGGGCCCATATAGGCCCATGTGCAAGAAGTGGACGAACAATTGCTATATTGTTTTCTCATATAGTTTGAAAAAAGCAAAGCATACAGAAAAGACCAGGGTCTCATTTATCAAGCATTTGCTCATCTGCTAAACACGCTAAAGTTATAGAAAAACCTGACGCTATTTCTCGGTTTTGTTTCTATGACGGAATGAATATGCAAAACGGGGTATTTTCACCAACGTGCACAAAATATGAGGCAAAAATGCAAATGAACTATGAGAGATAAAGCTGTGTGATGATATAATGAGGTGGAGAAACTGGTGGAAACATTTTACAAAGGATAGCTGCTGCATTTTGTGCACCTATAGTGATTTAAATTAAAAACAACCAACAAGGAATAGATAACCTAATGACATATTTTCAAAGCAGCAGTAATAAAACAAACTTTTTTTATCCATCAAACTGCTTTCACATGTTTTAAAACAGAGACTGTTCCATGTCCTAAAGGGGAAACTGCGGAGTTGCAGAACTCTGCAGAAATTCGGATTGAGACTCGATGTGCATGCTTATCTCTGCACTGCTCCGATGCCACAGGCATGTGCTTTCGTGTATTTAAGTCCAAAGTGAAAAGGATAACGCTGGTTTTCACGACTCCTTCAGATGCTCCTTAATCCAAATGTTATCTGATAATGTGGTAAGTAAAACTTCAACAGTTCAACAACCCACAGGAGCAGAGGTACACACTTTTGTACTGAACGCTCTCATTTACAGATCAGTTTTGCAACAGAGATAATGTGTGCATTCCTAGTGGTTTGGTAAATTACGTGCAACATGTCCTCAAATTGCACATGCTATTGACTGATTTCTGAGTAAAATTGGAAATATTCTAATAAATGATTCCAACTAAAGCTAGATTAAATGTGATCTTCTAACTGTGTTTGTTTGTTGTATTCAGGTGGAGTAGCTCTCTCAGGTACTCAGACCTGCTCCGCTCAGAGTTCGACTCAGGACTTCAGCCCAAGACCAAGAAGAACCGGCCCAAGTCTCAGGTCAGTCCTGACCTGGTTTAGACCTGGGCTAGTTCTGTTTTAGTACAGGACTTTATGGACTAGTGAATGCTGTGATGAAGAGTCTGAAAAATATTGTAAATTGATTTTTAAAATAAATATTGTCTGTGTGTGATCTTCTGGTATTTGTTGTTTATTTACAAATTCCAGCTTACAGAAGGGATGTTAAGTTTTATTTTTGTTTAAAAAAAACAAAACACTGTACATGTTTTATAATCTCAAACATGCAGGGATAACATCTAAAACCTCTTCAAGCATGATTTTGATGAGGAAATTACATTATAATATCGTAGAAAACAAAAAATACTTTTTACTTTAAAATACTTTAATGTACCGTATTTGTATTAGCAGTTATGTGTAAGACAAAAAATACCATCAAGTAACTTACTAGTAGCCTTACAATGTAGTATTTAAGGCCAGTAATAAAATACTAAAAATTACAAATACAAAAAAAAAACTCTACCTATGTCAATTGTCATCAGTTCCATCCAAAATACAGAGACAATTTACACACAACAAAGGCATTTTTCAGACTGTTTAAACATCGATTTGGAGGTGTCTAATAACTGTTGTGTAGACAAGTTTTGGCGCTTGTTAACTTTATTTTTTCTAGGTAACATACGTCTTCATATGTCATATTTGCTGGATTATGAATCCTCATTACTGTTATTTTTTTCTTATGCCATATGTGGGAAAAAAAATCACTTTTGTCTTAACACCTTTTTCAAAATTTTTGAAATAAATAATTAATATATTCATTGCATAATCACATCAGATTGATTTAAAAACAATTTCTTCACATTTAGTAGGACCAGATTGTCATTTTGCTATCTTTTTCTTATGTTAAAATTTGCTGCTGTGGATCCCAAATTCAGATGTTTTTGGACTGGATGATGGTTAAAGGGCCCATATTGCAGTATTTTCTAAGCTATGTTATAATTTAGCTTAATTCACACATGTTTAACTCACACATCCTGTATATTTAGACTGCATAGAGTTCTTTTCTCAGACAGAAAAAAGCACTGTTCCACCTTGTGATGTCAATTGGTAATACAGAAAGTGTTTTCAAACTCCATGCACCTTCACTAGTAATTTAGAGCTAAACATTTGGTCCACACACAGTTCTCTGCACAGCACTTTATTCTTGATCCCTATTTAGTCCAGATTCAGTCCAGGTTGTAGACCCCCTGACCCCATGCTCTCCTGGAGGGGGCCTCTCTCTCCTGGGCCTTCATAGCTTGGGTCCTAGACTTGGGGTGTCTGAAAGTCTCCAGGGCTGGACCAACCTGCAGAAGAGTGAGCCCAGGGTTACATCTGGTTTAGACACATGCTAGTCCACATCAACGCACTTCTCATGATTTTGTCTCGAGGCGTCAGAATCGGCTATAAGCTCCTCACAAAGCTGAGCTGTTTTTCTAATTCTAAATTGGTTTGGTGGGATAGCAAATGTGTGCAATATTCATCATAGTTTTACCTCAGTTAAGAGGCAGTTTGTGGAAGTACAAAAATACAGGAAGTAGCGGTGAGTTCTAAAACAGAATACGTATACTTATGTCATCAGTTGGTTATCAAAAATTAGATGCCAATTGATACTAAAACTAGTATTGAAACTAGATACTCATTTGAGCAGGTATTTCTTCTAAAAAAAGCTACAGGACAGAAATCAACCTTTCTTGAATAGCTTTAGAATGATCTTTAGTCTATTCCTTAATATCAAAATAGAATTTGAAACTTTAGTATCATAACAGTAGTCATCAATGTGGGAAAGCGACGGCAAAATTAAACTAAACGTATGAGAGGCGATGTGGGTGGTACTTGTGGGCGCTGGATGGTACATGTGGGGGCGGTACATGTGAGGAGTGGGCGGTACATGTGAGGGGTGGGCGGTACATGTGAGGAGTGGGCGGTACATGTGAGGGGTGGGCGGTACATGTGAGGGGTGGGCGGTACATGTGAGGGGTGGGCGGTACATGTGAGGGGTGGGCGGTACATGTGAGGGGTGGGCGGTACATGTGAGGGGTGGGCGGTACATGTGAGGGGTGGGCGGTACATGTGAGGGGTGGGCGGTACATTTGGGGAGTACCTGGCTGTATCGGCTGGTCTTGGGTAAGGTCTGGGTCTGGTTCTGAGGGAGGATCTGGGTCTTCCGCAGCAGACTGCTCCTGGTATCAGCAATGACCTGAAATACATTGGATCGGAGTCCTCGTTTAGTTCAGGTTTAATCTTAGTTTAGTCAAGGTTCAGTCCTGGTTCAGTCCTGGTTTAGGCTTGTTTTTGTCCTGGTTCAGTCCTAGTTCCGTCCTGTGTGTTGCTGCTTTGGTTTAGTCCTAGTTCATCTCTTGTTCAGTCCTGGTTCAGCCTGGGATTATTGCTGGTTCAGTCCTAGTTCAGTCCTGGTTCAGACCAATGTGGTGCTCTGTCTGCGGTTCTCGGTCTTCTTCCTCTCGAGTTGTTCTATGATCCAGCGCTGGCCGTACTCATGAGCCAGGAGCAGGTTCAGTGGGGTGTCCTGTCTGAAACCAAAACAACCACCAGCAAATCAAATCCAGTTGGTTTAAACCTAAAATGCCCCTCTCTGATCTGAATGGTCACTACATAAACCCCAGCACCTGCAGTCAATCATGACTCAGTGCTAGTGCAGCCTCTGCAGCTCAGAGAATGAATTCTGGAGGTTCTGAGCTTTCACATGAGGCCTGTCCATGAACTGACAATGAAGAAAAACTTGTTTGTGTCCTGTATCTGCAGGTTAAGTACTAGCAACGCAGGTTCAGTTGTGATTGCAGTACCTTTTAGTTTTAAACATGCAGTTCCTTTAAATAAGGGTTATTCTGCAAAATCTATTTTTGGGAGCTTTCTACCACGTCATAATGTTGTTTCCTCATCAAAAACATGCATGTTTGATTATTTTAGTGATTTCTCCCTGGCCCAGTTCGAGCCCTCCTGACTTTTAACTGTAAGATTTTGTCCAATGCTCTGTCCATAAGCCATGGATATAGAGATATATATATATATATATATATATATATATATATATCACCCATGCTCCCACACAGCAACTCTCCATGAACACACAAAAGTAAGACTCAGAACATCAAAAACACAAATGAAACTTATAAAACATATTTTTATATTGTTTTGAGCAAATAATACCATTTTCAAAACAATAAAAGGTCACATAGTAATCTAAATATGTGATGTGTTAGTACATAGTTAATACCCCAGAGAAGTAAAATACCCCCACTTTAAATTATATGTATATATGTATATATACATACATGTATATATGTATGTATTATATATATATGTGTATATATGTATGTATTATATATATATGTGTATATATGTATGTATTATATATATATGTGTATATATGTATGTATTATATATATATGTATTATATATATATATATATATGTATTATATATATATGTATTATATATATATATGTATATATATGTATTATATATATATATATATATATATATGTATTATATATATATATATATATGTATATTTATATATATATATATATGTATTATATATATATATATATATATATATATATATGTATTATATATATATATATATATATATATATATGTATTATATATATATATAATGTTTGATCATTTTAACGTGACTTTAAAAATACAGTATGTAACTTTCTGTGCCATGTCATATTTCCATGGAAATAGTTCAAATCAAACTTTGAAACATTCTCCATGGAGCATGCAAAGAAGCTCAGATAAAATAGAGTATTCAATGTGGACTAATGTTGTCATGATACTAAGAAATTCACTCAATACTCGATACCGATTACAATACCACAATGATGATAAAACACACTCCCTTTTTAGTAATAGAATGGCATTTTTATATACACAAAATGCATGGGGTCTTACAGTTGAAACACTGTATAAAAAGACACATGCACCAGGTCAATTAAGATTACTAAAATGATGTATTTATGTGCAAAATGCCAGAATAATAAGAGAAGGTTTTTTAGACAATTTTTTATGACTTTCTTCAAACTCAGATGTTCAGATATCAGTGCCTTTAAACTGTATGACTTGTGTCAAATGGTTTGGATTTCCTTCCACAAGCTTCTCACAATAGTTGGCAGGAATTTTGGCCCATTATTCCAGACAGAACTGGTGTAATTGAGCTAAGTTTCTAGGCTGCCTTGCTCGTGCCTTTTCAGGTCTACCCATACATTTCCAATAGGGTTGAGCTCAGGGCTTTGTGATGGCCACTCTAAAACATTGACTTTGTTATCCTTAAGCCACTTTGTACCAAGTTTGACAGTATACTTTAGGTCATTGTTCATTTGAGCCCAAGCTTTAACTTCCTGGCTGATATCAGTATTTCCACATAATGTTCTTTCCTTATGATGTCATCCATTTGCAGCAAAACAAGTCCACAACATGATGCTGCCACCCCCATATTTCCCAGTTGGGATGGTGTTCTCAGGCTTCCAAGCTTTCTCCCTTTTCTTCCAAACATAAAAATGCTCATAATGGCCAAACAGTTCAATTTTTGTTTCGTCAGACCAAAAATTAAGGTCTTCTCAATGTTTTTTTTTCTTTCCTGGCAGTGGCCTTTCATCCCATATAAAGTAATGAAAAATTGTCTTTAAAAAATACAAGCCCGTTCACAGTACTTGTCACACACATAATTTTTTTGGCCAGAAAGTTACATACTGTGGTTTTGTGTTTAGGGTTTTGTTTGCAGTATTAGTTTCTCATCATCTTGTGTCTCTTTTCTGAATCCTCACCTGCTTATGATCCCATAAGTGATGTCTGGCACCAAGCCCTGTTTCCCCTGCCCTGTGATTGGCTGCCTCCTGTCCTGCTGTCCTGTGTTAGGTTGGACCCGGGGCGGTCTCAGGGCTCGGTATTGCCTCAGTTCTTTGGCCGTGATGAGACCAGACTTGATTGCGTTTCGGTTTAGAGCGACAAAATCCACCGGGGGCAGCGAAGAAGCAGAGTGTACTGAAGGAGACGGTGGTTATAATCGAGCATATATGTGACGATACTAAATAATTCTCGGAACAGACTCGATACTCAATACCAATACCACAATAATAAAAGACACTCTCTCTTTAGACAATAGAATGTGATTTTTCAGCACTAAATCAAAGTACTTTCTTGTATATTCCCATGTGGCCTTATATCTGTGTAATCCCTCAGTGGTCCTGGTGGGTTCCATTGTGGTCCATGGGCCTAGTCCATGTGTCTTATACTGGTTCTGTTACAGTTTAAGATCATTCTAAATCTATTCAGGAAAGGTTCATTTCTGTCCTAGTTTCAATACTAGTTTTCGATTAGTATTTGATTTTTGATACTTTTGACAACCATATTAATGAAGTTTATAATTTTACTTCCTGGTTGGACACGGGCAGCACATGTGACAAACGTAGCGGTAATTCCAAGGTTCATAGTATGGTTGCTGTTACCTAGCAACCATACTATGAACAGTGGGCAAAACTTTTTGTCTAAATTACACAATAATTATACTTAGACTAATAAAAATGAACAACAAAACATTTATTTTGTTAAATGAAGGTTTAAACCAGACCTATTCAACTTGCGGCCTATGGGCCATATTAAGCCCTCCAAACCATCTAAACTGGCCCACAGCACACCTTCAAAAATATTGAAATAATTGTTTAGTTAGTCCTGGTTTAGACCTGGTTTTACTCTGGGTTAATATTAGTTTAGTCCTGGTTTGGTCATTGTTTAGTCCTTGTTTTATTCTGTTTTACAATTCAATTCAGAATATAATTATTATTGTAATCAAATCTAAATTCAATATTAGGGTTTTGATTGTATTTCTTTTTCACAAACACCTAATACAGAAGTTGTTATATTGTTATTACTGAAACAAACCTGTTGGGGAGTTGGGGATATTTTGTGTGACCCAAAATTGTGCTCAAATTAGTGGGCCATTGTGCAGTTCATGGCCCTCAAAAAAATCTGGCCCACAGGAAAGTTTTGAATAAAATAATAAATAAATAATAACTAGATAATAATTGAATAATAATTAAACTGTCAGAAAAATGTGTTCCATTTGCATAAATTGTCCCTGCATTTTGTGTGGAATTTTGATGACCTAGATTGAGAGGTATTCTGTTTTATAACTTCCTGTATTTTTGTACTTTTCCTTTTTAACTTTACTCCACAAACTGTCACTTAACTGATCAAACAAGGTTGAGCTTTTAAGAAACAAGCCAAAATGCTTCTGGGTAAAGTGTATTCGATAAGTGCTTAGATGTGATATTTTAATAGGTACAAATGAAATTCTCTGTGCTCTCATCTCTTGCTCTCTTCTTTATCTAATTACAAATATGAAATGCCTATTAATTTTACTTGGATTTGAGGTGAAATGATGAATTGAAAATTAAATGATGACATATTTTTTATGTAATCACATTGAAGGATGAATTGTCCACTGCATATGCACTGCAACATTTTTACATTTTAATGATGTAAATAAATTCAATTTTTGTACTATTTATATAGTTTTGAAGACATGTCTTTTATGAAGTTCAAATTGTGAAGTGTTTTTAAAAAGAGCCCCAGGAAGAGTGGGCTTCAAGTACAGCTAATTGGGGTCCTAATAAATAAACTAATAAATATTTAGCACAGGTTCTATCCCACCAAAACAAGTCTTAATTAGAAAAGCATCAACATCTGTCATATGCACATTCAGGTTTAAATATAACAATGAAGTTAAAACCAAGATAGCGGATAGCAGATAGTGAACTGTTTAGTCTTGGCTTTGACCAGTTTCAGTTCTACTTGAGAACTGTTTTAGACCTGGTTAAAATACAGTCCTGGTTTATTCTGTTTAGTCTTGCTTTAGACTGGTTAGACTTTGTGATTATTTAGTCCTGGTCTGATCCAGGTCTTACCATGGGCCACTCGTTCCTGGTCCTCGCTGTTGCTCACTCCAAAGGTGAAGGCTGGTCCTGGGATGGAGAAGCCTCGGTATATGGGCTTTCCCAAAGGAGCCTGTCACCCAGGTAACAAGGAGACAAGGAGACAAGGAGTCAAGGAGGAGAGAACACAAGCAAATGAGAACACAAGAAGGAGCACAAGGAAGCAAGGACACGAGGGGGGACAGAAGGAGGCAAGGATACAAGTAGGGACACAAAGAGGCAAGGAGGGGGCATAAGGAGATGAGAAGTCAAAGAAGTTGGAGAGTATATATTTACATGTTTGTGATTCTACTTATCTGTAGTTTGTGATTTTATGGGTGGAGTCTCACCTTGATGATGTTAGGACGGATCAGCATGGAGTCTCGAAACACGCCCACCCGCGGAGATGACGCCATGACAATGGGTTGATGGGAACTGCAGGCAGACCAGGTGACATTATTGCTTAGCCAACCATATGAATCCACTGCAACAGATTTACCTACATTACACTTTATTATCCTCCCAACCTCTGCTGACTCTTCTCAAATGGGCGGCACAATATATGGCAAAAATATCAATATTGTACTGAGACAATAATCAATATCACAACTATATATATATATATATATATATATATATATATATATATATATATATATATATATATATATATATATATATATATATATATATATATATATATATATATATATATATATATATATATATATATATATATATATATATATATATATATATATATATATATATATATATATGTATATATATATATATATATATATATGAGAGAAAGAGAGAGATAGAGATACATTTATAGATTTAGGTTGATGCAAGAATGCAACAACTACATTGCCACTTTGTGTGTATATTTATCGGGGTGGAAACTTACTCATCACAAATATTCACATTACTGTAATTACATTTTTTTGGGTAATAGACGTTTTTGAGTAGATTATTAAACCATATACTTGTAATTGAGTATAATTCTAACCATGTAGTTGTAATTATTAGTTATTTAAAACTTACATTTAAAACTTTCCCAACCTTCCTCATCCATATCTAATTTTTACCCATGTAACTGTACTTTTGCTGGAGTACAAATCTGCAGTATTATTTCCCCACTAATATGTATGTATTATGGAGTATCTGTTTAGGAGACTTATTTTGTTATTACTGCAAAGCAGGAGTTTAAAGGTTTACAGAACTGATGTGAGATTGAGGAGAAAAAAACTTTTCTTTTCATCCATGGTCCATAGAGTTGTGTCTTACATCCATGTCCATATCCAAGACTTAACTCATTCTGCTGGTCCAAGGGATGATGTTAAATTGATACTTTGAGGTGACAAACATTCCTCTATACATGGAGGGGCTGCATGTATGGAGGAATGTTCAGCAGTTACCATAGTCACACAATACACGCATTAGTAAACACTGTCAAAATGTTTTTTAGATTGAAGAAAAAATATACAAAATGGATTTAAACAACACAGGGCTTGACATTAAGCATTTTCAAGTACTGGCCCACCGGGCTAGTGGCTGCCATTTTTAATTGCCCAACACCCAGATCTACTTTTCCATTAAAACGAAACAGTGCTTCATTTAAAATAAATGAATATAATATATAAATAAAATATACGGATACTACGTTACTACTACTAATGTCATACTAAAAATTGTGGAGTTTTCAGTATTTATAACTGTAGAGAAACATTTAACGTTTTTATATTCACCTTTTCTCCAAAACAGAAGACTTTCCTCGGCTGTTTTCGCTCCGCTGTTGCTGTGGAAACCAGACGCATTTCTTCACGTACACACTACGTCGTTACCGTGTGCAAACGCTGTATTTTTTTATTTGTATTTTTCATTTATTTTATACTTTTTATTTATTTGATTTGTCTCTATTCTATTTGCATCAGTTAACACACTATATTTTGAAATTAAGATTGATTTATTTCATTATTAAAGCGATTTGATTGCTGACGGAGTCGGAAAACGGCGGGAAAACACGAAGATGATTACGTCATCTTGAACGTCATCTCCGTAGGTTTCGAAGATCGAGGTAGGAATAGACCTAGTGGAAATCATCAAATCTGAAACCAAAGAGATTTACTTTTATTCAAGGAAATCCAACTTTTATCATCGTAAATTATAGTTGGTAATATTTTATGAGTTCTTGACAGCTCCTGAAACATAAATATGTCGACATTGCCACTTTCAGTCTCCAACGGAGTGAGCGCTCTGTCTTT
Organism: Periophthalmus magnuspinnatus; assembly: GCF_009829125.3. Classification (NCBI taxonomy): domain Eukaryota; kingdom Metazoa; phylum Chordata; class Actinopteri; order Gobiiformes; family Gobiidae; genus Periophthalmus; species Periophthalmus magnuspinnatus. The sequence goes on from NC_047134.1 coordinate 33,392,583, forward strand.
ACTGTGATCTCTGCCTAACCACGTCGCTGCTACCGGACTGTATCGGAGCTCCTGAGCTCACTGCCCAAAAGCCGCCGTGTTTACTTGTCCGCGGATGGCAGCTGTGCTAGTGATGCCGCGGTGGTTGTGGCTGTTTTCAGCGGTGCTGCTTATCCTCCTGCCATGCTGTGAGTGCGCTGCCGCCCGCCTGTACACGGAGCAGGACCCGCTGGTGATCCTGACCAGGGACACTCTCCGGGCCACGCTGACCGACTCATCCAGCGCTTGGTTGGTCCAGTTCTACTCGTCTTGGTGCGGACACTGCATCCAGTACTCCAGTACATGGAAAGCACTGGCCCGAGACGTGAGAGGTAAGGCTATATCGTTATCTCACACTTGGCAATGCAAAAAATCTGATCAAAATTAGACCAAACATCCCATATGGTACTAACATGTACCAAAACTAGTGTAGTGTTGATTCATTGATTAATTTGACTTTTATTTGACTACACTGGTTTCTCGTGCTATATTATAACAGGAAAAGTGACTGTAATGCTCTAAATGAGTAAGCAGAAGCTGTTGATTTATTACAGCCTAGTCTCTTTCGCATACATTTCTGGTAACAGCTGTTAGTATAAACACAAGCATACACAAACATTACGTATACATCCAGTACCAATTTTTATTCTGTGGCAAAAAACAAAACAATAAAATTAAAGTTTATATCCATGCGAATGTTATTCTAATCATTTTCTAGATCCAAATGACAATGCACGCCCCTAGGTTCACCAAACAAAGTTACAGAAGCATTGTAACATAATCTATAATCTCGGTTTCTTAGTAAGATGATTCTGCACGACAGAATCCCGCCAACTGTGCACTTGATAAAATATATGAACTTAATTTAGAAAAATCAAACTTTAACCTCATCATGTAAATCCAACTGCATCACCAATTTTCGAGAAGCTCTTTCCTGGGCGTAGCGGATTTCAATGACAATTTGGCGAATTTTCGTTTTTTTTATAAGGTAAATTCAAACTAAAAATAAAAACGACATAGAGATAAGTGCATTTGCAATCTGTGGGATTCTTCTGTAATTCGTCTTTTTCTATTTAACCAGAAGTTAAAGAGGTTACAATGTTTTATTAGAGTAATGTTTGATATTTCCTACTTTCTTAACAGCTGTTAATGTTTATGTCGATTTTGCAATGGTATGTCGCTGTGAACAATTTATGTGATCAAGAACATGGTTTTACTCATATCGGCTTTATTGTCCATCAGCAGGTCATGTTATAAAAGGTCATAAAATGTGAGTAAAGTTTCAAAACAAAGGCCTTAGCATCTGTTAGCCACTTTGCGCTAAATGCTAACTGTCTCCAGGCAACAAGAGCCAAAGTCACGTGAGCACTAAGCGAATTAAAATGTATTTAACGCTACCCATTTTTAAATATAGTTTTAGTTTTAAAGTAATTTGTATTTAGTTTGTCTAATTTTTGTCAGGAAAAGAATTATTAAAAAACATGGAGCTGTTTTGTCTCTTTTAGTTTAGGTGTTGGAAAGTAATAAAGTACAAAAATAAACGTACTGTACTGTAAGTTTTAATTTACCCCAGCAAACTTGACAGAAGATAATTTTTTAACTTTTTTTCACTACATTTGAGAGCAGGTATCTGTACTTTCTACATCAATACAATTTTGAACAGGACTGAAAAGTACTTTTCATATAATTTTTGAGGTATTATTTTTATCACATTCTTTCTGACATCCTGAGTAAAGTTCTGAGTTTAATACTTTAATAACAGTTCTGAAGATCTGTGTGAAATACTGTTTCTTTTTACTCTTGAAGTACCTTATTAAAGACATACGAGGTAATACTTTTACATAAGTTACCCATGTGTATTTTTACTTGAGTAACAATATTGAGTACTTCATGGCTGCTGGTTCAGTCCAGGGCAGGTCAGAGGAGCTGCTGAGGTCACTAGTTCACTCTTCTTGGGAGTCGGGGTGGATGGATGGATAGAGGGTGCCCTGCAGCAGGTGGTGGAGAGAGTCCTCTGGCAGATGGTCCCTGGGTCTATTCTCTTGAAATGAATATTAATGCAAAACTACAAAAGAGCAACAACAAAGAGTCTAGACGGTTCATCAGGATTAGGATGAAACTTGGACTAAATAAGGTCTAAAAAAGGACAACACGACTATTGCTGGGTTTTAGATGAGATCACAACATTCTAGTGTTGTCACGATACTAAAATTTCAAACTCAATTTCTGTTTTAAGGAATTGACTCGATACTCAATTCTATATCACAGTGATATTAATGAGGCCCTTTTTAGACAATAGACTATAATTTTCAACACAAAATAATAATTACTATTTGGTCTTGCTCTAGTTTTGATAAAGATAGTATAAGACTGACTGTCATGTTTAACTAATGTGTTTTTAGTATAGATACTTATGAGTATCTAGTTTTGATACTAGTCATTGTATCAATTAGTGTCTGATTTTCGATACTTTTGACAACTCTACAACATGCTATAGGCCAATATTATTTAGTACAGATGGGCACAGCGAAAATAAATATTGTTAAAATGCAGTTCTTGGTTCTAGTCACTAAAATAAATGATTTGGTTAAACACTTGTGCATTAACCTGTAGTATTTATTTTCCTATTGATTACATTGTACCTTGCCATGAAATATCAATTTACAACCACAAAAAGCTTAATTTTAACAGTATTAAATATTATTGACCTATTAGTGTTGTCACAATATTAAAATTTCAAACTTGATTTCAATACTAAGGAATAGAGTCTATACTCAATACCGATTCTGATACCACCATAATAATTTAAAAAAACTATCTTTATTTAGACAATAAAATGTGATTTTTAACATTAAATTGTAGTACTTTATTTTAAATGACCATGTGACCTTATATCTGTGTAATCCCTCAGTCGTCCAGGTATGTTCCATAGTGGTCCATGTGCGTACACTAGTCTGTTCAGGAAAGATTCATTTCTGTCCTGTGAATGTTACTTTTTTAGTATCGATACCAGTTCAAATGCATCTAGTTTCAATACTAGTTTTAGTATTATGGTGATAGTACCTGAGAATACCCATAAATAACTGACCTGGAACATGTAGCCACTAGCCAAAGGCAAAATTAGAGCTAAACCAGAATTTTAAAAGCTCGTCAAACCAGATCTAAAGTAAACTAAATTAGCAAGAACTAAGCTGTCTGCCAGCACTAAACCAGAGCATATGCTTTTAAAAAAGGAGAGTATATTGGAAATAGTCCAGTGGAACATTTATACGTGTTCAGGCCAGCCCTCGTCAGACAGTCTAAATCTGGTCTAGTTTTATCAGTGTTTGTCCTGTCATCTATTTCATGAGAGCGTTCCACCTGTTACTGTGATGGCACTACATGCACTACTTTAGAATTTTAATTTTAGTCTGAAATAACTTCTTGACTAACAATATAACTAATAATTATTCATGTTCTTATTTCTTCAATTCTTTTTTTTTACTGGTTGTTGCCCTTTAGAGCCTGGGTCACAGAGATAGTAGTAGTAATAATAATAATAATAATAATAATAATAATAATAATAATAATAATAATGTAATAAGTTAATTTATGTATGATTTTTAAAGGGTCCATATTACACTATTTTCTGATCTGTTATAATGTTGTTTCCTCATCAAAAATATACTATGGGTTTTGTTTCATTCACACATTTTTAACACACAAATCTCATAACGAGTCTGTTCCACCTTGTGATGTCATGTGGTAATACAGGAAGTTCTCCATTGTGTTTTCGCACCTACACTAGAATCATCTGGCTAATTTAAGACATGGAATTCTCAGTATCTATTGAATAAAAGGTAAAAGGTAGCTGTTCACTTGAAAACGACTTCTTCATGACATCACAAGGTGGAAAAGAGCATTTTGAGCTTTGGAGATGTAGGCAACCTAATAATACATAATTACTCTAACATGACTGAATAAAATAAAACACAACTGCAGGTATAGTTTTACAACATATTGTAAATTGTAATTGCATTGTAATATTGTCCCAAGAGTCAATTTTGAGTTATATAAGACCTTTTAACCTTTTGCAGAAACGCAGTGAGTTTGAATACAATAAAGAACTATTGTGTTACCTTCTGTGTGTTTTTATCAGACTGGCAGGGGGCCATCAGTGTAGCGGTGTTCGACTGTGCTCTGGAAGAAAATTTTGACCTCTGCAGAGACTATGGCATCAAGTTCTACCCCACATTCAAGGTAAAGGTACTCCAAAACTCAACGGAATATTGGTTAGCAAACATGTATGTTATAATTATTGTCGAGGTCGCTGTTGTACAACTCAACACATTGTTCTAGTGTAGTCCAGGAACACCATTACATTTTTGCTTTCATATAAGTGACTTATTTTGTTATATTTGCAGTATTTCAAAGCCCACAGTGGAGAGGCAGAGCGAGGGACCATCTACAGAGGTGAGAAAAGGGAATATGACTAATGATGGCACTAAAAGCTTGTTTGGCAATTTTTAGAGGATGAGCATTATACAACTCAATACAGGTATCTCTGCTAGATTGCAAAAGTAAATGTATCATTCACCCCTAATTGGTGAAGTCTGTCTTTGTTGTGTGCGTCACGTAGGGGGTGATAGAGAGATCCCGTCAGTGAGACAGCTCATGGTGAACATCCTGCAGAACCACACCAGAGAGGAGAGACCGGAGCAGTGCCCAGAGCTCCGGCCCTACAGGTACCAGTCAGGTCAAAACTCTGGCTATACTGGGTCTAAACTGGTTCGATACTGGTTCGATACTGGTTCTATACCAGTTCTATACCAGTTCTATACCAGGGATGGGACGATATACAATAATATCACTAATCGCGATCAAAAAGGTCATCGTTTGTGGCATTTTTTAATAATTGTGATCATCACACATGATTATAATCGCCATTATGGCACCAGACTGCCTCATGTTTCCGGTTTCACTACAGTGTTTAGATGTTAGTTATGGTGTTTGTCCACAAGGGGGCCCTCTATCATAGCAATGAAACTTGTTAGCTTCTGTGCCTATTCAAAGCCTGCCCACTAGCCATGGGCAGGCATTGGATCTGCATCTGAATGACGCCACACATTTATATCCTCCATTCAAGAAGGTGAAGTCTGATGTGTGAAATTATTATGACTTTGAAACACAAGACCAATATAGCGATGAGCCACCAATCTGCAGAGCCTGCTGAAAAAAGTCACGGCTCTGAGGGCAAACACGAGCAACTTACATGCACATTTGCGAGACAACCATCCTGCACTGTTTGACAAACTTGAGTCAAAAATATCCATCGTAAGTGACATAACATGTGAAATGAGCTGTTGAATGTAGTGTGTGTTAGTTTGGAGTTGTATGAATAATGGCACGTGTTTGTGTTGGCTTTGCTCTCTTTAGGTTAGGACTACCTAAATAGCATTTTGCACAGCTGATGGTTACAATGCCAGCATATACTTTATCGTATCCTTTTTCTATAGTCAAGAGTTATATAATACATTGACACATTTATAAACACAACAATGCCGTCTGGACTCATTTGTCTACAGAGATGTTCTCAATTCATTGTTAATTTCACTTGCAGCAAAAAAATAATAAAGGTGATCGCTCAGACACCTGCAAATTGTATGGTAATTGATGTTTTAGTGACTTAAAAAAAAACTGTACACCTTGGTTTAATTTTTATCGTGATAATATTATTAATCACAGTTATTTTGGTCAAAATAAGGTGAGTCTAAATTTTAATATAGTCCTATCCCTATTCTAAACTGGGTCTTTACTGGTTCTAGACCGGAGTCTGGGTCTATACAGGGCCTATACTGGGTTTATAGTAGGCCTAGTTTGTAGGCCGCCTTGCTCACACATGCTTTTTCAGGTCTGCCCAGAAATTTTCCACAGGATTGAGATCAGAGCTTTGTGATGGTCACTCCAAAACACTGACTTTGTTGTCCTTAAGCCACTTTGTAACCAGTTTGGCATTATACTTTGGGTCCTTGTCCATTTTGAAGGCCTATTTGCTCCCAAGATTTAACTTCCTGGCTGATGTCTTGAGATGTTGCTTCAATATTTCCACATAATGTTCTTTCCTCATGATGCCATCTATTTTGTGAAGTGCACCAGCCCCTCCTGCAGCAAAACAACCCCACATATCTATGCTCATTATGGCCACAATGTTAGTTTTGTCAGACCAAAGGACATGTCTCCCTGTGTGCAGCTGTAGTCTGGCTTATTTATAGTTCCTTTGGAGTAATGACTTCTTCCTGCAGAGTGGCCTTTCAACCCATGTCGGTACAGTACTCGTTTCACTGTGGATAATGACACAGCTTCAACCATCATCTTCACAAGGTCTTTTGCTTTTGTTCTTGGGTTGAGAGGTATGATGGCTGAACATTCCCATGGTGTTAATACTTGTATATTATAGTTTGAACAGGTGAACATGGCACCATCAGGCATGTGGAAATTCCACCTAAGGATGAACCAGACAAGTGCAAGTCCACAGTTCTCTTCCTGATATCTTGGCTGATTTCCTTTGACATTCCCATGATGTTACACAAAGAACAGTGTGTTTCAGGTGTGCCTTCACACCCACAGGTGTGTCTCTAATTAACTCAAATGTTAATAAACCACAAATCAGAAGCTTCCAAAGACATGACAACATCATCTGGGTTTTCTCAAATAGTTTAAATGCATAGTAATGAAAAAAATAAAATAAAATCCTTCTCTCATTATTTTGGCATTTAGCAAATAGAAATAACTTTGGTAATCCTAATTGATCTAAAACAGGAAACGTTTAGTGTGATTTTATGTCAGACAGTGGGGGGAAAAAAGCTTATATGTCTTTTTATATCGTGTATGTAAACATCTGATTTCAGCTGTGTACTGGGTCTGTACTGGGTCTGTACTGGGTCTGTACTGGGTCTGTACTGGGCCTGTACTGGGTCTGTTCTGGGCCTGTTCTGGGTCTGTACTGGGTCTGTACTGGGTCTGTACTGGGCCTGTTCTGGGTCTGTACTGGGTCTGTTCTGGGCCTGTTCTGGGCCTGTCCTGGGTCTGTTCTGGGTCTGTTCTGGGCCTGTTCTGGGCCTGTTCTGGGCCTGTTCTGGGTCTGTTCTGGGCCTGTTCTGGGTCTGTTCTGGGTCTGTTCTGGGTCTGTTCTGGGCCTGTTCTGGGCCTGTTCTGGGCCTGTTCTGGGCCTGTTCTGGGCCTGTTCTGGGTCTGTTCTGGGTCTGTTCTGGGCCTGTTCTGGGTCTGTTCTGGGCCTGTTCTGGGCCTGTTCTGGGTCAGTGCTGGGCCTGTTCTGGGTCTGTTCTGGGCCTGTTCTGGGTCTGTTCTGGGTCTGTTCTGGGCCTGTTCTGGGCCTGTTCTGGGCCTGTTCTGGGTCTGTTCTGGGTCTGTTCTGGGCCTGTTCTGGGCCTGTTCTGGGTCTGTTCTGGGTCTGTTCTGGGTCTGTACTGGGTCTGTACTGGGTCTGTACTGGGTCTGTACTGGGTCTGTACTGGGTCTGTGCTGGGTCTTTTCTGGGTCTTTTCTGGGTTTAAACTGTCTAAACTTTAGTACCAAAAGGTGTGCAAACCAGTATCACATATTAAGTTGCCATTAGTCATCAATCAAGGATTCCTAGAATGGAAAAGCCTTTTAGCCATGTTATAATGTTGTTAGTACCTCCTCAAAAAAATACCCAGAGTTGTGTTTTTTGTTTCATTCACACGTTTGAGTAACCCTTTACTATTAGCATGTCTACATCTGCAAAGCTCAAAATGCCTTCTGATGGCATGAAGTTGTAGTTTTCAAGTTAACTACTACTTTTTATCTATTGGCAATTCCAGGGCTCACATTATCCAAATAATTCTATTGAAGCTGTATGGAGTTTAAAAACACAAACACTCTTTTCATCATATGTCATGTGGTAATACAGGAACTTCTCCCCTGTGTGTTAAACATGTGTGAATGAAACAAAACACAACTTCAGGTATGTTTTTGATGAGGAAATATAATAACATAGGTTAAAAAATAGTGTAATATGGGCCCTTTAATAAGAATATTTCATAGATTTTTATCTTCTTCATTGTAAAGAGGAGTCTCTAGGCACGTTTAGAAGAGTCTGAACTTCATTCTTGGATTATAACATGTTTTTTGATTCTCCCCTTTATTTTAGTTCTGTGGAGCTGCTGCCATTGTTGGGACAGAAGTCCGACCACTACATTGCCCTCATTATTGAAGAACCCAAATCCTACACCGGCCGAGAAGTGAGTCCTACTTTAGTCTTGATCTAATATTGATCTTGTCTTGCTTTCATCTTGGTCTTGTCCTGCTTTAGTCCTTACTAGCTGTGATTTAGTCCTGCTTTAGTTCTGGGTTTAGTCCTGATTTAGTCCTACTTGGTTCTAGATTTAGTTCTAGGTTTAGCCTACATTTTGTCCTTCCGTTCTGGGTTATTCCTGCTTTAAACCTGGTCCACTTCTGCTTTATTTCTGGGTTAGTCCTCCTTTAGTTCTGGGTTTAGTCCTGGTCTAGTTCTGGGTTTAGTCCTGCTTTAGTTCTGGATTTAGTCCCGTTTTTGTCCTGCTTTAGACCTGCTTTACTTCTGGGTTACTGCTGATTTAGACCCGGTACAGTCCTGTTTTAGTTCTGGGTTTAGTCTTGGTCTAGACCTGCTTTAGTTCTGGGTTTAGTCCTGCTTTAGACCTGCTTTAGAACTGGTCCACTTCTAGTTTAGTTCTGGATTTGGTCTTGTCTATACCTGCTTTAGTTCTGGTTTTAGTACTGCTTTTGTTTTGGTTTACAGTTGTGTTTTTGTCCTGTTTCAGACCTGCTTTAGACTTGGTCCAGTCCTGCCTTAGTTCAGGGTTAATCCTGCTTTAGTTCTGGGTTTAGTCCTGCTTTAGTTCTGGGTTTAGTCCTACTTTAGTTCTGGGTTTAGTCCTGCTTTAGTTCTGGGTTTAGTCCTGCTGTAGTTCTGGGTTTAGTCCTGCTGTAGTTCTGGGTTTAGTCCTGCTTTAGTTCTGGGTTTAGTCCTGCTTTAGTTCTGGGTTTAGTCCTGCTTTAGTTCTGGGTTTAGTCCTGCTTTAGTTGTAGATTGGGCCTGGTTTTGCCCTGTCTCCCTAACCTGACTGAACTTGTTCCTGGTTGCTGTTCAGGTGATCCTGGACCTTCTCCAGTACTCGGGGGTCCTGGTGCACAGGGCCCTAAGCACAGACCGCCCTCTGGTGGACGCACTGGGAATTACCGAGCTGCCCGCAGTCCATCTACTGCAACCTAATGGCACCCACTACAGTCTGCACACGTGAGTTATCAAGCCAACAAAGTCAATACAAGAACTGTACAAAAACGCCCTGTGGAGAGGGACGGTTTAAATGATGCTACCTATAGCTACGATCACTGAAGGTGGTTAGCTGGACAGGAGAGGCAGTTTTAGCTTGCCTTTTTAAAGTAGGAGAGAGTAGGGTTGTCAAAAGTATTGAAAATAAAATGGTTATCAATACTAAAACTAATATCGAAACTAGATACTCATTTGAGCAGGTACTGATACTAAAAAGTCACATTCACAGGACCGAAATTAACTTTTCCTGAAGGCAAGGCAAGTTTATTTGCATACCTTGTGTACAAATTGTGCTATACAAAGTGTTTTACAGAATAAGAAAGACATTAAAATCACACAAATCAAAACATAGATAATCACAAATAGTCATCATAAAATTACCATTAAAACAGAAGAGTGCAGAATAAAAACCTTTCAGTCGTATGCACAGCTTAACAGAACTGAACAGAGCTTGGCTTTAAGCATTGTCAGAGTAGAGGCCTGTCTCACATCTTCAGGAAGACTGTTCAACGTTTTAGCTGCAAAAAACTGAAACGCTGATTCCCCATGTTTAGTCCTGACTCTGGGACCATCAGGAGGCCGGTCCCTGAAGTCCTCAGAGTGTGAGATGGTTCATGTGACACTAACATGTCGGAGATTTACTTTGGACCTAGGACATGGAGAGACTTATACACAAGCAGAGCTGCTTTAAAGTCTATTCTTTGAGCTACAGGAGCCAGTGCAGAGACCTGAGCACAGGACTTATGTGCGTTTGGAGAGGCCAGTGAGCAGCAGTAGTCTAACCTACTGGAGACACATGCATGGAGAAGTCTCCCTAAGTCTGGTTTTGACAGTAAACCTTTGATTTTTGCAATGTTTTTAGGTGGTAAAAAGCTGCAGATGTTATTGATTTGATGTGGCTGATAAAGTTCAAATCTGAGTCCATTATTACCCCTAGATTTCTAGCCTGATTTGAAGGTTTTAGAGAGAGAGACTGGAGGTGCCTGCTGACACTTTCTCTATGTTTCTGTGGCCCAAAGACTATGACTTTGGTCTTGTCTGAGTTTAGCAGAAGAAAGTTGTTTTGCATCCACACACTGATCTGTTGATGCAGTGACAGTGAATCCACTGGTCCATATTCACCTGCTGCCAGTGAGATATAGCTCTGAGTGTCATCTGCATAGTTGTGGTAAGACACATTATTGCTGCGTATTAACTGGCCTAACAGCAGCATGTAGAGATTGAACAGCAGGGGTCCCAGGATTGACCCCTCGGGCACCCCACAGGTCAGGGACATTTTATCTGATATACATTTTCCAATTTCAACAAAGTACTCCCTATTTTCGAGATAGGACTTCAATCAATTTAGTGCCATACCAGAGATGCCCACCCAGTCCCCCAGCTCTGTAAGAGAATCCCATGATCCACAGTGTCAAAGGCAGCACTCAGATCTAACAGGATCAAGACTGAGACTTTGCCTGCATCAGTGTTCAGGGGGATGTCATTGGTCATTGATAAGAGCAGTCTCAGTCTGTGGTGGGGTCTAAAACCTGACTGGAAAACATCGAAGTAGTTGTTAATTTGGAGGAAGTTAATAAGTTGTTGGTAAACAACTTTTTCGAGGACTTTGCCTAAAAACGGCAGATTTGAGATCGGTTGATAATTGTTCAATATTGTGGCATCAAGACTGCTCTTCTTTAGGAGAGGCTTGATAACCACAGTTTTCAAAGCTCATGGGAATGTTCCAGATTGAAGTGGCATATTAACTATGTGAGTGAGTGGTGACAACAAACTGTTGAGCACAGACTTTAGAAAATTAGTGGGTAACACATTGAGGCAGCATGGAGATGAACTCAGACTGGTGACGATCTCTTGGACAGTTTTGTCAGTTACAGGTGGAAAGTGAGTCAGCTCTAGGTGTCTTAGCGTCTGTGTTCCATAATGGTTTATGGGTGTAGTCTCATTCTAAGGCACCGGGACCGGAGGACCTCCAGCAGATGTTGCCCAGCAGATCTTACTCAATATCACTTACAATACCACGATGGTAATAAAACACTCTTTATTTAGACAATACGGTTTTCAAAATTAAACCATAGTACTTTCTTTTATATTACCATGTGGCCTTATATCTGTGTAATACTTCAGTCATCCAGGTGGGTTCCATAGTGGTCCATGGGTGTATACTAGTCTGTGTGGTCTTATACTTATTCTGGTACAGCTCAAGATCATTCTAAATCTATTCAGAAAAAGTTAATTTCTGTTCTGTGAATGTGACTTTTTTTTAGTATTGATACCTGTTCAAATGAGTATTTAGTTCCAATACTAGTTTTAGTATCGATTAGTATTTGATTTTCAATACTTTCGACAAGAAATTATAGGTAGATTATAGGATATTTTGAGTAAGAGTGCTAGTCAGTTTAGATTTTTCAGTATGTGTTTAGCCTGAGGAAGAGCATCTGGAGTAAATGTTTCCTGTACTGTCTCAGGGAAAAGAGACTGCGGTTCTTCTTCACGTCACTCCTCAAAACCTTACCAGGAGTCCAGAGGAAAACCCATACGAACAGCAGTGTCCTGAACCCACTGAAGGGGGCGCTGTCTCCACCACTGAACACCCAGCCCTGGAGGGACTTTGACCGGTCAGTGCAGCCACACAGTAGAACCAGGTGCTGGGTTAGTCTGGTTTGTCTGGCTTTAAGTCTGACTCAGGTCTGTTATTTCCTCATCACAAACATGCCTGGGTTTGTGTTTGATTTCATTCACACATGTTTAACACACAAATCCTACATATTTCTGATGCTAGTTCTGATGCTGCTGTTGTATATATTTTCTACCTTTTAAGTATTTGTTTTGATTTTTAAGCATATCTTTTTTTAACTTCGTGCATGCCCTTATTTGTATTTGTATTTATTCCGTGTGTTTTATGTTTTATGTTGCACTTTATCACCAAAATAAGTTCCTAGTTTGTGAACTGTGTTGCCAAATGAAGCTCATTGGGGGCACTTATAGGGGTGAATTTGTAGCAGAGTTCCCTATTTGTTTAATCCCAGACCTGGAATAGTCCTGTTATAGGCCTGGCTGTCTTTGGTGGTACTTTGTGTGAAATGCGTGAGAGCCATTGTTCAAAATTCCAGAAACAATTTCAGATGTATCTTTTGCGGTTGTAACACACTTTTTGTCAGTTTTAACAATCATTTGGCATACATACAGAGATACACACTTACATAAATACATGCATGCATACAGACATACCGGTACAGACAGACCTGTCACTATAACTCTGGTTCGGTCTTGGTTTAAGCTTCGATTCAGTCTCAGTCCTGATTCTGACCCAGTTGTGGTCCTCAGGTCTCTGGTGTATGCGGCCGATCTGGAGTCTGCTCTTCACTACCTGTTCAGGGTCGAGCTAGCCTCTCACAACTCTCTGGAGGGGGAGGAGCTACACACCTTCAAAGACCTGGTCACTCTGCTCGCCAAGGTAATGGATCCCAAACTTCAAACACTACATTTATACAGATACTAAAACTAGTGTCGAAACTAGATACTCATTTGGTAATATAAAAGAAAGGTCTTTTTATGGTCTAAATAAAGAGCATTTTTATTATCAATGTGGTATCGGTATCAGTATTGGCTTTGAGTATCAAGTCTCTTCTTTAGTATCAAAATCGAGTTTAAAGTTTTGGTATCATGACAACACTACACTGAGCTAAGGACTCACTGTAAACATTAATATTACAGTGTTATTTTGTGTTTTGTGTGTACAGCTTTATCCAGGAGGGGGCGCAGTGGTGAAGCTCATGGAGACACTGTCTGATTGGCTACTGAGTCTGCCTCTTCAGAAGATCCCCTATCAGGCCGTTTTAGACCTGGTGGACAACAAGATGAAGGTGAAACACATGGCCTGTGTCTGCCCCTTTGGCTCTGCGCCTGTCTGCTCCTCTGACTCTACTTTGTTTCCTCTGGTTGCTCCTCTGACGCTGCTCCTCTTGCTCCCCTCCTCTTGCTCCCCTCCTCTTGCTCCCCTCCTCTGGCTCCGCTCCTCTGGCTCCGCTCCTCTGGCTCCGCTCCTCTGGCTCCCCTCCTCTGGCTCCCCTCCTCTGGCTCCCCTCCTCTGGCTCCCCTCCTCTGGCTCCCCTCCTCTGGCTCCCCTCCTCTGGCTCCCCTCCTCTGGCTCCGCTCCTCTGGCTCCGCTCCTCTGGCTCCGCTCCTCTGGCTCCGCTCCTCTGGCTCCCCTCCTCTGGCTCCCCTCCTCTGGCTCTGCTTGTCTACTCCTATGACTCCGCTCCTCTGGCTCCTCTCCTCTGGCTCCCCTCCTCTGGCTCCCCTCCTCTGGCTCCGCTCCTCTGGCTCCGCTCCTCTGGCTCCGCTCCTCTGGCTCCGCTCCTCTGGCTCCGCTCCTCTGGCTCCCCTCCTCTGGCTCCCCTCCTCTGGCTCTGCTTGTCTACTCCTATGACTCCGCTCCTATGACTCCGCTCCTCTGGCTCCGCTCCTCTGGCTCCCCTCCTCTGGCTCCCCTCCTCTGGCTCTGCTTGTCTACTCCTATGACTCCGCTCCTATGACTCCGCTCCTCTGGCTCCGCTCCTCTGGCTCCCCTCCTCTGGCTCCCCTCCTCTGGCTCCCCTCCTCTGGCTCCCCTCCTCTGGCTCCCCTCCTCTGGCTCCCCTCCTCTGGCTCCCCTCCTCTGGCTCCCCTCCTCTGGCTCTGCTTGTCTACTCCTATGACTCCGCTCCTATGACTCCGCTCCTATGACTCCGCTCCTCTGGCTCCGCTCCTCTGGCTCCCCTCCTCTGGCTCCCCTCCTCTGGCTCCCCTCCTCTGGCTCTCCTCCTCTGGCTCCCCTCCTCTGGCTCCGCTTGTCTACTCCTATGACTCTGCTCCTCTCTGCTCCTGTCTTGTTGATAACTCTCATCTCTCTCTTAGATCTCAGGTGTGTTCTTAGGTGCTGACCTGCGCTGGGTGGGGTGTCAAGGCAGTGCTCCGGGTTTCCGTGGTTACCCGTGTGCCCTCTGGACCCTGTTCCACGTGTTGTCCGTAAGCAGACAGGCCACGCCGTCGGCTCTGCGGCACACGGCCCTGGAGGCGGAACCTGCACCCGTGCTGAACGTGATGCGCCGTTACATCAGGACCTTTTTTGGTTGCGAGGAGTGCGGCAAGAACTTTGAGAAAGCTGCCTCGTCTGACAGTGCCGTGGGGATTAAGAGCCCAGAGGAAGAGGTGATGTGGCTTTGGAACCAACACAATGAGGTGAACTACAGACTGGCAGGTAATGTGTTATTACAAGAATGTTTTATATGACCTTACCTTTATTTACAGGGAAGAACAATAATGGCACTGTACCAGATTCTTACGGTCTTAATAACATGAAGAACAGAACTAGTTCATTTTAAACTGTTTGCCATGGACCAAAGTTATTTATATTTAGTTATTTCTGACTTACTTTATACAGTCAGAACATTGTAATTGGAACTTTTCAGAACTTTCAGAGACCAGAGCGGAGTTTTGCTGTCACAGTAAAGCGAACAACTAATATGATAACCGCGGACTTTAATACCGGTCAATGCAGCTACATGATAGAACCAGGAACTGGGTTAGTCCAGGTTAGTCTAGTTTTAGACCTGATTCAGGTCTGTTGTTTCTTCATCAAAAACATGCCTGGATTTGTTTTCTTTCATTCACACATGGGAGTGATTCAGCTCTATTGGCTCAAATTCACTTTCTATTGAAAACCCATCACCCCTCTCTCTGTAACTGCTACTGTGAGATTCATCATTTTGGTCTTAAAATGTTCATATTAATGTGCTCTACATGATCCTGTTTTTATTTCACTATTTTGTCTGTAAACCTCCATATGGACATTAATAACAGACCAATCAGGTGCCCTCTTTTCCTGAAGTTGTTCTCGCTATCATTGGTAAAAAGCTTGATTGACAGCGTTGCTAAGTGTCCACCCTTTGCCAAACCACGTTGTGGGCAAGAAGGGCATGTAGCTTCAACCACCTAGCTCTGGGTTGGCTCTTTGGTTGCTATAACACATGCTCAGAAATCCAAATGTGGAACTCTGCTCCAAATTATGTAACTGCTAATCTCAATGGGCTGCATTTGGATGAAGCTGAACGCTATGGGAACATCACACTCTCATCATGTATTTGGTGCACGACTGGCAGATGTACTCAGTTAAGCAAACATTTTACACTATATAGTTGAGGTTTACATTTAGAGTTTTGGTTTAATCTTTGATCTCTTTATGTGATAGTTAATGGTATACTAGCTTAAATTGTTTAACCCACATGTCTCACCTCAGACGTTTTAAAGGAGCTATATGTAGTCTGCACTCTTACAGTGTGAAAAAAGGTATTACAATCACAACTGAACCTGGGTTGCCCGTACCTTAACCTGCATACAGGGTCACATACATGTTTTTATCATTCTCAGTATATGGACCGGCCATGCCTCATGCTAAGGTTTAGGTTGTGACGATTCAGATCAGAGAGTGCTTTTAGGTTTAAACCAACTGGATTTTACCATTGAAACCAAATAAGGCTCATGTGAGGATCTTTCTTTACTTCCAGAAAGTCACATACTGTGCCCTTATGCTCTTTTGACTGTAAACTTAATAATTTCCCCTTTCCAAGCCCTCATTGACCCGTGTCTCTCTCCCACAGGCTCCCTGAGTGACGACCCCCTGTTTCCTAAAGGGGCGTGGCCTCCTCCGTCTTTGTGCGCGCCCTGTCACATGGAGAACCGGGGCCTGCACAGCTTCAACCACCAGGAGGTACTCAACTTCCTGCTCCACCACTATGGAGAGACCAACCTGTCCCGGAAGTATGCCCTGGAGCCCGCCATAGCCATGGAGAATGAAAAGGAGAGAGGTGACAAGAAGAAAGAAGAGGAGGCGGAGGGAGGAGGAAAGGAGAGAGGAGACAAGAAAAAAGGAGAGGAGGAGGGAGGAGGAGAGGAGAGAAAAGACAAGACGAAAGGAGAGGAAGAGGGAGGAGAGGAAGAGAAAGAAAACAAAGAAAAAAGAGATAAGGAGGTAGGCGAGAACAATAGCGCAAACAAGGACGCTAGCAAGGATGTAGCTGACAAATTGGACGGTTATCGTAAGGCAGATGAAGCTGGGGCGCAGGAGGACCACGCCAGATCCGCGGAGGAGAGGGTGGGTGCGAGCGGGGAGCAGGGGAATCGAACCCTCGCCCTGGGCTTCAACAGTGTGGACATGAGCCTGTGCCTGCTCCTGTACGTCGGCTCCTGCGTCTTCCTCATGCTGCTCTTCTTCTTCTTCAGGGTGCGTTCGAGACGTTGGAAGCCGCGCCCCCCGAAGTTTGCCGTGTGAATTACGAGACACACACACACACACACAAAAAAGGAAATTTAAACCATGCCACTGCCCCCTGAGCCCGACGTCAGGTTCAGGGATGAGTTTGGATTTTAAAGGTGCTGTACCTGATTTTTGCTGTCTTCAAAGCGTGAAAAACAGCTTGTTCAATTTAAACAGTTCGCAATGGTCCAAAGTTATTCCTCTCTTACCTTATGCATTCCAAGCATCCAAATTATTCGCTGCAAAGTTTATAAGTACTTTTTCCAACGTTTCAGAGACCAGTCATGCCGTGTTGAGGCTAATCACATCTAGCATGCTAACACACTTCTTGGAAACGTTTTATAAATGGATGCAGACAATACACTCTCGACTTATTTTGATCTTTAGAGCTGCTCATACAATATATCTGTACTGGGGAGAGAGACATTTTACTCAAATACATGGGAAAAATCAGGTACAGCCCCTTGTAACGTGGAATTTCGTGGAATTTCGTAACTTTTCACATGAAAGGTCCAGGCTTTTAAATCACTTTTACACCTTAGTTTTGGTATCATGTTTACCTGGCTCTCTCTCACATCATAGAAATCATAACAGCCGCATATTTGCCTGTCACGATAACAAATTTTGAAGTTTGGTATATTTCTGAAGTAAATAGACGACTATATTTAAAGTAATTTATTCACACAGTAACCCAAGAGCAGATTTAAACCAAAAAAAACTATTCTAAATATACATTAGTGTTAAAAAATATAAGCTGTAATAAATAAACAGTAGAATGAAACACTTCAGTTTTTCAGTTTTTATCTATATCGAGTCATAAAATTGATTTATTCAACCTTTGACTTAAATCTTATGATAAAGCCAAAAAATAACTCCCAGTAATTACACTTCTGCGGCTTTTACCAGGTCTGGCTTCATTCGCACATGAGCCTGTTCTGACAAAATGGAGGTAAATTCCCAGGTCAGGCTGCATATGTAAATGGGGCTATGGATTCACACCTAAAATTCTTGAAATCAGTACAAGAAAAGTGCACGTTGATTTGACTTTTTTCCCATACCTTGTTTTAAGAAGTTGTATCATGTGAAAGGTCAAGAGTAAGGTGTCCCAAAGTGTTTTTAAGAGCCTTAATTTTGTCTGTTTACACTTTCACACATTTACACAGATCCAGTCCCGATTCTGGCCTGTTTTTTATTTGGTTCAAATGCCAAATGCATCACAGCCGGGTTTACTGTTGGATTGAATATTGAAGGAATCATGTATCATAGGACTAATCCAGAACACCAACCAGGGCTGAGGACTGGTACCATTCAAATATACCAGGATTTAAAGATGCACTATGTAACAGTCATGCCACCTGCTCCATGGAAATGCTTTGGAAATGCCTTGCTTTGGAATGTTCTATATAGGGCTGCAACGATTAGCTGAATATTCATGACTAATGGTCTGTAAAATTGATTGTACTCGTTATTTAGACTATACAAATTCTCAACAACACAATACAAAAATTTCAAACTCGATTTTACTAGGACTGCTAAGGAATAGACTTAATACTCAATACCGATTTCGATACCACAGTGATAAAAAAGTCTTAAAATCATAGTACTTTCTTTTATATTACCATGTGGCGTATACTCTGTGTGGTCTTATAGTTGTTCTGATACAAAGTCATTCTAAATCTGTTCAGGAAACGTTCATTTTTGTCCTGTGAGTTTGACTCGATACCTGCTCAAATGAGTGTCTAGTTTTCATACTAGTTTCAGTATCGAGTAATATCTGATTTTTATTACTTTTGGCAGCCCTAGCCACGGTATAGTAACTGCTGATGCCACCAGGCCAAGTTACAGGTCAGATCTGTGGAGAGGCGACCCCACAGTAACATATGTTTGTATGTAACTGTAATCAAATACATGTAATATAGATTAAATGTAATGCCATACTGTGGAACATTCCAAGCAAGGCATACTCTCCAATAGTAGGTTTACCATACTGATAACAGAGTACCTTTTAATCCCTATGCCATGTTAAAGTTTATCTAGAATCATACAACTGAGTAATAATTTAATTGAATGAGACCATTTCTTTGAACAGAAGTATAAGCTGTATGTATATTTATCATTCTTTTGTGCTAAAACAGGTGCCAGTTTTGATGCTAAAATATTTATCATAGTATTATCAAACCTGGATGGATTTTTCCCTCTAGAGAGGGACTGAATGGAACTGTCTATACTTGGACTCTGGGTCATCTCAGGGATAATTGTGCGGGGGACCTGTAAATATTTCTGTGGCGGCCATTTTGTGTGTTTTAAATGAAGACTATTTATTGTGGAGTGGATCATGTCACTGTGCCAAATGTTCTGCCCGGCTACAGTGCTGAGATGTGTTCTAATTGGTCGATTCACTGGACTCTGTTCTGCTGTGAAACTGTCCTCCTCATCTCCTCATCTCCTCATCTCCTCATCTCCTCATCTCCTCATCTCCTCATCTCCTCATCTCCTCATCTCCTCATCTCCTCATCTCCTCATCTCCTCATCTCCTCATCTCCTCATCTCCTCATCTCCTCATCTCCTCATCTCCTTACATGAGTGACACTGTTGATTTTGAATAAAAACTATGTTTTAAACTTTTGAATAATTTCTGTAATTGTAATTGTGACAATGTCCACTAGTGGAGCCACTTATCAAGAGAAAAGTGCTACGACTCTAAGGCTAGAACGATAGAAAGTCATAAACAAACATAAACAAACACTATAGAACCAGCCATGTTTGTTCCAAATGTTCATTCGGAGTCATTAGACAAAACAATATAAAAAGTGAACAAAGGAGCCATGGGACATCCTGATGAGCTGCTGGGTCACTGCTACTAAATAAATAAATATCTCACTATAGTGTCAAAAAACATTCAAATCAACATTTTATATGCAGCATCTTAAAATCAACAGTTTTAACATTAGTCTAACTGAAAATTGGAGAAGAATCTGGGTGCAGCTCCACTAGCTTCATATCTGGTTTGGTACTTCTAACCCTAACCAAAAAGAGTCTGTGCTGTCTCCAGTGGCCACAGCAATTTCAAGTACTACATGACATCACACATGACTGCCCAGATTACAGCCAGGTGTTTCTGATGATAAACACCTGGCTGCAGGGGCAGAGTTTGACCGATTACATTGTTCTTTATACCCCCACTCTCCTCTAGTCCTCCAGGTACTGCCCAGTTTAGCAGCTCTATTTGAAATGTGGTTGTGGGAGGAGTTTACATGTTCAGTGCCACTTTAACCTTGAGATATACTGAGCATCTTTTTAGCCCAAACAGAGACATGGTCATATTTGACTCCAACAATCCCGCAACACTGATGTGAAAGAAATGGAGAGATTAGAACCACCAATCACCTGTGTTTAAAGGGCACTATTTCTGATCTATGTTATAATGTTGTATCCACATCAAAAACATACCTAGACTTCTGTTTTCTTTCATTCCCACATGTTTAACACACAAAACCCTGTATATTTAGGCTGTGTTAATGCAGGAAGTGCTCCACTGCATTTTTCAACTACATAAACCTTCACGAGAATCATTTAGATCATTTCACTCCTCAGCAGATATTGGAGACTTTCAATTGACAATCTCTACTGTACAAAAGGTCAAACAAAAATATTTTTAAAAAGCAACTTAAAGAGGTGTTATTACATAAATCTGACTTTGTGGTGCTGTTATAACATTGTTCTGTCATGTTCCTGCATTTTCTGTCTCCCTGTGTGCTCTGCCCCTCCCCTACCTGTCTGAATCCGGAGCTGGGCGGAGTCCTGCTCCTCCCGTGCGCACCTGGAGAGCATCAGCGCAATCATCACCACCTGCTGTCGAGTATATGAGGGCTCGGCAGAAGACACTCGGGGCGAGACCGTCCGCGTGTCAACGTGATGCTCCAGCTTAGTTGTTGCAGTTTGTTGCCTGTCTGCCTGTTACTCATTGGACTTTTGCCACCTTCCAGATTCCTGCTCTCGCTCGTTCCTGCCTCTGCACTCCAGCTCCGGTACAGTCCACCCTTCTGCCT
This sequence comes from Periophthalmus magnuspinnatus, assembly GCF_009829125.3. Classification (NCBI taxonomy): domain Eukaryota; kingdom Metazoa; phylum Chordata; class Actinopteri; order Gobiiformes; family Gobiidae; genus Periophthalmus; species Periophthalmus magnuspinnatus. The sequence continues at coordinate 33,413,278 of NC_047134.1, forward strand.
TGTCTCCTGTCCCGTCTTGGTCTCCAGCTTGCTTCCCGTCTCCGGCCCTGGCTCCCGCTCTCTGGATTACTCCTGCTGGGTCTTCCCTGGTCTCGTCCTGATCCTCTCCTTTATCCATCTCTCTCAGGCCCTTTCTGAAACTCTCCTTATGGTTAGCTGTAAGATTTAGTCTAATGCTCCGCCCACAAGCCTCTGTCCCCCCTGCGCTCACAGGACAATACTCCATAAATACACAAAACACTACAGTGCAGCTTCACAAACCTCATGTGATGTGCAGTAGTTTCATTTAACAGGTTGTCTGTGTAATCCCTCAGTCATCCAGGTCTGGTCCAGAGTAAATGTAAAATTTGTAGTGAAGATGTTTTGCTGCTCATTCACGCCACTTCAGTTCTGGTCAGATTACTGGTGGACACTGCCTTATATCTATTTGAAAGGAGCAGCTAACTACACTGAAACTAACACGCCTATTGTTTACAGTTTGTTAGCTGGGTCTAATGAGTTATACAAAGTGTGCACTGTGCCTGAGTCATAATTATTGTGTTGTGAAAGCACTCTGGGGTAAAAAGGTAACATGTTGGTTTAAATATGTTATGTGCTCGCAGTTAATACTCCATAAAAGTGTGAAACCCCGTCTTTAAGGTTACAGAAGAGTGAAGCAGGTCAACTGAACTTAAAAACTACCATTACATGACATCACAAGGTGGAACAGAGCATTTTGAGGTTTGGGGATGTAGAAAAGGAGACGCGTGAACGAACAAAACACAACTCCAGGTCTGTTTTTGAAGAGAATTCTAACATGGATTACACTCATACAAGTCCATTTTTGTTTATATAAAAGTTTTGCCCCAAACTCAAATGTCTAGTCTATAAGAAATATGAGAAGAGAGTAAGAGGAATGGAGGGAGGAAAAGAAGAGAGGACAGGAATGAGAAGAGGGGGGTGAAGAAAGAGAAAAGAGCAGAGTGAGGAAAGGGCGAGAGGAGGAGAGGAGACGTGAAAGGGAGAAGGGAGGGAGAGAGAGAAGGAAGAGAGTAGAAGAAGAAGGAGAAGGGAGGGAGGAAAAGAAGAGAGGACAGGAATGAGAAGAGCGGGGTGAAGAAAGAGAAAAGGGCAGAGCGAGGAAAGGGTGAGAGGAGGAGAGGAGACATGAAAGGGAGAAGGGAGGGAGAGAGAGAGTAGAAGAAGAAGGAGAATGGAGGGAGGAAAAGAAGAGAGGACAGGAATGAGAAGAGGGGGGTGAAGAAAGAGAAAAGAGCAGAGCGAGGAAAGGGCGAGAGGAGGAGAGGAGACATGAAAGGGAGAAGGGAGGGAGAGAGATAGAAGGAAGAGTAGAAGAAGAAGGAGAAGGGAGGGAGGAAAAGAAGAGAGGACAGGAATGAGAAGAGGGGGGTGAAGAAAGAGAAAAGAGCAGAGTGAGGAAAGGAGGAGAGGAGAGGAGACATGAAAGGGAGAAGGGAGGGAGAGAGATAGAAGGAAGAGAGTAGAAGAAGGAGAAGGGAGGGAGGAAAGGAGCAGAGAAGAAGAAAGGGAGAAAAGGATGAGAGGAAGAGAGAATAGAGGAGGGGAAGAGATGGAAAAGGAGAGAGGAGGGGACTAGAAGGGACAGAGAGAGAGAGAAGGATGACAGAAGGAGAGGAGAGATGGAAGAGGGGAGAGGGAAAGGAGAGAGGACAGGAATGAGAAGAGGGGGGTGAAGAAAGGAAAAGGTGAGAGGAGGAGAGGAGACATGAAAGGGAGAAGGGAGGGAGAGAGAGATAGAAGGAAGAGAGTAGAAGGGGGAGGGAGGAGAAGAGAAGAAAGGGAGAAAAGGATGAGAGGAAGAGAGAATAGAGGAGGGGAAGAGAGATGGAAAAGGAGAGAGGAGGGGACTAGAAGGGACAGAGAGAGAGAGAGAGAAGGATGACAGAAGGAGAGGAGAGATGGAAGAGGGGAGAGGGAAAGGAGAAGGGAGGGAGAGAGGTGGGAGAAATAGAGGAGAGAGAAGAAGAGGAAGGAGAAGGGGGCTAGAGAGGAGGAGAGGAAGGAGAGGGGATGGAGGAAAGCAATAGAGGAGAGAAAATGAGAGGAAGGAGAAGGGGGAGAGAAAGGAGGAGAGGAAGGAGAGGGGATGGACAAATGCAATAGAGGAGAGAAAAGGGGAGGAAGGAGGAGGGGGAGAGAGAGAGAGAGGAGCGAGGGATGAGAATAATACAGATGTCTAGTGTCTAAGTGTGAGTGTAGTGTGGAGCTACAGCCTCCTCCTGTCTGCTGTCCTGGACTCACCCTGCATGACTCAGCGCTTTTCTCTCTCTCCCCTCTCTATTTAGCTCCTTCTCTCTGTATCTTTCGTTTATTCTCTGTTCATACTTCTTTAACTCTCTCTCCCCTTCTCCTTTAAGTGTCTCTCTTCTCTCCTCCTTCCCCATCTCTCCCCTTCTCCTTTAACTCTCTCACTCCCCTTCTCCTTTAACTGTTTCTCTTCTCTCCTCCTCTCTCTTTCCCCTCTCTCCCCTTCTCCCTTAACTCCCTCTCTTCTCTCCTCCTTCCCTCGTCTATCTTTATGGCTGGTTGGCCTGTTAGCTCAGATGGATAGTGTGGTGCTCACAAAGTCAGGTTGAAGGTTCGATCCCCGTACGGACCAGCATAGAAGACCCTGGGTGAATGTTTCTATCACAGACCCTCTCTCTCTTTACCTTCTAACGCTTTAATTTTCTATCTCTCTCCCCTTCTACTTTAACTCCCTTCTCTCCTCATCTCTCCCTTTAACTTTCCCGTCTAACTCTCTAATTCTCTCTATGTCCTACATTATAGCTTTCTCTCACTCCTCTTCTACCTTACCTATCTCTCTTCTTCTCTTCTCCCATCTCTTTACCCCCCAACTCTTTCACTCTCTCCTTCTCTCTTTTTATCTCTCCCCATTCTCCTTTAACTCTCTTTCCTCTCTTTCCCCTCTAACTCTCTCTCTTTCTCTCTTTATCTCTCTCTCCCCCCTTCTCCTTTAACCCTCTCTTCTCTCTTATTCTCTCTTTCCCCTCTAACTCTCTCCTAACTTCTCCTCTCTTTATATCACTCTCTCCCCTTCTCCGCTTTCTTCTATTCCCCTTTAACTATCTCTCTTCTGCTCTCTCTCTCCCCTTTCTTTGTCTCTTTATCTCCTTTTTCCTTTAACTTTCTCTTATTTTGCCCTTTCTCTTTCCCCTCTAACTCTCTTCCCTACATTATACCTTTCTCTCTCTCCCCTTCTCCTTTAACTATCTCTCTTCTCTCTTGCCCCTCTAGCTCTCTTACACCTCTGTCCTTTCTCTCTCTCTCTCTCCCTCCCTCCCTCTCTCGCTAATTCCCTTGGCTTTCCTTACACCCCTCTTCTTTCTCTCTTTTTTATCTCTCTTATCTCTCTCTTTTATCTCTTTCTTTCTTTTTTCTTCTTTTGTTTCTCTCTCCATCACTCCTCTCTCCCATCCTCTCTCCCCTCACACCTCCTTTCTTTCCTTCTTCCTTTGTTTCTTTCTCTCTCTCTGTCTCCTCTCCTCTCTTTCCCCCTCTGAGCTTTCCTTACACCCCTCTTCTTTCTCTCTTATCTCTCTCTTTTATCTCTTTCTTTCTTTTTTTCTCCTTTTGTTTCTCTCTCCATCACCCCTCTCTCCTATCCTCTCTCCCCTCACACCTCCTTTCTTTCCTTCTTCCTTTGTTTCTTTCTCTCTCTCAGTCCTCTCTCCTATCCTCTCTCTCCTCACACCTCCTTTCTTTCCTTCTTCCTTTGTTTCTTTCTCTCTCTCAGTCCTCTCTCCTATCCTCTCTCTCCTCACACCTCCTTTCTTTCCTTCTTCCTTTGTTTCTTTCTCTCTCTCAGTCCTCTCTCCTGTCCTCTCTCCTCACACCTCCTTTCTTTCCTTCTTTCTTTGTTTCTTTCTCTCTCTGTCCTCTCTCCTATCCTCTCTCTCCTCACACCTCCTTTCTTTCCTTCTTCCTTTGTTTCTCTCTCAGTCCTTCCTCTCCTCCACATGAGTGAGTGTGGTTGCTGCAGCTGTGTGCATGTACGCCTCCCTCTGACTCTGCAATGCAGCTCTGCTTTACAATCCACTCACTGTCACATATACAACACAGAGAGAAGGAGGAGAAGAGAGGAGGAGAGGAGAGATGGAGGAGGGGAGAATCCACTCACTGTCACATATACAACACAGAGAGAAGGAGGAGAGGAGAGGAGGAGAGGAGAGATGGAGGAGGGGAGAATCCACTCACTGTCACATATACAACACAGAGAGAAGGAGGAGAGGAGAGGAGGAGAGATGGAGGAGGGGAGAATCTACTCACTGTCACATATACAACACAGAGGGAGGAAGGAGAAGAGAGGAGGAGGAGGAGGGGAGGAGGAGGGGAGGATAATCCTCTCACTATCATATATACAACACCGAAGGATGGAGGGAGGAGAGGAGGAGGAGGAGAGGAGGAGGAGGATAATCCTCTCACTATTGCATATACAACACAGAGGGATGGGGGTAGGAGAGGAGGGGAGGAGAGAGGGAGGAAAGGATAGGATGGAGGGGAGGAGATGAGGATGAGAGGAGAAGGTGGGGAGGAAAGCATGAGAGAAGAGCTAGGGGTAGAAGACGAAAGAGAAAAGGAAGAGAGGATAGAAGAAAGGATGGAGGAAAGGAAAAGAGGAGGGGAGGAGCAAGGGAAGAGAAGAGAGAAGGAAAGAAGAAGGGATGAAGGAAATGAAAAAAGGATAGAGGCAAAAGAGTCTCCTTTGAAGAAGAGAGGCAGAAGAGGAGAGACAGGAGCAGAGGGAGGGGAGAAGAAGGAGAGGAACAGAGGAGTGATGGAACAGAAGAGAGGAGGAGAAGAGAGGGGAGAGGAGATGACAGCAGAAGAGAAGGAGGAAGAAGAGAAAAGGGTCTTGTTTAGTCCTGTTTAGTCCTGTTTAGTCCTGTTTAGTCCTGTTTAGTCCTGTTATAGTCCTGGTTTAGTCCTGTTATAGTCCGGGTTTAGTCCTGCTATAGTCCGGGTTTAGTCCTGCTATAGTCCTGGTTTAGTCCTGTTATAGTCCTGGTTTAGCCCCATTATAGTCCTGTTTAGTCCTGCTATAGTCTGGGTTTAGTCCTGCTATAGTCCTGGTTTAGTCCTGTTATAGTCCTGTATAGTCCTGTTTTAGTCCTGTTATAGTCCGGGTTTAGTCCTGCTATAGTCCTGGTTTAGCCCCATTATAGCCCTGTTTAGTCCTGTTATAGTCTTTTTTAAGTTCCTGTTATAGTCCTAGTTTAGCCCCGTTATAGTCCTGGTTTAGTCTTGGTTTAGCCCTGTTATAGTCCCGTTTAGTCCTGTTATAGTCCTGTTTAGTCCTGTTATAGTCCTGTTTAGCCCTGTTATAGTCCCGTTTAGTCCTGTTATAGTCCCGTTTAGTCCTGTTATAGTCCTGTTTAGTCCTGTTATAGTCCTGTTTAGTCCTGTTATAGTCCTGGTTTAGCCCTGTTATAGTCCTGGTTTAGTCCTGGTTTAGTCCTGTTTAGCCCTGTTATAGTCCTGTTTAGCCCTGTTATAGTCCCGTTTAGTCCTGTTATAGTCCTGTTTAGTCCTGTTATAGTCCTGTTTAGTCCTGTTATAGTCCTGTTTAGTCCTGTTATAGTCCTGTTTAGTCCTGTTATAGTCCTGTTTAGTCCTGGTTTAGCCCTGTTATAGTCCTGGTTTAGCCCTGTTATAGTCCTTGTTTAGTCCTGTTTAGTCCTGTTTAGTCCTGTTATAGTCCTGTTTAGTCCTGTTATAGTCCTGTTTAGTCCTGTTTAGTCCTGTTATAGTCCTGTTTAGTCCTGTTATAGTCCTGTTTAGCCCTGTTATAGTCCTGTTTAGCCCTGTTATAGTCCTGTTTAGTCCTGTCATAGTCCTGGTTTAATCCTGCTATAGTCCTAGTTTTGTCCTCTTCGGTCATCTTTTAAACCTCAATATAAACAAACAAGGTTTTTACTTCCTTATTCCCTCCCTTCTTTGCCTCTGATTGGCTGTGGTGTAGCTCCTGCCCTCCTATTGGCTGCCTCTTCCACGCTGTTCTCTGATTGGCTGGCTGTGTCCTCTGCAGACAGTTAGCCGCATTAGCCCTGTCCTCAGATGAACTCGCTCAGTCTCCTCCTGTCTCAGTCTGCTTCCTCCATCATATCCAACCCAGCCAGGACCCAAAACAGGACCAAGACCCGGACTACAGCCAGCACCGGGACTAGAGGAGGACTACTCTAAGGTAAGGACTGGTTTGGACCTGGCTTAGTCCTAGTTTAGTCCTGGTTTTAGTCCTGGTTTAGTCCTGGTTTATTCCTGATTCTAAGCATGGTGCATCATTAACTCTATATCTTCCTCAATGCATTTAATGAACATCTGCTTTAGTCCTGGTTTAGTCCTAGATTAGACTTAGTTTAAACATGGGTTAGTCCTGGTTTAGTCCTCATTTAGAACTGGTTTAAACATTGGTTACTCCTGGTTTAAAACTGGTTTAAACATGGGGTTGTTCCAATTAAGACCAGGTTTAAACATGGGGTAGTCCTGATTTAGAACTGCTTTAAAAATGGATTTGTTCTGATTTAGTCCTAGTTTAGTCCTAGTTTAGTCCTGGTTTAGTTTCGCCAACACCAAGACCGGAACAGTACCCCAGTGCATATAATTAACAGCTGCTTTAGTCCTGATTTAGAACTGGTTTAAACATGGGTTAGTCCTGGTTTAGTCCTAGTTTAGAACTGGTTTAAACATGGTTTAGTCCTAGTTTAGACTTGATTTAAACATGGGTTAGTCCTGGTTTAATCCTAGTTTAGACTTGGTTTAAACATGGATTAGTCCTGGTTTAGTCCTAGTTTAGAACTGGTTTAAACATGGGTTAGTCCTGGTTTAGTCCTAGTTTAGAACTGGTTTAAACATGGATTAGTCCTGGTTTAGTCCTAGTTTAGACTTGGTTTAAACATGGGTTAGTCCTGGTTTAGTCCTAGTTTAGACTTGGTTTAAACATGGGTTAGTCCTGGTTTAGTCCTAGTTTAGACTTGGTTTAAACATGGTTTAGTCCTGGTTTAGTCCTAGTTTAGACTTGGTTTAAACATGGGTTAGTCCTGGTTTAGTCCTAGTTTAGAACTGGTTTAAACATGGGTTAGTCCTGGTTTAGTCCTTGTTCGGACTTGGTTTAAACAGGTTGATCCTGATCAGGGCTGGCCCTCACTTTCAGGGGGCCCTTCGCTGAATCTGTCTCTGCTGGTTCAGTTATTGGTGATTCACATTTGACAACATTGTGACTAAACTCTCACCTTGACCAGGTTTATTTGTTTAAATGACCAACATCAGCCTGAAAACATCTAAAGTGTCACAACTACTACAGCCACAGGAACAGTACACAAACATGGAAGGGGTTCAATATTTTTTAAATGTTTCTGGTGGATTTTAATGTGTTCCAGTTGGCGACAGCCGGCTTACACTTATATTATGTCGGGTCCTTGCACCGTAAACACATAGTTGCCCTCACCTCTGCCCGTCTCAAAAACAAATGTAAGAAACAGCAGATATTTTGCTACTATAGATATAAAACAAATGTGACCGCTGCTGTAAACACACCAGCCCTCCAGCCCTCCATCCATCCATCCATCTTCTTCCACTTATCTGGAACCGGGTCGCAGGGGCAGCATTCTAAGCAGGGACTCCCAGACTTCCCTCACCCCAGACACGTTCTCCCACTCCTCCGGTGGAACCCTGTGTTCCCAGGCCAGCCAAGAGACATAGTCCCTCCATCGTGTCCTGGATCTTCCCCGCGGCCTCCTTCCGGTGGGACATGTCTGGAACACTTCCTGAGGGAGGGGGCATCTGGAACAGATACCCGAGCCAACTCACTGGCTCTTCTCGATGTGGAGGAGCAGCGGCTCTACCATGAGCTCCTCCTGTTTGATCAAGCCTCTCACCCTATCCCTAAGGGAGTGCCCAGCCACTCTGTGGAGGAAACCCATTTTGGCCGCTTGTATCCGCGATCTTGTCCTTTCGGTCATTACCCAGAGCTCATGACCATAGGTGAGGGCAGGAACGTAGATTGACGGTAAATCGAGAGCTTCACCTTTCGACTCAGCTCCTTCTTTACCACAACAGATACAGCAAATGCATCACTGCAGACGCTGCACCGATCCGCCTGTCAATCTCACGTTTCATCCTTCCCTCACTCGTGAACAAGACCCTGAGATACTTGAACTCCTCCACTTGGGGCAGAGACTCACCACCCACCCGGAGAGAGCAAACCACCTTTTTCCGGTCGAGAACCATGGCCTCGGAGCTGATTCTCATCCCAGCCGCTTCACACTCGGCTACAAACTACCCCAGCGCCTGCTGCAGATCCTGGCTCAATGAAGCCATCAGGACAACATCATCTGCAGCAGAGATGAGATCCTGTGGTTTCCGAACCGGACCCTCTCCCCCAAAGGACGCCACAGGGGACATGGTTGAATGCCTTCTCCAGATCCACAAAACACATCTGGAATGGTTGGGCAAACTCCCACACCAGCTCTGTTTCCAATAAAACTTGATATATTATATTATTTTAAATATAAATGTATGGGCTCTTGAAGGCCCTCTGCTTAGTCCACTTACAGGCTGGTCCGGCCCTGGTCCTGATTGAATTTAGATCTAGTTCATATTTAGTTCATATTAAGATTTGGTTCAAGACCTGGATGTTAAACCAGCATCAGAACTAAAGGAGGACTACTCTGAAGTAAGAAGTGGTTTATTCCTAATTCTAAACATGGTGCACCATTAACTCTCTCTATGTCCTCCTCAATGCATCTAGTGAACATTGGCTTTAATCCTGGTTTAAACAGTTTAGTCCTGATTTAGTCCTTATTTACAACCATAAGGCCTATGGCCATAACCAGGACAGCAGAAGGACCACTCTGAGGTAAAGACTGGTTTGGACCTAATCCTCAGTAGTCCTGGTTTAGTCCTGGTTTAAACACGAGTTGGTCCTGATTTAATCCTGGTATAGAACTGGTTTAAACATGGGTTAGTCCAACTTTTGACTTTGTTTAATCATGGGTCCTGGTTTAGTCCTAGTTTACAACTGGATTAAACATGGGTTAGCCCTAATTTAGTCCTGGTTAAGAACTAGTTTAAACATGCATTAGTCCTGATTTAGTTTTAGTTTAGACTTGCTTTAAACATGGGTTAGTTGTTCTTTAGTCCTAGTTTAAAACTGGTTTAAACATGAGTTAGTCCTGGTTTAGTCTTGATTATAAGCATGGTGTACCATTACCATATAGTGAAGATCTGATTTATCCCTGGTTTAGAACCGTTTTAAACACTGGTTAGTCCTGGTTTTGTCGTAAAAACTGACAGGGACCAAAGATACAGACTCGGGAAACAGTTTATTGTTTATTGGCAGATACATGAATGTAAAGGTCAAGGTAGAGCAGACGGTTGGGAGTGGTGTCATGAAGTAGTCTTGGAGCAGGACATGGGTCACAGGGTCAGAGGCTGGGGTGGTCGTACTGGTCGTGGAAAGCTGGGTCAGTGCAGAGTGATTCCAGGGAGCGGGATCACGGTGGATACACGAGCAAATAAACAAGAGCATGATATGAAGAAAAAACAGAAGATGACAAGACGATCTGGCCCTGAGTGTCGGATCCTCAGTCCTTTTATCATCACAGGTGCAGTTTGATTGATAATGAGCTGCAGGTGTGAGTGGGAGAAACCAGAATCTCCGCCCAGCTTCAGGCTCAAACACAGAAGGGAAGGAGGGAAAACAGCACAGAACACACAAAAAACCCAAATCCTGACAGGTTTAGACCTAGTTTAAACTTGGTTTAAACATGTATTAGTTGTGTTTCAAACCTAGTTTAGACTTGGTTTAGATATGGGCCAAGTTTAGACTTAGTTTAAATATAATATGGGTTAGTCCTGGGTTAGAACTGGTTTGAACATGGATTAGCCTCAATTTAATCCTAGTTTAGAACTGGTTTAAAAATGGGTTATTTCTGATTTAGTCCTGGTTTAGAACTGGTTTAAACATGGGTTAGAAGGACTACTCTGAGGTAAGGACTGGTGCTTCATTAACTCTATATCTTTCTCCGTGCATTTAGATCTGAAAAATTGCTTTATTCCTGGTTTGAAACTGGTTTAAACACGCGCTAGTCATGATTTAGACCTAATTTAAACTTGGTTTAAACATAGGTTAGTCCTGATTTAAACCTAGTTTAGACTTGGTTTAAACTTGGGTTAGTCCCAAGTTTAAACCAAGTCTAAACTAGGTTTAATTTAGTACTGGTTTCAACATGGGTTAGTTCAGAGTTAGGACTGATTTAGACTTGGTTTAAACATGGGTTGGTCCTAAGTTAGTACTAGTTTATAACTGGGTTAAACATGGATTAGTTCTGATTTAGTCCTAGTTTATACTTGGTTTAGAGATGGACTAATCCTGGTTTAAACATGGGTTAGTTCTAATTTAATACTATTTTGGAACTGGTTTAAACATAAGTTAGTCCTCATTTAGTCCCGGTTTAAACATGCATTAGTCCTGATTTATTCATGTGTTCATACTGATTTAAACATGGGTTAATTGTGATTTAGTCCTAGTTTAGACTTGTTTAAGCACAGGGTAGTCTTGACTTAGTCCAAGTTTAGACTTGGTTTATATCTTGATTAGTCCTGACTTAGTTTGGGTTAGGTTCAAGTTTAGTCCTTTTTTAAACCTATTTAGCGCCAATTTAGACATAGGAGTCACATCTATGTAAATCAGGTTATTTTATACTTTTTAAAATAAAATCACAAGTTTTTCATTGTTTCAAATGTCAATCCAATGTCGCAATAATTCCGGTGTAAAAGTACACCCGATAGAAACTTTAACAAAACTGCTTTGTCTCTGGTTTTCAGATCATAAATGGATTAAACATGGACCTCCAGCAGAACTTCACACAAAAATCCCAAAGCTAGACCATCTGACCAACCAAGTCTGAGCACCTAATCCACGATCCTACCCAGTCCAGTTTGAGTCCACCCCCAGATCGCCCGTGTCTCCAGGATGGCGGAGGGGCTGTTGCAGGTGCACGTGCCCGATTTCGGCAGCTCAGTGCTGGGTAGTCTGGAGGAGCAGCGGGCCTCAGGGCAGTACTGTGACGTCCATATCCTGGTGCAGGGGCAGATCTTCAAAGCCCACCGAGCCGTGTTAGCAGCTTCCTCACTATACTTCAGAGACCTTTTCAGCTCCGAGCCGGACCACATACAGGTGAGGGATACTAGACCAGAACTAGACTAGGACCAGACCAAGAATGAACCAGGACTGAACCAGAACTAAACCAAAACTGAACCAGGACTACACCAGGACTGTACTTCAGAGACCTGTTCAGCTCTGAGCCGGACTACATCCAAGTGATGAAGATCAAGACTGGATCGAGACTAGACCAGCACAGAACCAGATTTACAAACATGTAAACCAGGTGTCGGCAAGTAAATTTGACCCTGGGCCAATTTCTCTCATAGTAAGTGATTTGGGGCCAGAATAAAAAATAATTTCAAAATAAAAGTTCCAAAGTCCGTATGAAATAGCTTTAATAGTATGAAATAAACACATCCACACATCCAGCCTTTTCGTGTGTACCACTCTGAAAAGTGTGAGTCTTTCGTCCCGTAGTCTGGAGCAAACCCTTTAGTCTCTGGTGTGGGTCTTTAATTATAACCTCCTGCTTTGACTGAAAGTCCAGTTTAGAAAACTGCTTGAGCTTTAATATGTAATCTTCCTCATTTTAAAAAGTAGGGCCGGACAAGAAGAAAAAAGTGAACGGATTGCTAAACTTGACTTGTTCACTCTAATTTGTAGCTTCCTGTCACTTATTTTGCTGTCCCAGGAGTTGCAAGAATCCCTGGGCTCACGAGCGCCCCCTACCATGAGGCCAGGTGACTACGTGCATCACATGGTGCCTTTTCACAGCCGCTCAAAGTGGTAGCTGTCACTGCTGAGCGTAAAGCACAGTCAGTCCATAGTGAGGCATGAACGGCTGGTGCCTCTGCTCATGTCTCTTCTTAGTAATTGAACTGTAAAAATAAAAATTCAGGGATTTTGAGTAATAAAAAAGTTAAATTAAATTGCAAAGTTAAATAGAATTAGATTAGATTAGATAATACTTTATTGTCAGATCAGAGATCTGAAATTTGTCTTGCACATAAAAACAGTGGCTCCGTTGCTACACATTAACATCACACATGCGACACAGACACTAAACAAACATTAATTCAAGTCACTTTCTAGCACTTTGATAGCTATGGATTAAGCTCCTTGTTTATTTTAAGGATTGACTGATGAACAAAAGAATGCTTCAGCCTAACCTTATTAAATCGTGGAACACTGAACCGTCGCCCAGATGGAAGCATTGCATATTCACAGTTCAAAACATGGTTAGAGTCAGAAATGAAGTTTCTTGCCAGTCGTATTGTGTAGAAGGTCACTTTATAGTACAAATCATTGGTTAAATATAACCATTTCATTTATTTTTTCTCTGTGATGACAGGTGACCTCACCTGCCTCCCCTGACTGCAGGTCACTGCCCCTGTCTCTGGTCTTAACCCGCCCCTGGTTTAAACCCTGGTCTAACCCTGTCTCTGGTCTAAACTCAGTTTCTGGTCTAAGCCCGGTCTCTGGTTTGAAACCGGTCTCTGATCTGAACCCGGTCTCTGGTCTAAAAGGACAGGATCTAAACCCGGTCTCTGGTCTAAACCCGGTCTCTGGTCTAAACCCTGGTCTCTGGTCTAAACCCTGGTCTCTGGTCTAAACCCTGGTCTCTGGTCTAAACCCGGTCTCTGGTCTAAACCCTGGTCTAACCCTGTCTTTGGTGTCAGTCCTCAGAGTCGCCCTCAGTGCTGGAGCTGCCCTCCTCTGTGTCCCCAGCGTGTTTCGAGCAGATCCTGTCCTTCTGTTACACGGGTCGCCTGGTGGTGGCGCCGCAGGAGCAGCTGGTGCTCATGTACACAGCGGGGTACCTGCAGATCCAGAACATTGTGGAGCGAGGGATGGAGCTGCTAATGAAGAGCGCCTCCTCTTCCTCCTCTCCGCTTTGCTGCGACTCACAGGTACCAGTCTGGAACGCCAAAAAGCTCAAAGGAGAAATGAACAGGTTTAGAGGAGTAGAGCTGCAAATGACCATTAATTCAGTACTTTATTAGTCACAGATGCATTTTTAAATTTGTTGACTAGGTAAACAATGATTACAGTCAAAGTGGAACGAAACACTTTTTTGCTTCTTAACTGTGTATGTGGTGTTTTAATAGTAATTCTTTGATAACTTTAGAGGAAACGAGGTAAATTTGCAGCTTACTGGTAAAATAAAAAAGACAAAGTCTGATCTCATCAGATTTTGGGCCTGGTTAGTACTGGGATGGGAGTCCGCTAGGAACATTAGGTGCCCCAGTGGGGAGCCAGTGGCAAAAGCTGTCATTGTGTCCTTAGGCAAGGCACTCTACCCACATTGCCTAGTGTGAATATGGTGTGTGTGTGAGCGTTGGTGGGGGTCAAAGGGTCTATGACACAGATTGGCAGCCCTGCTTCCATCTGTTGCCTGTTGCTTCTATCATCAGTCTGACATTTGAACTTTGACTCTATTTCAGACATCTGCAGAAGAGCTGGGAGGTTTTGAGCCCCCTGTGCCCCAGAACAGCGCCCCCCACAGGGAGAGTCCAGACCAACCTTGTCTGAGCTCGGAGGAACTGCTGCTGTCTGTGAGCCGGATCAAACAGGAGAGAGCCGATACTCCACCCACTGAAGAGGAGCCAGAGCCTAGGTCTGACCCACATCTCAAATAGGTGTAGAACAGTGTTTCTCAAACTGTGGTATGGGCTGCCTCTGGTGGTCCATGGTCTGCCATCTGAGTATTTGTTAGGCCTGTCACGATAATTACTATATCAACTTCCTACATTTGTTCAATATATGTTAGATGAGGGTCAATATTTATCGTGGGTATTTTGTCTTTGTGCAAGTGGGGAGGTTTTTGTTTATTTTTTACTCTAAGATTATATTTGAGCGAAAAGGTTGGAAAAATAACTGGTGTTTCGTTCCGCTATTTCTTACCATAGTATACATTTTATACATTTAGAGTTGCTTTTTGGGGAATAATCCTGCATTATTTTTATTGTGTCAGTGGCATAAACTAGTTTCAATATTATCATTTATTGTCTATATTTTCTTCAGCAGTATATCATAAGAGTAACATTAATCAATCAAGTAGAAGTACAAAGTAGTAGTCCAAGAAATTACTCGAGTGTAAATGTATTTGGGAAAAATACTACTCAAGTAAGACTTAAAGGCTGTAACATTTGATTTATATTTTGAAGTTAATGTAATTTGAAGTACAAAATATTAAATAATGCACAAAATCTGGTATTTTCAAAAAGCAGACACAACTATTAGAAAAATAAAATAAGTAAGAGTACTGTTACTACAATAAAAATAGTAGGAGTAAAAGTATGCTGCGAGAAAAGTACTCTGAAAAGTACAATTTCTTTGAAAGGTTTCCCAGTAAATGTAACTGAGTACTGCCCACCTCTGAGAAGGATCAGAGACAAGGTGGATCTAATCCAGTCTAGAATCACATGGGCCTCTCTCTCTGTGTCCTCAGGGGCGAGCTGAGGGGCGGGGCTCTCTGTTACCTGAGTGCAGGCGTGGCTCAGATGCAGTCATTTTTAATGCCACCAGGAGGGCGCTGTAGTCCTGGCTCCAGTCCTCAAGCCACAGAGGAGGAACTGGACGATGACTTTTACACCAGCGCGGTCAGCACCAGCCTGTACCAGCACCTCTATCCCTACGGTACTGTACCTCACTCACTTTATACCACAAAGCACGTAGACTGTAGAAAGAACTCCACTGAGGGACTTCATCTGTAGTGTTCAGCTCCAGCCAAATGAAGCAGTTATAGGGGCTAATTTGGGGCCAAGTTCTATACTTGAAATTCTGAGAATATCATAGCAACAAAAGAGCCAATCAGCAGAGTGAGTGTTGAAGAGTGTTGAAAATACACATCCCTAACATAATAAAATATTTTCCCATTTTTTCTGTGTAGTTGAGCAAAATTCTGTGTATGTGTATTCTGTATTTAGTTTAATCCTCAGATAATCAGGAAGTGTGACGTTAGCATGCTAGAAGTTGTTAATCTTAACAAAAACTTTGCTTAATGATTTTAATTAAAAAAAAAAAAATCTATTTAGACAACAGGACATTATTTTCCACATTAAACGTTAGTACTTTCTTTAATATTCCCGTGTGATTTATATCTGTGTAATCCCTCAGTCGTCCAGGTGGGTTTCATAGTGGTCCATGGGGGTGTAGTACTTTATGTGGTCTTATACTTGCTCTGATACAGCTCAAGATCATTCAAAAATTCTAATGCAGTTGTGTCCTTAGGCAAGACACTTTGCCTAGTATGAAAGTGGTGTGTGCATGAGAGCTTTTGTGATGGTTGGAGGGGCCGATTGTTAGCATCACTTCCATCAGTCTGTCCCAGAGAAGCTGTTGCTATAATAGTAATTTACCACCACCAAGTATGGACTGAATGCATAATGCCCTGTAAAGTGCTTTGGATGTCATGAAAGGCGCTATATAAATCTAATAAATGATTAATGAATTACTTTAGTAAATTTCTGTCCTGTGAATGTGACTTTTTAGTATTGAAACTTGCTCAAATTAGTGTCTTGTGTTGATACTAGCTTCAGTATCGATTCATATCAAATTTTCGATGCTAATCTCAACACATGAACGATTTTGTCTTTGAAGTCCCGGAGAAGTTGGACATGCTGCCCCTCCCATTGGCCAATGAGCGGCGTGCGTGTGTTCTGATTGGCCGAGACAACATGGCCCTTCCAGCGAGTTTGGTGAGCCAGATTGGCTACCGGTGCCACCCGGCGCTGTATGCGGAGGGGGACCCCGGGGAGAAGCTGGAGCTGGTGGCTGGGTCCGGGGTGCTCATGACCCGAGGACAGCTCATGAACTGCCACCTGTGTGCGGGTGTCAAACACAAGGTCCTGCTCCGGAGGCTTTTGGCCACCTTCTTCGACAGGTAAACCAGAAAAAAATAGTAGAGTAGTAGATTAAACAAGGTCTAAAATAGAACTAGGACTAAACAAGGACTAAACCAGAAAGAACTAGGTCTAAACAAGGATTAAAATAGAACTAGGACTAAACCAGAAAAACTAGGACAAAACAACAACTAAAACAGCGACAAACTAGGATTAGCAGAACCAAGTAAGCTATGGTGATTAAAGCTATACAAAGACTTACTAAACTCTTATTTATCACCTGGCAAAGTTAAAGAAGACATATTGTGCTTTCTTTCTGGTATTTGGTATTAAATAGGGGGTATTGTGCAAAATCGACATTTTGGAGCTTTCTAAATCAATATTTTGGAGTTTTCTACCCCCTCCTCAAATCGCCACCTTCACGTGGTAGAGGGTTTTGAGCACCTGAATGATCCTGGGAGCTATGTTGTCGGGGGCTTCATGCTCCTGGTAGGGTCACCCATGGCAAACATGTTCTGGGGGATGGGTCAGACCAAGATCGGTTCAGAACCCCCCATGATGAGCTTAACAACGAGGCCAGTTACGTCAGCCGGACTGGCATTACCGGTGCCCCACTCTGGAGCCAGGCCTGGGGTGTGTGCTCGGCAGCAACTGCCTGGTGGCAGGGCCTATCCCCACAGCCCGAAGGAGCGATGTGGGGCCGTCCTCCCGTGGACCCACCACCTGCAGGAGGAGCCATGAGGAGCGGTGCGAAGAGATCTGGGCGACATTCAAAGGCGGGGTCTCGATGACCAAATCTCCAAACATGGAGGACCCGATGGAGAGTATAGAGCTGGCTAAACTCTCCATCGAGTCCTCGAGGGTTCATGGGAATTTGCCCAACCAGTCCACATGTGTTTTGTGGATCTGGAGAAGACATTCGACCGTGTCCCTCGTGGTGTCCTTTGGGGGGTGCTCTGGGAGTATGGGGTCCGGGGCTCTTTGCTAAGGGCTGTCCGGTCCCTGTATGACCGGAGCAGGAGCTGTGTTCGCATTGCCAGCAGTAAGTCAGACCTGTTCCCGGTGCATGTTGGACTCTGCCAGGGCTGCCCTTTGTCACCGGTTCTGTTCATTATATTTATGGACAGAATTTCTAGGCGCAGCCAGGGGCCGGAGGGGGCCTGGTTTGGGAACCACAGGATTTCATCTCTGCTGTTTGCAGATGATGTTGTCCTGATGGCTTCATTGAGCCAAGACCTGCAGCACTGGGGCGGTTTGCAGCCGAGTGTGAAGCGGCTGGGATGAGAATCAGCTCCTCCAAATCCGAGGCCATGGTTCTCGACCGGAAAAAGGTGGTTTGCTCTCTCCGGGTGGGTGGTGAGTCTCTGCCCCAAGTGGAGGAGTTCAAGTATCTCGGGGTCTTGTTCACGAGTGAGGGAAGGATGGAGCGTGAGATTGACAGGCGGATCGGTGCAGCGTCTGCAGTGATGCGGTCGCTGTATCGGTCCGTTGTGAAGAAGGAGCTGAGCCGGAAGGCAAAGGCGATTTACCAGTCAATACAGCTTTGTTCCTACTCTCACTTATAGTCATGAGCTTTGGGTAGTGACCGAAAGGACAAGATTGCGGATACAAGCGGCCGAAATGGGTTTCCTCCATAGGGTGGCTGGGCGCACCCTTAGAGACAGGGTGAGGAGCTCGGTCACACGGGAGGAGCCACTGTTTCTACACGTCGAGAGGAACCAGCTGAGGTGGCTCGGGCATCTGCTCAGGATGCCTCCCGGACACCTCCCTAGGGAGGAGGCCCCAGGGAAGACCCAGGACATGCTGGAAGGACTGTGTCTCTCAGCTGGCCTGGAAACGCCTTGGGGTCCCACCGGAGGAGCTGGAGGATGTGTACGGGGTGAGGGAAGTCTGGGAGTCCCTGCTTGGACTACTGCCCCCCACGCGACCTGGTCCTGGCCCTGGAAGAAAATGGATGGAGCTTTTTACCATGTAATATTGTTGTTCCCTCATCGAAAACATGCCTGAAGAAGTGTTAGATGTCATCCATGCATGTTTGAATAATCTCTCACTATTTAAACCCTCCTTACAGTTAGCTGGACAATTCTGTCCAAAGCTCAGCCCACAAGCCTCATGTCACTCATTCTTCCACACGGCAATGTTTCATGAATATACAAAAGCAAGATACAAAACACTACAACTTCACAAACCTGATCCGATATGCAGTAGTTTCATTAGTAGGTAAATATTGATTTTACAATATATGTCCCCTTTAAATAAACCCAGATAATACTGAAAAAAAAAAAAAAATTCAATCAGGCACCCAAACATCACTACTCTGAAATATGCGCAGAAGGTGGAAAGCAGGACTGAACAGGTTGAAACCAAAACTGGACCGAAGCAGGAATCTTGCTGTTGGCCTACTTCTAACAAAAAATCAATTGTGTCCACAGAAACACACTAGCTAACAGCTGTGGGACTGGGATCCGCTCCTCCACCAACGATCCCACCAGAAAACCTCTGGACAACAGGGTCCTCAACACCGTCAAATGTAAGACAAAACAGGATTAACCTGGACTAAATCTGGACTAAATCTGGACTAAAGCTGGACTAAAGCTGGACTAAAGCTGGACTAAAGCTGGACTAAAGCTGGACTAAACTTGCACTAAACCTACTTGTGTTGCCATGATAGTCAAAGTTCAAACTCGATTTCGATATTAAGGAATAGACTCGCTACTTGATACCGATACCATAATGATAATAAAAACACTTTATTTAGACAATAGAATTTTCAGCATTGAATAGTAGGAATAGTAGTACTTTCTTTTATATTACTATGCAGTTTGTGTATATGTGTAATACCTCAGTAGGCGCCATAGTGGTGTTGTGGAAAAAATTACAATTCTAGATGAAAAGTAATGCATTTGCGAAGCCTGGTGAGTTTTGAAATACAGAAAAAAGGTTTATTCTTTGTTACAGACATGACAGGGCCCAGGCTTGCCCTCGCCACAGACTGGCAGCCTTTTGGCCTCTCCCCCAGTCTGTCTCAGTGTAGCATCTGAGCGTACTTAAATTTCCATCACAGTGGTCCATGGGCATATATTAGTCTATATGGTTTTATACTAGTTCTGATACAGCTCAAGATCATTCCAAAGCTATTCAGGAAAGCTTCATTTCTGTCCTGTAAATGTGATTTTGTGACACTCAAATGAGTATCTAGTTTCGATTTGGTTTTGATTAGTACCTGATTTTCAATACTTTTGACAACCCTAAAACCTGCACTAAACCCTGTCTAATTGTCCTTGACTCACAGTGTACTGTCAGAACTTCGCTCCAAACTTTAAGGAGAGCGAGATGAATGTGATCGCGGCCGACATGTGCACCAATGCTCGCCGTGTCCGCAAACGATGGCTGCCCAAGATCCAGTCCCTGCTCCCGACTGCCCCCCCCAACCGGCTCAAAACGCGGAGGGGCGGTGCTAGTGCCGGGGGTGTGACCAGCCTCAGCCAATCCACGACCTCCCCCTTCGACGCGGATCTCCGCTCCTACCTGCCTCTGCCAGATCTGCTGAAAGAGAAGGAGGCGGGGCTAGCGTCACACCTGCCGACCGTTACGTCACGAGCAGGCGGGTCCGAAGCAGGGGCCGGGCATGCAGCGGAAGGGGTGGGAGTAATAGGAGGCGCTACCGGCGCTGATGGCGGACAATCTTTGGAACAGCATGAGTCGTCCTCTGATGCATCGTGCACGTCGTCGCATCCCTCCCCCCAGCCCCCAGACCAGGACTAAACCACAACTCAACCAGGTCTTAAACCGGACTAACCTAGGACTTAGGTCCAAATCAAGTCTGAACCTGGCATAGACTATGTGCATCGACAAGTGACAACTCAATACAAAGAAAGACTATTCCACATCAGTTCCAATGACCAGAATCTGAACTTGCGTTTTCACTAGATTAGATTTGAATGTATTACTAACCTACTAAACTGTGTCATTTTGATTTCAGTTAGAAATCAGAAAATCAGTCAGAAAAATCTTTAAGTGGGACTAAAAACCTAAACTGCCCCCAATCTCATTTCAAGTAGAGCCTCCTAATCGGACAGAACCTGGAGGTCGAGAGGGCAGAGTGAGGGGGTCGGAGGTGCATGGTCTGGAATTATAAGGAACAGTGTAATTGGTATAACAGATATTCACATTACAATCTCCACTTTTGCACCCACGTATTTGTAATCAGAAACATTGGGCTTTATTCAAGACAGGCCTACGTGATGTTACCAACTACTGGAAATTGCTGTGGCCACTGAAGGCACACAAATTTAACTAGTTTGCACAAAAAATGCTAGGAATAGTACATAATGCTATTCGAACAACATATGCACAGTTTAGTGGCAAAAATAGTGAATTTAGTGTTTAGTTCCACTTAAATTTAGTCAAATAGTCTAGGCTCAATATCTGAACTAGTGAACTCTCAAATGACGATTGATACTCTCTCCAAATGTGTATGTCTGGGCTGTGTGAAAAATGGAACTAGTGTTTGTCACTCGTGAAATGTTAAGTGCAATGTACCAGACTTCTCTGCACTACTGAACAAGAAGTGACATCACAGGTTCCATTTTGTTCACAGTTTCCCTCTGTAAATGTGCTTCTAAACACTCCTCTCTGAAAACCAATATCTGCTATGCTAACCCCAGGCTGTAAACACAAGTCAAACTACAGAAAAGGAGCTTATCAAACTTAAAGGTCCTATATTATGCATTTTTCATTACTACTACTTGTAGATGCATTCATTTTTGTCTTTCATATAAAGGATGTATCTATATGGAAAACCAGTGAATGCATATGATTTTTGTGTATGCAAAATACACAGCTACTGCAGGTTTCATACCAGATATCCACTAGGTAACTTTAGCTAAACTGTGTATTTGACGATAAAGAGCTATTTTAAAGCATTTATTGGCATTTATAGTAAGTTTATAGATTATTTTATGTGTATATATAATTATTTAAGAGGGGGTATTATGCAACTCTTGCTGTCCACCATGTTATCTATCAATATTGTTCTTATCAAAAACATACTTATAGATATGGTTAGCAGGACGAGTACAAGGCTCCGCCCACATGCCTGTCACCTATACTCTTGCTCTGAAGGGGCAGTGAAGGGACGGAAGACTCAGAGCGTCAAAAATGAAACTGAAACTTATAAAACATATTAATACGTTGTTTTTAGTGAATTTTCAAAACAATAAAAGGTAACATAGTGATCTAAGTATGTTAAGTGTCCATTAGTTCCCCATAGAAGTGTAATACCCTCTCTTTAACATATATAACAACACTTTGCTCAAAGAAAGCATACTTTTTAATAGCCATTATTAAATCTGGCAGCAGCAGCTCATGGCTAGTATCCAAGTTACAAATCCCAAAAGTATTTTTTGGGGTTTGTGTGTGGATTAAATCACAGTATGTACTAAATCAGTTTTGCCTAAGTGTGATGTTTCCAGTTTCCGGTGAGAGAAAAAAATGGTGGCTACTGTTTGCATCGTTTTGATACACAGTGAAGGCCATTTGAATGAAATTATCAGCATAATATAGGACTTTTAAATGTGCGTGATGTTGAAGCTGGTATAAGATACGAATAAGCATCCTCTGCCCCTGTGGGCCATCTCTGGGACTAAACACGATACATGTGAAAGGGGCACACTGAAACAAGAAATTAGCCAGAGGTGGGTAGAGTATCAAAAAATCATACACAAGTAAGAGTAACATTACTTTAACATAATATTACTCAAGTAAAAGTACAAAGTAGTGGTCCTAGAAATGACTCAACAAAGAGTAAAAAAAATATTTGGGAAAACCACTGACTTAAAGAATAACATCTGATTTATAAATGGAGGTGAATATAATCTGAACACACAAAGGCACAAATCTAATATTTTCTAAAGATACAACACAAAATGCGACAAATTAAATCATATCTGAAGAAGCACTGGAGGAAACACAAATCTTCAAATTACATCATACTGTCAACATTTTGTGACTTTTACTTTTAACTCAAGTAAGAGTACTATTACTTCAAACAAGAAATTACTCAAGTAGGAGTAAAAGTATGTTGTTATAAAAGTTCTCTGAACAGTATAATTTCTTAAATTTACTCAAGTAAATGTAACTGAGTACTCCTCACCTCTGGAAATTGGTTTATTTCTGCTTTACATTGAAATGTAGGGGGTGCACCGCTATGGAGAAAGTGAACTACTGAGTTACATATTAAAGAATAAACATGTTGTAAGATGCCACTTTTGTAAATAAAAACAGGATGCATACATTGGGGAGAGGTTGCTCTTCGAATCAGGTCTCTCTCAAAAGGACCACCATGGAGAGTGAGTGTAGTAAGACCGCCCCCTGGCTTTGGGGTTGATGTATTACAGACTGTTTTAACCAAAAGATTGTAAAGGCAACAAAAGGCGCTGTACTTAAAAATGCTACCTGTAAAAAACACAAGCTACCTGCCTGTCTATTTGTAGCCTGTTCAATGGAATGTTTAGAATTTTATTGTAATATGATTTATTTATTTTGGTTAAAGAGGGGGTATTATGCAATATATATATATATATATATATATATATATATATATATATATATATATATATATATGAAGTAACATTGTTCCTGCATGTTTGAATGATCTAGTGATCTCACCCAGGCTCTCTTCAAGCCCTCCTTACAGTTTAAGCTTTAAGACTATGTCACCCATGCTCGCACACAACAACTACAAAAACATGACACAAAACTGTACACACAACTTGACAAACCTGATGCGCTGTGCACTAGTTTAATTAGTGGGATGCACACTAATTGTTTTATGATTGTGATGCACATCAGAACGTCAAAAATGAAAGCAAAACTTATAAAACATGTTAATACAATGTTTTCGGCAAATATAGCATTTTCAAAACAATAAAAGGTAATATACTGATCTAAATATGTTATGTGCAAGCAGTTAATACCCCATACAAGTAAAATACCCCCTCTTTAAAAGGCCTGTACCTGATTTTGAACCATAAGTTCAAGATGTTTCAGTTTGAACCATTAGCCCTGCCCACTTTCTTTCACCTTTGTGCCACTGTGGTATTATACACGACAGAGACACAACTGTCTGAGGTGGAGTCATTCAGTGGCTTCTAGTCTCCACCTACAGTAAAGGGGCCATATTATGCCATGTAACTATGTCGTGTCCTCATCAAAAAACATACTTGTAGTTGTACTTTGATTCATTCACACATGTACAACACACAAACTCTGCAGACTTAGGTACTGAATTCTGAGTTCTTCTCTCAAACAGAAAACACTCTACTCCACCTTGTGATGTCATGTGGTGATACAGGTAGTGCTTCATTGTTTGTTTTTTTTAAACCTCCAAACACCTTAACTAAATCATGTGGATGGTTTCAGGCTTGGAATTGCTAATCTCTACTGAAGAAAAAGGTCAAAAGTAGCTGTTACCTTGAAAACTACAGCTTCATGACATCACAAGGTGAAACGGACTAATAACGGTTTACTCAATCATCAAACACAACTCCATTCACGTTTTTGATGAGGTAACAACATGGCTAAAATTGTACTTAATATATACGTCTCAATTATTTTTATACTATGCATGATGTGAAGAGTGTTCATTTTGACAAGAACACATTAAAATCAGGTTCAGGCCTTTAATAAGCAAATTGTAATTTTATTTTTAGTCATTGCCTATTATTTTGACTGATCCATTTGCAACATTTTTACTCTACAAATAAGCCTGAACTAATTATAAATGTATACAGACTCTACATTTTGTGCCAGTGTCTTACCCAGATGTTTCTCCAGCGACGTCCTTGCCTCCTTCTGTCTGTTCTTCCATAGTCTTGAATGTAAAGTCATGCTGAGACTACAGAACCTCATAATATATATTTGAACTTTGAATCAAAATGGGAAAAGCACGGCGCTCCCTAATGTCCAGGTGAGGGGCATTTGTAAATGTATGGCATCAGATCTTTGCAAACATTGGATGATCTGAAGCCATTTTAAAGGTCCTATATTACACAGAATGGATTCTTGTGAGCTTGTTGTTACCGCCTCAAAAACAAACCTGTAGTTGTGTTTTGTTTCATTCATACATGTTTGAGTCGCACTTTATTATTCATCTTTCTACAACTCCAAAGATAAAAATGCTCTATTCCACCTTGTGATGTCATTAAGCGTTAACCTTTTACCTTTAAATCAGTAGAGTATTGCAATTCCGCAGCTGAAATCATCCAAATGATTTTTAGCGAAGGTGTATGGAGCACTTCCTGTATGATCACGTGACGTCACAAGGTGGAACAGAATTTTCAGTTTTCTGTCTGAGAGAAAAACTCAATTTACAGGGTTTGTGTGTTAAATATGTTTGAATGAAACCAAACACAATTCAAGGTATGTTGTAATGAGGAAACAACATCATAACATAGATCAATAGCATAATATGGGCCCTTTAAGTATGCAAAAAATCTGTGACTTGAAATGAGGTTTTTTTTCGAGATTAGTACGCACTGGTTTGAAACAGGGTGTTCACACAAACTTTTTTCGAATGTCCTCTCAAATAATGCAAGATCTACAAACAGACCGGACAAACTTTTTCTAATGATAGTGGAGAAGGCCCCTACCTCACGTTCTGTTCCTACCTCTTAGCCCCACCCCCGTATATGCATAAGATCCTCCCTTTCTACCTCTAAACCCCGCCCCTGTCTGTGATTGGCTAGGCTGCATGTCAACAGCTATGACCTCAACAATAAAATGTTTATCAGTCTGCCTCTTGTCTCTGTTTATTTATTATGTATATTCAGAACCTTGACAACTGTGTGCAATAAAATGTATGAAGAGTGCAAATTGTACTCAAGTAAGATTAACATTACTTCAAAGTTATATATTTGTAGAAGTACAAAGCAGTGGTCCAAGAAATTACTCAAGTAAAGTTTTTAAAAAGTATTTGGGGAAAGTACTCACACTCAAACAAGAGTAACTTTCCTGACATGACATCTGATTTATAATTTGAAGTTCATGTAGTTTGAAGGAGTGAACGTGAAATTATGCAAAAAAGTTGGTATTTTCAAAGGACTGACACAAAAAGAGCCAAACTAAATCATATCTGACGGAGCTGCAAGAAACACAAATGTACAAAGAATCATTTCATATTGTCAACATAAAGGTTTTGTCATTTGCAGAGTTACTCACAGTAGGAAGAGTAACCACAATTTTTACTCAAGTAAGAGTACTCTTACTTTGATACAAATATTACTCAAGTAAGAGTAAAAGAATGCTGCTAGAAAAGAAAAGAAAGTTACTCGGATAAATGTAACTGAGAACTGTCCACCTTTTGAACAAATGCTCCAAACTGAACTGTCCATCCAATCTGAGTACATCTCATAGTTTTTAAATACATTTCATGCTGCTTTTATGTAATACATGTTTGGTGATAAGTGTCAAAGAATAACTTCTGAGGGACTATTCATAACCCTTCAATACATAAGAGACAGGTTAACATAAGAGACAGGTAAGGAGGAGGCTCTATATGTCACGATCCGTACTGTTCCGGCTCCATGTTTCCTCTCTTGTCCTGTTCCTTCCCTCCCTCACCTGCCGGAGCTGGGCTGAGCTCCTGGCTCCTCCCACGCGCACCTGCAGCCCTCAGCGCAATCACCACAACGTGCCGTAGATAAGAGGAGCCAGGACCAGACACACGGTGCCAGATCGTTTGCGTGTCCACGTGAATATTCTAGCTTGTTTTTGCCTTTTTGCAATGTTGCTGTTTGTATCCTGCTCATTGGATTTTTATGCCACCCTTCAGATCCCGCTCTCTGGACCATCCCGGCTCCTGGGCTCCCGGCTCCTGCGCTCCCGGCTCCTGCGCTCCCGGCTCCTGCGCTCCCGGCTCCTGCGCTCCCGGCTCCTGCGCTCCCGGCTCCTGCGCTCCCGGCTCCGCTCCAGCCCAGCTTCCCAGTCCTGGTACAGTTTCGTCTCGTCTTGTTTCCCGCACCCTACGTCTCTGGACCCCGCTCCGCACCCTGCTCCCTGTCCTGGCTCTGGTCGCCCTGTCTCCTTCCCTGCGCCCCATGCTCCAGGACCCCGGCGCTAGAGGTAAGATCTTAAGCCCGAGCCCGAGCCTGAGCCCGACCCGACCCGAATTTCGGACCGGGTCGGGCCTAAAATGTCAATCATTACGTTCGGGTCGGGTCGGGCTCGGGCTTCTCTCTACCTGACTTTTTAAAAATAAATATATGTTTATAAAAATGTATACTAAAACAATGTGTGGATACTAAACTTAGGAATACTTGTTATAAAAAAAATAATTTGGATAAAACAGAGAAGGCGCTGTAAGGTAATTGCTATTTAACTACTAAACAGGAGCCGCAGAGCCAGAGCATACTCTGCACACGTGAACGCCCCCTCTTCCCCTCCACAAGTCCGCATCTATTTTGACCTGGTATCCCTGATATGGAGCAGCAAGAAGTAAAGGATAAACTAAAGACAGGGGAACTGAAAAGACAAACACGCACCGGCCAGAGTGAGGTGTGGCTTCAAATTGATTGTTGAAAATGCTACAGAAACTTGCGTTGGCTTCGCTGAATGTAGTAAATGTGGCGCTTTGCTTTCATACGAGAGCAAAAAGACTGGCACCTCGACGCTGAGCAGACATTTAAACAGCTGTACTGGCAAAAGTGATGATCGTCAAACATCTATATTATCATTTGTCCCACAGACCGCACCTCTTCGCACTGAGCAGGCCATCACAGACAAGTACGTGGACTTTTGCTGTCAGGACCTTAGACCATTTTCAGTGGCGAAGGTTTTTTATTAGTAGGCTTATTTTTACGCATGTTTAACTTTGTTTGGTTCTTTATTTTTTTTATTTATCCTCACAAATAAAATATGAAATTTCGGGTTTGCTTCGGGCTCGGGCAAATCAAGTTAATTGGTCGGGCTCGGGCCGGGTCGGGCTTTAATACCCGCGGGCCTGGGTCGGGTCGGGCTGGATTTTTTAGGCCCGATCTTACCTCTACCCGCCGCTGCCCGCACTGTCAGCCCCTTTGCGCCTGGATCCTGGCCCGCACCCCGTCTCCTGTTCCCCGCCAGATCTGCCCCCATTATTGAACTCTCATTAACTACTTGTAAATAAACACTGTAAACCTTCCCTGAGTTGTGCATTGTTTGGTCATATCCACCTGCCGTTACGTCACTATATTCTCAGACTTATAAAGGAGTGAGGCAAAAATTCAATAAAAAACCCAGGAAACAGAGGCTCAGAGAAGGAGTGGTGGAAGGTGAGGAGGTGGATGAGTGTTTTCTCACTGATCTGAAAGAAGGACAAAGGTCCAGCCTAAGAGTCCAGGTACACCCCCACTCAGCTGAAGCAGCAGGATGAAGGAAGGGACAGTACACTTTGTTTCTTGTTGTGATGAACACAGTATTCCCCATGTCTGATCCTCAGACTCCAGGACTGATGGCTCTCTCCAAACCTCCTCTCCCCTCTGTCAGGTCTTGGTCTGTAAGTCACTACTACTTCCACCCAGCCACTTCACTGCACCTCCCCGGTAACACCTCCCGCTCAGACCAGAGAAGCTCAGGACCTGCGGCCAGAAAAGGAACCTGTCCTCGTGTTCTGGACACTGTTTCTCTTCCCTCACCTCCTCCTCTTCCTCATGTGTCACTGTCTTTGTAGACACCTGGAGTCTCTTGTGAGCTGTGTTTGGATACAGACTCTTCACACAAATCTATGGAGCAGAAACACATTGATGTGACACTAACATTATATCATTTAGTCTTAAACACACACATACCCAGTCTACAATAAGGGCACCAAACATTGTACTTTCAGTCTGGAGCACTGGAGATTGTTGTTACTGAGCTCCAGGTCTGTGAGACTGGACGAGCTGAGGACTGAGGCCAGAGTAGCACAGCTCTGCTCTGTCAGGTCACAGGCGGAGATGGAGATCGTTGAGTTCAAACAGGCAGTAAAACAGATGCTTCTCTCTGCAGAAACACCTCCATTGAGCTTCTCTTTGATGTATTCCACTGTCTTTTGACTGGTCTGTGGTCTACTTCCTGTCTGAGACAGCAGCCTCTGATTGGTTGGCAGAGACAGCCCCAGGAGGAAGCACAGGAATAGGTCCAGGTGTCTGTTTGGACTCTGTAAGGCCTGTTCCACAGCAACCAATAAACGTCTGCCTCAGGCTCAGAGTTCTCAGAGGGGTTTGGTGAGCACAGAAGGTCCAGTCCAGTCCTAAAGAATGTCTGATGGATATGAAGAGCTTCCAGAAACTCCTCACTACTCCGGAGTAGACTGCAATCGCTACAACGTCCAGCCTACATTTGCTCAGGTCACTCTCGTAGAAGATCAGATTTCCTTTCTGCAGATGATCAAAGTTTTTCCAGAAGATGTTGTTTTTTTAGAATGACTTTTAAAATGGTGGTTGTAATTGTGGTTTTAACTGAGCTGTAAAATCTGACTTATGCTGCTGTGTTCAAAGGTTTTTCTTACACTAAACTGACTCTTTTGAGCCTCAAGTCATGTTATAATGTAGTTACCTCATCAAAAAACATACTTGGAGTTGTTTTTTTTCCATTCACATATGTTTGCGTGACCCTCTATTATTACTCTGTCTACATTTCCAAAGCTCAAAATGCTCTGTTCCACCTTGTGATGTCATGAAGAGGTAGTTTTCAAGTTAATAGCTGCCTTTTACATTTTGTTCAGTAGAGATGGGCAATGCCAAGCCTGAAACTATCCAAATGATTTTAGTGAAGGTGTATGGAGTTTAAAAACACAGTGGAGCACTTCCTGTATCACCACATGATGACATCACAAGGTGGAACAGAGCGTTTTCTGTTTGTGAGAAGAACTCAGCCTAAATATACAGGGTTTGTGTGTTAAACAGGGTTTGTATGTGAATGAAACAAAATACAACTCCAGGCATGTTCGTGATAAGGAAACAGGATTATGACTTCGATCAGAAAATAGTGTAATATGGGTCTTTTAAATTAATTGTCACCAGATGATTTTGCAGATGAAAAGGATTCAACAACAAAAACATAATCTCAAGATCCCAGATATCAGGTATACGATGGAGTATAAGGGTCACTTAAAGTAAATTATATATATGCGGGCGCTTCGAGAAAAAAGTCGTAATATTAGGAGAATAAAGTCGTATTTTTATGAGAATAGTCTGCTGTGTGTGAATGAGTGACCAGTGCGTTGTGTGTTATGGAGAATTTGGAGCATTTTGTTCAGATAAACTTTCAACTGGGGTGTACGCGATGAAATACTGTGTCTTTTATCACCATCACCACACTATCATCAGTATAAGTACTTTGAAGTGACACTGCAAGTATTTCAGTTTGTTTAGTCTGAGGAACCAAACAGATTTGGAGGAAATTGCTTTATCTGAACAAAATGATCCAAATTCTTCATAACGCACTGGTCACTCATTCACGCACAGCAGACTATATTCTCATAAAAATACGACTTTTTTCTCGTAATATTACGAGTTTAATGTCGAAATACTACGACTTTATTCTCGTAGCGCCTGTATAATGTTATGACCCTTATACTCCGTCGTACAGGTAGATGTTTTCAAAGCAAATATAATTTTACTAATGACAATTGTAATTTATTCTTGATTACAAAAACAGTGAGCATGTTAGCAAGGTTATTTGGAGTTTTTGTTCTCAAATTATAATATAATGAACCTGGTCTAGGGCGTCATCTGCTGGACAAAAGTAGATACTACAGAATGTGCCCATGGAACGCACGCAGTATGCGCATGCGCAAAGCCATGACACTTTTTCACATATTGTCACATCACAGCCATAAATTTATAAATTTAAATACATATTCTTAATTTAAATACCTATTCTTAAAGTAGTCAGCCCCCTTTTTCTTGAATGCAACCAGTTGCTTTTAGAAGTTGCCTGATGATTTTGGAAAGATTGAATGTCGACCTAATGACTGAAAAGAGTTCACCTGTGTGTAATCTTGTCTCAGTATAAATGCAGCTGTGCTGTGAAGACCACAGAAGTTTGTTAAGAGAGTGTTGGGGAGCAAACCACAAAAAGAAGTCAAAGGAGCACAACAAACAGGTCAGAGAAAAAGTTGTGGTGAAGTTTAAAGCGGGGCTCAGATCTAAAAAGATTTTCCAAGCGTTGAACATCTCATCACTGTTCAGTCATACAGAAATGGAAAGAGTATGGAACAACTACAAACCTTCCTAGACATGGCTGTCCACCAAAAACTTACAGAATGAACAAGAAGAGCACTCACCAGAGATGCAGCCAGGAGGCCCATGGTGACTCTGGAAGAACTGGAGGAATCTGTCAGAGGACAACTATCAGTCGTGCACTACACAAATCTGATCTTTATGGAAGAGTGGCAAGAAGAAAGCCATTGTTGAAAATGATCCATAAGAAGTCTTGTTTACAGTTCACTAGAAGTCATTTGGACGACACAGCAAACAGGTAAAAGGTGCTCTGGTCTGATGAGACCAAAATCAAACTTATTTGGCCTAAAAGCAAAATGCCTGTGGAGGAAAACTAACACTGCACATCAGTCTGAACACACCATCCCCACAGTCAGACATGGTGGCAGCATCATGCTGGGGGTGCTTTTCTTCAGCTGGAACAGAGAAGCTGGTCAGAGTTGATGGGAAGATGGAAAGTTTCAGGGGGATGAATACTTTTGCAAGCCATTGAAAATACAGTATTAAAGGGCCATTATGTCACTGGTCAAAAATTATTGCCATAGCAATTGACAGTTTAAAATAAAAAATTGTATACCTTTTGATGTGTGAAAGGTATACAATTCACTTATTTCTTGTATACAATAAAATAAGTCAGCTGTGTAAGGTCTGCATATAATTATAAAGCATTTTATTGTCTGATCAAGAAGTACAGTTTGCATGCTGGTTGTTGCCAACTTTGCTCTGATATGGCCTTGTAAAATTGTGATGAGAGCTTAGAACCACCCCCTTATCACATTCTCCCCACTTGGGCAATGCCCAGCCTCTATCCACCCCCTCACACCTCCTCCCTGTGTGGCCAGTGTGGCCATCACATTATAATGGATGTATTGGCCAAGCGTCGTTCGATTCTGACAGTGTTGTATGAAAAACCAATGGCCAATTGGCTCATTACTCTGCTGTATTCAATGTGACGTTCTCAACATCTGATGCAGAAAATTCCTAACAGGTAATTTAACATAATCAATGTTTTGTTTTGTTTTTCCACTATTGAAACACGATTCAATGGTAACATTTTGTTCCTTTTATAGAATGGCCAACAGGATGACTTCCCCGTCCAAACTACCTGCTGTGGACTCTGAGGAGGGACGTTTTCACCGGAGTCATCTTCAACTTTTGTAAGTACTGTGTATAACATGACACAGTGTAAATCCTGTGTTGTGAGGAAAACATACAACTACTAACATCCACATAGCTAAACACAAGTAACCATTACTTCCACCCACTGTAGTCCGATAATTCTCAGCATTATTTGGTGATGTCAGTGTCACGTTGCCAAATGGAATTAAGACATTTGACATATTTTGTAGACCTCATATTCAGCATAGTACAATTACCTTTTCATTTCACAATGAATATATCAGATTTTTTTCTTACATGTCAAGGCAATAATGATTAAAAGTGGCCAATTCAATACTCAAATGTGTTCTAAACTACACATTTCTATCCATCAAATGTCTTCACATTTACGTAATCAAACCCTTTACTTTGTGACTAAAACTTTGCCTGTACTGTCTTCATTGTCTCAGCCACACACAAGTAGTTTGGGCCTTGTCAGGTTATGCTTCTTTCCACTGCCACTTGGACTGTAAATGAATTTACATTCAGTAGGAAGAATACACCACAAAAGTCATAAAAGAAATACTCTTCCACAACAAAATTGTTGTAGCAAATGAATCTTCAAATGATTAATGTGAGTAATATTTACATTTCATGTCTTTTCAGTACCAAGCACAAGATCCAGAATATCCTCGGCACGAACTTGCTGCCAATGTAGTTATTCAAGTGCAGTAATGACACTCACCCGGCAACTAAAGGCTGCTCATCAGCAAATCCAGTATTTGTCCAAGCAATTGTCTACAAGAAATAAAGAATTGGAAGAGGCCAAAGAAAAGAAAAGGAGCAGCAAGAAAGACTGGACCTTTATGAAGGGGACTGGGATGGAACTGGTATGTATAACTATGTTTATGTACTGTAATAAAATACTACATGTACATTACAAATGTACACAAGTTCAGAAATGACTGCTTACATTTGTACTTCCAGAGCAGAAGAAGCTAGCCGGAGACATCACCTTCCCCCACCTCCTCCCAGCCAGAAGTTGCCAACATCTCTGACCTTCGTAAATGAAGAAAAAAAATGCCACTTAATGAGGACTGTAAATATTTGACATATTAACATTTTAAATAGGGTTTTAGTTTTTTACATTTTTTTAATATATATTGTATGCGAGTTATCTTTTTGATGTGTTTTTTGTAAATACCAAATAAATACTTACAGTAAGAAGCAATGACCTGCATTTCTATTTGTTCACCCAACTATGAATACATAGTGTTTAAGTGACATGTCATATTATTCAAAGACACAATTATCAGAAATTAAGACTCAATAATTTTTTTTTTTTTGAAGGGATAATTAATATACATTTTTCACATTTCAGACCGTCTTTCTTCATTAGTATAGTAGTGAGTATCCCTGCCTGTCATGTGGGAGACCGGGGTTCGATTCCTGGATGGAGCAGCAAATACCTTTCTTGAATTTCCCCACTGTGGGGCTAATAAAGGTATGTCTTATCTTCACACGGTTTCTATATATGTGTGGCCAAAAAAAGGATAAATAATCTGTGAAGGGGGGCGGATAGCGGCCGAGGGGTGGCCAGGCGGGGGGAATGCTGCGTGGGGGCGGTGGCCGACCCTGGACAGAAGCGTGGGGGGCGAGGGCCATCATCGCTGCTTTCGGCTTTAAGTTAACATTGTTCTTCCTTTCCTCCTGTGTTTTTTTCCGCCCAAACGATCGCATTTTTCACCCCCTGAATGTGTAGGATCATCCGGCTCCGGGAAAAATGTAATAAATTTGGCTTTGTGAAAATGTCCCATGCCCAGCGGCTTGACGGCGCCACCTACAATTTCACCCCTATGAGAGGAGAATGGTAAATTTTTGAATACACGCACACAAATTGGAACAGTGATAGAGAATGGTTGGACAAGCATAAAAATGAACTGAAGCACTGCCCTATGACGGACAGGAAAGTCGGACATATGACTTCCTGTCCATCACAGAGCAGTACTTCAGTTCATTTTTATGCTCGTCTCACTGCTCCATCACTGCTCTGATTTTTGTGAGTGTATTCCAAAGTTAACCAGCCTCCTCTCCCATAAGGGTCAAATTCTAGGTGGCGCCATCGAGTCAGGGGTTATGGGACATTTTTCCGATTCCAATTTTATGAAATTTTTCTGAAGGGAGACGGATAGCGGCCAGGGGGTGGCCCGGGCAGAGGGAATGCTGTGTGGGGGCGGTGGCTGACACCGGGCGGTCGAGTGGGGGGTGATTGCACGGGGGGCGAGGGCCATCATCGCCGCTTGCGGCTTTAATTGATAATTGTGATTATTATTACAGTGAAATCATGAGAACTAAATCATAATAATAATCAACCATTTTAGAGGCAAAATTAAATTATTTTTTAATTCAGTCTGTAATGAGTAAGCCTAAAGGTATAGTGCTTTTGAATGTGTCTGTTTATATCACAATAACTTTAAAGAGCTGAGCTGTGAACGCTCTGGCCACACGCAGCAGTGTGTGTCAAAGAGTGTGTTTTTCCTGTTTTAGAGCATGTATTCCGGTAAAGAAGCTACTGCACATCACATCACTTTATTAGTGAAGTTGCTACAGCTTTGTGAAATATTTAGGGAGAATTGTTGTGTGTGTGGGGTGGGAGCATGTAGGCTTCTGGGCGGAGCACTGGACAAATCTTACAGCTAACCTGAACAGGGCTCAGGAGAGATTGTTATATTATATTAACAGACAGGGATGACATATAAAATGAGTTCAGGCATATTTTTGATGAGGAAACATAACATGGTAGTAACTGTTTGTTGTGTATGCCTGTTTTGTGTTAGTGCTACTCCTTACAATTGCTCCACAGGGATAATGAAGATGGTTTGAACCTTACTTTTGCTTTAAGAAAGTTTGATTTCATAACGTTGGCATCAACCTAAAGGAGTTGCAATCTATTAGAATTAAAGAAAATGAAAGGTTTTGCTATAAGTCAATATTCATGTATATTTGTTAAATCGTGTTGCTTCTTCTCACAATAATCAAAACAGAAAAATCCACACTTTGGACAGTAAAATTCCATCCTTTTAATATTTGTTTTATTTATAGCAATTTAGGATGACTCTAGGCTATTATTACATTAAGTTAGTCATATTTAAAAATACCATACAGCCTCCTCATGCATGACAAAATAAACAGAAAGAATAAAGAAAAATGCAGGTTGCACTGTGTCGCTAAAATGTTCTGGCCTTTATGAGGGAAAGAGTTTGCTGTTCTCAAGTCTTTCTCCTACTCCTATTACTTACAGTACAATATCAATCCTTTAAGTCTTGTTTAGTCCTCTGTTTACTCATAGAGAGAGAAAGAGAGAGGGAGGAAGACAGAGAGAGATAGATAGATAGACAGACAGATACATACATAGAGAGAAAGAGAGATAGCGATAGTGAAATACATAGATAGAGAGGGGTATATATCGAGAGAGATTGATAGTCATAGAGGAAAATCTAGAGACAGACATAGATAGAGATAGATTAATAGATAAATACATACATTTAGAAAGATACATATATACATATACATACACATTTAATCCACAGAACAGTCGTCTACAGGTGCATGGAAAGTGAGAGAAACAAGTTCAAATGAGGTTAAAAAGTATCGTTGTTGACGTTCAGTGAAGTTTATCATTTTACTGACTGATTCAACGTGGGCCGCAGATATGCCACAGGTGGAGGCAATTCCACAACTGTCAACTTTTTGCCTCTCAGCTTTTTTTTTTTTCCACAAACTGCCACTGCCACTGATAAATGATACCATGATAAATATTTAGCACAGATACTGTCCCACCAAACCGAGTCATAATTTTAAAAACATAAAAGTTGTCACGTGCACTTTAATGCAGCTCTTTGCTCAAACACAGACAACCTCTTCTCCTTTTGGCCAAATTCAGGTGAGTGACAGATTGAAGGATCAGATGCCTTCAGTTACCTCATTTTAGACAACAAAGATGTGTGTGAGCAAAAAACGGGCATATTTTGAACAGGAGACAATGTTATTAGATTGTTTATAAGCTATGGGTTTCAGAATGATGAAAAATGATGACCGTTGCGATAACAGTTGACAATATTGTATTTTTGTGTGAAGGTAATCTGAATAAAGCCTACTATAGCGATTATAAACTGTCAAAGGGCTGTCAAAAGTATCAAAAATCAGGTACAAATCAATACTAAAACTAGCAACTAGAGACTCATTTGAGCAAGTATTGATATTAAAAGTCACATTTACAGGACAGAAATGAACCTTTCCTGATTAGCTTTAGAATGATCTTAAGCTGTATCACACAAAGTATAAGACCACATAGATTAGTACATGCCCATGGAACTATATTGGAAACCGTATGAGTATCGAGTCGATTCCTTAGTATCGAAATTAAGTTCACAATTTTTCTTTCATCACAACCCTACCTGTGACACAACAATCCCGGGAAATTTCAAACTGCACATTTTCTGAGGCTCAGAGGCGAAGGACTCTTTACAGAGGATTACAGACCCGTGTGCATGAAGCGGAATATACAACTCCAGATGTGTTTTTGATGAGGGAACAATGTTACATCATGGTCAAAAACTCAAAAAAGTGAATTTAGCATGAAAAATGTCCTTTAAACTGACTACTGCTCTTCTGTCTTCACTGGAAGGTTGTTATAGGGAGAATATTTTTTATTTGTCCCTGGTCCCTGCTCCTCCTTGGGCCCCTTCTCCTCCTGCTTCTGGTCTAGATCCTGTTCCTGGTCCGAATCCTGGGCTGAACCCCGGTTCTTCCCCGGATCCAGGTCTAGTCCCTCCTGTAGATCAGGGAACGCCCTCTGAACCCGCTTGGGTACTGCATAGTCGTCAGCTCGGGGGTTGTAGGGAAACTCGTGTCCTTTAGGGTCTTGCTCAGTTCCCATGATCCTCCAGGCTTCTACTCGGATCTCCTCTGGCTCATCGTACAGAGAAGCTGCGGCCACCACGGATGCTTTTTTGGCCGGATCTGGAATCACAAAAAAATCCTATTAGAATGACCCAAACAATAGCAAATAATATATATAATGTATCTATTCAATTTGAGCGATATGACAAAACGTACTAATATTGTACTTATTGTAATATTGTTTTTCTCATATAGTTTTGTTAAAGGTCCTAAAAACAAAAACATACCTAGATTTGTGTATTGTTTTATTTTTATTTATGTCTTTATTGTTAGTCTATATCTCTAAAAATGAAATGCTCTGTTTCACCTGGTGATGTCATGAAGAGGTAGTTTTCAAGTTAACAGCTCCTTTTACCCTTTGTTTGAATCTAATTATGTAACTGCAGGGTTGAAATATGCACATATTAAACATGTGCAAATTAAACAAAACACAACTTTTGAAGAGGAAATAAAATAGAGATAAGAAAACAGAATATGGACAAGATAAGAGGCCGTAATGAAACTATTTTAGTTTTAGCCATAATATGTTATTTCCTCTTCAAAACATCCCCTGACATGTGTAATAATAATAATAATCATATTAATAATAATACATAGAATTTATGTAGCATTTTTCAAAATACTCAGAAGCGTTACTCGGCTTTATTCACTGATGCTATAGGCCTATGCAGTAGTGGATACTATTGTAGCCACATCTGAGGCTGATAATCTGTGTTATTATTTCCTTCCTTTAACTACTTACACTAATCTACTTTCATACATGGACAATGTGGGTGAAGTGTCTTGCCTAAGGACACAACACTCTACACAGACTGTCTCTTTAAGATGGACTGGACCTGGTGATCATTCTGATCATTTCAGTGCTGACATTGTCTTTGCTATTTAAGCAGAGGTGGTAGAGTAGCCAAATATTGTACTCAAGTAGTGTTACTTCAAAATAATATTATTCAAGTACAATGTAGTGGTCCAGGAAAGAGTTTAAAAAGTATTTGAGAAAACTACTACTCAAATAAGAGTAACTAAAGTATCTGTTGGGACGTAACATCTGATTTATCATTTAAAGTTAATATAAGTTAAAGGACAAAATATTAAATAATGCATAAAATATGGTATTTCCAAAGAATAGACACAAAAATGAGACAAACTAAATCATATCTGAAGCGGTGCAAGACACAAATCATTTCATATTGTCGACATAAAGCTCAGGTAGAATCACAGTGGGGAGAGTAACTACAACTTTTACTCAAGTAAGAGTACTGTTAATTCAATAAAAAAATTACTCAAGTTGGAGTTAAAGTATTCTGCGAGAAAAGTATTCTGAAAAGTACAATTTCTTTAAAAAGTTATACTCAAGTGAATGTAACGGAATAAATGTAACTGAGTACTACCTCTGCATTTAGGACTATAGCAGATATTGTTTTTTAGCATCACTTGAACGTTGCTGTTCAGTGCACAAGAAAGTGTTTTTATTAGTTTAGAAATCAGGATTTATTATTACACTTTTTTGTCATATCTACATTACCAGTCAAACGTTTGGCACACTCTGTCATTGGCATTTCTTCTTTATTTCCATGATTATTTACAGTGTAGATTCTCGCTGAAGGCATCAAAACTATGAATGAAAATGTAGCAATTTTAGAAAAAATAACCACCTTTTGCTTTGATCACCTTTGCACATGTGGCATTTTTTGACCCTAACAGAGCACGGCTGTGAAGTAAAAACCACTTCAAGAGACTTCATCATGAAGCTCATCGCAAGAAGACCAAGGGTTTGCGGCACTGTCGACCAAGCAAATGGCATCAGCATGGATACTTTGAGGATTTTTATATATATATATTTTTTTTTTTTTTAGGTGAATTATTTAACCTTTTTTCTTTACTACATAATTTCATATATTTGCTTCACATATTTGATGTTTTCTTTATGTATCTGAAATGCAGAATACAGTAAACATCAAGAAAATACTGAATGAGAAGTGAGTGTGTCCTTTTGCCTGGTAGTGTATATACATTATGTTACAATGTGAAATACCAGGACTAAGATGTTTGAAACAGAGTACTCCATGTAGAGTGCAGATGTACCCTTGCTCTGGCAGCCTTCCGGTTCATCGTAGATGTGGTCCGTTCTGTCGCTGTGAAAGATGGTCCTGATCTGAAACTCATCGATGCTGTCATACAGAGGATCGGCCCCCAGAGGGCGCTCTGACTCCGCCCCTCCCAGATCTCGGAGGTCAGGGATCACCAGGTCAAAGGGCTGGGAGTACTCAGACTCAAGACTGTGCCGTGCTTCAAACTGAAGAAACATCAAATGAATTCATTGTCACGTTTGTCACATTAACAAGTTATCTTTGTCCAAATAAGCAACCCAAAAGGTTACATTCACGTTCTAGAAGTGAATGTTCAGATGGAGGGCGGGGCCTATGTAGCTCTATTGGATATTAACTTTTTTGGGGGTTGGCTCCACAAACTTGTCATATTAATTTTATGGCTTATAGTCCTTTCAACTGACCAATGGCACCACTTTCTGAAGATCTTTAGTTGAAGATAGAATGTTCATTTATCCTGACAGAGAAGATGAAGTTTGTGCCAGTTTTTGTTTCATGTAAATAGACCCTTGCCTTGTCAGCAATATGAATTCTTGGGATTTTTGTGGCTTCACAAAAAGAATCCATCTTGTTCAGGTCTGGCTGAATAGTTTGCATGTGATAGGTCCAGTGATGCGTGGACTGACCAGTCACAGAGAACCACTGGTTTGAGCAGAAGCACAGGACAAACCAAACCAAACATGGCGACGCAGACAGACATACTTCAGGCTATTTTATTTTATTTAGTTTGTGAAAAACATGCAGAGGGAGGCACTTTGTGCATTTGTGGACGGGTTAGATGCATGTGCTTTTTTCTCAACAGGATTTAATTAAAGTTTGATTTTTCTGTTGTGACACTTTAACCAATCAGCATGATGTATTTGTTGGAACACTCTGCTCATTGGCTCTGGATACTTTCACCGAGAGCCATCC
This sequence comes from Periophthalmus magnuspinnatus, assembly GCF_009829125.3. Taxonomy (NCBI): domain Eukaryota; kingdom Metazoa; phylum Chordata; class Actinopteri; order Gobiiformes; family Gobiidae; genus Periophthalmus; species Periophthalmus magnuspinnatus. The sequence goes on from NC_047134.1 coordinate 33,452,561, forward strand.
CAGATTGGTTTGTAGAACTCTGTTCAGAGAGCTACACATATCCATCTGCTGAGAGCCATGTTAAATAAGCCCAGTAATTACAGAGATATTAACCATATATCAGGTCAACACATCTGCAGTCTGACAAATCCACCACAGAATTCTGACCTGTTCATCAGCTCAGTGTTAAAATATAGGGCTTCTAGAATGTTGTGATGTCACGTGAACACAACCATGTTACTTATGAAATAAACCAAAAAATGTTCATGTTGATATAACAACGAATGATATCGATAGTGATCACCAAAAACAGTATTCCGATATGTCTGCATTTATAGCCTGTCTCAATCCTATTCAGTATTACTTACTGATCCGTTGGGGCCCTCCGTCTTGTTCCTCTTCTTGCCTTTCGCTGGGACCTGAGAGTACGTTGAGGCGGGGCCTGGAGTAGCGAGGGTGGGGCCTGGTGCTGAGGGGGTGGAGTCTCCAGGCAGGGGGCAGCTGCTGATCATTTTGACCTGGTTCTTCCTGTGCACCGGCAGGTCCCTGTTCTCCAGAGTCAGGCTCTTCACTGCAGTCAGCGTTTTGTCCACCGGGGGCTCCAGTCGGCACTAAGGCACAAAAGCAAATGTACTGTCTTTTCAACTTCAAATGTATGATTGTTAGTTAATCAAAAATCCAGTTTGCGCTTAAGCATATGGACAAAAGGGATATATATATTTTACATCTTACAGTCAAATTGCACAAAATAAAACAATTTGTTGACCTAATCTTTTATTTATACCAGTAGTGGAATTATTTAAAAGTGATATAGTTTTATTGTTGTTCTAGAGGCAACTAAGGTTGGTTAACAAAATTGTATTAAAATGAGACACAAAAGGAAAGGCTCGTACTTAAGGGGAACTAAGCACTACATTTTTAGCTACAAAACTGTATATATGGCATTTAAATAGTAGTTATCCACACTTCTGCCCCTGTAGCCTGGTGTTTTTGGCTGAATCAGAAACACCTGGCTGTGATCAGGGCAGTCCTGGGTGATGTCACCAAGAACTTGAAATTGCAGAGGCCACTGAAGGCAGCACAAACTTAAACATTTTTCACCAACAAGTTGCACATTTACCTAGTTTGCCAAAAATGACTAGGAACAGTACACAGTGCTATTAAAACACCATAAACACAGTTTTGTAACGAAAAAAGTGAATTTTCATATTTTCGTGTTTCAAGGAATATATATCAAAGCTACTGGATTTCACTTTTGTTCCTTTATTGTATAGAGTGTATGTATCTACTTCCTACCAGGTGGTGGCGCAGTGAAGGGGAGGAGCTCTCTCTATCTTTGTGTGTGCTCTGCAGAGTTGTATCATTCACCAGACTGTAGACGGGATCAGGATCCTGTGGAGAGAAAGGGGTTTACAGGAATAGTAAATATTGAGATGTTTAGGACAGATAGAGTGAATATAGTACAAATGAGAGAAAATATATGGGAAGAAAGATGCTGAGATTCAGAAACATGAGGCTCAGAGGAAGACCAAAGAAAAGTTTTATGAAAATAGTGGAAGGGGACTATGAGATGGAGCAGAGGATGAAGAGGAGAGGGTCAGAAGGAGCAGAGGATGCTGAGGAGAGGGTCAGAAGGAGCAGAGGATGCATACCACTGGGCGGGGCGGCAGAGAGCGGGAGATTGGCGGGTGGCTGTCCAATCCCAAGGAGGTCTGTCTCTGTGGGCGGGACACGGGTGGCGGACCATCCAATCCCGTTGAGGCCGGGCTATGGGGGAGGGACATGCGCTGGCGGTTGATGGCAGTTTCAACAGCGGCGAACAGGGCATTTCCGAATTTGGTGTCGAACTCAAAACTGCCCTCCCCAGAGTCACAGCGCCGACCGGCCTCAAATGAGAAGGAACTCTGAGGAGAGGGGTGAGTCAGTACGGTCAAAGACACACCTCATCCAATGTATTTTTTTATTTATGTTTGTTACTTTATTCACTTTATATACACACAGAAGGCATCAAATATATGACACAAGATATGTATATATATGTTGCATAAGAAAATGCTGTTTTTTTACTATGCTCCATATGTGTCATTCATGATTTTGATGCCTTCAGTGGGACGTTACAATGCAAATAATCATGGAGATATATATTTTAAATTTACTTTTGGCTGGTAGTGTAGCTTGTATTTTTATAATATATTACTAGTTCTACATAAAAACATTGTAAATCGATGTCTTGTTAAATTGCATTTTGTTAAAGATTCAAAGGCAGGTTTTTGAAAGAGATGTGTAAGATTTTTTATGTCAGATTTCATTAATATCACATCCCCAGATATAAAGTAAAGATGTTCAAATCAAATACAGATTTTACTGATAACAATTGTTTGTTTTTTACCAGCTAACGTCATGAAGGACAGAGCAAATATCACATATCAGGACATGTTTGGGCCACACTGGGTCTATCAAAGAGGTTTTATATTGTCTTCTATGTATTAGTAGGTGTAGTAGTAGTTATGGTAGTAGTAGTAGTAGTCGTAGTAGTAGTACCAGTAGTAATAGTTGTAATAGTAGTTATAGTAGTAGTAGCAGTAGTAATAGTTGTGAGAGCAGTTATAGTAGTAGTAGTAGTAGCAGTAGTAATAGTTGTGAGAGCAGTTACAGTAGTAGTAGTAGTAGTAGTAGTAGTAGTAGCAGTAGTAATAGTTGTGAGAGCAGTTATAGTAGTAGTAGTAGTAGTAGCAGTAGTAATAGTTGTGAGAGCAGTTATAGTAGTAGTAGTAGTAGTAGTAGTAGTAGTAATAGTTGTGAGAGCAGTTATAGTAGTAGTAGTAGTAGTAGTAGCAGTAGTAATAGTTGTGAGAGCAGTTATAGTAGTAGTAGTAGTAGTAGTAGTAGTAGTAGTAGCAGTAGTAATAGTTGTGAGAGCAGTTATAGTAGTAGTAGTAGTAGTAGCAGTAGTAATAGTTGTGAGAGCAGTTATAGTAGTAGTAGTAGTAGTAGTAGTAGTAGTAGTAATAGTTGTGAGAGCAGTTATAGTAGTAGTAGTAGTAGTAGTAGTAGTAATAGTTGTGAGAGCAGTTATAGTAGTAGTAGTAGTAGTAGTAGTAGTAGTAGCAGTAGTAATAGTTGTGAGAGCAGTTACAGTAGTAGTAGTAGTAGTAGTAGTAGCAGTAGTAATAGTTGTGAGAGCAGTTATAGTAGTAGTAGTAGTAGTAGCAGTAGTAATAGTTGTGAGAGCAGTTATAGTAGTAGTAGTAGTAGTAGTAGTAGTAATAGTTGTGAGAGCAGTTATAGTAGTAGTAGTAGTAGTAGTAGCAGTAGTAATAGTTGTGAGAGCAGTTATAGTAGTAGTAGTAGTAGTAGTAGTAGTAGTAGCAGTAGTAATAGTTGTGAGAGCAGTTATAGTAGTAGTAGTAGTAGTAGTAGTAGTAGTAATAGTTGTGAGAGCAGTTATAGTAGTAGTAGTAGTAGTAGTAGTAGTAATAGTTGTGAGAGCAGTTATAGTAGTAGTAGTAGTAGTAGTAGTAGTAGTAGTAGTTACAGTAGTACAGCCCTGTGCCTCACCTTGTCCCTGCCGAAGCGTCGCAGGTACCTGTAGGGCCAGGAGAAGAGCACCTGTCCACACCTGTCGATCAGGATCAGTGCGTCAGCGTCGGCCTTCAGCACCGCCTCCCCCTTCAGCCTACACCGCTCAGAAGCTTCAGTCCTACGAACCAGCACACGGAAGTCCTGCACCAGGACTGCAAAAAGACACAAAAGACCAGGACTGAACCAGGACTGAACCAGGACTAAACCAGGACTGAACCAGGACTGAACCAGGACTGAACCAGGACTGAACCAGGACTAAACCAGGACTGAACCAGGACTGAACCAGGGCTGAACTAGGACTGAACCAGGGCTGGATCAGGACTGAACTAGGGCTGAACCGGAACTGAATCAGGACTAAACTAGGACTAAACCAGGGCTGAACCAGGACTGAATCAGGACTGAACCAGGACTAAACTGGGACTGAATCAGGACTGAACAAAGACTAAACCAGGACAGAATCAGGACTGAAACAGGACTGAACCAGGACTAAACCAGGACTATACCAGGACTGAACCAGGAATGAATCAGGACTAAAATAGGACTAAACCCGGACTGAACCCGGACTGAACCATAGTTGACCCAGGACTGAACCGGTGCTGCAAAGAGACAAGAGACCAGAGACTGAAACAGGACTGAGACCGGGATTAAACCAGGACTAAACTAAAACTGGACAAGGACTGAATTATGGAAGCAGGACTAAATCAGGACTGAAACAGGACTGAACGAAATATTTGTAGAAATGGTAAAAATAAATCTTGCTTTATATATTTTTAAACGACATAAATGTGCAGCGCTGCAGAAAGCCCTGAAGTAACAGAAATAAGTTGATTTCAGAGAGTACATCGTTTGGTTGTAGAAGGAAGTAGTTACTGTGAAGATAAGACTGAGGCCTGGCGGACTAAACCACAAGTTTCCACCAACAGTAAAACTACAAAGTGCAAAAGTACACAAAGCGAGTACATAGTAGCACACACTAGTACACAACTTTAGGTTTCTATGCTTTGTGAGGACATACTTACACTGTCCATACATTTCCTGCAGACTGACTCTAGGTAGGCTGCTCTTTTACAGTTTTAAAGGTCCTATATTATGCAAAATTGACTGTTATGAGCTTTAAACCGGGTTATAATTCTGTTACCTCCTCAAGAACATACTGGACTTATGTTTTGTTTCATTTGCACATGTTTGACCCTTTATTATTAGTCTGTCTACATCTCCAAAGCTCAAAACGCTCTGTTCTACACTGTGACAACATGAAGTGGTTTCAAAATAACAGCTACCCTTTCCCTTTTGTTTAGCACAAACTGGCAATTACAGGGCTGAATCCAATTATGATTTTAGTCAAAGTGTATGGAGTTTACACAGTAGAGCACTTCCTGTATTGCGACAGTGAGTGTTTTCCGTTTGAGAAAAGAATTCTAATAAAAATGCAGGGTTTGAGTGTTATGTGCGAATGAAACTAAACACAACTATAGGTACGTTTGTGATGAGGAAACAACATTATAATATAATAGATCAGAAAATTGAGTAATCTTGGCCATTTATGGTTTATGATGCTACAGTTTTTCTCAGTCTCATTCTCTATGTACAGGTATGAACAGTACTAGTTGTTATATACAGTTGCTTTAACCATAATATTTGCCTAATCTTAACCTAAACCTTAACCTTAACCTAAATGAACCTGTATCTTAACTTTAGATCTGGTTCCTGATCTAATAATGAGGGCTGAATTTGTGTCCCAATAAGGAATCTATGATGTGACTCTGTACTCATTTCAGTCCATAGCCCGCGGGAGTACACATGTTTACTTTCTGGTCAGGAATACTTAGATCACATGTGTCAAACTCAAGGTCCGTGGGCGAAATGCGGCCCGCTATGTCATTTTATGTGGCCCGCGACAGTAAATTAAAAGGTATGACTGTCTTAAAATGTCAGTTTATCATTAGATACACAGTTAAACAGACATTTTTTCATGTCTATGCAAATCCATCTGCAATATTTGTAATTAGAATAAGTAATAAATATTGAAATTAACAAGATTAAAAAGTAGTTGCCTTTATTTTACATTAAATTCGGTTACATTTAGTGACATTTATGTTACAGTTAGTTACATCTGGCCCTTTTAGAGCAACCATTTTGTTGATGTGGCCCTTTGTGAAAATGAGTTTGACGCCCCTGACGCAGATAAATCTAAAAAGTTTTAGACTGATTGAAGGGAGTTGCACCCACATTTAAGGATAAGAAGTAAACTCCACCTAGAAAAACCTGGGAATCAAACTAGGAACTTTTGCATGTGAGGGCTGGCCACTTGACCACTGAGTAGTCACTGTATCTGTCTCATCTTTGGTCATATCTATCTCAGTACAAAAGGAGAACTTTGATCACATGTTCAGGGTCTTGTTTCCAAATACAAAATTGCTGGGCATTATCCTTCCAGTTGTTTTAAGCATGTTTAAAGAAGATATACTGTTCTTGTCTCTGCTGTATAGTCATAATCTATGACACTTGTGGATCATTATGCTCTTAATTGTACAATGGCAATACTGATCTAAAATGACTTAATAAAAAACAGGTTTGCTGACTTCTGGGGTAGAATGAGGTATCAGGAGTTGGTTCCCAGCTGCTTCTTTACAGTACACTGCTATAAACTTCATCACAACAAAAAGCCGCTCTGCCGGACCATGTCGTCTTCCCCACCAATGGAGCGAGCAAGGGGCAGTGTTTTCTTTGTATGTTTGTTTTTGTTTTTTTTGTATTTCGACCAAAATGGTGATGCAACACTTGCTGAAGGACTAAACAGAGGATAAACAACAATACTGAAACACATTTTTGCTACTGACTTATATATTGATATTTTGTATTTAGTTCAGAGTTGATGCCTTTGGTTCTTGTAACCGTTGATGTATTGTTGTGAATGTTCCTGCTTCTGCATGTGTTATTTGGTTGCTATGCCGACAAGCTGATGTAAAGGTTATATTAGTGAGTTACTGGTCTGTTTTTGGAGACTGCTGTTATTTTGCTCTAGTTTTGGTGTGGGTTATGGCCTACAGTAGCCTTTGTGTTCAGAAAATACTATTCCAGAGCAAATTTGGCGAGTTTCCTTACACCAGAATGCTACAATATTATATTTGCACAATATAATTCAATAACATGAGCTGCATGGATAAACAGTAGGTCGATAGAGTAATTATCAGGACAGGCCTAAGGGACCACATAGACTGGTATATGCTGATGGGCCACTATGGAACCTACATGGACTGAGGGATTACACAGATAAGGCCACATGGGAATAACACAGACTGTATAAAGAGGTGGATTAAGTAAGTCTGAGGTCACCCACGCTGTTCGGCTCTAGTTAAATGAAGCTCATTGAGACTAGCAGTTATAGGGCCAAATTTGGAGCCACGTTCCATGTTATGAATTCGATCTGCAAGTATCATAGCAACCAAAGACCAAATCCAGAGCGAGGTTGTTGAAAGTAACGCCCCTTCCACTTAAACCTGTTGCTAACGCTAGAGGGAGTGACCTAGGGATTGATTTACGGACACAATAGCGACATAAACAAATAAAACACCACAAATAAAAATACCAGGATCAAGTAGAGCGGGTTAATACCAAGACGAAAATCACGAGGCGAAGAGTCGATGGAGCTGGAAGTCCACATATAATCAATTTGGAATGTGGCGGCAGGCGTATTAGCCATGTCCATTTATATATAGTCTATGGATAATATAAAATGAATTACTATGATTTAATATTGAAAATCACATTCTAGAGTCTAAATAAAGAGTATTTTTTTATTATCATTGTGGTATCGTTATCAGTAGTGTGTACCGAGTCTATTTCTTGACATTGAAATCGAGATTGGAATTTTAGTATCATGACAACATTTTGACTAATTAAGAAAATAAAGTCAGAGAACAAAGTGCGTACAGAGCAGTGTGTGTAAATGGGGGCAGATCGGAGCAATTGCTTTTTGAAAATAGGAGTATAAAGATTGTTCAAACATGCAAAAATCACTCTAAACACAACTTCAGAGGCTAAATGAGAAGAGAAACAACTATAACATGGTTAAAAGATCTAAAAAAAAATCCATTTAGGACAAGACAGGATCAGACAAGAGCAGACAGAAGTGGTTTAGCTAAATTTGAGCAGGTTTTGATGGAACAATCTAAAACGAGAAGAGTTGGGATGTGCCAGTGAACTTCCTGTCACACAGACCACACTTCCTGTTCGTTCACTTCTTCTTCTGTAGTTTCTAAAAATAAGTGTGCAATGCTAACCACATCAGAACTCATTCTGTTCCTCTGCATTCAAGCTCAAGTCCTAATATAGCCCTGGCTTGGTCCTAGTTTAAAAAAACACCATGCTACATAATTACAAATAAATGCATTGATTCATGATTAAAGTGAAGAGACGCTGTGTTAGCCTGTAAATAAGCATGCTAATTCAAATGCTACTAAAGAGAGATGCATGCTCCGTCAGCAATAAACTCAAAAATAGAGGTGTAAGAGTAAAAAAGAAAAAACAACACAGAGGACTGAGAAACAATGTGGATTTCTGCAGAATCACCAGTCGAAGCACCAAACTTATTTATCTCAAGTAAAAGAAGTTATATATATTTTGAGAGATCTTCCACATTTGAGAGACACGTGATAGAAAATAAATGCCATAGTTGGACCTTCCCAAGTTACAACGGAGGTTTTTCATGCTCTATGTTCTGATTTCAGACCTTTCTGCTCAGGAGAGATGACACACTGACACTGAGTCGTTTTCCTCAGTGACCTGGAGATGTCCAAGGAATGGTCAACATGAGGATTTTTTAACGTTGTTGTTGTTGTAACCCCATAAGAGCTACAGTACAGGAACACTGTAGTCTGTAGAATTGGTGGCACTGGCTTTCCAGGGCAGGGGAAGGGGACGTTGCTAAAACTATTAGTGTAAAGTATGTTCTCAAAATGTGTTAAAAAGTATTTCTTGTCTCTTTTAACACTAATCCCCTTTAGGCTATATTTTCACAGTTATAACTGTTTCCTTCCATCATTCATACCTCAGACTGTGGTATTTTTAAACAACACATTTTTAGGCCTGTCACAGTCAGACCCATAACTTCCCATTAAGCAGAACAGAGTTCAACAGAGCCCACCCACTACAACCTACAGATATTTTAAAAAAAAAAAAAAAAAAAAATACACAAGTATGAAAAATGCATGAGAATTTTACTTTTAGAACCTCAACAGTGGCTCTACTCAGAGCTCCTGTCTATGTCACTAAGAAAGCCCCTGTTTTGACCACTCCTGGATCTCCTGTATTCCTGCCCCAGAAGTTCTAACCCCAGATAAACAGTGCATGGTCTGTTTTTTGCATATTGTGTTGACATTTCTAAGGGCATAATGGTGGTCTGTCGACTGAAAGTACCTGTTTCCCTCTGGCTGTACAGAGAGTTGTCCTCCATGCCGGCCGTGGCTCCTTGGACCTGGTTCAGGTTTGGTTCAGACCTGGTGTTCCTCTGAGAGCTGCCCCTCTGTAGTCCTGGCCCGGTCCAGTTCATCTGAACACGACAGCACAAGGACAGAGATCATTGTAAGGGTTTTGTTTGGTCAACACATGACATGTTTAACAAATACAGCTATACTGAATGATTAATAATGATAATAAGAAGAAATTAACTAAAAACTAGAAATTATTACCCAGTCAGCTGTCAAAATTAAGAAACGGTAAATTCATTCAAATTGCAATTTCAATTATTCTTGCAGCTTCTACTTAATTAAGAGGTTATAGGGTATTAATTAAGTAGTTGAACCATTCTTAATAACATATTTGTTCATTGTGAATTAAGTATTTACACATTTTTAAGGCCAATAAAACTGTAGTTATTATAAAGTATATCGTCACTTGTGAGTTTTTAAATGTACTCACAGGGAAGGCGATCTCACACAGTCTCTGGGTCCACTCATCCGCCTGCAGTCTGTCTGCAGCGAACACAAAGATCTTCTCTGTGGTCTCCAACAGGAATGCACTGGTGTCTTTGGGAGCGCTATCCACGTCCACCGGTGACACGCGGATACACGAGGACAATCGGATCACCTAGCAACCACACACAGGGGTCACCTAACAACCACACACAGGGGTCACCTAGCAACCACACACAGGGGTCACCTAACAACCACACACAGGGGTCCCCTAACAACCACACAAAGGGGTCACCTAGCAACCACACACAGGGGTCACCTAACAACCACACACAGGGGTCACCTAACAACCACACACAGGGGTCACCTAACAACCACACACAGGGGTCACCTAACAACCACACACAGGGGTCACCTAGCAACCACACACAGGGGTCACCTAGCAACCACACACAGGGGTCACCTAACAACCACACACAGGGGTCACCTAGCAACCACACACAGGTGCAGGTCGGCCAGGTCAGCTACCAACCGCACACACAGGTCAGGTGGGTCACCTAGCAACCACCCCCACCCCCCCCCACCCCCCCACCCCACCCCCACACACACACACCCCTGTTGGATCACCTAGCAAACACACACACACACACACACACACACAGGTCAGCCAGATCACTTAGTAACCACACAACCACAAAGTACAGTGGCTCAGGGACAGAGTGGTCAGTATATTACCAGGAAGTTTTCACCGAGCAACCATACACACACAGGTCAGCCAGATTACCTAATAAACACACACACTTTTGTGTATACTTATATACCAAATACAGTGGTAGTAGTAGTATTAGCAGTAGCAGTAATACTATAGTCGGAGTGGTAATGGTAGTAGTAGTAGTAGTAGTAGTACTAGTGGTGGTAGTAGTAGTAGTAGTGGTAGTAGTAGTAATAGTAGTACTGGTGGTGGTTGGTTGTAAAAGTAGTAGTAGTAGTAGTAGTAGTGCCTTTTTGTTATCCTGTGTATACATTTGTCTGTGTTGGATAGTAGTAGTAGTAGTAGTAGTAGTGGTAGCAGTAGTACATTTTTATTATCTTGGTACCTGCATGTGCTTTTGTCCATGGTAATAATAGTAGTAATAGTAGTAGCAGTACTTTTTTGTTATCCTAGTGCCTGCATATACTTTTGATTGTAGTATTGATCGTAGTTATAGTAGCAGTAGTACCTTCTTGCTATCTTGGTGTCTGCGTATACTTTTGTCGGTGCGTTCATTCCAGTCGTAGATCTCCAGTCTGGACACGGAGCAGTGACTCTCTCTGAACAGGACACACCACATTTTCCTCCATCTCTGCCACAGAAATAAACAACAAAATCAATTCAAAATCAAACTCAATAAACACTGTATTATCTAAAGTGACAGAATACTTTCATTTTAAACGGTTTGCATACGTTCCTAACTTATCTTATTCGTTCTGAGCCTCTTGATGAGTTTATAACGGCTTTTCATAACTTTCAGAGACCAAGGCGGAATTTGTAATGCTAATGATAACAACTAGCATGCTAACACACACTTCCTGATACGTGGACAATCAAAGTCTTTATAATGAGATGCAGCCAGCGGCATCTGTACTTGGGAGAGACACATTTTGCTCAAATACACAGACAAATTGTGTACAGAGCCTCTAAGATGCACTGAGACCTTTGTATATATAAAGTACTTTTATGAAAATGTACAAATTGAAAAGAAAATAGCTAACAAAAAAAAAAAACTCATGTCAGTTAAAGAGATTGGGACAAGAGCCCAGTAGTAATAACATATAATAAGTAGTAACAGCAGTAGTAATACTTTTAGCAGTGGTAGTAGTAGTAGTAGTAGTAGTAGTAGTAGTAGTGGTAAAATGTAATAGTAGTAGCAGTAGTACCTTTCCAAATCTCTGTTGCTGTAGAAACAGAGCTCCTTTCTTACTCACGTCGTCCTCCATTTTCTACTTTCTTCTTGTTTCTCACAACATTTCAACTTTGGTCTGTCGAAACCTGGTTGAGTTCTGCCTGGTCCCTGTTTAGACGCCTCAAAACCAGTTCAGATCCATATAGTCCTGTTCAAAACTCATCTAAACCAATTCAAATTCACCATGATACTCTCCTCTTTCTCTCTGTAGATGGTTTAGTCCAGATTCTTGCAGTCCTAAAACTTGGTCTATACTTGGACCTGGTCTGAGCTTGTTCTCTGAGGATGTTGCAAAAGTGCGGAGTTTGTGGCGCAGAGCTGTTAAACATGTTTCCTGTTTTTGACGTCACCAAAATGTCGATGAGAAAAATGACTATGACAATGCTGTTGGTAATGAGAAAAGAGTAGTAGTAAAGTAGTAGTAGTAATAGTAGTAGAAGTAATAGCAGTAGTAGTAGTAGTAGTAGTGGTAATTCAGATAAATTTATGGAGGCTAATAACCAAATGTATTAAAGACTGATTCAACATTAAAAAAATATATTTATTTAAGGTTTTTACATTAAACAGAATTAGCTGCAGAATAGGGTGGACCCAGGATCGCCTTTTTTTTAGTTTTGTAGAGTGGAACCAATTTTAATATTTTAGTCAAATGAAGCAAAACTTTACGAGATTTCATTTTAGCGTCTTTTCCCCATCTACCGTTATTAACCTCAAAATTCCCTCCAAATAAACAGCCAATCAGACGAGTCGGAGGCTCGATCTGCTCTGGAACAGAGCGAGACGTGACAAGCTGCCGCTAGTCGCTGCAGTTTGTCGCTGCCCGTGGCCGTGTCCCAATTCGCCAAATGCACCCTTTGAAGGGTCCCTTCGAAGTACTCTTCAAAGTGTGGTTTGAAGGTTCCGCCATCTTGCCTCAGTGTAGCTGCCATCTTGCTGAAGTGGGACAGGCCACGGACCGCACTTCCACCGCTGTCTTTGAGCGTACGATATGTACGTTATTTTTTATTATTTATTTAAAAGAAAAAAAGTCAAGATGTCGTCGTCACAGCCGTTTCTTTCTGTTTAGATTGAATATCAATAGGCAAATATAACGTTCAAGGTGATTTTTTTACTCAATTGTAGCTACTTCATAACTTTAACAAAATAAACCTTGTGAAAACGTAATAACAGAGACAGAGGAAACAATATCATTTTTACATTCATAGTCAATAAACCAGAGACACTGATTAGTTGTACATAAAGTGGGATATTGCAGTTTAACATTCGGTATTTTGTCCAGTGGCTGCACCACTTTAATAACAGTAGAGGGCGCTGTTTCCCTTCTGTGCCGTGCCAGTTCTTTCCATCTGATTATTATAAGGTATTTTCTAGCAGTGCAGCGCTACATCAAACTAGTATCTTGATTTACTAACACGAAAGTAAATGACACGTGCCACCAGGGGGCGCAGACCTATGGAATGTACGGAACTCATGAAGATTTTGTGCACGTCTCAGGACTCTGTTCTGTCCTTTCCTCAGAGTCCGTTGCTTCATTGTTCACATTACCTGTGTGGATCATTAAACCTTCTGACTTTACGTTTCAGTCTCTTGGTCTTTGACACAATAGAAACGAGCATTCTTACATTATTCTTATTGCAGTAATAATTTCTCATGATAATAATGTTTCTTATTGTCTAGCAATAACTGCACATTCCTTTATTCCATGTAACTCCTTTTTAATCATCAAACACACTGTACAGATCTTTATTCAGATTTAACAGTTTCATGTCGCACTGATGAGGTAAACCAGTACGAACATTTGAACGTATATTGTGCAGTGGACTCCATTTTCTTCTCTTTTTTGCGTAGCCGCGGTGCATGATGGGATATAGAAGTGCGTGAAGTGTGCACGGATGCAGGCTTCGGTTACGTCCGATCTCCATGGAAACGGTGCAAAGGGAAGGGCGGGTTTGTCGGCCGCATTCAGTAGGGTGGGTTGAAATGGGACAGCCCTTGTAGCACCGGAAATTACGTAACTGCCCTTCGATGCACACTTCGAATGGTGATTCTAAGGCCAGTTTGGCGAATTGGGACACGGCCCACGTGTTCGATTTTAAAGCCTCTGTGATGAGTGTCGCTGCACACTGTCATTAGTCGCTCCCCGTGTGTCGAGCCCATAAGGGTCACTTAAATTAAAAAAATGCGGGCGCTACGAGAAAAAAGTCATAGTACTACGAGAATAAAGTCGTATTTTTATGAGAATAGTCTGCTGTGCGTGAATGAGTGACCAGTGCGTTATGAAGAATTTGGAGCATTTTGTTCAGATAAAGCAATTTCCTCCAAATCTGTTTGGTTCCTCCGACTAAACAAACTGAAATACTTGCAGTGTCACTTCAAAGTACTTATACTGATGATAGTGCGGTGATGGTGGGATAAAAGACACAGTATTTCATCCTGGGTAAACCCCAGTTGAAAGTTTATCTGAACAAAATGCTCCAAATTCTCCATAACACACAACGCACTGGTCACTCATTCACGCACAGCAGACTATTCTCATAAAAATACGACTTTATTCTCGTAGTACTATGACTTTTTTTCTCGTAGCGCCCGCATTTTTTATTTTATCTAAGTGACCCATACATTGTTGGATATGGCGTATTTTAAGAGAGCTGTTACGCCATCTAGTGTCAGGCTTCTGCAAGTGAAGTCTAGGCCATTGAAGCCTCTATTGATGTGAAAGTGTAATGTGTTCCCCTTAGATTTATATGTTAAAACAATACGTCCCCGTGGGCTTAATACTGATATGAAGAAATATAAACAAATATCTTATGTAACGTTGAGTTAAATCTCCAAATTTCTTTCTTGCTGCGTGGACGACCTCTACATCTGAGGCCTCCAGGTTCCCGGATCCCACTTTGAGAACAAACCGTCTGCTCCTACAGACATCTCCAGGAAGGTCTTAAAGCAGGTCCACATCTCCATCACGTAAAAGGATCTGTTAATGCTTGACATCTTAATGATTTGAGCACAACCGTAATGATATATATATGTATAAAGCATTTAATCATAAGCTCCCCTTGTTTACAGATGTTATTTGAACAGAGAGAGTCAATATCATCTTAGACGAACAGGTAAAAAAAAGTAAGACTAGAACCAGTAAAAACATCATTGTGTTTCTGTTCGAGGGGTTAGTGTGTGGAACAACCTTGAAGATAAATTAAAAAACCTCCTACACAATAGAAGCATTTAATAAGTATTTTAACCTCCTGAGACCCGAGCTCTTGCATGAGATACTTTATTAATTTCTCTTTGTTATTTGGGCCGATTGGACCAGATGAGTCTAAATACAAAGAATTGTCTTTTTACATTATGTAGATTCTGAGAAAAAAATTATGTAAATCAAATGTCCTCATATGTGGACATTTTACTCATTTTGATAAAACATTTGAATAATGATTTGCAAAACCTATTTATTAAGACCCTGAAAACAGCAACATTTGTCCTGAGTAAAAACAAAATGAGAAACAACAATTGTGCCTCTTGGAACAAAGTGTCTCATGTGAAGAGCTGCAGACAGGAGCAGGAAAAAAATTAAATTAAATATTCTAAACATTCTAAACTGTTAAAAAAATTAATATATATAATATATTTGCATTGTTGCTGTTCTTGTTGCTGTTTTTCTTCTTCTAAAAATTTGCATTGTGGCCTAGACAACCCAAAATGTGTTGTCCACATATGAGGACGCCAGGTCTCAGGAGGATAAAACATTACCCTTTGAAAATTACAGGACTCAGGAATGATTCATGTGAACTGTCGTGGTTTGTAGTTTTTCTTTTGTTACATATTGAGTCATATGTTGTAACTAATGCTGCTTTTCTTGGAATTCCTGTGTGTTATTAAATATTAATTAGGGTTAGGCCTTACTTCAGCCTAAACCCTTTCGGTCATGATAGAAATGTTATGTACAACCTTATACAAGTTGAAAAATGTCTGATTTTGAATGAATAAAATACTTACTTACATATGATGATGACATAATATTTAACAGGGGTGCACTGGCAAATTAACAGCTGCTTTTTTGTAAGGATGCATAACCCACATTTTCATATTTTTGAACAGTCTAGCGCTCACTTTTCTATATGCAGTCAGTGGTGCTCACACAGGCACAGCAGCTCTATATAGAACACATTCTGGTTGAGCTGGTGTAATGTGCAAGAACCTGACTGATCTGCACTGTGCACAAATACACAATGCAGATCAGTCACATGGCATAGTGGCCTACTTGTGGAAGTGGATACAGTCATTGTGTGAAGTGACTCTGGAGAGATATGTTCTTAAATTTGTGCTCTATCAGGTCTAAAAATGTAAACCTGGGACCTAAACAGAATGCCACTGCCACCATGCAATCAAGATTCAAATTCTGTATTCAGGTAGGCCTAATTTTAACACATTGTACATATCTTTTTCCATGTGAGGCTCAAACACAGGCATATAAACGTGCCATAGAATACCATTACTGTGGGTTATGAGTATAATGTATGTTTGTGTCCCAGATGAACTATTTTATGTAAGGATCAAGGGTAGGATGATTTTCCCTCTCCACTTGCATGTCCTGAGGTGGGTAGTTCTTCCTGTTTTGTGATTGGGCACACCTCTAACACATCCCTCCTCTCCTCTGCTGTGATTGGTTCAGTCCACGCTCATTGTCTCCTCCAAATGTCAGTCTAGAGAAGCCCACACGCCCCTCGCATAGAGCCATGGGTCTGCTGATGTGAGACCAGTCCTGTGCAAACCAATCAGAGCTCTTCATTTGGCAGGCAAGGTCCCGGCGTGCACGCGCCCCTACACCCGTGGTAAAGAGTGGCGCGTGCATGCCAGGGAGACGTTCATAGGTACGGGCATCTTTTACATCTTCTTTTCTATCCACCCCTTTTTTATGTTCTAAATGAAAATGACAACCATTGACTTATACTATAAAGAAAACACGTCCCTCAATCTAATAGCATGCCACGTTACACACTAAAAATACGCATTTATGACTTAAAATACGATTTATTTTGGGGGTTTTTTAACGCGTAGTCAATATTTTGCAAGGTTTAGGACTTGTCTAATCCTTCAAATCTAAAATATATTTGTTTTCCAGGCAGCAAAAAGTAGTATTTAGTTTCTCTTAGCTGGTTTCTGTTCATAAATTCCAGGAATGTAATTTATGTTGAGCTTTAATTAGATTTATTTCGCCTAAAGTTTAGATTTACGAGGGCACGCGAACTATCCCCGGCTACGTCCTGACGCAAACTGCCCGCGCTACGTCGTGACGCAGGGCGGGGCGTGTCCTGTCAGTTTTCCTCGCTGCTCCACGCTTCCTTGAGACACTCTGCTTTGCTAGTTGTCACGCACCGCTCCTCTGCAGCTCCTTACACTTGTCCTGGGTGATTTTTTTTTAGCTCGAGGACGTTTAGCGGACAAGTCAAGTGCAGCAAAATGTCGAAAGATACGGAACAAAAGAGCGAAAAGATCATGGATATGGAGTGTAAGGCGCTGTGGTACCCGGACGCGAAGAGGGACACACAGATGGATAGATTCAGGATACAGGTCAACAAGGGCTACGGGCTTAATCTGGGTGAGTGTGGAGGAGGAGTTGGAGGAGGTGGAGGAGGCAGCGAGGCTAGACAGAGCTGTGACAAGGAGGTTTAACCGGAGGGAGCTTGATTAACTAGTTAGTTAAGCCATGTGACAACAACATAGACTCTCCTCCCTCTGCAACACAAGTGTAACAGCCTGACTATACTCACTGTTAGCATGCTAGCTTAAATATGTCACACTGGGATGATGAACTACTGAAAAAGCCTAATAAGAATGCAGAAAAAACAGGTATACTTCATCTTGAGAATGGTTTATATGGATTATGTAACAATTTCAGATATTACAGGCTGCAAATCACACATTTTCAGTCTGGTGATGATGATGATGAGGCAAGAACTTGTAGCTTGTCCAGTTTCCAGATTACTCCAACCCTCTGTTTAAGTTAAACATTGTGAAATCTGATCAGATCCTAAGTTTAACTATTCCTGTCCTGTCCAGATATGCAGGTATGAATGTGATGTTAAATATAGTTTTCTCTCTTTGACACTCTGGTCTCTCTGCAGGAAACTATCATGATTTGTATCAGTGGTCAGTGGATAATTATCCCGAGTTCTGGACACAAGTGTGGAGCTACTGTGGAGTGGTGTGCTCCAAACCCTATGATGAGGTAAGATTAATCTCTTCTGTTCCACATCGTAGCACATGTGTGGGAGTGGTGTGTAAAACAGGACTATATACATTCTTTATGTTTTGTAACGCGCTTATACCTGTTCATGCAGAGATTGTTGGATACACATTTACACAAGAAATTACATTATTCACTCCAAATATTAGCTTGTGTGTTTCTTTCACATAAACCTGCTCTATGAAACATGTATAACTCTATTTAAAATGCTAATATATATCTTCCTCTTGTAACCATTTTGTAAACAGAACTAAGATATTTTATTGTTCCTTATTTATTTGTTGCTAATGGAAACTGTAACGCTGCATCTAGGTTCTGTCAATCGTTAACAATATTTTTGGTCTCTCCACACAATATTGGAAAAATTGCTAATATGAGTCTAACGTTTTAACTTGACATTTTGACGTTTACTCCTCTCTGGTCGTGCACAGGTGGTGGACACCTCCAAGAAAATCTCAGATGTTCCCGAATGGTTCCGAGGAGCTCGTCTAAACTACGCTGAAAATCTCCTCAAACATGCAGACCAAGATAAAGTGGCTCTCTACGCTACGAGTAAGGAAATGCATGTGTGAAATTGGTTTTGTAAATGCAAATACACGTTATTTTTCAAGGCTGTATTTGGTACTGTTTATGTGAGAGTTATATATAATTTGAACTATTTCCCCTAGAAATTGTAATGAAATTGCAGGAGAGGCTGGAGCAGAGTAAAAACAAAACTGCAGGGATACGTTACTTTTATTATATTAGACCCCTGCTCTACCTCTCCAGACTGTCACTGTAATGAAAAGCCCATGGTTTATTGCTGTGTGTGTCTGTGTGTGTGTGTGTGTCTGTGTGTGTGTCTGTCTGTGTGTGTCTGTGTGTGTGTGTCTGTCTGTGTGTGTGTCTGTGTGTTGACAGAGAGACTGGGCTTGAGAGCACACACACTTCTGTTTAGGACTGTAATGCTGTTATCTGCAGGCCCATTGATCACAATATGCTGCAGCCTTCCTCAATGTCAGTAAACCTATTTCTTAGTCAGATATGATCCACTTGTTCGACTGAGGGATGATACACACCCACACACGCACACACACCCACACGCACACACACACCCACACACGCACACACAGTCAGATAAGAGACTGTCGTGTGTCTGAAGCTGCTTCCTCTGTCCTGACTCACTGCTCTTGCACAAAGCCACTAAATGCAATTAATGTTTAATGAATTGATTTACTGTTTCTAAAAATATTCTTTAATATTTTTGAGTTACCAGGTGAGTTTCTTGTGTGACTTTGTTCTTTCTTTCTTGTGTGAGAAAAGTATGAAAACACTTTTGTGTCTCATGCCTTAAGTCCATAGATCCTGAAATGGCCTGTGGCTCCTAAATAGTAAAAAAAACAGCTTAAAGTGTCATAACGTTATATAACTTATAATTCTAATTTACATTTTGTTCATGTTTTTCAAATTGTAAGAGCGAATGTTTCGCAACAGCTCCAAGTGTGAAATATTTAAAACATGTTGTGGATATTACTGAAGTCTATTTTGTCCTTTGTTTTCACAGCTGAGAAAAATGAAGAAATAGTGAAGGTGACATTTGGGGAGCTGAGACGTGACGTGGCCGTGTTTGCAGCAGCGATGAGGAAGATGGGCATCCAGACTGGAGACAGGGTCGTGGGTGAGTCTCATAGTTCAGTGAGGAGTCTGTGCTCTGACTCTGTGGGTGTAACGACCACAGGGTTAGACGTTTTGGCACCAGGCTCAGCTGCTGAATGTGGCTTTTCATTTAATCCAGCTCATATTTGAACAGCGAGGAAGGGCTGGATGTACATTTCTCACACAGATTTAACACGGAGAGGCGACACTTGTAGGATTTTAGGATTAGCAGTTATGTTTGATCCATCTAATCAGCAATCAAAAATGTGTGTTTTCTCCTTGTCTTGTTGCCACATAGACAATGCAAAGTCTTTGTAGTGTTCAGTGACACATTTCCAACGGCACAATGTTCAGCTCTTTGTTCACTATGAGAAGATTATGTTGCTTTATATTATACAGTAGAATCTCAAATATCCAACAGAAATACCAGATTTTATACTTTCTCAGTCTTAAATAAGTACTGACAAACTCTCACATAATGATAATTGATCTTCTAGAGCTTTTAACGTAATTAAAAATGCTCCATCTATTCAAAGAAAACACCTTTAGATATGTTAGAACTACAGTAAACTAAAAGCAGCTCATTATCGGTGGAGCTCTTTGTTCCTGGCCCCATTTTTGACACTAAATACAACGTTTGTCCATTTTAATCTGCACCATAAAATGTAAAACACTTTATTTTCTTCATAATATTACCATTGGAAAACACACTTGAGTGTTAGCCAGATCCAAGATGGATATTGTGGCAGTCAAATCCATTAGCTAAATGACTTAAAGCTTTGTGGGAATCTCATTAGAAAGATGCAGGAGGGTCAGGGTAGAATAGAGAGCGAAAGAAGAGAGAGAAGCAGAGATTGGACTCCATCTCTCCTGGTATTTTAGCTTTCTTTACGTGAACCACTGCGTCATCTTGTTGGAGCGTTCCAGGCAGTGATGTCCTTGTCCTCTTGTTGAAAGTGAAATGGCTTGTCACTATCTCCACGATATATAAGCACTTAGCTAATGAAGCCGGCCGTGGTTTTATAGCAAAGAGCCACCAACTCCCCCTCCACTTTGATCTGCCGCTCTATATTTAGAACTGGAGATGTAGAACCATTTAATTTAATTTATTATGATTATTTATTACCTTATAGGAAGCTTCTTGAATTTATGGGCGTGTCGTTTCAGTTTGTTGTGAGTTGAAAACATGCTCCTACTTTCAAATATATTGGGTTTAAAACATGAATTACTCTTTCCAAATGGTCTTGTCACTAAAATGCCACAAGATTTTACATCCTTATTGTTAAAATTCTTGTATTATTTTATTGTTTATTTGCTTTTGCTTTTGCTTTTTGGTTTTATTACCTTCTGCTTCCGGGTCTCATTACAGTAGACTGTCATAGAGTGAAATATTAGGCGTGTCGTTATTTATTTAGGTCATAAAGTGCACTGTGTAACTTTCTGGTGGAGCCTACACCACCTGCCTGTCTCCATGGAGATGTTATTACTTTACCTGGAATGTTCCACCGTATGGCATCTTGCATTGCTTCAATTCCAGGTGTTTATATTACTCAAAAATGTCTTAAAAAAAGAGGTCCAGGATTGTCACCATGACCAGAGTCGCCCCTTCACAGATCTGACCTGCCACTTGGCCTGGTGGCTTTCAGGTACATTAAATGCCATACTGTGGAGCATTTTTGGCAAAGCAGTTACATTTCCATGGGGTCAAATGGTATAAAAATGTTCAAGTTAAAGGATATATTATTATTTTAATTTTAATTTAATTATATTTATTTTTTATTGTATTTTGTTTTGTTTAATTGATTTTTATTTTATTTTTTTTAATTTTTAATTTAATTTAATTTTGTTTTATTTAATTTTGTTTTGTTTTGTATTTTATTTTTATTTATTTTTTATTTTATGTTATTTCATTTTTATGTTTTATTTTTTTATTATTAGTATTATTATTATACAAAAATAATCTGACCCACTCCTTCTAATCTCTCAAATCTCTTCCCACTCCCATTAATTTACTGTCAAAAAACAAAATTACAGCATTATTATTTCCATCTGCCATTATTCCTGATGAAACTTTGCACTTTCCATGTTCTTTTTCTGTCTTTTCATGAACTCGGGCTCGTCTCTTAGCCTCTGTTTACAAAGACGTGTGTATTATTTATTATTTCAAACCCACCCTGCACGGTTTTGCCTGTCTGTTTGTTTAATGTACACGTCCCGCGGGCTCGTACGCTGCTGTCTGTGCGATTCATAACGGGAGCAGTCAGGCGGCGCAGTGTAGTAACAGCAGGATCCATGACGCTGTGGCTCCTGCGCTGATGTAAGAGGAGGGTTATTCATGTAGTGCACAGTAGCTAGCATAGCAGGGGAGTGATCTGTCGTGTAAAAACGTGCTTCTCTGCGTCCTGGTTACAGCTCGTGTCACGATTAGTCACGATTACTCAGCAGTGACATTACACCTGGACGTCGCCTTTGACCAGACGGAACCATTTGGATGGAATTCGTGCAGTAACCGTCTGAGTTATGGTTTTATTAAGTCAAGATAAGATGTACTTTATCAACAGACCTGCCCTTTTGTTTAAATACAGCGCAGGAGCTTCTGTGTGAGTCTTGGCCAAGTTCCCGCTGCCTTTTTCCTTGATGTCAGTATCTGTCCACGTCTCGGTGAAGAGCCCGGCTGTGTCCTTGAGCTCCGTTTCCGTTATTGATGTTTGAATAAATTGACCTGAAAGGTTTAGAAAAGGCTTGTTAGAAATATGAGCAAATAGGATTCACGGTTGGATAATATCGGGTTTTATTTTGTAATATTTTGTGGTCGATGATGGAGCGTCTGTGCGGTTTTAGGTTTTATGCAACGAGTCAATCAGATCTCGAATGTTAAACTAAATAAACTAGATATTCCTGAATAGTTTTAGAATGATCTTGATGTACAGGGCGGCCCAAAAGTCACTGACACGTTTAAATCTTCAGTCGCTCCTATGATTCTTAAGTTAAACTCGCCAAATTTTAGCAGTAGATAAACTGAACCTTCTGAGATTTTTGTCAATATAAATGGTTATAATTGTTCATTTACACTTGAACTTATCACGACTTAAACTAGAGGAAGTAAAAATGACCTATTTTTAAAAAGTTTTCTCCCTGAACAGCCCGATCCAACTCACTTTACGTCACATTTAAATCATTTCCGGCTTATGTCTCTTATTTGATCCTCGATGTCACGTTTTAAGTCGTTTATTAAGTCGTCTGAGGTTTATTCACAAACACCTTTTCTTTAAGATTGACCCACAGGAAGAAATCAAGACTAGTCAGGTCTGTGGAGATCACATACTGCCCCCTGTCTTTGAAAAACACTTATTATTCCTTTAATGGCGTTTACACTCGGGGCGTCTCTGGTATTGGGTCAAATTTGACCCATGTGACTCAAAGTTCCACTGGACAATGAGGCTCGTTCCTCGGTGCTGGATTTGCTCAGATTAATGTGAGAAGAGTCTAAATGCTCTGGAAAAATAAAAGAAAAATATTTAGAAACAAAATAGTTATGAGTTTTTTGGGCCACCCTGTCTTATCTGATCACCTGAAAATATTGAATAAATGGCTTTTCGTGTGTTGTAAATCACATTCTATTGTCTCAAAAAGAGTATTTTATCATCGCTGTGGTATTGAAATTGTAGTGAAGTACCGATACTGAAAATGCTGATGGATCGGTGCAGTCGATATCTATATTTATACTTTGGTGTAAAACAATTGACTGAACAGTGTTGAACAGCTTTGAACAATATTACAAGGTGTTTTGGGCCAACAGTTACTTTAAATGAGGAATAACAGTTACAAAACACATTTTTCTTTTACCATACACCATGAGTTTAAAGGAAATACATGATATTTTCAGTCTGTGTCCTGGTATCGGTTGGTATCAGCAGCAAAAGCAAAGTATTGACATTGGTATCGGGTTAGAAAGAGCTGGATCGATGCCTCTCTAGTATAAAGTGACGTTTCTGCCCTTTTGTGGTTATGGTTTCTTCACTTTTTGTACAATACTTGATCCTCAAACGTGACATTCAGACACTTTTTAGCACATTTTTCATGCATCGTCAAAAAACTATCTGGAAATTATTATCGTATCGTCCTCATTTTTGTCATAATAGCCCATTTTTAGTTCTATTACGTTTCATTTTTGACTCCTCTGCTCCTCTTTTCAGGCTACCTCCCCAACGGCGTGCACGCGGTCGAGGCCATGTTAGCCGCCGCCAGCATCGGGGCCATTTGGAGCTCCACCTCAGTCGACTTTGGGGTCAATGTATGTTTGTTTCACTCTGTGCTACTCTCATTTTTACATTTAGAGATGAAGTTACTCCCCAAAAGTCTTGAAAAATGAGGAGGGGTCGAATAACGTAAATGTGTAAATGTGTGTTTGTGGTCGTAGTGAGTTTCCTTTTGGCAGTTTTCTCCTCAATAGTCACTTTGTCCTGATCCAGTGCCTCTGTTTCTTATTTGTTACTGCCCTCTTGTGGCTAGAAACAGACATAGCAAGGACATAGCAACACTGGAACTAACAAATACACCTGCTATTTACTTAAAAAAATGCGTCAGATACTTAGAATTGTGCAAAAATAACCCACTGAGTAAATTCACTTTGCAATAATTTCAAAACTGTGATTGCTTCAAATAATTTCTTCCAAAATGATTGAGCTAAAATTGATGATTCTCTTTCCAGGGCGTCCTCGATAGGTTTTCACAAATTCAACCCAAGCTGATTTTTTCCGTCGCGGCTGTGGTTTATAACGGAAAAACGCATGACCACATGGAAAAGCTGACCAGTGTAGTTAAAGGTCAGTGAGTGGATCAGTGGGCTCAGTTGTTACGCTCACACGTTTGACATATTAGAGTTGCTTATATTTGATTTGAATATAGTTTGTAAAGTCAAATTTGGTGCTCTTCTGGTGTTTTTAGGTTTACCTGACTTGAAAAAAGTTGTGGTTATCCCCTACGCGCGCTCAAAGCAGGAAACGGATCTCTCAAAAATTCCCAACAGGTAAAATACTGAACTTTTCAAAGATCAGATGACACGCGGTGCAGCTTTTCTCCTACAAACGCTGTTCCTTTTCTACAGTGTATTTATAGAAGACTTCTTGGCGACTGGACGCGGAGAAGCCGGCCAGTTTCCACAGTTAGAGTTTGAACAACTTCCCTTCAGTCACCCACTCTTCATTATGTATTCATCTGGCACCACGGGAGCTCCCAAATGTATGGTCCACTCTGCCGGGGTAAGACACGGCAGAAATAACACACGATATCAACAAAAGTGCAATCTGATAACGACATTTGTGATTTAGTTGTTTTTTTTATGACTATATTTGAGTTAACGTTTGACATACAGATACAAATTACAGTCTAGAATTGAGCTGCGAGATTAATTTGAATAGAACAGAGATCACAGTTTTAATGGATGCAATTCGCAAATCATAAATTGTATTGAATTACCGTAATTTACTCTCAAATGACAAGGCAGTTTGCAGAGTTTGCACAGCATAATTTATACACAAGGTAATTCAAAGTGTTTTACAGAATAAGAAACACAAAATCAAAACATAAATAATCATCATACAATTAACATTAAAGGAGAAAACAAATATTCTGTATTATTTTGCTTAAAAGTTGCAAACCGTGTACCGTTTTAGATCTGTACAAGTATATTTGGGTATTGTGTCTCTGGACATTTGTAAGATGCCATAAAACATCTCAAGTAAATTGTGAAAACCTTATAAATAATCCTAAAATAAGCCATTTCACAGACCTTCATTCACGAGGATGAGTTTTTGACCACAAGATGGCAGCATATCTACACCACCGCGGACAAAGTCACATGGGAAAAGTGGATAAATACCACTCTTCCAAGGTTAAAACACTCAACATCCTGAATAAGTTTTTAGACTAAATGTGTTTCAACACCCAGATGAGTTGCGCCCGCACTGACCCGCCTCCTCTGATTCCTTTTGCTCTTTTTGTTTCACTTGTTCACATTTATATTCTATACTGTTTATTCTGGCAGCACCTTTTTCCTCACACAATGTCCTTCCAAACACGTTTTTACTCCGTGCTGTTGTCCTCGGTGCTTTTGTGGTCCGTCCTCTCTCCTTGAAGCCGGCGATAATTGGAGAGTAATGTATTGAGAAAACATTTCATAGTGAGACAGTCGGTGTCTTTCTGGCTCTCCCAATTAGCCCCGGCGCTGTTGTGCTTTCTGCTTTGTTACGGCTCTGTTAACACGCTGTCAGCACCAAGAGGCATGCACCAAAGGGCGACTGTGGCAACGCGCACTGCCAACACTACACACACACACACACACACCTGCACACACACACACTGAACACACACTGAACACACCACACACTGAACAGGGGCCGTTGCCAGTGATAATGACACTTCTAGTTGTAAACAGCAGGAGACTGGAGGAGAAACACTCACTTTACACACATTTGACTTTTTTTCAAGACAGCCTTAGTAGAGAGGATTGATCTGAAACGATTTACACATGAGAAAGTGGAGGATTTTAATAAACGCTCCAGTCTGACTCTGATTCCTCGTGCGCAGTTTAGATCAGGTGCTGTTTAAAATCCGCTCGTTCCTCCTGACGAGTGTTTATTCTCCTCTTCTTTGGGCAGATGGCGTTGGCATTGGCTAAATTGACGCTTAAAAAACTGATTAAATAAATGACAAACGAATAATAAACTGACTTTCATTCACGTTTCTGTCGTTTCAGGGCACTCTCATCCAGCACTTGAAGGAGCACGTTCTCCATGGCAACATGACCAGCGGCGACGTCATCATCTACTACACCACGGTGGGTCCAAAACTCTGTAACGCACCGACGCACCCCGAGTCCCAGCGTTTGACGGGGGGCGGGGTCCCGTTGACCGGCGGGGAGCGGGAATAGACGAGAAGACGAGAGGCGCGGCGGGGCTTTTAATCACAAGTCCGCGCACACTCACAATAGGCACACTCAGCTCGTCTAATGAGCGGCATTGTGCGCTGAAGGTCAGGCCCGTGTATATTTTAATTATTGTTCCAAAAAATACAGCACTTTTGAGGAAAATCATTTTGGAAGTTAGTTACTTGATTAAAATGTTACTGTTTTAATTACACGGTTAAAGACGTAGTGTTACTTTTGTGGCGTGGGTTAAGATTTCGCTCACTTTTTTTTACACTTTGTTTCTGTAATTTCTACCTTTTTTACTTGGAATGTTCCACAATATGAAATTAAACCTGTCTATGCGCGTGGAGACAAACAGCTGACTCCGCCTAATCAAGTTTTACAGGTCAGATTTGTGGAAAAGCGAGCCCGCTGACACTAAAAATGCAAGTTATTACTAATTATGAATAAAAACCGCTGTAATATCTTGACATATTGCGGAACGTTCCTCCAAAAAAAACACACGGCGGACGCCAAATCAGAAGTTCTGAGCACATTTCTCACTTCGCGCCGTCGGCTGTTGACCTGCGCTAATGTGTTACGGTAAATTTAACTTTATTATCCGTGTTTGTCCTCTGCATTTGACCCAGCCGTTCCGCAGTGCAGTCGAATTAGTTAAACGAAAACCGTGTCAACTTCGCGAACAGCTTTCACACTCACAGACCAGCGCGGCGCCCGTTTTGCTGCCATTCGTGCGGCGTGCTGGGAGCAGATAAAGCGACGCTTGTGCTTGTTGTGTCCAGACGGGTTGGATGATGTGGAACTGGCTGGTGTCGGCTCTGGCAGTGGGAGCCTCGGTGGTTTTGTACGACGGTTCACCTCTCATGCCCACGCCCAATGTTCTGTGGGACCTCACTGACCAGCTGGGGTGAGCGCACAACACACACACACACACACACACGCACACACACACGAGAAAAAGGTCCAGACAAAAACAAAAACTTTTAAAACGAACATATGTGCATGTAATTTGAAGCAGAGTAGATTAGAATGTGGAGTATAATCAGAATGGGTTTTTAAAGACGGGAAAAACTGTGGTGTAATGAAAATTAAAATGAAACTTACGGTGTGGAATCTGAAATATAAAGCGTTTAAAGTGGTGTTTCTTGACTGCGCGATACTCGAACCTCAGCCACAGCGTTTACAGGCGTTTTGAACTGATGGATTGTCATAAAATAATCTGAATATAGTCATCGGAATAATCTAAAAAAACAAAAAGAGATATTCGTTTTTGTCAGTGTTGTCCTCCACTTTTTGAGTGTTCAGTGAGTTTGTTCTGTGTGGAATATGGTGAAGACGACTGAAAATGAGCAATAATAAAATATCTATCACTAAATAATCAGAAGGAGCAGGTTGCAATCAAAAAAGGGGCAGATTGAGGCGATGCTCCGAGGAACAGGCCTTTGTTTCATATGCTGCAACATAACGCAAAACTTTCTGATGGATTTTTACTTTGTACAAACTAGAATTGAAGACTTCAGATTGTTTTCTGCGGTGTTTGCAGATATAAGATTCATTTTCACGTATCTGTGATCAAAAGGACCTTATCTGTTGAAGTGTGTAAAGAAACTTCTCTGTGTTATTGACGAGTAGAAAAGACCAGCTTAGACGTCGGTGACAAAGTGCAGCGATGCCGGACTCCGCTGAACAGGCGCTTTGCCCTGAGCTGGGTCAGCTCTCTGCAGGTTTATTGTTACTACGATTGATGGTAACTCCGTATACTTAAAAAAGGTCAGACCTCCAGCTATTTAAAGGGAACTTAAGTATTTGATTTGTGTTTTAAGACGCTATCATAGTTAAATATATCTAATCAAATCACTGAAGCAGTCCTAAATGTGGGAACACTGCCGCTCGAAGTGTCGCCAGTTTCCAAGTTCACTCACTTTACTTGGACCTTGAAAATTGACACTTGAGAAAACGGCAGTCAGCAGAAGGAAGGGTCTTTAAGGTAGTGATACCACAGGCACATCTTCAACACTGGCATATTCCCTCTGGCACCAAGTAAAATGGGAAACGGTTAGAAAAATGTGACATAAGATAGAAAGTCAAGTGTATGTAGCGTTAAAGTGCCAGGACGGGCTGTTTGACTGCGGCAAAGACCCCGACTAATGAGCTGCTTTTTTCTAACCAATTTAGATTCATCATCGAGGAGCAGGACCACAAATGATGATTGGTTGCTTGGTAACTGATCTTGTAAAGTAGATGTCAGTCCGTGTTTTATATCTCCACTTAAAATAGGACACTTTTTTTGTACTAAAACACCTGTATCTGGAAATGAAGTGGCCACATGAAACAGATTCAGAAATACCAGTGTAGCAGTAAGAGACTTTAACTGGGAGTACATTTTGGAACCAATTAAGTGCTGATGTAGCCCCTTTAGACACATTTCCCACAATCCATTGCTTTGTGGAAAACCCTCTGGGAAGGGCTGACATGAAACTTCCTCCTCCTTCGTCTTGTGAACGGAGCCTGGACATTTTAATTGGGGCTAAATCTGTCAGGGCCTCTGCCAGACTTAAACTCACGTTGAGAGCTGAATGTTGGATTTCGTGGGGTTTAAGTTTGCTGTCGATTTCTACATTTCTGGAGCAGATGACATTTACACTTTTAAAGGATTAGGAGGTCAGAGACATTATTACAAGATGACATTTTCACTGATGGAATGGCAATTTACTGAAACACTTTCGAAATGTTTAATTGTAGTAATTGTTGCATTAAAAAGCGGAGATGGAAAAGATCACTTGTGTTTTTGTCGTGGTTCAGTAGTTATAGAGGACAGGACTCGTGTGAATTAAAGTTAGTTTTAAACGTTTCATAAACTTTAATGGTGCACTGTGTAACTTTTCTGGTGGAGGGTTTGTCACCTGCTTGTCTTCACGCCTTTGCCTGGAATGTTCCACAGTATGACATTAAGTTCTATTTAATTCTAGGTGTTTTTATGGCTCAAAATACAGTTAAAAACATGCACTTTTACTGAATGTACAGATCTGACGCGTAACTCGTCTCCATAGAGATAGAGGAGATTAACGGCATATTGCGACGTCAGAAAAGTTACGTGCTTGTACAATAAAAGTAGAATATTTAGCAGATTACTGTGAAACTGAAAATACGCAGATATTAAGAAGTAATGTGTATAGTTTGAACGTCTAAATGAAAACGTGTAGACTTGCGGCTGTATTTATTTTTACTTTTGAATATATGTTTTCGCTGTTTTTCTGTTCCTTTTGCACTCCGGTAAAGTGTCTGTTTTGATTGCAGATCGGAGTGCGGGAGGTTAGTAAACAAGTGGCTTTTCAGTTGCAGCAACACGACGCGCACAAAGCAGAGTTTAATGCAATAACTGCTCAGTCCTTGTGTTCGATTGCCTTTGAGTGTCTCTTATTTGGTCATGTCCCACACTTGTACTGTACGGGCACGGACACGGGCACACGGTGTCGGGCAGCCTCCTAAACAGCCCATTAGTCGCCACACCTGGCCACCTGCCTCCAATCAGGACAGAGCCAGCGTTACTATGGCAGCGAGCGTCCAACAAATCCGTTCTTGGATGGGGGTCGCACATGATTGATGGGCTCATAAATGGTCCTCAGGATGACACAGACGGCCCTCGAGTTTGTGAGAGCCCCTTTTGGGACGACGGCACATAAATTAACTATTTCTTGCGTTTTGTTTAGACAGTATTTTATGCAGTTTCATTTAAGCTCCAGTCGCTACTCGGAGAATTGTCTGGACACCTCAGCATTGTATTTCATGTTTTACTGCTTTGTCATGTAAGGAGGTGAGGTACAACTCTAGTTACAGCTGCCCTGGGGTAGACGGACAAAAGTGAGGTGAGTGTTGAAGCGAGGGCACAAACACAGAATGCACTAGAGCCACTGTTTCCCCACGAGGGCACGTCGTATTCCCCGCACTCTCCCATCTCAGGACTAACACAGCCCGACCCCGTCTTACCTCTGAGATCTCACGAGATCTGATAGATTGGACATTCTCAAATATGTTTTTATAACTTTGCTGTTTGTAAAGTTTCAGAAATATATTTCAAATCATGTTTTTGTTATATGCTCATTCGTTACCACGTTGCCCTGGCGGGTTTTCATACACATTTTTTTTCCTTTACTGTCTATGGCAGAGGTCGGTGACCTTTAACCCCCAAAGAGCCATTTGGACCTGGTTTCCATGGGAAAAAAACTTTATGCTTTGTATAAACAGCTATAGTGTGTTGCTTATGAAATCCATGAAGTTCTACAGAGACTTGAGCTCCTGATGCTCCTCAGAGTCTGCATCAGGACTGTATGAAGTCACTTTCATCTTTACTCTGGACTCGTCTGTCGTCTGTTTGTTTTTAACATAGTTCATGGAGGAGAATAGCTGCTCACATGCGTATGTATATCTGAAGATCGACAGGACTCCAAATGCAGATTTCTTGATAAATGCATAGCGTTTTGGCGGATATACCGGGTTCTTATTTTGAGTGACGAAAAATAATAAAATATAATAGTATTTTAATATTTCAAGATCACAATAACCTTCCAATTTAAAGTACAATTTTAAAAAAGAGCTAACACAAATAAATACACTTCAGTTAAATACTTATACTTCATTTTCCCAAACCACGCAGAGCCGCAGTGTAAGGATGAAAGAGCCACATGCGGCTCAGGAGCCACAGCTCGCCGACCCCTGGACTATGAAAATAATGAATGGGAATTTTAATTCAGGAACCCAGAAAGTGGGTGGGAGGGTTGAGAGGTTGAGCGAGATTTCAGCTTGTTACCAGCAGAGGGCGCATGATTGTGGATATAATGAGGCTTAAGACAATGTTTACTCATGAACTCCAGGGCACCGTGTAAAAGCATCAGGTGGTGGAATGATGCATTTTGAGCTTTTGTTTTGGGGCCATGTTATTGGTTACAAAGAAAAAGGGGCTGGACTAATCATTAATTGTGTTAAGACTTGAGCAGTACGGTGTATGGATTTACTGAAGAATTAACCACAAACACTGTTAACAATTCTGATGTCTCGAAACAAGATTGAAAACCAAACTTATATTTTGACTTTCTCATTTCTTTGAATAGCCCTCTCAAATATATATTACACTTTTCTATTTCCTTTCCTGGACATTTTGTGATATTGCTATCTCAAAGAAACTTAAATGCAAATAATGTTTACGGGAGCCCGCCGCATGGTAACTGCCCCTTTTTGTTGTGGTATCTTGTGATTCCACTTGAAATGATGGCGTATCATTTTCAAATACGTTTCCAAACACGAATTCAAAACCTTTTGTAAAACCGAGCCTGACCTGAAGTGTAACCGTCCAAAATCCACCGCTGGAGTTTTGTTCGTTGTGTACTTAACGACCCCGCGGAATCCCATCATCTTCACATCTATTTTGTCTTCGCTAATCTATACGTCGACCGTTCAGTTGTTCGGTGTCACTCCAGACAGTTTCTCTTTCACGTTTGATTGATAGACACGGTTACTATAGCGACGTGCTGCTGTGGGATTGATTGATGTAAGAAAAGGACACGCAGAAACAGTGACAGACACATTCACCGAGGCTTTTAATAGCTTTTGTTTTCAGATTTTAAAAGTGTAGCGGTGGCGTGTTTGTTGAGCGTTGTCAGACGTCAGGGCCAGGAGTACAGCGGAGGAAAGGTGCGCATCAAAGCTCAAAGTTACTTAACCGCCCGGACCGTTCCGCCAAGCGCGCTCAGTCAATTAGCTTCATCGATACAAGTCTATTAGCTGGTCGTTTTCCACAAGACTGAACCTTTACAGTCTTTACATTTTCAACAACGAGTGGGAGATATGGACAAAAGTGAATATCTGGATGTTTGTGATAACTCTCCAAAATAACAATAATCAGGTTAAATTTGCAGTTATAAATGTGCTAAACAGGGATGGGGCGATATTCACACGTAGACTCACGATTATTGTGACCAAAATAATCAGGATAAACAATATTACCACGAATTAATCAAGTATTAAACCAAGGCAGTGTAATGTCCTCGGAGTTTATAGGTTCAAATTAATTCGTGGTTGTTGTAAAACCATGCGCCGCTGCAGCAAACTGTGCAATCATCTGTGCTAAAATGCTGTTCAGCTAGTGCTAACCTAGCGATAGCAAAGTCGACAAACTAACACAAACAAATCTAAACTAAGGCAAACTACATTCAATAGTTTATTTCTCATGGTGTGTTTCTTACGATGGAGATTTTCGGCTCAAGTTTGTCAAACGATGCAGATGTTTGTCTCGTAAATGTGCGTCTGTAAGTCGCTCGTGGAAGTTGCTTGTGTTTGTCCTCGGAGCCGTATCTTTTTTCCTTCAGACTCTGCAGATCGGTGGCTCATCTTGTTGGTCTTGTTTTACAAATCCATAATAATTCCACACATCAGACTTCACCTTCTTGAGTGGAGGATATAAATGTGTGGAGTCATCCGGAGCCAGATCCACTGCCCACGAGCCACGACGAGACTGAGGTGAAGAACCAGCCCCGATTCAGAATAAACACAGAAGCAACAAGTGTCACTGCTATAACAGAGCGCCCCCTTGTGGACAAACACCAGAACTAACATCTAAACATTGTATTGAAACCAGAAACATGAGGCAGTCTGGTGTTGTAAAGGTGTTTAACAGATTATAATCATGT
Organism: Periophthalmus magnuspinnatus; assembly: GCF_009829125.3. Lineage (NCBI taxonomy): Eukaryota > Metazoa > Chordata > Actinopteri > Gobiiformes > Gobiidae > Periophthalmus > Periophthalmus magnuspinnatus. Next base: position 33,485,470 of record NC_047134.1, read on the forward strand.
GCGATGATCACGATGATTAAAAAATGACACAAATGATTAATTGCGGACCTTTTTTATCACGATTAACAATATTATCGTATATCGTTCCATCCCCAGTGCTAAAACATGTCTCTAAATGTCCTGGTTGAGGTTCATGCACTGCAGAATTGTGAAGAGTTGTAAAGTTAACGCCCTCGTTTGTCATTATTCTGTACCATTTTTTGTTTTGAGCAACTTTATGACATTTTTACGTGTTATGTCATGTCTGTAATTGCAAAAGAAACTTCTCCACAACCCATTTTATCCCTTAAACGCATAAGAGAGCTGTGCAGTCACTTTTTTGTGTTGAAATCAAGCTAAATGTGTTTCCTTTAGTTTCGTCAGATGGCCAGTCGAAACAACATATTGGTCTATATTTGAGACTTAAGGCCGACAGCGATACTAAAACGATACCAATCTCTGCTCGATATATCTCTAGTTTTGCTCCTCTAGGGGAAGTTTCTGCTTATGTTTCTTCTAAAAACCAGCCTGCCCCAGTGGAAGACATTTGGGACAAGACTGTTTTTCGGCGGCGCATAAAAATGTAGAAATTATGCCTCGTCATGCATAGGTAGAAGGCCACAAAAGAACCACTGTGAACTCTAGCTCCGTACGTGAGGCAGCATCCCCTGGCCATTTCCAAAGTCTGCGTCCCTCTCCACTTTGATTCTTCTAATGCAGAGGCGGTTTGCTGGTGCAGATCACTTCACTGAGCAGCGTTCTCAAAGATATCCAGATTACATTGCTCTGTGAGGCTTCTGTTATTGTCAGATAAGTTCCACAATAAGACGACATGCAGTGTGGGTTTCGCCAGTCGCTTCCAAAGCAACTTTTTTTTTTGTATCAGGAGCTTTTATCTGTAATAAGTGCGCTGTTGACATCCTTCACGAGACCTTGGGAGGAGATTGTGTTGTGTTGCACGTTAAATAAAATACTCTGACTGGTTCATCTGATCTCAACACGTCGCTGCGGGTGTTATTAAAGAAAGTGTATGATTAGAATGTAAATAATAGTTTTGTTTTTCATTTATGGATGAGATTGTGAGGCTGCAACGTGCTATTAGCTGTCAGTATTCATCGCAATGCACTGATAACATTTAAACGCCGCAAAACTCTCACGCAGAGGTTGCTTTTTAGTCTATATCGCTCAAAAATGTACTCAAACTCGTAACTTTTTTCCTAGTTGGTGCAGTTTAAGCCAAAACGAGACATGACAAGAGTAAGATTAGCTAAAACAAAACCTCAAATGATGATTTTTTTAAAGTACCGCGCTTCAACCAAACCCAAAAAACTAAAATCTAAACTTACATTTACAACCGTCGCTCAATATAACTCGATTTTTCTTGCTAGTTGACTTAAAAACCAACGCCGATCTGATAATTATCACAAACTGCCATGCAAAACGGTCCCAGTCCCGTCGTCTTAGTTTAACATATTCCCCGACATGAACCCTGAACTATCCACGGTCCACTTTACATAATAGTATTCAGTGAGACCCAGCGCTCATAGCTGCGGTTATTCTCTGCACCACTCATCTTTAGATTTAATGATGAAATACCGCGCGGGTCCAGCCACCCATCTGTCTGACACTTCGAGCAAAGATGTCTTGACAATTGAAAAACAGGCCCCCGTAATGCACAGCCTGATAATAAAGCCACCGCGGAGGATGACTCACATTGTTTGCTAATTTAGTTGTGGTAATTGTGTCTTGTCATTACTGAAGATGTAGGAGGGAGCTCGACAAATGCCTTTTAATTGACAACATCGCAGCTATAGTTTATCTTCTCCACATGTGTTGGCGCTTGCTGGTGAACGTCTAAAATATAAATAATGCTTAAAATCTTTCTCTCTGCTTTTTTTCCTTTTCTTTCCAGTATCACTATTTTTGGGACGGGGGCTAAGTGGCTGTCAGTGCTGCAGGAGAGGGACTTGAAACCCAGTAAGTCCACATACGTGCATTTGGAGAGACACGCATGAACGCACACGGATAACAAGCTCATGCATAACAACACAGATTCTCGCCGCAAAATGGAACAGAAAATGAGAATGAAATGATAGACGCCGTAATGACTGTAATACGCATGAAAAGTTTGACTCCGTTCGTCCTTTTTAGACCATTTTTTTAAAGCGTGATTCAACAGTTTGGCCCGTGCCGTGGAGTTTGACAGTGAGTCGTCTGGATAAACGCGCCGTAAGGATAATTCTCACCAGTCATGGATGGGAGCAGCTAATTGCTTTTAGTGTCAGCTCTCTCTGGAGACAAGACCTGCTCCCTGCGCATAATCAGAGCTGCGTAGCCACTTATTAGCCCTCCAGCCAACCTTCATGTGTGTTATGAGAGTGCTGTTACTCTCTGTTTTTATTACACAACGGATGAAAAGCTTTTTGGAGGGATACGCTAAAACGTTCAAGTGTTTTTCCAATGCAAAAAGCCTTTACAAGTTGTTTGACGTTAAACATAAAAAAGATTATTACAAACAATTACACCCAGAAGCCTCAGGAAACTTTTTTTTTACCAAATTTGTTTTTCTGTTTTACCCCAAAAAACACGTCCTACAGTTTTCGTCATTATTTCCACAACGGTAATTTTGTAATTTGCTCGTAAACCTGGTGGTAATGTCTTCATATCCTTTGTTGAACCAAACATTTGGCATTTGTCAGGCCTTTTGGATGCCTGTTAAAGCCGCTGTGTGTGGTACGCTCCCAGTGTGCAGAAGAGGGCAGGGGGGCTTCATCTCAGGCTGTCCCAGTGGAGGAGCCCTTTCCCTGGGCTGACATTTGGACTGGGCACCTGGAGGCATTCGGGGGTTAGCGACTGTTAATGGGATCAGTGTTAATAGGCTCCAAATGACGCTCTCTAAAATCTGACGCCGTAACATCCATAGAAACATTCGTTATATCTTTAAAATTGGGGTTTCAAACGTGCCTTAGATAGAACCCACGTTTAAGACATGAATTATCACAGTTTGTCCAAAGATACGTCACTGTTTTGTATTTATCTGTCATGTTTTGGACTCTCAAACCCAAAACACTGATAAATATGTGAATGTTTTACACGCTGTTTCTGTCGCAGTGGAGACCCACAGCCTCCAGTCCCTCCACACCATCCTGTCCACCGGCTCTCCTCTCAAGCCCCAGAGTTACGACTACGTGTTTGAATGTGTCAAACGCAACGTGTTGTTGGGTTCGATCTCAGGTATTTCAATAATTCACAAGTATTATATGTAGTGAAAGGCAAGGCGAGTTTATTTGTACAGCACAATTTGTACACGTGGTAATTCAAAGTGTTTTACAGAATAAGAAAGACATTAAAATCACAAAACAACAAAGCAAAACATAAATAATCAACATAAAATTGACATTAAAGGAGAAAAGTGCAGAATAAAACTCTTTCAGTCACATCCACAGATAAACAGAAGAGTTTGAGTCTGGATTTAAACTGTGTCAAAGTCGAGGCCTGAGTCACATCTTCAGGAAGAATGATCCAGGTTTAAACTGAACAAAACTCAAACACTGATTGTCCTGGTTTAGTCCTGGTTTAGTCCTGGTTTAGTCCTGGTTTAGTCCTGGTTTAGTCCTGGTTTGGTCCTGGTTTGGTCCTGCTTTAGTCCTGGTTTAGTCCTGGTTTAGTCCTGGTTTAGTCCTGGTTTAGTCCTGCTTTAGTCCTGCTTTAGTCCTGGTTTAGTCCTGGTTTGGTCCTGGTTTAGTCCTGCTTTAGTCCTGGTTTAGTCCTGGTTTAGTCCTGGTTTAGTCCTGGTTTGGTCCTGGTTTAGTCCTGGTTTAGTCCTGCTTTAGTCCTGGTTTAGTCCTGGTTTAGTCCTGGTTTAGTCCTGGTTTAGTCCTGGTTTGGTCCTGGTTTAGTCCTGGTTTGGTCCTGGTTTGGTCCTGGTTTAGTCCTGGTTTGGTCCTAGTTTAGTCCTGCTTTAGTCCTGCTTTAGTCCTGCTTTAGTCCTGGTTTGGTCCTAGTTTAGTCCTGCTTTAGTCCTGCTTTAGTCCTGGTTTAGTTCTGGTTTAGTCCTGGTTTAGTCCTGGTTTAGTCCTGGTTTGGTCCTGCTTTAGTCCTGCTTTAGTCCTGGTTTGGTCCTGGTTTGGTCCTGGTTTAGTCCTGCTTTAGTCCTGGTTTAGTCCTGCTTTAGTCCTGCTTTGGTCCTGCTTTGGTCCTGGTTTAGTCCTGGTTTGGTCCTGGTTTAGTCCTGGTTTGGTCCTGGTTTAGTCCTGGTTTGGTCCTGGTTTAGTCCTGGTTTAGTCCTGGTTTAGTCCTGGTTTGGTCCTGCTTTAGTCCTGCTTTAGTCCTGCTTTGGTCCTGGTTTGGTCCTGGTTTGGTCCTGGTTTAGTCCTGGTTTGGTCCTGGTTCAGTCCCGCTTTAGTCCTGGTTCAGTCCCGCTTTAGTCCTGGTTCAGTCCCGCTTTAGTCCTGGTTTAGTCCTGCTTTAGTCCTGGTTCAGTCCTGGTTCAGTCCTGGTTTAGTCCTGGTTCGGTCCTGGTTTGGTCCTGGTTTAGTCCTGGTTTAGTCCTGGTTTAGTCCTGGTTTAGTCCTGGTTTAGTCCTGGTTTAGTCCTGGTTCAGTCCCGCTTTAGTCCTGACTCTGGCTCCAGCAGGAGGCCGGTCCCTGACGTCCTCAGAGTGTGAGATGGTTCATATAAAATAAAGTCAACACTAAAATTTTAAACTTTCAGTTTAGATTTTTGGTACAATTTTCAACACAAAATAATATTTTTTTCACTGTGTGCTTTTAGATTTGTTCCACTATACATCTTCCTAAAACAATTCACAAAAGATCCATTTTTTTACATTTTTCCTGTATCAATATATTGTTAAATAAATGTAGTTTTGATACTAGTTTTATTGATTAGTCTTTGATACTTTTGACACAGCCCTGTATTGATCGCTGTTACATCACTGCTGTTACATAATGAATAATGACAGTTAATTTCAGCAACATTTGAAGCGACTGAGTCACACAGAAAACAAATACAAAGTGTATAGAAAAGTACATGACCACCTACAGACACATACTGGCCCTTTGAGGCTATTGTTGTGTTGACAGGCCAATAGAAATCTATTTGTCCCTCTCTGTGAGCACTGAAGCGTTTAGCATTTAGCCGCTGCAGTGACTGATGGGTAACAGACAGATGCACATAAACAGTGGGCTCAGACAGACACACAGAGCCCTCTATGAATGACAGGCTTCATGTCACAGTAGAACGGAGCACACTTTGAGGCGCACATGTCATGAGCAGGTCCGTGTTTTAAAGAGAAGGACACAGTCGTGTGTCACGGCTCCACTGCACATGTGGAACATTCTGCAGCTGTGCACAGTCCGGACTCTGTTTTACTCTGTTCATTATTTGACATTGTAGGTCAAACAGTGTCTGTGCTCCTGCCTGTGTCGTTATGGCAACAGTAATGTTAATGCAGTATGTTGAAGTCTCCCATACTTCATGAATGTGACGTGTGTACGTGCCTTTTGAACACAGTTTGATTCCCCAGCGGCTGTGAGCCGCTCACAGGTGAAGAGGACACATGCTGCTCCTGTTCCAGACCAGTGTGTGGAGCTCAGTGTAGATACAGAGACCAGGTTCTACTGATCTGTGTCCTCAAATATCACCCAAGGCAGCAGCAGTTTAATTTGTAGCTCTGTCTTATCATAACAAGGGTTTATGACTAAGTGAAGATTAAAATGATTATAACAGATAAAACATATGCACTAATGCCTCCTTCATGTCCATGTGTGAGATCCTCAGAGCAGCAGATCTGTGCCCGTCATTCTCCATCTTGTTGCCAAGGGCAACAGTGGGCAGGTCCCGGTGGGCTGCGGACTGGCCTGACCTTGACCCCTGAGGTCATCCCACTGTGCAGCATATGTGAGGGGCTGCTGGTCCACTGACATATGTGAGGATGTGCTCTTGTCCAAATGTGCTGTTACAGTGGAAAAGCACAGAAGCTCCTCTTTTATAACTAAAGTGGCTCTGGTGCATTTGTTTATCACAGAAGTGAATATGAACAGTGATAACAAAACAATGACATAGTCTGTGTGTGTGATGCCGTCAGCGGGAAGGTTGGCCCCCGTTGTTCCTCTTTTGGGATTTTAACACTTTCCCTGCTGGACCTCAGCCACCCTAATATACCTCCATCTGACTCCCCATATGTCCCACCTGTCCCTGTGCCCCCAACAATGAGAAATGAGAAAATACAAACCCACTTCTGAAACATTTCATTCTGATCATTATTATATCCTCCATTTAACCAGAAAATCCAGAAAAAAAAAATCTCTTGTAAGTCTGACCTGGCACAGAGGCTTTTTTGGCACATTTTACACAGTGTTTCTTTTTCAGAGCTGGTTTTATAAAACACCTTCAGTTTTCTATTTCATCAGTGACGACACACAGGATCCACATTATCACCGTCTCGGGTCTGTTCTATATTCAGAGCTCATGCACACAGCAGTCATTGAAGTGAAAGTGTCATTTCTGCTCCTTATAGCCAAAGACAAACAGATCTTTCAGGAGAGACGTTTACACAAAACACACTGAAGATGATGTTGAAGGACGTGGCGTGAGAGTCGAAGTGGCGCTCGAAATGTGTGTGTGAGAGTTTGTGCCCAGTCATTAGAGTGTGATAATAGTATAATTGCTTGTCTTCGCCGTATAACTTTGTGTGTTTAATCACAAGACAAACTTTCCTCTTTCTCCTGGGAGCCAATTAAAGCTCAACAAAGAACCTAGCGGAGAGAGAGACTTAAAAAGAAAGTGTAGGGAAGGACGCAGCAGTGGCGAGGGAAGAGAGGAAGATGGATGGGTGAAGTCTGATAAAAGGGAGGGAAAACATGGAGGTAAAAAGGCAACAATGGGAGTGTGTCAGAAATAGTTCCTTATTGAAAGGTGCAAAAACAAAAGGAAGCCACTGCAAAAGAAAAGAGGGATTGTTCTGTTTAAGAAAAGAGTCGCAGCTGAAGTCTATATAGGCCAGAGGAGGTGGAGCCGTCAGAGTCTGCGCACTTTTGGCGTACTTTTGTGGGATTTAGCAAAAGTACTAAAATAATATCGAAGAACAAACGAGATGTGCGCAACAAGATATGTGCGTAAAGGGGTGAATGCTTATTGTGATTATTATTGTTTTATATTTACAATTTACAAAAAAAGTGTGATGGTTAAAGCAGATCTATTATGCAAAATGGACTTTTCAGAGCTTTTGACCATGTTCTACTTGTTTTCCCTCAACATTTACTCGCCCACAGTTGTATTTGGAGTGATTTTCAAGACGCCATTTCGCCGATCAATCCCCGTTTTCGCTTCCACTGTGACATACTTTTTTTTACATTTTCTTCGTAGATATTCGCACAATTTGGCAGTGTTGCCTAGTCATTTTGGTACAAATAAAAACAAAAAAATTACAGCGTTTACAGCGACGTCAGCTCACATTGGGCACCATAGTTTTCCAACGCAGAAGTCGGGGAGTTTGTTTCATTTATGAAGTAATTTTAGATGAATATTGCAGTTTAAAATGTGCAAATTATAACACAATGATCCACAGGTGTCATAGATTATAACTTTTTAAAATAAGAATCACGTTTGTGGAGCTGCACACGCGCTCAGAGGAAGGATGCATTTGTTTCTAGGTTTTTCAGTGCAATAAACACAACCAAAATGAAAAAAAACATACACTTTTTAATATTACGGTGCATGAACAAAGCCTGATCTTGTGCTGATGAACCTTGTGTGTGTGTGTGTTTCCAGGTGGGACTGACATCGTGTCCTGCTTCATGGGACAGAACCCGACTGTGCCCGTTTACCGCGGAGAGATCCAAACCAGGAACCTGGGCATGGCTGTGGAGGCCTGGGGCTTCGATGGTAAAATACACATAAAACTAGGATCGTTTGGGTCTGGGGATGTCACTTTAAATACTTTTCAATGATTATAGAGAGTACATACAATACAGTACAGGTGAGAGGTGTAATTTAGTCTTTGTATCGCAGGTTTTTTAACTACAAAGTGAATTTTATGCAATAGATTAGCTCCAAAAGTTTGGGATTTGCAGTTGAAGTGATACTAATAACATGAACGACCATTTTATCCGTCATTTTAAAACTGCCACCTCTGAGTTTATAAGACTTTTTGATACCAGTAGGGGGCAGATGTCAAACCTGTTCTTCCCGTCACCTGCCGTTTGTTCAGATTCACCTGTGCTCTTTGTTTTTTTTCTGTCAGACCAAAACTGGTAAACAGACAGCAGTAACGTCGACAGCCTCTAGTGGTGTTATGTGGGATTACAGCAGGGTCAGGTCAGCCAATCTACGTACAGATGGTAGCTTTAAAATGCACTTTTTAACTGGTTCTCGGAAAATTTGATCACATAACTCCCATTCTCAAATCTCTCCATCGGCGACCTGTTCAGTTTCGCCGGTGCGTCACACGCCGTCCCGCTCTCTCAGGTCTGCGGGTCGGGTTCTCCTCGTGGCCCCTAAGCCAAAAAGGAAACTTAGGGGCTGATCGGGCTTTTTCATTGGCTGCTCCAAGACTCTGGACGGCACTTCTATTGAATGTTAGACTGGACAACTCACTTCTGTTTTTAAATCTCTTCTTAAAACTCATTTTTTTAGCGTAAGTGTAAAGAGTTGACATTTATCATGTTCTGTTTTTAATCTTATTGTGTCTCATGTTTTTTTTTTGTGTGTGTTTTAACCTGTGTGCAGCACTTTGGTCGACTGTGTTGTTTTTAAAGTGCTTTATAAATAAATCTGGATTGGATTTTAATTCTCACTTGAACAGCATCAACCGTCGTTTTTGTCCCACTCGGATTGACCCGTTTGAAGCTGGGAGTTCGTCTGCGACAGTATTTATTTATTAAAAGACTAATTCCGCTGCTTTTTCTTTCACTAACAGACTTGGGATATCAGTTTTCCTCTCTCAAACTAACAGCACTTACTCTGTATTAACCACACAAAAGAGCCATTTCTCCTCTTGCTGGGAGCCTTCAAAGCGCTGTATGTTTTTCTCATTGATTGTAGTCCCATATTCCCCGCGCTCCGATCCCCGCTGCAGGCCGCATTGGCAGATCTCCACCACCTCAAAGCAAATCTATTGAGCAATAATTTAAAAACAGTTTTGTAGAAAGAGGTTTGGATTATTTTAGTCCCTATCTAAGCCTTTAATGCTTTCCCGGGGGGACATGGGGGAGCGCGCTGTGTGAAACCGGCGTATTAGCTTCGATGGCCGGGCGTTTTTGGTTTTTTTAGCCTATGATTTGAACATCCATACATCTCTGTAGGAGTCTGTGTGTCTCTATCGATTAGAATATATATCTGTACGTTATATCTCATGTTGTTCTGTGGAATTGCGTGTACAGGTAAGCCCGTCTGGGGAGAGAGCGGCGAGCTTGTGTGTCTGAAGCCCGTCCCTTGTCAACCAACACACTTTTGGAATGATGAGAATGGGAGCAAATACCACAAAGCGTATTTTTCTACATTTACAGGTAAGCATGACGTATATCTTTTGTTTTACATAGACAAAAACACATTAGTGATTGATTTTATTGGTCTTTCCCGCAGGAGTTTGGGCCCACGGCGACTACTGTAAGATAAACCCAAAGACAGGAGGCGTCGTCATGTTAGGAAGAAGGTTAGTTATAAATAGATGTGTTTTTTTTGGTGATTTATTACAATGAAAAACGTACTTACTCTTACTCTTTTCAGCGATGGGACACTGAACCCCAATGGCGTCCGTTTTGGCAGCTCAGAAATCTACAATATTGGTAAAATTTTATTATTATAGATGTGTTTTACTTTGTCCTGTGTGTGTGTGTGTGTGTGTGTACTACCAACAAAAGCCTCATTTATGAACTTTAATAACTCATGTATTAGTATTATTACTGTAGACCATTGTGTCGTGCGTCCTGATTGGCTGTTGGACTGTAGACCATTGTGTCGTGCGTCCTGATTGGCTGTTGGACTGTAGACCATTGTGTCGTGCGTCCTGATTGGCTGTTGGACTGTAGACCATTGTCCATCAGTCTCCTCCGTGCCGTGTCTCCTGTCCAGTACAGAATGTGTTCAGACAAATTTACATAAACGTTGGATCTCAGTGTGACTCTGAAGTGCTGTACGTTTGCGATTTGTTTTCTCCTCGACAAAACCCACAATGTCGATGAAACGTTCTGCATCGACAAAGGCGCCTGCGGTCGCACCCAAAAGACCGAGGGAGATACTAACCATCGCAGAAAAAGTCGGACTTCTGGACGCGCTGAGGGAAGGTAGAAGTTCCGAGGCTGTAGGGGGCGCCATTACGGAATAAATGAATCATCGGTTTGTCACATAAAGAAGGAAAATAACATAAGCACGACAGCAGCAATAAGTTTGAACAAGGATGAAAAAAGGGTTTTAACTGTCCGCAACAAGATCATGGTAAGGATGGAGTCGGCTTTAGCTTTGAGGATCAGTGACTGCAGGAAAAAGAACATTACGGGACATTACAGCAGCGCCAGGACGAAGAGGCGGGGTCAGAGGAACTGTGGAATACACACAAGTCATTATTAATAATTTCTTATGTGTCCAACCTCGTAGATTGATCATTATTTGTTACAGTATTTCTAAAAGCTCATTTTTATTTACAGAACAGTATAGTATTTGGTTTCATTCTATAATACGGCGCTTATTTTGTCAAATCTACGAAGGTTTGAACTTTGAGAGAGTTTAAACAAGAGAGAAATGTGAGAAAATGTTAACGCCTGTGTGAGAAAAGTGTATAAAGTGTGTGGTGAGGGGTTTTACAGACAAAAACAGAGAGAATAATTGAAAAAAAATAAAGCTACTTTGCGGATTTTGCCTATTGCGGGTTATTTTTTGGAACGTAACCCCTGCAGTAAACGAGGGACCACTGAACTTGAGCGCACGCTAACCCCATAGATGTGTGGAATATTCTCTGACCATGTTATTAGTAGATTCTGGTCTTATATGGTCAAACTTAGACACTAACATGCTTTGTGCTCATCTTATCTTTATATAACTTGAACAAACGTGCACCTGTTTATCTCCCCGTCATGTCAGCGCCAGTATTTCTAACATCCACCTTTTTTTGTGCGCAGTGGAAGCCTTTGAGGAAGTGTCGGACAGCCTGTGCGTGCCTCAGTATAACGCAGACGGAGAGGAGAGAGTGATTCTGTTCTTAAAGATGGCACCCGGGAAACCCTTCAGCGCAGACCTGGTGTCAAAGATCAGAGGAGCCATTAGGAAGGCTCTGTCTGCGCGGCACGTCCCCGCCCTGCTGCTGGAGACCAAAGACATTCCTGTAAGTAAAGAGAACGAGAACAAGCCTCGATAACAATGAGCCGGGTCAGGTCCAGCGCACAAAGCCCATACGTCCACCCGAATGCGCCGGATCATTAGAACAGCAGCTCATATGACGTGCTGCAAAGTTTGATAAAATAGTAATGTAAATATCAAACATACCGGAAAACTTTCAAAAGCTGCAATAAAACCTGATGAAAATATATAAAAGAACAGAAACTCGCTGCGTGTAATATCTGTCTATCAACTTTTTGGGTGATACTTGAGCAACCAGGGACGTTTGAAACTAACATTGAGACTATTTTTTTCAATATCCTCCACCGTTACGCATTCGATGTTATTACTCAAGTGCTGAATCCTTCAACTACTTCAACTACTTGTCTCTTGTGTGTTCTGCAGTACACCATCAGCGGGAAGAAGGTGGAGGTAGCGGTAAAACACGTGATCGCGGGACGAGAGGTGTCCCAAAGAGGAGCGTTCTCCAACCCGGATTCACTGGACCTTTACAAGAACATTCCTGAGCTGCAGAACTTCTAAAGCTCAGAGATCGTCCACTGTTTTTAGATTAAGTAAATATTTAAATTGATTACGTCAGATAAAAAAAAAAAATTGTCGTGGCTCCAGAGTGTTTGGACAGGGCCGTGCTCGTCGGGAGTTAAAATTGCATCATTCTTAAAATATAAGTCTGTTGAATATATCGTCCCAAAACCATTAAAACAATCATTTCATCATATAGAAAAATGTCTATATATATATCTTGATGCAAAACCAAAAGTGTGATATGTAAATAAGGGGAATCGCTGTGACTCATCTCGAAATAACCGTCCTCTTGTACAGGTCAACGACAGTAATTTATAACAAATTAAAGTCGGTGGTAGTGGGACATGCGCGCTCAAAATGTGATTATTATCAGATGTTTGATAAGATTATTAAATGACATAAACGGCTAAATCTGCGGTGAGTAATCTGATTTCTCTGTGATCGTGGTTCCTCACATTTCTCACATCAGATTTAGCAGTTTTCATGTAATTTAAATAACGTGGAAGGTCCAAAAATCAGATAATAATCAGATTTGAGTGAATCTAAACACTATAATAACTGGATTAAGACTGTTGCTGCTTCAGTTTTCCTTGTGATCGAGTTCGTTAAAGGGGCTGTGGACAGTAGAGAGGACTTTCCCATCATGCTTTGCTCTGGCCTCTCTGGGTCTGTGTCACTCGTACTGTAGCTTCCAGAAAACCAAGAACTGGGCGAATATCTATCCTGATCTTCTCATCCGTGTCTCATATTGCCATATCATTTTCTATGTGATGTGCTGCTTTTTCACTGTGTAAAGTAAATATTCTGTATATTTTTAACTGTGAATGGCATTAATATTATACATGCAAGTGCAGATAGTGGCCTGTATGTGAACGCTCGATGCACAGATGCTTTGTGATGTTGGAACTTCCAGCTTGGTTAAATTAACCACAGTAACTTACTGAAAATTGTATCTTTAACTGAAAAGTTATGTACTAACAGTTATTTTTGTAAAAGCTTCACTTACCGTTTCACGAGGTAGTTTTTGTAAAGTATTTGAATACTTTATTTACAGTAAACTGAGAAGAAGTGAAAAGCTTAAAATACCTGACAGGAAAACGACATAATGGTAGAATTTTTTTTTTTAATACATTTTTTTTTCCACAGATTCTTTTGAAAATGCTGTAATACGAAACATTCCCTTCTAAACTGACAAAGACGTGAGGTATAAGTTGGAAAGGGATCATAATATTGAACTTGCACTTTAATGTGTTACATGGTACAGTGTTTTGTTGTCGCTATTAGATCTGAGTTGCAGATTTTACTAATAAATAATTTTATAATTTAAAAGTTCTGTGTGGAGAGATAGTTTCTGTTATAATCTGTGTTCAGACCAGTGTCCACCACATTTAGAATAATAAACAGAGGTTAGTCATTTACTTTTTGCATCATTGTTTAGTGGAATACAAATAGTAAGTCATTAATTCTCGTTAAAAATCGCTCGGCTTTAGTTTAACAGTTTAATCACTATTATAATTAAAGTGTTTACAGCTGAACTCTGCGTTTATACCACAGTCTGTACATAAATAATTTCTTTTATACAGTCTATAGTTTATACTTAGCTTTATTATGCCCTGATAACTGAACTCCAAGCTGTTCAGAACATTTTCCAGTGTTGAACTTGTGCATATGTGAGCAAGAGCCAATCATTGTGACTGACATCTAATTCTAAAATAAATCTGCAACCTTTGGACGTGCAAATGCTGCGTGCGGTCCGTCTGCCAAATTTCAAAACAACAACTTAAAAATAGAGATCTGGTTTGCTTCCAGTTTGTCAAAACACAGACTGTGAATATCATGGAAGTGCAGAAAAGCTGAAATATCTTTTATACTCAAATAACCAGCGCTTGATGAACACGAATGCTAAACAGTGAGGTCCCTGGAGACGGAGAACTAGATCTAACCCAGTAGGCATAAAACCGAGCACATTAGCGCTGACTAAATGACTGTGTTTACTGTGATGCGCTCTGTGTTTGTGGGTTTAGTGGTAATTTGTTGCCTGTGTGATCAATTTAAAATGTAAATTCATCTTCACTCGCTGATGATACACTCGTTATTCTCTTGTGTGTGGAGGCAGAACATGTGCTGCTTTTATTTAGGCGAAAAAGAATCACATCAGATAAGTTTAGGGCTGGATTTTGGTCGGTGTAGGACCTACTCCGACCACACGGGGTCAGTAAAGAGTGATTAGTTAACAATTAAGATGAAGAAGTGGCTGTATTTGCTTTTATTTTTAACTGAAATAACCAAACAAAGCAGTGATCTGACAACAACAATATGAAGAAGACACAGAAAAGGCTTTGAAAGAGACGAAAAGGAAGTTTTAATGAGCTACACGACTGTCACAAATGTAAACAGGAAGTGGGGATTTCTACCTACATGACTTTTTTTATTTTTTATTTTTTATTTTTTTATTATTTGTCTTGGGCAAATAGACATCTTTTCTCTTGCATAGCCTAGGCAGCCACAATCGATGTCAATCAACATGATACAAGAAACAAGGAAAAATAAACAAAAACAGACAGCAAAACACACACCAAAAAAAAAAAAGAGTATCTCCGATTGCCCAAAAAGGAGTGGGAAGAAGAAAACTTATTTAATCCCACCCCCTCTGCTATTATTTCTTAATTTTATCATACTTTACTTCCTTTTCATGATTGTATTACATGATTACATTGGGGACTATGAGTTAAACTCATGCAACTTAAGTGTTACATCATATTGGATAAGGTGCCAACAATGGTAAGGAAAGTTGTAAATACCAACAATGGTAATGAACAGCAATACAGCAATAGTAATGGACAATAAATACGACAATAGTAATGGACAGCAAAATACAACAATGGTAATGGACAACAATACCAACAATGGTAATGGACAACAATACCAACAATGGTAATGGACAACAATACCAACAATGGTAATGGACAACAAATACCAACAATGGTAAAGAAATGGCAGATACAAGCCAGCATTACAAGATTACTGAAATTATATTAAGACTCTTCCTCTAGATACTGCGACCAGATCATATTTTTATATCGATGCTTGAACGTACTGATACTATGGCATTGCTTGATGTGTATATCCAGACTGTTCCAAAGTTTAACACCACACACCGATACACAGAAACCTTTTCGAGTAGTTCTAACTTTAGGCAATTTGAATTTCTCATATTCTCTAAGATTGTATGTTCTCTCTTTGGCTGTAAACAAAACTTGCAGCTTACTCGGTAACACGTTTATGGAAGCTTTAAATAGTATAGTTAATGTAACATATTTTACAAGATCAGGAATTTTTAGGAGCTTTGAATATATGAACAAAGCATGTGTGTGCTCCAAGTATCCGACTTTATGGATGATTCGCAAAGCACGTTTCTGTAATACAACTAGTGGATTAAGTGTAGATTGGTAAGTATTCCCCCACACTTCAACACAATAAGTGAGGTATGGGAGTACTAAGGAACAGTATAAAGTACGTAGGGCATTTTGATCAAGGTAGTTTTTTGCTTTATTTATTATTGCGAGGCTTTTTGAGATTTTGCTTTTTATTTGTCTAATATGGGCTTTCCATGATAATTTATTGTCTATTATAACACCCAAAAATTTTATCTCATTTACACTTTCAATTTGGACATCATCAATCAGGATTGGTAGCTCTGTATTAATTTTTAAATTTCCAAAAAGCATAACTTTTGTCTTCTTTAAATTAAGCGATAATTTGTTGCAATCCATCCACTTTTTTATTTTATCAAGTTCCTTGTTTACAGTACAAATGAGTTCATTGTAATTTGGACTACTGTAAAATATGTTAGTATCATCTGCAAATAAGATAAGTTTTAATGACGGGGATACATTAAAGATATCATTTATGTATATATTAAACAGTTTTGGCCCCAAAACGGAGCCCTGGGGAACTCCACAAGCAATACCAAGCATATCAGAAGTGTGCACTCCCATCTGTACAAATTAATGCAGCAGTAGAACCATCTGCCACCTCAGTTCTTCTTCCTTCTTTCTTCCTCCTCCTTCCTCCTCCTTCACACCATTACACCACCACCACCAGCCTGCACAGTGAGAACAAGGCATGATGGATCCATGTTCTCATTCTGTTTACGCCAAATTCTGACTCTACCATTTGAATGTCTCAACAGAAATCCAGACTCATCAGACCAGGCGACATTTTTCCAGTCTTCAACTGTCCAATTTTGGTGAGCTCGTGCAAATTGTAGCCTCTTTTTCCTATTTGTAGTGGAGATGAGTGGTACCCGGTGGGGTCTTCTGCTGATGTAGCCCATCCACCTCAAGGTTGTGCATGTTTCTCTTCTATCAGCTTGAATCACTCGGCCCATTCTCCTCTGACCTCCTCGCCCACAGGACTGCCGCATACTGGATGTTTTTCCCTTTTCACACCATTCTTTGTAAACCCTAGAAATGGTTGTGCGTGAAAATCCCAGTAACTGAGCAGATTGTGAAATACTCAGACCGGCCCGTCGACACTCAAAATCGCTTAAATCACCTTTCTTTCCCATTCTGACATTCAGTTTGGAGTTTAGGAGATTGTCTTGACCAGGACCACACCCCTAAATGCACTGAAGCAACTGTCATGTGATTGGTTGATTAGATAATTGTATTAAGAAGAAATTGAACAGGTCCTAATAATCCTTTAGGTGAGTGTATATATATTCAAATAATGTAAAAACGCCAATATGTAAAAGTGGAACTGAATTTTAGGACTTTTCTCATTCAACAGATGCAATATTTTAGCTTTAAATTGTTACTCGCTATGGCAACAGTCTCCATTTTAATCAACCTGAAAGCCGTGGACACAAAAGCAGAGTGTTTTATGTTACAGTGATTTAATTACCGTGCGTAATTTTAGTTTTGTCTTTCCGTTTTATCCGCTCCCTCGTTGTTGCCCACCTTTCCTCCTCGCTCAGTCAACAGCACGAGGTAACACAACTTAATATGCCTTTGGTGCAATTTAATTCGAGTTTGTTTGGTGTTGTCGTGGCGATGAGTGCGACAGGAGAAGCGGCTAAATGGAAAAAGGATCTCTGTGGAGATTTGTGTTTGTATAACCGCCCAAATTGTGTTGAGCAGATGTGCAAATTGGTATCACACATTTCCGATCCACTGGAGAGTAAACAGTTTGTGTCCTCTGGAATGACAATTGTGACTTTATGAAACTGTCACAGCGTCTAATTGTGAGGTAGCCGCGTAGTTTTGAGTGAATATATTTACTCAGAGGTCTGTATTGTATCTGATTTGTTTAAAGGTGCCGCACTGGAGCTTTTATTACAGTACACAGACGTATGCGTTTTAACCTAAAGTGTTGTGTGGACTGTGAAGTAGAGATGGAACGATATACGATAATATTGTTAGTCGTGATAAAAAAGGTCTGCAATTAATTGTTTGTAGCATTTTTTACGATTATAATCACCTTTACGGCACCAGACTGACTCATGTTTCTGGTTTCAATATAATGTTTAGATGTTAGTTCTGGTGTTTGTCCACAAGGGGGCGCTCTGTTATAGCAGTGACACTTGTTGCTTCTGTGTTTATTCTGAATCGGGGCTGGTTCTTCACCTCAGTCTCGTCGTGGCTCGTGGACAGTGGATCTGTCTCCGGATGACGCCACACATTTATATCCTCCACTCAAGAAGGTGAAGTCTGATGTGTGGAATTATTATGGATTTGAAAAACAAGACCAACAAGATGAGCCACCGATCTGCAGAGTCTGGAGGAAAAAAGATACGGCTCCGACGGCAAAACACGAGTAACTTACACGAACATTTACGACACAAACATCTGCATCGTTTGACAAACTGGAGCCGAAAATCTCCATAAGTAACACACCACGAGAAATAAACTATTGAATGTAGTTTGTTTCTGTGCAATCTGCTGTGCAAAATGCTGCTCAGCTAGTGCTAACCTAGCGATAGCAAAGGGTTAGCACTAGCTGAGCAGCATTTTGCACAGCAGATTGCACAGTTGCTAATAGCGGCACATGGTTTTACAACAACCATGAATTAATCTGAACGTATCACTTCCTAGAACCTGGTGTCACATATGAGGACATTATACTGCCTTGGTTTAATAATTATCGTGATTCTAAATTTTAATATCGTCCCATCCCTACTGTGAAAAGGTATTTGACACAGAATGACATCCACATATTAGTTATTCTGCGTCAGAGCGTTTAAACCGTTGTACAATTCTGAGTAGTATCGTGATAATTGTGGTTAAAAGGCGACATATTGTGATATTTTCTGATCGTTATGTCGTTTCCTCGTCACACACAGACCTGGAGTTGTGTTTTTGTTTCATTCACACATGTTTAACACAAAAACAAACAAACAGATTTAGGCTGAGTTCTTCTCTCAAACTGAAAACACTCTGTTCCACCTTGTGATGTCATCGTGTGGCGATACAGGAAGTGCTCCGCTGTGTTTTTGAACTCCACACACCTTCATTTCTAGAATCATTTGGATCATTTCAGCTTCTGGAATTGCCACTTATATCTACTGAACTAAAGGTAAAAAGGAGGTTTTAACGTGGAAAAATACCACTTCATGACATCACAAGGTGGAACAGAGCGTTTTGAGCTACTTTTGACTAATAAGGACTTACTTAAACATGTGTGAATGAAACAAAAACACAACTCCAGCTCTGTTTTTGAGGAGATAACACAATTCTAACATGACTTGAAGCTTAGAAGAGGCAGTTTTGTGTAGTACATAGCGGTTTGAAGTCGCGTATATACGATTTTTTGAGCTGTTATAGTATTATCTGCAGTAACGGTTTCGCTGTAGTAACTAGCTTTAGCACATGGACAAACAAATACGCCGCAGAGTAACAGATAGAAAGAATTTAAATGTGATTGCGGTAAATTTGTAGCTTCCTGTGTGAGGCGGGAACCAAAGTTTGTACAGCTGATTAAAACAGAGGAGGGTACATAACTGTGATAACCTAAAGGGTAATTGATTCTTGTGAGATTCTGAGGAAAAAGGACAATAAGCCGCAGTTCAAATGGCACACACGGGCACACGCTGAATACCAATCTCCAAGTGCGAGGCTGTGTGCGACGCGACGACACCAGCCGAGCCTTCGCCTGAGATTAATGGAAAAATGTACTTCCTGACTTTGTGTAACTCCAGTGTGGGAGTCACTCGACTTTGGAGAATGCAAAATGAAATGAAAAACACAAATCTTCATGTTGAGGTCATATTCAGGCACTTTTGGGGATTTTTTCTTGGTTTTTTGGATCCAGAACCACAACAGTCTACAGGGAAAACACATTTAACAGGCTGGTTTACCCACGAAGTTCATTGCAAACTTGTGTAAAATCTCCACAAATGTGTTCCCAGGCATAAATCCCAGTGGGTGTGCTCAAGTTATCTCTGCAAACGCTCACAGAAACATGTCGAAATAGAGATTTTCACAGTCAGAATCTCAATATTATTAAAATGTGAAGACTTAAAGCTTTGTTTGAACCATAGGCTGTTTATATAATTGGACGTAGCTAACCTGCGAGCCGCTGCGTTCCAAACAGGAAGTGATCATGTGCGCACTTCCTGCTCCATCGACTCTGGCTCCAATTCACTTTCTATTGAAAAACTGTGTCCTCTCTCTGTCTCTGCTGCTGTCAGACTCGTCATTTTGGTCTTAAATGTTCGTATTAACCCTCTACATGATCCTGGGGTTCATTTTTTTGAGTTATTTTGAGTATTTTTTTAAGTTATATTTTTATTTATTTATTTATTTATTTATTTTATTTTGAGTTAATTTTTTTGAGTTATTTTGAGTTTTTGTTTGTTTTTTTAAGATTATTTTGATTTATTTATTTATTTTTTGTTATTTTCAGGATATTTTTTTTGTTATATTGAGTTTATTTTGATTTATTTTATTTTATTTTTTATTTTGAGGTTTTTTTTTGTTATTTTGAGTTTTTGTTTGTTAGTTTTTTCAGGTTATTTTGAGGGTTTTTTTGTTGTTATTTTCAGGATTTTTTTTGTTATATTGAGTTTATTTTGATTTATTTTATTTTTTTTTTATTTTGAGTTTTTTTTTTTTTTTTTAGTTATTTTGAGTTTTTGTTTTTTAGTTTTTTATGGTTATTTTGAGTTGCTTTTTTATTTATTTTTTTGTTATTTTCAGGATTTTTTATTTATTTATTTTTGTTATATTGAGTTTATTTTGATTTATTATTATTATTATTATTTTTTATTTTGAGTTTATTTTTTGTTTTTTTTATAAACTGTGTCCTCTCTCTGTCTCTGCTGCTGTCAGACTCATTTTGCTCTTAAATGTTCGTATTAACCCTCTACATGATCCTGGTGTTTTTATTTCACTATTGTGTCTGTAAATCAAGATATGAACATTAATAACAGACAAATCAGGCGCCTTCTTTCCCTGAGGTCACTCCCACTAGCCTTAGCAACAGGTTTGATTGACAGCGTTGCTAAGCGGCCGCTCCCTGCTAAACCAGTGGAGCGGGCGTGACGGGGCGTTACCTTCAACAGTGTCACTATTATCAAGGATAAAATAATTGCGATTAATGATTATATCACGTAAATGATTAAAGTTGCTCCAGCGAGAGACCGCAAATGATTTAACAGAAAGAAGCAATAACTGGATCTAAAAATCACTTATTCAACCTTCAAATTCTGGTCAAACCTTGTCACATTAAGACTGAAAAAAAAAAAAAATGTCCCTGTTATTGCAAAGAAAATGCACAGATGATAATTAATGTTCAGTCTGTGGTGACCGTGACAGGCCTAGAGACTCTTAGTTTTTCAGATTACAGTTACTTTTCTAAACTCTAAATATGACACGGCTGGACTTGGTCAAACATTTAGGCTCAAACTGCTCAAAATCAGTGAGAAAAATATAAAACACAGCACATGTCATTTTCCCTCCAATTTGTGACATGAAACACTGAAAAACATAAAGCTGTTTTTAATCTTGCTGCATCTTTATAATTTAAATGAAACTCTGCCTGGAAGTATTTTAAGTATTCAGACCATATCCTCCTGAGACCTGGTGTCCTCATCTGTGGACGACACATTTTGGGTTTTTTAGGCCACAGTGCAAATTTTTAGAAGAACAGCAACAAGAACATGTTCAATTTTGAATATTTCTAAGAGTTTAGAATATTTTTTTCTTCATTTTTTAATTATTTTATTTATTTATTTATGTATTATTTTTTAATTATTTTTATTTATTAATTTTTTATTTATTTATTATTTTATTTATTTATTTATTTTTTTCTTTTTTAAATTTAATTACTTGTTTCTCATTTTGTTTTTTTTACACTAAATGTCTGTGTTCAAACTCTTCATAGTTTTTGCAAATAAAGTCCTGAAAGAGCTCGGGTCTCAGGAGGTTAATACTCTGTGTCCAAGTATTCAGAACACAGTACTCTGATTATGTATTAGAAAACTTTACGAAATACATTTTAATACAGGTTTATATTTTCAGTTTTCTTTCCATCACTACTCGCAGTATCTTATAAAAACATGCATTTTTACTTCTTAAAAATCAACACACTAAATATATTTATAGTGTCTATTTCAAAATCAGATCAGATTCAGCCCCTGATTATTTTTTTTTTTAAACTTTATTGATTTAAAGTTTGTGGGAAAATGTTGGAAATTCAGTGAGGGGGGACAGTGACTCAGTGCTTAGAGCTTTGGACCCCCAACCCAAAGGTCGGAGGATCGAGTCCAACTCAGACCGAGTTCTGTCGTTGTGTCCTTAGGCAAGACACTTCACCCACACTTCACTGAAAAATCCTTGAAAATTTGCCAGAAATATTCGTGGCAAAAATAGTTGAAAAATAGCTGAAAATTCGCTGAAAATTTGTGGGAAAAATTGTTGAAACTTCACGGGAAAAGTTTTGGGAAAATCAGTGAAGGGGGGACAGTGACTCAGACCGAGTTCTGTCGTTGTGTCCTTTGGCAAGACACTTCGCCCACACTTTACTGAAAAATCCTTGAAAATTTGCCAGAAATATTCGTGGCAAAAATCGTTGAAAAATCGCTGAAAATTTGCTGAAAATTTGCGGGAAAAATTGTTGAAAATTCACAGGAAAAGTTTTGGGAAAATCAGTGAAGGGGGGACAGTGGCTCAGACTGAGTTCTGTCGTTGTGTCCTTTGGCAAGACACTTCGCCCACACTTTACTGAAAAATCCTTGAAAATTTGCCAGAAATATTCGTGGCAAAAATCGTTGAAAAATCGCTGAAAATTTGCTGAAAATTTGCGGGAAAAATTGTTGAAAATTCACAGGAAAAGTTTTGGGAAAATCAGTGAAGGGGGGACAGTGGCTCAGACTGAGTTCTGTCGTTGTGTCCTTTGGCAAGACACTTCGCCCACACTTTACTGAAAAATCCTTGAAAATTTGCCAGAAATATTCGTGGCAAAAATAGTTGAAAAATAGCTGAAAATTCGCTGAAAATTTGTGGGAAAAATTGTTGAAACTTCACGGGAAAAGTTTTGGGAAAATCAGTGAAGGGGGGACAGTGACTCAGACCGAGTTCTGTCGTTGTGTCCTTTGGCAAGACACTTCGCCCACACTTTACTGAAAAATCCTTGAAAATTTGCCAGAAATATTCGTGGCAAAAATCGTTGAAAAATCGCTGAAAATTTGCTGAAAATTTGCGGGAAAAATTGTTGAAAATTCACAGGAAAAGTTTTGGGAAAATCAGTGAAGGGGGGACAGTGGCTCAGACTGAGTTCTGTCGTTGTGTCCTTTGGCAAGACACTTCGCCCACACTTTACTGAAAAATCCTTGAAAATTTGCCAGAAATATTCGTGGCAAAAATCGTTGAAAAATCGCTGAAAATTTGCTGAAAATTTGCGGGAAAAATTGTTGAAAATTCACAGGAAAAGTTTTGGGAAAATCAGTGAAGGGGGGACAGTGGCTCAGACTGAGTTCTGTCGTTGTGTCCTTTGGCAAGACACTTCGCCCACACTTTACTGAAAAATCCTTGAAAATTTGCCAGAAATATTCGTGGCAAAAATCGTTGAAAAATCCTTGAAAATTTGCAGGAAAAAACCTTGAAAACTCGGACGGTGAAGACGTCCATGGACTGTCTGTGCAGTTGTCTGATGGTGGGCGTGTCTGGGCGTGTCTGGGCGTGTCTGGGCATGTCTGGGCGTGTCTGGGCGTGTCTGGGCGTGTCTGGGCGTGTGTGTCTGGGCGTGTCTGGGCGTGTCTGGGCGTGTCTGGGTGTGTCTGGGCGTGTGTGTCTGGGCGTGTCTGGGCGTGTGTGTCTGGGTGTGTCTGGGCGTGTGTGTCTGGGTGTGTCTGGGCGTGTCTGGGCATGTGTGTCTGGGTGTGTCTGGGCGTGTCTGGGCGTGTGTCTCTGGGTGTGTCTGGGCGTGTCTGGGCGTGTCTGGGTGTGTCTGGGTGTGTCATGTTGTGGGCGTGGCCATGTTGAAGCTGTGTGAGTTCAGTGGAGGAGAGAGATTCAAAGTGTTTGCTGAAGCGCTGTCTCGTTCTGAGCTGCGTCTCCGACCAAACTGGTCAAACCAAACTGCTTTGAACCAGTTTCACAAATGGTGCTTAGTGACATCACCATGTGACATCACCACAGAAACCATCTCCACGGCAACGGCAGCTCTACAGGTTTAGAATGTTGAGAATGTGTAAATTAAATAAAAATATAATGTGGCTGATATTCCGATATTGCTGTTTGCCGCCTAAATATACAGTGAAAACATGTGTTAAGAACATAATTGCACAATGTTTGTCTTTTGTACGGGACGCAGACAAGAGCGACGCATCCAATCTCGACTAAAAATGTTCAAAATGAGCCACAAAATGCAGCTTTGTCCCTTTAATTTCACCATAATTTTGTTTTTATCTTCACACATTTGTTCATTTCCAATAGTTTGTCAATATTCAACTAATCATAAATATCCCAGGGTTTGTTTTGTTTCATCTTTTAGTTCATCTGCCTTTAATTTAAACACCACACATCTGTTACTTTGAAGATATTATATTTATGTCAGGATTTGTTGTTTTTTTGTGTTTTCTTTGCTGTTTTTCCCCCTCCCTTCTGTGAGCCTGGAGCTGGGCGGAGACTCTGGCACCACCTCCACCCACCATTCCACTCCTTGGAACTACCCTGCATCTCCGTCTCCGACCCAGCTCTCCGTGTCCGATATGAACACTCTACACTGCGACCTTTGACCCCACGACCCACGACCTGCTCCAAGACGACTGCATTCATTCAATCTTATCTCTACAAATACACTGTTCTGTTTCCTCGAGTCTCTTTGGTCCGACATTTTAGTTAGATTTAATCAATTCAGTTTGACACATCCACAGAGGGGGCGTGTCCTAAGTTGGCAAATTTTTTTAAATTATTTATTATTTTATTTATTTATTTATTTATTTTCATTTTTTTTTTAATTTAATTACTTGTTTCTCATTTTGTTTTTTTTACACTAAATGTCTGTGTTCAAACTCTTCATAGTTTTTGCAAATAAAGTCCTGAAAGAGCTCGGGTCTCAGGAGGTTAATACTCTGTGTCCAAGTATTCAGAACACAGTACTCTGATTATGTGTTAGAAAACTTTACGAAATACATTTTAATACAGGTTTATATTTTCAGTTTTCTTTCCATCACTACTCGCAGTATCTTATAAAAACATGCACTTTTTACCTCTTAAAAATCAACACACTAAATATATTTATAGTGTCTATTTCAAAATCAGATCAGATTTAGCCCCTGATTATTATTTTTTTTAAACTTTATTGATTTAAAGTTTGTGGAAAAATGTTGGAAATTCAGTGAGGGGGGACAGTGACTCAGTGCTTAGAGCTTTGGACCCCCAACCCAAAGGTCGGAGGATCGAGTCCAACTCAGACCGAGTTCTGTCGTTGTGTCCTTAGGCAAGACACTTCACCCACACTTCACTGAAAAATCCTTGAAAATTTGCCAGAAATATTCGTGGCAAAAATCGTTGAAAAATCGCTGAAAATTTGTGGGAAAAATTGTTGAAAATTCATGGGAAAAGTTTTGGGAAAATCAGTGAAGGGGGGACAGTGACTCAGACCGAGTTCTGTCGTTGTGTCCTTTGGCAAGACACTTCGCCCACACTTTACTGAAAATTTGCTGAAAATTTGCTGAAAATTTGCTGAAAATTTGCAGGAAAAATTGTTGAAAAGTTTTGGGAAAATCAGTGAAGGGGGGACAGTGGCTCAGACTGAGTTCTGTCGTTGTGTCCTTTGGCAAGACACTTCTCCCACACTTTACTGAAAAATCCTTGAAAATTTGCGGAAAAAACCTTGAAAACTCGGACGGTGAAGACGCCCATGGACTCTGTGAAGTCCATGGACTGTCTGTGCAGTTGTCTGATGGTGGGCATGTCTGGGTGTGTCTGGGTGTGTCTGTGCGTGTCTGTGCGTGTCTGGGCGTGTCTGGGCGTGTCTGGGCGTGTCTGGGCATGTGTGTCTGGGTGTGTCTGGGTGTGTCTGGGCGTGTCTGGGCGTGTGTCTCTGGGTGTGTCTGGGCGTGTCTGGGCGTGTCTGGGTGTGTCTGGGTGTGTCATGTTGTGGGCGTGGCCATGTTGAAGCTGTGTGAGTTCAGTGGAGGAGAGAGATTCAAAGTGTTTGCTGAAGCGCTGTCTCGTTCTGAGCTGCGTCTCCGACCAAACTGGTCAAACCAAACTACTTTGAACCAGTTTCACAAATGGTGCTTAGTGACATCACCATGTGACATCACCACAGAAACCATCTCCACGGCAACGGCAGCTCTACAGGTTTAGAATGTTGAGAATGTGTAAATTAAATAAAAATATAATGTGGCTGATATTCCGATATTGCTGTTTGCCGCCTAAATATACAGTGAAAACGTGTTAAGAACATAATTGCACAATGTTTGTCTATTGTACGGGACGCAGACAAGAGCGACGCATCCAATCTCGACTAAAAATGTTCAAAATGAGCCACAAAATGCAGCTTTGTCCCTTTAATTTCACCATAATTTTGTTTTTATTTTCACACATTTGTTCATTTCCAATAGTTTGTCAATATTCAACTAATCATAAATATCCCAGGGTTTGTTTTGTTTCATCTTTTAGTTCATCTGTTACTTTGAAGATATTATATTTATGTCAGAATTTGTTTTGTTTTTTTGTGTTTTCGTTGCTGTTTTTCCCCCTCCCTTCTGTGAGCCTGGAGCTGGGCGGAGACTCTGGCACCACCTCCACCCACCATTCCACTCCTTGGAACTACCCTGCATCTCCGTCTCCGACCCAGCTCTCCGTGTCCGATATGAACACTCTACACTGCGACCTTTGACCCCACGACCCACGACCTGCTCCAAGACAACTGCATTCATTCAATCTTATCTCTACAAATACACTGTTCTGTTTCCTCGAGTCTCTTTGGTCCGAAATTTTAGTTCGATTTAATCAATTCAGTTTGACACGTCCACAGAGGGGGCGTGTCCTAAGTCGGCCATTTTTAAAGCCTTGGGTGTGGTTGTGGGCCGGACCATGTGGAGCGGAGAACTGGGTTAAGTCCTTTTTTTTTGTTTCAGTGTCTTTGTGGATTTGTTTCAGTGTTTATAGTTTTATTTTAAACACTTTTGGGCTTAAACACTAAAATTACACCTGCAGCACGTGTGAAGTAAATGACGTGTACCTGGGGGAGGAGCTTCTGTTTCTGCGGACGTCACTTCCCGGTGAGTGTATCTTGTTTGCAAGTTTTGCTTCCTGTTGCTATCTGTCTCTTCTGTTATTGTTAATCCACGAATTAATCAAATACTTTTCTAACTCCTTCACATTTGGCATCTTGTTCCTCACTTAAAGCCCCAGAGCCCTGTCCAGATCCCAAACATTTAGTATTTCGTGGACTAAAAGCCTCTTTTCACTAGCCTTGCCGACTAGAATCATGGCTGGACATTCCTCCGCTCTGTCCTGCTCACGTTGTCATATGTGGAGTCAGAACCCCGCCTCCTTTACTGACGACAGGGACAGTAAAGTGTAATGTGCAGTTGTTCCTCGCTATCACAGTTCACCTTTCGTGGCCTCGCTGTTTCACGGATTTTTCCAGTGCAATTTTACGTTTTTTTACAGTGTATGAACGTACATTGTGTTGTGATTGGCTGTTGGACTGTAGACCATTGTGTCGTGCGTCCTGATTGGCTGTTGGACTGTAGACCGTTGTGTCGTGCGTCCTGATTGGCTGTTGGACTGTAGACCATTGTGTCGTGCGTCCTGATTGGCTGTTGGACTGTAGACCATTGTCCATCAGTCTCCTCCGTGCCGTGTCTCCTGTCCAGTACAGAATGTGTTCAGACAAATTTACATAAACGTTGGATCTCAGTGTGACTCTGAAGTGCTGTACGTTTGCAATTTGTTTTCTCCCCGACAAAACCCACAATGTCGATGAAACGTTCTGCACCGACAAAGACGCCGACGAAGGTTTGAACTTTGAGAGAGTTTAAATGAGAGAGAAATGTGAGAAAATGTTAATCCCTGTGTGAGAAAAGTGTATAAAGTGTGTGGTGAGGGGTTTAACAGACAAAAACATAGAGAATAATGTAAAAAATAAAGCTGATACTTACGGATTTAACCTATTGCGGGTTATTTTTAGAACGTGACCCCCGCGATAAACCAGGGACCACTGTACTGGTTTTGGAGGTCAGGGTTACAGGGTTAGAAACGAGGATCCACTCATTTCCTCGCTACAGCAAGGCAGTAGCACGGACTGTGGGCCGCGTCAGTGCTAGGACAGTTAGCCAGAATAGCCCCTCAGAGCGTCCCGAGCAGGCAGGACCGGACCAGGATGGATTTGCGACAGTTTGGAAGAAGCAAAGTGTGGAATCTGTCGTTTTTTTGTTCTGTTGCATGAAGAACAGACGCAGAGGCACAGGGATCGTTCTGTAAACCTTTACTGTCGGGTTTTACCAGGGTCTAGCCGAGTCCCGCGATCTCTCAGAGTCTGAAGAAGATGAGCTTGCACCAATGTTTTCTATTACTTGAGCAGAGGGAGTTAACATTCTATAGATAAGAAATTTAAAGAACAATCAAACAATGTGATTGAGTCAGTGGTCTATAATACCCAGAGTGCACGGAAAACAGAACGTTTTACATTATTATAAGAGACTAAGCAATATTACATTTATATATTGTCCACAAATGCAAAAACTCAGTCCACCATGAGCTCCTTGTTTGTAAAAGGTTTCAGAGACTCAGAGCAGATAGACTGTGTGTGTCCCTCGATCTAAAAACGACAAGAACAGAGACTTTTTCTGAGTCTGCCTCCTGCTTCAGCGACATCGGGCAGCTCCCCCACCATGAGAAGTCCAAGTTTGGTTTCACAAATCACTACTTTTACACTTGTTTGGTAGCTGCGCACCATCTTAACGCCTCCAAACTAAAATGTCTGCCGCCGCCCCTGGATGAAGAGCGGGCGAACGAACAAAACCTGACGACACAACGGGTCTAACTCCTGGCTGAAGGTTTGAGAGGCTGGAAGTGTCTTGATAGAAATTTAACCGTCTTGTTGGAGAGCGTTTCTAACAAAGTAATAAAAACTTGAAGTCAACGTGAAGAGAGAGAATTGTATTGCGCAAACTTCACACTGAACTTGAATGAATTGGTTAATTTTTCTGTGCTATTTTTGTCGCCCGACGCCAATCGACTTCACGGCTTTTCAGACCGCGATAATCTCCGAGTTTCCTATTTCACCTGAAGTTTTTTAAATACCTGTTGGGACTGTCAAGCAGCAACAGTCAGATAACTTTTACTTTGACTTTTTTTAAAAACAAGACCGTCTGATGAACTCACTTCTCCTTTTATCACGCGCTCTCAAAAGCAAGAGATTGAGGCGGCTCAGAACTAGAAGGATGTTGAAATTGCAGAGAAAATGTCTTATTTCTTAAACAGGTAAAGCGAAGCGAGTCTGCGTATAGAAGACACAGAAAAAACAGCCACGCAGCCCGTATTAGACTGAATGACGACGTGTTATGACCGCTTGAATCGCTCCAATTTGATCTGCCAATCTCGTGCTCTTTTTGTTGACTTTTTTCAGATGTAGGTGGCGGGCGGCTTTGTGGAGACGTGTGCCACTCAGCTCCCCGTCACACGCTGAGCTCTTTTTGTGAGTGGAAGTACTTCTTAGAAAAATACATCGTTCAGTTCATTTGCAGTTCTTTTATTTGTCCTCAAAGCGGCTGGTGTTCAGTGGAAGACTATTTTGGAGTGGTCTTTATAAAGAATAACCTGCTCCTGAGTTAGGAAAGAGGAGAGAATGAAGCGGCGGATGAAGTACTCTGTTTAGTTACTTAAGTAAAAGTACAGATACAGGGGTAGAGGAAGTATTTCACGCGATGTTGTTTAGTTTGTTGTCTGTATTTGAACAAAGTGCCCATGAAAAGAAGAGTCTGAGTGCTCTCGTTGGGAGAAATGAGACATATTTTGGTCGACAGTAGCAACACAAACCTGTCAGGATTTGTTTTTGTTTTTTTTGTCTGTCCTGTTTTTCCCTCTCACTTCTGAGTTTGAGCCTGGAGTTGGGCGGAGACTCTGGCACCACCTTCGCACACCTGCTCCACCTTCACCTGTGAGGACTGAAGGGAGGATCCAGCAAACGGGGCCAGATCGTCTCGTCTTCTTCCGGTATTTCCGCTAGTCGTCCTTCGTGTCACGCTCTGGTTTATTTCTTCGTGTATCCGCCGTGATCTGACTCTGCGCCTCCGTCTCCGACCCAGCTCTCCTCAACTGGCACGAACACCTCAGCCTCCGACCCTGCGACTCACGACCTGCTCCAAGACGACTGCGTTCGACACCGCTCCAACTGTCTGCTCTGTCCACCTTCGTTCACATTCAGGTATCTGCAAATAAACTTTGTTCTAACTTTTACCCGAGTCTGAATCTTCGGTCATTACGAAAAAAACAATGTCAGATTTTTTCTTATGGATTTTGTGTATTTCCTTTCGTTCTTTAGTCTGGATTTTACCGGGAACATGGTCAAAATATTGTCTCAAATCATATGAAAAGCACTGGAGTAGAAAGTACAAATACTGCTCTCAAATGTAGTGATGTAAAAGTAAAAAGTATCCACTGTAAAATGTACTGAAGTAAAGTACAGATACCTAAAAATTGTACTTTACTTGTACTTTGTTACATTGTCTGGTACATTTGTCTGTGAAGGTCAAACAGATATGAAAATTTACAATAAAGTACAACTGCAACTAATGTTTATTCTTGTATTTAAACAGATTTTTTTTTCTAAGTAAAGGTAAAAACATGTCGACTGAAATCTTCTTAAAAAAGTCTATTTCTTATTGCCTAACGCCCCTGTCTCTGTTTTAAAACGTGACCAGATGATCATAAAGAACGATTAAAACAGTGCCATTAATTGAATAGTTAATCATATTTTT
Source organism: Periophthalmus magnuspinnatus (assembly GCF_009829125.3). Taxonomy (NCBI): domain Eukaryota; kingdom Metazoa; phylum Chordata; class Actinopteri; order Gobiiformes; family Gobiidae; genus Periophthalmus; species Periophthalmus magnuspinnatus. The sequence continues at coordinate 33,515,750 of NC_047134.1, forward strand.
TTTCCGATTAACTGTTGCACCTCGACTCCTGAGATTCCCACGAGTAATGAAAAAACTTTAATCCTACTGGACTTTTATCAGCCATTTTAATCGAGGCATTTTTACAAACAAGGACCAAAGCACAACGGCAAAGAGAAGATGTTAAATATAATATCAGAAAGGATGGAGTTTATGAAAGAAGAAGACGAGAAGAAGACGAGAAGAAGTGACGGAACTCCAGACTAGAACCACCACAGCTTTTGGTTCTAATAAAGTGAAACAAATGAGCAATTTATTCTAAACGTAACAGCACTTAAATCTGCACTTACACTTTAACAGCACACAGCACTTTGGACGTTATTTACACTTTAAAAAATAACACAATTGCACACAAAGGGTTTTAAAATGTTCGTTTAACTCGTCTGTTCTTTTACGCAGTTTTAGATCTGGAGGCACAGCGGCGTTTTAACTGAAGCTGTGTCCTGGAGCGAAAAGACGACAGATTTAAAGTTAACAGCGAATAATTAAATTGGATTTGTGCGATATTATAGTGCGACGCTTGTTTAAGGATGTTTTTAAGTGATTTTAGTGTTTTAAGAATGTTTAACGTCCCTCCTGTGTCCTCGTGTCCAGGTGACAAAGACGTCCCCGGGGAAACGAGCTCCTGAAAAAGGTTCCAGGGCAGGACCAAGGCGTGTGCAGGTGAGGCATGTGCTGCATTTTAATGAGTTTATGGGTTTTACGTGTATTTGGTGTTTGTTTTTACGGTTTATGTGTGTATAAATATGTATAAAGTTGATTTTATTTATGGGTTTATTTGGTTTTATGGAGGTTTAAGAGTTTTAAAGAGCGAATGTTATTTTTAAACACCCTTTTTTTTTAAAGTAACACTAGTTTTATCCAGTTATGGGACAGTTTAAAAGGCGACACACTGGGTTCTGCTGCTGGAGGAGACTTTGCACTTTGGAAAATGATTGAAAAAGAAATAAAAAGTGTGGACCACGCCCGTGCTGCTGTCGTCTGTCCCACATCCAGCCTCTAAAGACCAGTCTACGAGATGCTTACGCTCACCAAACGTTGACGGTTTAAGACAAAAACTAGTGACATTTCAAGACTAAAACTGAAACTGCGCTGCCTGTTTCTCATTCTATAGTGATGTAATCTAAAAATAGTCCAGTCTGGTCGAGATGGAAAGGGGCTAAACTGAGATAAATGTGATTGGCAGATGACGCAGACTGATTTCCGCTGGAGACGGCCTGGGAGAAAACCAGAAAAACATTCAAGAGGAAACACAAAAAAATCATTGAACTCCAGTAGCGGTTTATTGTCTCCTTGTCTCTTTCTTGTTATTGTTCATCCTCTTTTATCGGGGAGTTGTTTGCGTAGAAAAACTGGCTCTCGTCGTGCATTTCTGTAAATCATTATTGAATTAAGACGAGCATGTGAACGCCGCGTTGCATAATTAACATCCACTTCACTTCTCACCGTTATAAATAACCCAATAACAATTACTCATGTGTGGTACCTTCTCCAGCCAGAAACGATTAGACCTCTTTTCCCACGCTTTGACTGAATTATCTCACATCTGCATTGATCTGTGTCCTTGAGAACGAGATGGGATTCATAGAGCGATGCCGGTGTAAAATAAAAAGAGAATAAACAGGGAAACGTCTGACAGACCTTGTGCTGCAGGATCAGGGCCGGTGGATTAGTGCAGACTGGTGGAAAAGGCTTTATCAAAAATTCCTGGATTACACAGGAATAACTCAAGTGGATTATTATTTTATTTATTTATCTAATTGTGTGCTCACTTAAAATCACACTGACATTTTGAGTACGTGATGTAAAGTGTCCAGACGCTCCCATTTGTCCCAGTTTCATACAAAAAATGTCCCTATTTTTGACTAATTTGATCTCGCCAACAGTAAAGACGGGAATATATAGTGATTTGTTTTGCTAGAATACAGGAACGTGAGCTTGAAAATTGAATATTATAAGGTTAAAAAAATGTCCCTCAGATTATGATGGACCCACAGGTGAGATAAGACGATGTCACACACTCTTTTCACAGTTTTCTCGTTTCACCACCAAGCCCAGAACAGGATGGTATTAAGAACTTCTAAGGAGCCAACGATGTTTCCAGGCCACATGGAAAACTTGTGTCCTGGGTTTTGCTTCCACTGGGAAAAGTCTTGAAAATTGACCAGTAGGAGGCGTCCAGAACACGCAAGCCTCCTGAGAAGCCTCCTAAGAAGCCTCCTAAGAAGACTCCTAAGAAGACTCCTAAGAAGACTCCTAAGAAGCCTCCTGAGAAGCCTCCTCAGAAGCCTACTAAGAAGGCTCCTAAGAAGGCTCCTAAGAAGGCTCCTAAGAAGCCTCCTAAGAAGGCTCCTAAGAAGCCTCCTAAGAAGCCTCCTAAGAAGGCTCCTAAGAAGCCTCCTGAGAAGCCTCCTCCGTAGAGGACTCCTCCGTGTGTTGGAGGATCTATGAACTGATGTTTCTCACCTTTTTATCATCTCACTCTGTAAAAGAAACTCACCTCCACCTGCAGACACACACGCGGACACACGCATATACACACATACGCACGTGCATACACACACGCACACATACACACATGCACACACATACACACACACACACACACACACACCCACATACACGCACACATACACGCACACGCACACCCCTACATACACACACATACACACACACACACCCAAACACTCACACATACACATCAGTGACCTGTGATCCTTCTGCTCTAGTGAAAGTCTTAGCAGCGTTTACAGTCTGGACTTAAACCTGGACCTCATCTGGACCTGGACCTCATCTGGTCTTTGTGTCATTTTGTTGATACTTTTAGTCTAAATCTCTCTGTGCAGTTTCACTTTACACACTGATGATCAGAGCCCTCCAGTGTGTGTGTGTGTGCACAGACGCTAATGTAAAAAGCACCACTGTCCAGGTGAACTCCAGGAGAAGAACACATTTAAGACAAAAAGTCTGACCTAAACCAGATACTTGAGACATTTTATAAACATGACTTTACTCTGAGGCAGAGACTAAACTGATATTCACACAAACAGCCTCATTCACATGAAAGTAAATCATTTTATTTACATTTCTTTCTTCATTCTGTTGACAGATACAAACAAAATCTTATCTAATCAAAATTTTTGATAAAAATTCTAATTTGACATAAATCAGGCTTAAGATCAACAAACCCTTCAGTCCATCACAATGTGACATATAAGACTGAACGTTTAGGTTTATGTAGAGGCCGATTTAACTGGTGTTTATGTCCAAACAGAAGAAAAACACTGAGATGAAGTCCATATAAATCTATGGATACAGAGTTGATTTAATGAAACAATATAACTGTTATTTAGTCATGTAAGATGAGATCACAACATGTGACACGAGCTGCGTGAATCTTTGTGTAGTTTTGTCTGTGCATCCTGCCTTTCCATCTGACAGCCTGAATCTATCTCTGATCACACACTGAGCAGAGCAGGATGTGCACATTTGCATGAAATTGAAGTGGAGACCACCAGTGAGCAGCCTGATTTCATCTAAATGACACAGATCGCAGAAATATTACCAAGTCAGGCGTGGAATACTTATCAGCAGAGTCCTGCCTGGTGTTCACCGTCAAATCTCTTATTTATTCAGACATACACTGTTCGTTTACATTGAACAAACACGGATGAAAAAACCCACGGAAAATCAGCGAACGTTAAGCACACGCCGGAGATGAGCAAAACACGTTCAAATAAATAAAGTAAAATGTACACATCATTTTAACCTGCGGCTCGTCTCGTCTCGTTTAAAGAAGCAATTAAAGCGGCTGTTTTGGTTTGTACGTTCTTAATAAAAACATGTAAACGTCCGGCACACACACTTTGACTTCAGATCTGCTGTTAAGATCTAAAGTTGTTGTAAAACTGATGCCAGATCTTGATAATTTAACAGAATTATATCATAGAAAAATGAGTAAACTCTGCATAAATCGGCTGGTGTAAGTTTCCATGTGGGTTTTTACTGTTTTAATAAAGAAAATAAAAAAAATAAAATAAACTGTGGCTTCTGTCAAATTCTGTCACAGTCGCACTTCTCTTCACGTTAATGTTCGTGTTTTTGTGAACTGTCTCTACACTGATATAAAGAGACGATTTTCAGTATTTGTCGCTGTTGAAGTCGGATGTTATTTACCTTTTTAAAATTCATGGCAAAGTCCACAAATAAAGTAAAGTCGCCGTTAAGTTCTTAAATTAATTTTCCCTTTTAAATGATAATAAAATGTATTTTCTCCTACATAATGTAATTAGTTGTGCTTTTTGTGATGATCGTGTAAACACAAAGCCACATCTTTACATTTATCGCTCTTTTATTTCTATTATAAACAAAACTTACAGAAAAAATAGGCCTGAAATGTATTAGGAAATTATACCAATACCACACGGACTGTACCACCAAGTATTATCCATAATTAACTATGTATATTTTTTTATTTATTTATTTTGTTTTTATTTATTTATTTATTTTGTTTTTATTTATTTATTTATTTATTTATCTTGTTTTTATTTATTTATTTATTTATTTTGTTTTTATTTATTTTGTTTTTATTTATTTATTTTGTTTTTATTTATTTATTTATTTTGTTTTTATTTATTTATTTTGTTTTTATTTATTTTGTTTTTATTTATTTATTTATTTATTTATTTTGTTTTTATTTATTGATGTATTTATTTTGTTTTTATTTATACAGGAGAGCCCAGGGAGAGCACTCAGACTCTCCTTTTTTTTTTTCTCCTGTTCAAATACAAATACAAACAAAACATCGAGCTCCGTGGGTCTAGGGCTGGGCATCGTTAAGAAGTTGCCGATACGATACTCACCTCGATACGATACTCACCTCGATACATCGGCCATGATATGACGCGTGTCTCAGTTCGATACAACACAATACGATACAGTTAAAATCAATTCAGTGAAAAATAAAAGCTTAATCAACCCCAATTTCACAAAAAATAAATATTAATGGGTTTTTTTGTTTGTTTTTTTCAGCTTCCATTTGTTGAAGATGCATGAACTTAACAACATGCATTTTATTTTGTGCATTTTACCAAATATAAAAGCACATCAGACTGTTCCATGTGTCGGTTTTATTCCTCCACAGTTTATACGAGCTCCACATTTACATTTACACAGAGACACGTGCAGTTTAACGGCTCTGAAGAAGCAAAACATATCGACTAAAACAACTGTGACACTGAAAGTCTTTGTTAAACCAAAGTTAATGTGAAATAAACCTGTTTTAATCATCAAAACTAAATCAAATGTCAAATATTCTGCATAAACGAGTCTCTTTCCTGTAAACAAACCACACAAATGTAGAGCTGAGACAGAACCATTTGGTTAAATATACAAAAAAAACACTCTTGGCGATATATCGATACTGTATCATTAAATAAAACGATACTATATGTGGATATTTTGATATTTTTGCACAGCCTTACACAGGTTCATTTAACACATTCAAAACAGGAGCAGGTGTGAGTATAAATGTTTATCACCACATCATTAAAGTCCGTTTGTGGCACCAGTGCATCCAGTCCCTGAAATATATTCTATTTTTAGGAAGAAAAACAGCCAAAAGCCTTTTCCCCCCCATTTCCATTTCAGTTCTAGTGCATTTTTTCGACTTATAAACTCATCTGATCCACGATAAAACGAGGCCACAGTGAAAATAAAATAATAAAAACTGTGTTCGTCCCATAGATTGTACAGAGTTTGTTTCATTCACACACAGATAAATGGATTCAGTGATAGATTTTGGAACAACGCAGTCCTTAAGTTTATAATTCCGGTGTAAAAATGATTAGGAGAAGTCTGAATTATCCTGCCTTTACGTAAGACACTGTGGGAAACTCCTCACCTCGCTCTCCAGATGGGCTCAAGTATCGATCGCGTCTCCATCTCTGATATTAAAAAGGGCTAAAGCGCACCCACACGAGACCGTTTCCTGTCTTAATCAGCTCCTCCGTACAAAGTAGAACGAGATGGACCCTGGATGTTTTGGCGCGGGCTAATAACTGCGCTGCTGACACAAACTAATTAAAGGTGTCGCAAATGGCCGCCCTGGTATCGATTATGGATTTGCCGGTGTGAGATGGCACCGCTGTTATGACTAATCCTCCGACACAAGCGCCAGGACTCGCTTCGGAAGATAAGCAGCGACGAAGGCGATGGTTGTTTTGAGCGGGGTCCAAATGACAGTTCGGTTCAGATACGCACGTCCAAAATGCAGCACGAGTAGATAAAAATACGCCTAAAAAAAACGTAGACTCCAGACACCATCAAATAACGTACTCGCACGTCTGATTTATTTATTTATTTAACCGTTTTGCTCAATAAAACAACAGGAAGTATGCGCCGACTATAGGGATTTTAGGGCGACAATTGTAATTATCTCGTCGCAATATTGAATAAAATGTCCAAAAAAAAACATACCATAGATGTCGCTAACCTGCTAGCCTCCGCGTTCCAAATTACCGACGTGCTTCCGGCTCCGTCGACTCTCCATCTTCGCTCCGATTCACGTCACATTAGAAAACTATCGCCCCTCTCTCCGTAAAGCTCGTTATTTTGGTCTTAAATGTTCGTATTAACCCGCTCTACGTGATCCTGGGGTTTTTATTTCGCTGTTAACGTATGAACATTAATAACAGACAAATCCGGCGTGTTCTTTCCCCCCAAGGTCGCTCCACACTAGCCCTAGCGACACGTTTGATTGACAGCGTTGCTAAGAAGAGCGAAGGGGCGTTATGTACAACACCTCTGCTCCTGATTGGCTCTTTGGTTGCTATGATACTCGCAGTCGGAATTCCAAATATAGATCTCGGCTCCAAATCCGCCGCTATAACTTAATTTGACTGAAGCTGAACGCACTTAGTCCACTTTTTTTATACAGTCTACGGTTTTAGTCTTTACTTCACATGTGTCAAACTCAAGGCCCGAGGACCAAATGCGGCCCGCCACGTCTTTTTATGTGGCCCGCGAGAAGGTAAATCAAAAGGCATGACTGTCATTTTAAAGTCTCTGCTGCTTTAATGTCTGCACTGACAATAAACTAACGAGATTTTCCCGACAAGTAACTGAGAAATATTTGCAAATAATGATTCCAAAATGTTTCAGGAAAGGTGAAGGTAAATACAAGTTTGTGCTTCAAGGAGAAAAGCCTGTGTGTTTTTTTGCGTTATGAGGCGGGGTCGGTACAATCTACGTCGGCATTTTGACTCCAAACACGGAGCTAAGTATGAAAAAGTTAAAATACAAGGAAAACAACAAACTGTCCAATAATTAAACGTCTGTAAAAGTCTGTTTTTGAAGGTCTGTGAGCTGTGAGCCCCGGACAGATACACACTTTTAAAAATGTCAGTTTATCAGAGAATACGCAGATACACAGACGTAATATCTACAACTTCAATAAATAATAAATACAGAAAAAGCTAAAAAGGAGTTACATTTATTTTGCATGACGTTTGTTTACATTTAGTGACATTTACGCTGCCGCACAGTCACATCTGGCCCTCGATGGCGGCCATTTTGCGGATCTGGCCCTCAGTGAAAATGAGTTTAACGCCTCTACTTTACTTGGTTAAAAACATATTCTAAAAATCTAAAATAATCATTTGAAAGCTGACTGGTTTCACCTCTATTTGTGAATGCTTTAAAATACTGAGCCAAGAGCGACATTAATAGAAAAAAACTCGAAAACGCATCCATCAAACGTACGTAGAGTTCAAATTTAGACTGAATAAAACGTTTAACACACTCGTATAATGATATATTTCACTTTTCCATCCCCGTACGAGCGCCGATTGCAGATTCGTTGTAATAAAAGGTGAGAGTACAGTCTTGTGTGTGGTATACCTCACACGTCTCCTGCCTGACCTGCTGTGAACTGATCCTTATAGCCTGGATTATCCTAAAGGCCAACCACTCTGCCGGTCTGTCCAAAACGCGGTCAGAGCAACAGCTTTAATTGGCCTGGAAATAGCCGAGGGGAGTAGGCAGGATCCTGGGGTGAGCGCGCTGAGGAGGAGGGCTAAAGCAGCGGGAAGCCAGGTTTTAGACAGAACAGGAATCTCGTGTGCCCGGAGAAGATCGGATCAGTCTCAGTCCAGTGCCAGCAATTTGGGCTGTTTTTGTGGGTAACAGTCACTTGGACGACAGCAGCAGCTCTGGCTCCAAGTTCTGCTCCAATTTTAGTTCCTTTATAATGTTTGTCTATCTCATTTTTGTGTTATTATAAGAAAAAACACCGTGATTTTACCATTATTCATGACGATAACATGGACAAACAACAACTTTCTACATGATATAGCTAAAATCATGACATAAATATCCTGATAAATGCACTTTACACATGGTTTACTTTTACAGATTGAATAGAAATGAACTATTTTCGCTTCTAAAATTCTCCTGATTATTACTTTTTAGTTGTTACGTTATATATATTGTGACCTGATTATTTCATTCATTGCAATATGGAGCTTGAATAAACAACTGTTGGTTCTGCTATGATCACTGTCGTTACTTTTGATATGCTACTAGTATTACTACTTTACCCCCACAAGTTACTGCATTCTGCTAAACTACTACAGTACTTCATGACTTTCCAAATCCAGATAGGATGTAGATGCTTGTTTACTTCTCAAACTTTTCACACTTACTTACATTACACTTACATCGCTTACTTTCTTACAAATGTAACCCGCCTGGTTAGAGCCAAATTATATTTAAATAGTTTTAAAATTAGTATTTTTACTTTTATTTTGCGTTTCAATATAAGTGGTTTTATTTTGAAAGTCGGAAGTTTTATTTTGACGAAACCGGAAGTGGTATGAGCGCACGCAGGGAGCTTGACTGTGCTCCTTACGCGCAGAGCACGCGCTTCTCCCTCTCCCTGGAAAAAATAGAGAAAAGGTATGAAACCCGAAGTTTTGTGTTTTGAAAGTGACAAATGTTAAAGTGTTTGTTTTAATGTGATTAAAGCTCCTGTTGGACGTGGCAGAACCATCGCTGAGTTACTTTAAATTCGGTGAATCATTCGAGTTTGTCGTGGTAAGCTAGCACCACATGTTCACTTTGTCTGTATTAAGAAGCTCCATGAACACGCTAGCTCATTATATTGAGTATTTTGTACATTTTAAGTTCATTTTATAAAAAAAATATATTGTTAAAAGGAATTGAAGATAAAAATTGTCATTTTAAGTTAATTAAGTTATCTAAAATACGTATAACCAGCAAAGCTGTGATTTTTTTGTTATATTTCATTTAATTTATCTAAAACCTTGTGTTAAAAAGAGTTGATACATAGAAAATATAAATATGCATTATACTGTACAAGTTAATGTGTTTTCCATAAATAAGTGAACACATTGGTAAAATGTGATTATATTGTGAAATTCCATTGAAATTATTCTGGTTAAAATGATTTATTTTAACTATATGAGACATTTATTTGAATATGAGACAGTTAAGTGGAAAGTAATTGTTACCTACATGTTAACTATATTAAGTTATTTTTCCATTTGACAGGATGAATTTATGTTGTACCACACTATATGTTTATATTTTATGTGAATTTGATATGAACCTATTTGCAATTGGACACATTGAGAATTGGATTGTAAAACCTGTTTAATAATACAGGTCAGGTTTTTGTACTTCACTGGAAAAGTGATGTTCCAACCTCGGTGTATACCGACGTTGGTGAAATCCGTTTGATGGCGAGCCTCCCAATCGAATCATGAGCCCTATCATCCCAAACAACGGATCCTGTGGTAGGATTTGTGTCAGTCCCACTGACCAATACCAACGAGCCTACTCCGGACACATTCCCTGACTCCGGACACATTCCCTGACTCCGGACACATTCCCTGACTCCGGGCACGTTCCCTGACTCCGGACCCATTCCATGACTGACTGTCCTCTGACTTATTGACTTGAACATTGATCTACGTTGCAAAGAAACATTTCGGAAATAGTTTTTGGGCCAAATGTGTAAATGTATTTGAAATTGTATTGTGCACTTTAATGTTTTTTATAACTAAAAGTTCACATTTAATTACATTTACTGAGTCTGTTGTTGTTGCTACATCTCAGCTCCTACGAACCTAGAGGTCCAGATGTGGACATACCCTGAAGTGGGTTACACAAAAATGCAAAATGTTGTTTCCCATCATGCAGCAGGACCATATATATCACACTAAGGGAAGATAAGCTCTGGTCTGGTCATTTTGGTCTGTTTCATTAACTGTAGCCCCTCTCGTCTGTTGATGTGTAAACCGTCTCTGGGAGTGTTATGAAACACTCACCTTGTTTGACTTTGCTTTGTTTGACCCACATTCTTCTAGTAGAATAAAAACCCTGGTACAATCTCACACCGTCAGACTCTGTGGACATCACTCAAAACTCTGAGCCTCTACCAGACTCTACCAGACTGTACCAGACTCCGCTAGACTCCATCAAACTCTACCACACTCCACCAGACTCTGCTCCAGACATCGTTTAAGACTCTACTTGACTCTGTTTGAATGTTGCTGGACGCTGCCTTTAACCGGACTGTTTTGCTGTAACCAAAAATTAAAATCTACAGAACGATCCCTGAGCCTCTGCGTCTGTTGTTCATGCAGCAGAACAGAACCTGACACTATCTCAGGGCTAATTTAGGGCTGAACATGATCTAAAATGAGAATAAACTCACACCTTAAAGAGGTCGAAAACATGAATAGACTTGTGAATTTAAAAAAAAGAAATACTGCAGAGAGTCCTCCATGCCACAAGAGGCAGTACTGCACACACAAAAATGGAGTAATGAGAGTCTAATATAGATGTAAGTTATCAATGCTTTTTAATTACACCGATGTCCAGAATAATCTCTCTTAAGGATGTAAAACTTGGCACAAATGGGATTTTATATTGAAATACTTTTCATTTTCACCTTTTTTTTAAATCTGAAAGTCTATCAAATACTTCATGGTAAATGCATCTTAGACGTCATTGTGTTCTCCTGGTATCGAAAACACTGCATCTTTGGCCATGTAAACCTGTTCAACTGTGCTGCTCCTGCCTGCTGGAGGCGCCCCCTGTCTGTGTCGAGAGGAACTGCACGCAGAGACTGACAGGATCAATGAACGTGACGCGTCCAGGAGCTCGTGTAGTGGACTAAGTGTTGTCTGAATGAATCACTGACCGACTCGACCGTTCCCTAACTCTGTGAATCATATGATAATCGCACCTCGCTTTAGCTAATCATGTCCCATCAGCGCGTTAATCAAACAATTTGTTCGGAGTCAGCAGCCTGCTCTGAACCTGCTCGTGTGTAATTAGTGACACAAATGTTACCTGAAGCCTCCAAACAGAGACTGATGAGCTCCTCCTCCAAGCTCCAGTCACAAACTTCTGTTTTATACATGTAAGCACTGTTCCCTCTAAGCTGCGCCCTGCTGACACGGTCTCCACGCAGAAAATCTGTGAAAATCCAACCGGAATTGAAAATAAAATAAACACGCAACAATTCATTCTACGCACCAGACTCCACCAGACTCCAATAGACTCCACCCGATTCTACTAAACTCCACCAGACTCCACCGTTTTTTGCTGTAAAACCTCACCACACACTTTATACACTTTTCTCACACAAGCATTAACATTTTCTCACATTTCTCTCTTGTTTAAACACAAAGTTCAAACCTTCGTTGGCGCCTTTGTCGGTGCAGAACGTTTCATGGACATTGTTTTGGTCTTAAATGTTCGTATTAACTCGCTCTACACGATCATGGGGTTTTTATTTCACGATAAAAACAGTGATGTGGGCGGGAAGGGGCGTTAACTTCAACAACGTCGCTCCTGATTGGCTCTTTGGTTGCTATGACAATTATTTTATTCAAAACGACAGTTACGTTCAGTTAGATTTAAAGATTTGATTGTTTAATTTCTGCCAGTCAAAGTTTTTTTGGTTTTTCTTAAGCTACAAAATGACAATAAAACGACGATATTTGCTTTGTGTCCATGTCAGTTTAACCGTTTCCCAGTCAAAACGGCAATTTATTATGAATTTTGCGCATTTTCAGCTCTTACTTCTGCACTTTTTTTAAAATATAGTTGACATTTTAACCTATTTATTGACTTTTAAGCTGAGATGGAATGATTTTTGGTACACGTGATGTTGAACCAAACACAAAGTTTACGCTAAATTAATCAGTTCATGAATTAAATCTATAATAAACCATTTTCTATAAACTATTCCTGAGCGATTGTAAAGAACAGACTACTACTACTATTCATGTTTGTACCACGCAGTAACATTGATCCAGCCTGAACATTTGGTGTAGTAGAGTAAAATCACACATGCCAACACAAGTATTACTGACAGTTTTGGTCACTTTTTCAGTTTAATTTCCATGTTCAAATGTGTTTTTTATTCTAGAATTGAGCGTACAGTGGCAGGACAAATGTATGTTATAATTACACTTTGTCTGATGCGTGTCGTCATTGAGGTCGACTGTTTCTTGTTGGATTACATAAGGCTGTGTAAGGCTGTCTTTACATATGAAGCACTCACACACACACACACACACACACACTGCTGAATATTCATGACAAGCTGTTGCTCTTCTGGTTTTCATCCAGGACGGGGGCTTAGATTACATTATTTTATAGAATGTAAATGAAAAACGTCTTTTCTTTCAGTTGTACAGTGAGAATCTCACCGTTTGTGCGTTTGGCTGTGAATTTGGATCAAAAATCAGGTCTGCGTGAGTTAAACGTGCATTATGTAACTTTTCTGGTGGTGGATTTACTCTTCTAATCGCCATGGAGATGTCTGTAATGTCTCCGTCTGTAATGGTCCAAATAACGGACAAACTCATTCATATAAAAAAGCGTTTTCGAGGTGTTAATAAGCAATAAAAACATGTGACTGAGTGAGTTCAAGATGGGCAAGTTTAAAGCCGTACTGCGGGATATTCCAGTCCAAGCGATAGGCAAGACCCTGACCAGAAAAGTCACACAGTGCGGCTTTATTATGGGTTCATTTTGGTCAGTTTTGGGGTTTGGTAAAAAGTAATAAAGACTGAGGAAAGTCAATGTCTCCACAAACCGTTTCCATGTGTGTGGAGGAGGAGAGAGGGAGGAGGTGGAGAGAGAGGGTGGAGGGAGGAAGTGGAGGTGGAGAGAGGGAGGAGGTGGAGAGAGGAGGTGGAGAGAGGGAGGAGGTGGAGCAGGCAGCTGTAGCACTTTAGCGGCTGGGCCTTCACCCTGATTTAATTTTCTCTTTGTTTCTTAAAGACTTTTTTTTTTCTTTCTCATTTTCTTTCTTTCTTTCCTTCTCTCTTTCTCGTTTTCTTTCTTTTTCTTTCTTAAAGAGAAAGAACTAAAGAAAATCTTTTTCGTTTTCTTTCTTTCTCGTTTTCTTATCTTCTTTCTTTCTTGTTTTCTTTCTTCCTCGTTCTTTCTTTCTTTCTTTCATTATCTCTTTTTCTTAAAGAGAGAAAGAAAGATCCTTCAAGATCCCACTCTGTTCCTGTTCTGTCTTTCCTCCTCTCTTCTTCTTTACCTGAGACTGGGCGGAGTCTCTGGCCCCGCCCACTCCACACCTGCAGCCCCTGAGTGATCAAACCTCCACCTCTGGAGTAAAACAGAGGATCCTCCAAACATCATCACATCCCGTTTCTTGGACCCACACCCTGCTCCTCCGCCTCTGACCCAGCTCTCTACACCCTGCTCCTCCGCCTCTGACCCAGCTCTCCACACCCTGCTCCTCCGCCTCCGACCCAGCTCTCCACACCCTGCTCCTCCGCCTCTGACCCAGCTCTCCACACCCTGCTCCATCATCCAACATTTACATTTCACCGTTTGTAATAAACTCTGTCAAACTTTTACCTCTTTCTGAGTACGTATCTTTGACGACAACATGACGCGGCCTGAACGTAAACACACCGAGTTACCGCTAAAGAATCATTTCCATCCGTTGTCCCCAAAGCCTCTAGGGTCACAAAACGGTCAAAATAAAAATTGCACATTCCTGTCCACACATTGCACTGCCCCATTATTTCAGTCGGTTTGACCCATTCATTCAGGACAATTACATTCTACACCCACCCGCTTCATATTTAGCCTGTACCTGCAAATATATCTCTGTAGAAAAGTTAAAATCACACGTATAATCACATAAATAATCACATGAATAACAGATACACTTCAGTCTGTGGTTCAGTATTGATGTGAAGCTGAATGAGGCGAATCACGAGCTAAAAAATCCTCTGGAAACAATCATGAAACGCGTCCGTCTGTGCGTCTGCATGAGTCACGTACATATGGACCGCCACGTATGGAGCCATCTCATTATCAGAGTTCACAGTTTTTTTTATTCGCTAACGTGTGTAAATTCATGTTCTACAATAATCCCACCTGTCATCCCGTGTTTACGTATTGATTTTTACACCTGATGTCCTTCCAGGTACGATAAACGAACATAGGAGCGTCGGCGGTTTGTGTGAAAATTTAAATGGTGAAAAATATTTTGCATAATCGCCCGCGTTTCGTTTCGCCTCCGCCTCCACAAACGAGCGAGTCCGCGGCGGCGTCTATAACCGGGGAGGGGGCAGGCTAACATCTGGAGCTGACACACGCCACTCGCCGACAGACACCGACACGTCGTTAGGCCCTCGTTAAGCTCGTTAGGCCTCTGCGTTATGTTTTCTGCTAATGAGCGCGCTACAAGGTGACTGAGCCGCGGAGCACTGTGGGAATGTGGAGCTGTGCGCGTCCAGGTATCGCTCACAAAAGGACACGCGGAAATATTAATAAGAGGAAAACAGGGACGCGTGTTTACGTTAGCGGTGCGGCTAACTCGTGCAGGTGTACGGTTGGGTAATGTGGCCTCGTTATAAAGAAATGATAAATGAATAAAAATGGTGACTCCCAGTATCAGAAATGCTATATTGTTTTATTTTTTGTGTTTAAAATGTCTGAATAAATCGAGTCTAAACAGCTGCACCTGTGTCTTTCCTCCTCCATTACTGTCATCTCATTTACATATGCAGTCTGGCCCCGCCCCCTCGTCAGCCTGAGTGCAAACACCTGTGTGTGTTTGGGGGCGGGGCTTCACTCTCGTCTCAGGAGCTCCAGGTGCATGTTTCAGGTACGTGTTTAGGCCACATTTAAAACCTCACAAATGTAGAAAAGCGCTGAGGACTTTTGAGAGCTCCATCTGTGTGTGTTTGGTCAGAAATGCAGCTCACAGGTTTATATTAATAATTCCCGTGCGAGTGCCAGGTCCTTGTATTGTTTATGCAAACGTTCTGGCTCCTCTCGCTGGCACAGCCAAAGCAAATGGCTCATGTCATTTTTGGCGGCGTGAGAGTCTGTGGTTGTGCAAAACCTGTGGGAGTGTTATGAAGAGATTAAATCTGGTTATTCATTTCCTTCAAGCTTTCAGTATTACACAAATTAAACTAATGATCGTTAAATGAAAGTGACTGTTTGGTCTGATCCAGGCTGCAGCGGCGCGTCGTCCAAACGTGAGATTTGTTTTGTTCACAGCAAAATCAAACTCTCAAAGTCCTGCACTTTATTATTCAGTCATTCCACAGCTGGTCACGGCTGCCCTGGGGCGGACAGATGGTCACCACCGCTCACCCACACCCCACTGTCTGAGGTCATGTGGCTGAAGTGTTTTGCCCAAGGACACAACAGCAGCATGTACTCTGACCTGGGATTGAACCACTGACCTCCAGCGTTGATGAGTAAAAGTTCTAACCAGTGGGATTCACTCTGCACAAAGTAAATATTCTGTTCAGAGGCAGCGCCAGGTGTGTTCAGTTTATCCTGATGTAGACTTTGTTTGACCCTGGTCTGATTCTGGTCCAGTCCAGGTCTAGTCCCAGTTTAATCCCAGTTTAATCCCAGTTTAGCCCCAGTTTAGCCCCAGTTTAGCCCCAGTTTAGCCCCAGTTTAGCCCCAGTTTAATCCCAGTTTAGCCCCAGTTGAGCCCCAGTTTAGCCCCAGTTTAGCCCCAGTGTAGCCCCAGTTTAGCCCCAGTTTAGCCCCAGTTTAGCCCCAGTTTAGCCCCAGTTTAGCCCCAGTTTAGCCCCAGTTTAGCCCCAGTTTAGCCCCAGTGTAGCCCCAGTTTATCTGTGGACGTGCTGTGTGAGGATTTGTGGTTTCCATCATGAGAGCAGTTTGCTGTTTGATTGTGGTCCATTATTTGTGGCAGAGTGGTGCATTTTGGAGCACACAGAGGCGTGTTTGCCTGCGGTCATGGCGGCGTGCTTTTGGTCATCGTTTTGCGTGTGTGGTGATGTGATGGTCCTGTGCACCTATAGTGTGGCTGAAGCTGAACAAATAGTGCGTTTCTCTGTGACTGTGTTGACAATGTCGAGCTCTGTGGCTGTAATTAGCACACAGACGACCATCTGTCCAAACACTGTGCCCTGCACAGATCCAGTGCTGCACACAGCCATGTTTACTGTCTCCTAGTCCTATGAGCGTACCTCAGCTCTCACCCTCTCTGTTTACTCTCTTTAGAGCGCCATCTGCGGCTGTGGTGTTCTCTATCTGCTTTTTCTGAATAGAATTCAGGTTTTATTGTTAATAATTACACTAAACTGAAGGAGAAGATATAAGGCAAATTAAAAAAGCTCGTTGGATCAGAGGTGTAACATTTGTACCTAAATGTGGCACCTGTCACACTTTGAGCCAAAGGTTTGTGTTAATCATCTGCTCTCATTTCACCCAGTCTCATTATCAGGAGATAATATCTGATCATTGTCACTGATTTGTGTCGAATCTTTGGTTCAGTTTCTCTTCATCCAGGAAACCTCATTGAGTCTTTGTTATTCATATTTATTTGTTGTAATGATTTATTTCATTGTCACTTGTTTGGTCTCACTGTCGTTTGTTAGATGCAAATTTTTGATTACGCGTGCGTGCACACACACACACACACACACACACACACAGACAGACAGACACAAGTGAAGGCATCAGTGGTGCGTGTGGCATCGGAGCACACCTCTCTCCTCCTGTCTCTCCCTCTCTCCTCCTGTCTCTCCCTCTCTCCTCCTGTCTCTCCCTCTCTCCTCCTGTCTCCCTCTCTCTCCTTGTTTTCCTCGTGTCTCCTCTTTTTCTTTCTCTCATGTCGTGATTATTTGTTATTTTGTGTCCTGTCTGTCTGTCTCTCCCTCTCTCCTCCCGTCTCTCCCTCTCTCCTCCTGTCTCCCCTTCTCTCCTCCTGTCTCCCTCTCTCCTGGTTTTCCTCATGTCTCCTCTTTTTCTTTCTCTTATGTTGTGATTATTTTTTTTTTGTGTCCTGTCTGTCTGTCTCCCCCTCTCCTCCTGTCTCCCTCTCTCCTCGTTTTCCTCGTGTCTCCTCTTTTTCTTTCTCTCATGTTGTGTCCTGTCTGTCACATCGTTGTGGGCGGAGCTCAGAGGTAAACGTAAAAAACGTCATCTATTTAGATGAAAAAGAGATGGAGCCATTAGGGTGAAGATAAATGTGGTTCTGTTAAGTCTTCAGTGAATATGAACCGGGACTAAACCGGGACTAAACCGGGACTAAACCGGGACTAAACTGGCACATCAGTCCAGACTTTTGCCTCTGCTCTGGGTTGTGGAGACTCATATTTACTGAGCTGTTTTTTTGTTTGGTTCTTTTGGTTTGGTTTCTTTTTTGGTTCTTTCCTTGTGTCTCGTCTTTTTTCTGAACGGTTTATAAGAGAGAAAACATCTTCCCGCAGATTCCCCATGTCCCACTTTCTGTTCATTCTCCAGCTCAGACATAACCAGTGTAAAAATACAGTAAAGTTCTTCTCGTGTCCGTGTCCGTCTGGAACTTCACGTGTTTGACCTAAAATCTCAGCGCCTCGGTCGTCTGCGCGGCTTCACACTGAGAAACGGGTTAAATAGTACGATTCAGATCTTTGAAGCTTCTGAAGTTCTCAAACCTGCTCTAAATGTTCCACAGCTCAGAGAAAACATGGATCCAGATGCATCATGGGGCAAATGTTCAGTGTTACAGCTTTTCTCAGTAAACGGATTAAACACAAGCTGCACCAGGACAGTGCAGCTTTAATGTTTCTGTCTCTGCTCAAAGATTTTAACTGAACGATGTAAAATAATGAATAATGAGGTCACGTGTGTCAGGTTTGGCTAATGCTAATTATCGTAGCTCATCTTATCTTAGCGACCAACGTCAAACTGTTACCTAAACGACTGAATTCTATCCACTTATGGCTTTTTAATTTCACAAACGTGTTATTTATATATACCTAAATTTATTTATTTATTTATTTATTTATTTATTATTATTATTATTATTATTATTTTTATTATTTATTATTATTTTATTTTATTTTATTTTATTTTATTTTATTTTATTTTATTTTATTTTATTTTATACCATACCATACCATACCATACCATACCATACCATACCATACCATACCATACCATACCATACCATACCATACCATACCATACCATACCATACCATACCATACCATACCATACCATACCATACCATACCATACCATACCATACCATACCATACCATACCATACCATACCATACCATACCATACCATACCATACCATACCATACCATACCATACCATACCATACCAGCTGAATTCTATCCACTAATGACATTACGTTCCTTACGGCTTTTTAATTTCACAAACGTGTTATTTCTTTCATGCAAACGGCTGAGCGAAAAGACTTGGAAGTGTTTAAGCAGAAAAAAAATGTAGTTAAGTCTCAAAAAAAGACTCGCCAACTGTGGACTCGACATGAACTGAAGGAGAAAAGTGAGAACTGCAGCTTTATAATTTAGTCCTGTTATTAATACTCAGATTCAGATTTCCATGTTGTAGTAAAACTGCTGCACAGATGGACTTTACGACGACGCGATCGTGTTCTGCTGTAGAGACGGACGTAGTTTTGACATGTTTGTGTTGTGATTTTAACGTCTTTCTTATTCTTTAAATCGCTTTGAATGACTCTGTGCTGTATAAATGTCATGATGCATGCGTTTTCTGCCTCCTGTGTGCTTTCCCCCTCCCCTCACCTGCTGTGGATAAGAGGAGCCAGGACCAGACACTCGGGGCCAGATCGTCCTCGTGTCAAACATGATATTCCTGCTCTGTTGTTGTTGTACTTTCTTGTTGCGTTTTTGATGCTGATTCTGATTGGATTTTTGCTGCCCTCAGATTCCCGCTCCCTGGACCGTCCCAGCTCCTCTGGCTCTGCTCCTGACCCCGTGTTCCTGCTCCGGTATCGTCCGTCTTGTCTCCACCATCTTGTCTTGTCCTGGACCTTCCCGCTCTGGTTGCCGCTCCCTGCCTCCGTTGCCTCCGTTGCCCCCGGCTCCGTCCCTGTTCCTGTCTCCCGCTCCGGTTCTGGTTACTCCCTGTTCCTGTCCCGGCTCTCCGCAACGCATTCCCGGACTCTGGCTAAACTTGCCCCGAGTTCTGCACTTTTTGGTCCCACCTGCACCAGCGTTACGACAATAAATAAACTGTGTAATGATCCTCTGACGGCGTTTAATCTGCTGTAGAGACGACGGAGACGGACTTTACGACGACGCAAATGTCCAGACGTGTGTCGCACTGGGACGCTCTGCTCAGACTCTGTTCAGCGGAGCACAGAGAGGAGGATACGTCAGGACCTGTGGCCTTTTCACCTTATTCTGCCCCCGCCCACTTCTGCAGCGGTCCCACAACGCCAATGATGAGGCGCCTACGGCAACGTCTGGAAGGTGAAGTGAATACAGGTTCAGTCATGGAGCACGTCGGTTTAAACTTAAACTATCTGGCACAGGTTTTATTTTAAAGAGCAGAGATTATGTTTTTAGATTATGCTTTAATTCAGAGGAGGAGGGCCAGGCGGGTGGAGGAGGGTCAGGCGTGGAGGAGGAGAGGGTCCAGCAGAAAATAGGATGAGTGTAGATGGATTCTTACAGTGAACGGGCTCGCCTCACCGCAGATCTGACTACTGTCTCCATGACGTTAATTAAGTTAAAGCAATGCTGTGGAACATTCCAGACAAAGCAGCACCACGTTCCATAGTGCAGCTTTAGATCAGGTCTGTGTATCCAGGGTTTTTGTTGCTTAAGAACGAACAAGATTAATGAGCAGGATGAGTAGAAATGAAACTGAAAAACATTTACTTTAGGCTGATGAAATGATTAAAACCAACACGACTGGATGGAAAACACAACACACGTTTATATCTGTATGTGCCGTCTCACTATTGAACGTTTCAGTAGATTTTTTTTATATCTTGTCAGAGGCTCAGACCAGATGACAGACTCAAAACAATCCCATCTTTTCGAGGTTCTACATCCACGACGCTCTGGAGCTCTTGAATCTGCGGAAACGTCTAAAATGATGCGATGAGTCTGGGAGGCTCGGCGGAGTGGAAAAGCTGTACGTTGGTCTGATTGTGGCAGCGTACAGTGTGAAGTGTGAAGTGTGCGGCGCTCGGTGACACGGGGCTGAGGAAAAGGTCAGTAGTTGTGTCTGCGGCTCACATATCGACATAGTGCACAGAGTGTTCAAATGGCACATGTTTAATGGCATTTTGTTTCACTTAAACCGAGCGACCTCACTGCTGTCCCCCCCCCCCGACCGGCCAACGAGCAAGTCAAAGATCAGATGATAAACAGAAAGTTAAAGAAGGCAAATGCTTTTTCCTGTTTTTGTGCTCACTTCTAACATGCATGAATCATTTTTTGTTCATTTTGTTCATTGGAAAATGTATTTAACTGATTAAACTTTAAACTGACCTGTTCATAACTGCGGAAAAAGGTCCCACCCTCTGGCATTTCACTGCAGCGAATTTTTATGTGGAGATATGGAGTTTATATATTTCAAAAAAGTGTGGATGTGGGTGGGGATAGGGGGTAGGTGAAAATAGATGTTTTCTGAGCACGTGAATGAAACTCAACCAGGTATTACTCTGTCATATCTCTGTCACAAGAAAGTTCAAAATAAGACACAAAACGCTAAACTGCTAAATAAAAAAATCATTTCATTGACAAAAAAACAAAATAAAACAAACAAACAAACTACAAATTAATCCAAATCACAGAAAATGAACGAACAGCAGGACAAAATGGGATGGGTCAGCGCCACGGAGCGTACGTCAACTGCTGTCTGTGCGCTTACATTACGTCACCTAGCAACTGTGACGGCCGCTGACTTACAATGTGTAAAATGAACTCCAAAATAATTACAGTTTTACTTTTAATTCTTTATTATTTCATAGAAGAAGAATCGAGGTGTCGTTGTTGCAGCTGTTTATTTCTGTTCTGAATTAGTCTTTCCCTTCGAACATCAATAGACAGTTTTAACGTTATTGGTGATATTTTTTCTCAATTGTAGCGATTATTACATAACTTTAATAAAATGTACTTTGTTTCTCTCGTAGAAGAAGTGACGCACAGTGCATGATGGGATACAGAAGCGCGTGAAGTCTGCTCGAATGCACGCTTCGTTCGTGGCCGATCTCCACGGAAACGCAGTGGAAGTGACGTAAGTGCCCTCGAACTGCACCCGACGAAGTGTGCGACCGTCGAATTGAGACACGGCAAATGACAATGCACCGACACAGGACAAGAGGAAACATGAAGGTAAAACACACCAGGAAATGAGACACAGGTGAAACACGGGAGGGCGGGGCAACAGACAGGAAGTGCAACTCAAAAACACAAGTGCACAGGACACACGTCAAATTAAAACACATTAACTAGAGAAAAAAGGCAAACTACAACATGGAAAATGAAACAAAACATGGTCCAAGACAAACTGATGAGAGAACACCTTTATGACATTTAAAAGCTCATATTTTTGGATTTGAAGTCTCCTAAAAACTGGCATTAGGCACAGTATTGTCATGAAAACTTAAAATAGGACCAAAGATTCAGACTCAGAACAAAGTTGATTTGCGGATACTTGAATGTGAAAGAAGTTAGACCGAGCAGACGGTTGGGAGCGGTGTCGTCTCGTGTACGTCGTACGTCACAGGGTCGGAGGCTGAGGTGTTCGTACCGGTCGTAGAGAGCTGGGTCGGAGACGGAGGTGCACAAACACGCACGAATAAACTGGAACAACTAGTAGAAATACTGGAAGAAGACGAGACATTCTAACCCCGAGTGTCCGAGCGTCTGTCGTTTTGTCCTCACAGGTGCAGAATCTCCGCCCAGCTCCAGCGCTCAAACGCAGACAAATTCTGACGAGTATTAAATATTTGACTTCTATAAGCTCCTCTAATTCTGCCGTACAACCCTTACGTTCACAGTTCTCCATCTGCGCAGCGTTTCCTCGTGTCTCCTGGTTGTTTTTTCTCTCTCTCCCGCTCACCCGCTTCATAACTGATAGTCCCCCGTGCTGCTATTTCATCCAAAGTGTCCTGTAAACAAAATGGCCTCTGACAGAACGAATATGGAAATGTTGTTGCGTGGGGCCGCGGCGAGTTATGGCCCACTTCATACTGTGTGCGTACATGTGCGTCGCTCCGTGTCAGTGTGTTTTCCCTCTGTAATTTCCAAACGTGTGTGTTTATAAGCGGGACTCAAGGTGCTTCTGGTGCTCCTGGGCCCGGCTGTAATAACGTCTAGTGCTAGTCATTAAGCTGAGTGTGTGCGGGTAAAGGGGGGGGGGGAGAGGGATTGCGAGAGAGGGTCAAGGCCAAATTGACATCAAATGGTCTAAATTGGCCCCACTTGTCTCCATTGATTTACGGAGCGTGGGTAAATTGCATGTGTAGCGAGAGGAGGAGTGTAGCGCCCATGACGGTAATTGATCTCAGGGCATCTCCTCGTGTGCGTTTGCGTGACACCGGACAGACGGCGGTCACGTAAGCGCCGTACTGTCGCGATGGCCTTTTATACAGTTTAGCTTGAGCCAGAGGGCGACGGCGAGCACGAAATGGAAGAGGGTCATCTGTTTGTCTCCACGGACGATGATGGTTTATTGCCGTAGAGTGGAACAGTCCAAGGAAGGCAACATTGGACTGGCAGGTAGTGGACTCTCCCCAAGAAAAATTACACAATGCACGTTTTTTAAAGTTCATTCACCGTCTGAAATCCGGCTTTATGACACAAACTGAAGGCAGAGAGGAGTAGGAGCTGGTCATTGTGCAGCAGTTCAAATGAGGCGAAAGCAAAGATGAATATTAAGATGTGTGAGGTTTGTGTTTGAAGCAGAAATAGAGTTTAGAGATCTGTGTTTTGTGTTTTTTTTGGAGGCAATTTCAAAGAAGATAAACACTTTAAGAACAGAGAACAACATATTTACACTGATTTGGGTTTCATATTTCAATTTGCACGTAAAACGCTTCTTTGACTAAACGTGTTCAAACAGCCCTATTTGTGGTAAACACGGTGCTTTCACATTTTGAATTACAATCTGATGGTTTGTAAAATGTAAAATAAACACTTTTGTAAGTGCAGTCCCACTAAATACATGTCAGGTGTCTTTATTTTTTATACAGTCATAACATGTGTGGTCCTTTACAGTGTGGACAGTCAGTTATCTGAAATTACAAGATCAGACTCGCGCTCAAACCTACACACTCCTCGCCTGAGCAGTTCTCCACAACCTTAATTGGAATCTAATGTATTCCATTTGCTTCAGTGAGCAGAGCGTTCCTCCTGGAGCCGCAGCAGACAGAAGACGAGTGAGGAAGAGTCCAGTGGAAATGCACTTTAAAAAGTCTAGTCCTCTTCCTCCAGTCACTGAGCAAAGTGTAGAGCAAGTTATCTCTAAATCCTGTATCTCATTTAACAGCCCTTCATCCAGCAGAGCAGTAATACAGACGCCTAAACAAACGCAGAACACCCACGTGTCTCATGTCAGTCGCTGTTTATTAACATATGGCTCTGTGCTCCTGCGTGTATCAACTAAATGTTCTTTTGACAGATTGGTACAAGCAGCTCGTCTTCAGCTGCTCCATCATCCGTACTGTCTCATTCCAGATAACTATATCTCTTATAACTATATCTCCCTCCAGATCCACACCTGAAACACACAGAGACTGTGACTTATTTATTAATAAGCATCAAACATGAATAACTCTGTGCTGCTTCTGTCCCAGCTCGATTCATCATAACATGAAGGTGAACTGCCCCAGTCAAATGAATCACTTTGAGTTACAAATATAGTCGTATTGTTTTAACAAGTCAGTGCCACAATTTGTTCCAAAGATGGAGTTTAACCCAAGGGTAAAATCACACTCAAATGTGCCCTTTGTGCAAATAAGTGTGAAATCAAACTGGTGTAATTCACTGCTGAACCTTTCACACTGTGGACCTACATCAGCCTGTTAATGTGTTACATTAGATTAGCTCTAGTTCCTTGTCTCTGGTCAAGTGTCCTGTGCTCTGTGCAGCTCTCTCTGCCCTTGTGGATAAACTGATAATACTTCAAATATTAGTTGAAACTCCATTACTGTGAAAAGGATCACTCCAGATTCAACCTGTTTGTGTCAGGGCAGATGTAACACATTTAATATTCACACACAGTCTGCACAGACACTGGTGATGTTCAGGACAGTGATGCTCTGAACAAAGAGAGGCCAGTGTAGGAGAGACAGGAGAAGGTCAAAGGTCACGAGTCACAGCAGTCTGAACAAAAACATGAGACAGCAGAATGATGACGAGCAGCAGAGTGACCACAGCACACGGGCTCGCTCTGACACACCTGTAGTGACGCACATGAGGCTCATTCACCTGCAGGACGCACTCACACTGAAGACGACACTTAGCTACAAATATAATCAACACATTTTAGTGCAACTGCTAAATATTGAGAACTGAGCGTCAAAATCAATGTGAGCTTGAAAATGTTTGCTATGACTCCTGCTTTTCCTCTCATAAGACTCAAAAGCGTCAGAGCCGTTGACATGGGGCTGCTCTTATACTGCAGTGTGTGGTTTCCTCTGTCACATGTATCACAGGACACACACTGTGGCTGCAGGTGTGTGTGTGTGTGTGTGTGGGACGTCAATATTACAGAGGTTAAAGATACTGCATCATGTTAAAAAAGCATTTGTGTGTTCAGTATAGCTCTACTTTCAGGACATTTAGGGGATTGTGACGTAACACTTTTGCTGAAAGACCTTCTCTGAATCTGTAAACTTTGTATTTTTGAGCAGTAAATCCTTCATTAGCCACAGCTGTAGTGGTTCAAAGCAGCTACATACTATTTGCGTAGGACATATGAATAAAACTAAAACTTGAGTCACACGCACAGCTTTTCCTTATGACTTTCTCTTTCCAAACTAAGATTATTTGCAGTCCTTTTCTTCCACCGCTCTCCAGCCTGCACGCTTTCGTTGTTATTGTGGATCTACCTGCACAGATATTACTTCGGTGGATGCTTGATGAATGAGTGCTACAGAGGAATGAGGTTCAAATAAAGAAAAGAAAAAAACATATATATCCCAAGTGCGAGTTGTAGTGAGCACTGACTCTAGAGACATGAGACTGTCGCCCGCTGATGTGGTTCTGCTCCACAGCACAGATGAGAGCAGAGCAGAGAAATGGATTTGGAGACAGTAAACACAGTAAATGGACAACTGGGCTTCGGACGGGAATGAAACGTAAAATATTTGTGGTGAAATCATAAGCAGAGATAAACATGTGGCTGTAATTACTTTCATACATATCAGGGGATGTAGAAATAAAACACAGATGCAGAAAACAGTGAAGTGCTGGTTGTTTGGTGCAGGCTCCAGTATCTCCTCTTCTCCTTTACGCACAGGCGCCAGCAGGGGGTGCTCTAACTCCTTGTGTGGAGCGGAGCCACGCGCTCTGACAACCAGCAGAGGCTCAGTGGGTCTCCGTGTCCTCCTCTCCGGAAATCTGCCTTATTTGCAAGTCAATAAGTCACATTGTCACGTCTTTTAGCTTTTCACAAATGTGTCTGACAAAGTAAAACACAGACACAGACTCGCAGTTTGTGGACAGTCACTTCCTCCAGAACGCACTCACCTCCTGCAAAGTGCATGAGGGGTTTGTGTGAGGAACTTGTGTGGATTAGAGCAGGACAGGTGTCACGCGTGTCTCTGTGGAGAATGAAGCAGAGACGCGCGCGCACTTCTCCAAACGCGCGTAAAAAACTGTGCCAAAAATGCCAAAAATGTGAACAAACAGACTCTGGTGGCTTCTATTTAGTGTCTCTTTTTATGTCAGGGTCTCACTGCTCAAACTGGCTCCAGAAGTTCACAGAAATTTGAATAAAAATCATTTAAATAAAAATCATCTTCAGGGTAAAAGCGGCGCAAACTCTGTGCGCCTATTGGCTACTTAATTGTCATTCCAAATCCCTAAGTCCCGCCTATATTCCGACTCTCTCAGCCCCAGTGCATCCCCTCTCCTCCTCCTCTTCCTCCTCCTCCTCTTCATCGTCCTCGGTGGCGGCTGCTGGAAGCGTCAGACCTCCTGTTTCCTCCTGTGTTTTCTCTCCTCTGCTCTGTCCCTCCATCCCGCGGAGAGAAAAGCACAGTTCTGTCCAGTGGAAGGCAAACGCGCGCACTGGACTCACTCTGGGCTCACAGGCTCCAGGACGCGCGGAGGAGAAGGAGACACTACTCCACCTATTTGGGATTTTATTCAGAGACTTTCGCCTGACGCGCGTTTGTGACTTGTGTTTCTTCAGCTTCACTTTTACATCAAGTTTGTCGGGTTCAAAAGTCCAGCAGAGACCAGAGCGTCCCATTTGGATAAATACAGCGGGGAGAAGGACGCAGCAGCGCGCGGTGTGGGAAACGTGGACACTTCTCTGGTCTGTCTGACTGTAGCAGGGATCTGAAATCACCTTTATTTTTTAAAATTTTGAAGGTAAAACGCAGATAAAAATGAGATTACTGATGGCACCGAGGCGATAGTGTCTGCGCTGGAGCTGTGACAAACACCAGAAGCCCGTGTGTCCACAGAACAGTTCAGGAGGAGTAGAGCTCTCTGCGGGGGAATGGCCATGGAGCCGGCCCGGGGACAGCACCGTGCGCCGCGGGGGTCGCTCCTCTGGACCCGGGGCGCGCCGCTGCTGCTGCTCGGACTCGCGCTGCTTCAAGGTAGGACCCAAAGAATAAACTTGTTGCCAGTTTAAAGCGGCGGTTTTGACTCAACTTTGTGATATCTTTGGATCATTTTCGTGCTTGAGGAGTCTGTGGATGTGAGTTAGTCCTTTCTGTGAGAATCTAAAGTTTATAATATGGACTCATTTATCACTGTGTCTGGACTTGACCTCAGCAGATAAAGAGGTTTGTTTTTTCTACTGGAGGAAAATACTGGATTTAGTTTGAACTTTTACGCACGCTGATTCTTGATTTCTTTGTTATTGTTGCTGTTTTATTTTTGTATAATCATAAGAGCGAAGTAACCCACTGCCCGATTGGCTCCAGCATCTCTCCATCTCTCCATCTCTCCATCTCTCCTTCATCTGTTAGTATGTTGTTAAGAGCCTGAGTTTGCAGAGGAGGAGCCGTGTCTCCATCTGCAGAATGTGACATGTAAAATATAAGAGTGTTTTGTCTAAACTCTTCCCTCGTCACTGCTGCTTCCTGCTCTGTGGCTCTTGACTCCTCTCCTCCAAAAGCACAAAGCTTCTTTTTAACCAAACTCAACAGTTCCTTTTTTCATTTTGAATGTCACTTTTGAAACGCTTTGAGAATCCAGGTCAAGCAGATTCAGAAAATTCCAAATAAAGTGAAGTGAAACATCCCAGGAGACTTGTGGCCCCTGTGTGCGTCACTGACTGTTCCACACAAATGCTCTGGTCCACGCGCTCTCGCGGCTCAGTGAGCAGCGCGCGCGGCTCTGTGCGCCGTGGATGCGCCTCACAGCGGACAGAGCGCACATGGGGCAGGAGGAAGGGGCAGGAGGAAGGAGCAGGAGGGAGAGGAAGGGGCAGGAGGAAGAGGAAGGAGGGAGAGGAAGGGGCAGGAGGAAGGGGCAGGTGCTGGGGCACATCTGTGTCCAGCACAAAGCTTCTGTGGCCAAAAGAGACCAGACAAAACTCCATTTGCCCAGAACTTCACCTCTGTGTGTTTGAGCCTGAGCCGCGTCACTGTGCAGAGCCGCCCTGTGCCGGGTCAGGGTCTGTGAGCGGCTCTCATGGCTCTCTCTGTCCCTCCTCTCTCTAAAGAGCATCTGTAAGCGGCTCTCTTGGTCCTCTCTCTGCTCCTCTTCATCTGTGAGCGGCTCTTGTGGCTCTCTCTCTGCTCCTCCTCATCTCTAAGCAGCTCTCATCTCTCTCTCTCTGCTCCTCCTCGTCTCTAAGTGGCTCTCGTGGCTCTCCCTCTGCTCCTCCTCATCTCTAAGCAGCTCTCATGTCTCTCTCTCTGTCTCTCCTCGTCTCTAAGCGGCTCTCGTGGCTCTCTCTCTGCTCCTCCTCGTCTCTAAGCGGCTCTCGTGGCTCTCTCTCTGCTCCTCCTCGTCTCTAAACGGCTCTCATGTCTCTCTCTCTGTCTCTCCTCATCTCTAAGTGGCTCTTGTGGCTCTCTCTCCGCTCCTCCTCGTCTCTAAGCGGCTCTCATGGCTCTCTCTCCGCTCCTCCTCGTCTCTAAGCGGCTCTCATGTCTCTCTCTCTGTCTCTCCTCATCTTTAAGCGGCTCTCCTGTGGCTCTCTCCGCCCCCTCCTCATCTCTAAGCGGCTCTGTTGGCTCTCTCTCTGTCTCTCCTCATCTCTAAGTGGCTCTCGTGTCTCTCTCTCTGCTCCTCCTCATGTCTAAGCAGCTCTCTTGTCTCTCTCTCTGTCTCTCCTCATCTCTAAGCGGCTCTCATGTCTCTCTCTCTGCTCCTCCTCGTGTCTAAGCGGCTCTCATGTCTCTCTCTGTCTCTCCTCGCCTCTAAGCGGCTCTCGTGGCTCTCTCTCCGCTCCTCCTCATCTCTAAGCGGCTCTCGTGGCTCTCTCTCCGCCCCCTCCTCATCTCTAAGCGGCTCCTGTGGCTCTCTCTCCGCTCCTCCTCGTCTCTAAGCGGCTCTCATGTCTCTCTCTCCGCCCCCTCCTCATCTCTAAGCGGCTCCTGTGGCTCTCTCTCCGCTCCTCCTCATCTCTAAGCGGCTCTCATGTCTCTCTCTCTGTCTCTCCTCATCTCTAAGCGGCTCTCATGTCTCTCTCTCTGTCTCTCCTCATCTCTAAGCGGCTCTCATGTCTCACTCTCTGCTCCTCCTCGTCTCTAAGCGGCTCTCGTGGCTCTCTCTCCGCCCCCTCCTCGTCTATGGCGTCCTATTGAACTTGGCTGTGTTAGTTTTATTGGACATCAGGGAGCCTCGACTCTTATGCGGTAATGACCACCTCAGGCTGTTAAAAACAAGTCAACAAGCTTCTCCTGGATCAGTGTCTCTGAGCCGACAGCTTCCCGTGGCATTAGCATTTACTCTGCCTTATTTATGGCACTGGGTCTCGGTGTCACTGTACTCCGCACATACAGTGTTATAGACGCTGTGCAACGACACCAGACGAGCCAGGACGACGTGTCAGAGCGCGAGAAATATGCCTCCACTTTGCTTACTCAATGGTTCTAAATGCACTTTTTGCTGCATCCCGTTTCACAGTAATTACATCAGGGTGAAGTTTCGTCACTCAGGTTGTCGACAGGTTCACGGTGGAGAGTGAGCAGCGGTGTTTGTGTTTTAGCGGAGGCATCGGGGTCTCTTTGTGGCGCATGTGCGGTCCAGAACCCCCCTGCGTTTGTGCGTCTGCAGAAAACAAAGTAATATGTTGAATTTAAAGCTGTATTACCGCATTCCAGTAGATATATTTGTGTGTCGTTTACCTCCAAAGCTCATCTTTATTCACCGATCCGCACTCGTTGCACTGCCTCTGTTCTGTACTACAACATAATTTTGGTTTTTTTGCGTTCACTATACACCGTTTTCCAAATAAACACAAAAATAAAGCGACAGAAATTCCCGTCTGACAGGAGAAAATGATGCAGAAAGCGGGACATGCTCCACACGTCTCGGAGCCACGGTCGCTTTGTCATGACGACGGTGGGAAACACAAAGCGTGGCATTCTTGAGGAAAGGTCAAAGACACAGGACGAGAACACATTCTTTCTACACTACGGACGGCACATGTACAGTTTTTATGGGAAAAGTCGAGTTTACTGAAGCGTATATTTCCCGTTGGTCCAGAATCAAACCCACAATTGTGAAATATTTGCTGTTTTACCTGTTGGTCATTCAGTCTCTGCTCTATTTACGCAAGAATATGGTACAAGTTTGATTTTTATCCACTTTGGACGTTGTGTTTTGAGTGGTTCCTGCATGTTTGAGTCGTCTTTATGCAGCCATCGCTCCACAAACTCTCCCAAAATGTCAGGCGTACAGTGTGTCACAAAAGCACATAACAACAAGGAATACTGCGCTCTGATTGGCCACAACGCGGACTACAGATCCACCGATGTGTTTTATTTTTTATAGATTATTTAAAATACAGAGCAACCAATGCCTGATAAACTCTGCTGACGTTTTTGGGCTGATATGTTGATTAAAATGATGTAATTAAAATTCACTACAAACTCCCCCCAAGCCCCTTTTTTTATCATAAACTTCTAAGAGAGCTGCGTAGTCACGTTTTATACAGTTTCTTCTTCGTGTTAAAGCTTTAATATAAAGTGTTGTGTGCGTTTTTTTTAGGCCAAAAATCGACCAAAACTAAATATCGACCCGTGCGGGAGATTTAAGTCGATATATCGGTCGATCTCTAACGTGAACTGCAGTTTAAAACACCTCAGTCCATCTTTAAATAGTTGAACTCAAGTTTAACTGATCCAAATGTTATTCAAATTGCACAAAAAATAACTAGCACTTGAGCAGTATTTGTCATTGTACTTTATACTTCTACTTAAGTATAAATTTGGCAGCAGTACGTGTAATTTTCTACATTTTTAGCGACGTAACTGCCACGATAATACATTTCAAGTACTGCGATAAACGATGATATTGAAACGACTTTTAAAGCAGAATAACCTCAATAAACAGATTTTTAAACATACTGCATCATTAAAAGGCCTGAACTGCAACAAATAACTATCAAATTAAACTAATAAGCAGCAATTTAAGTTATTTATTCTACGTTCTACAACTCAAATCTGATAGTCTTGCAGAAAAATGTCAAAAATCGACGCAATTTTGCAAAGAAAACGTCCACGATAAATATTGAGCTGCAAAAATGATACGTCCAGTTTTCACATATTCAACGATAACTCGATACACTGATCATCATTAGTACAAATATTCAGCACCACCACGGCTAATGACACCGCTAATAATGAAGAAATGGCATCGTTCTCGTCACAGATCCTAAAATTATCCTCTGAACTTGTTGAATTTTTGGAGCATGGACCACGTGGCTTCAAGGCCTGTCAACAAGTTTAAGAGCCTGGCTAATGAGCGTGTTGTTTTTCCTCAGATTAGCGTGAATAGCCCCTCTCGTTTTGCGTGTTTCTGTCTTGTATGTGCCTGTGTGTGTCTGTGTGTGTCGTGTGTGTGCATGTGTGTAAACTCAGGTCTGGGAGTCATGGCTGGGGCTCTAAGGTTGAGCTAATCACAACACATTTGCGCCCACATTAGCTACACTTGGCTGATTAGCCTTTGTGTGTGTCTGAGTGTGTGCGACGCAGCGATGAATCATGGGAGAACAGCGCACATGCTAATTTTCACTGCGATCTTGATTGACTGTTAGGTATTGTCAATGTGGAATGATTTTAAAAGTGGGCATAGCTAATGGTTTTCCTTTGTTTCTGGGTGTAAGTCATCGCTGCACGAGCCAGAAGGGAATTTGTGAATGAAATAGTGGGTGATATTAACAATAAAAGGATCTTAGAGTGAATATTTTTCTTTTTTTTAATTCAGAGCTTGGTTTGGTCTTGTTTTGTGTCCAGTATAATCATAAAGTTGAATAATGTTGACGTAGTTTGATCCGCTTAGTCCTGGTTTTGACGTGGACGCAGCCATAGTCTCGTTTTTGCTCTCATTTTTTGCAGGTTTAAGGTTAAAATACACTTTATTTCTGAGATATCGCACATAGTTTAGCGTCAGATGCCTGGTAATTTGGCGTTTCATTAGAGTTAAGAGCTGACACAAGTGCTGTGCATCGGCCCTGATCGTTTTGGGGTTGTGGTAGTGTTATTAAAAACCAGCCGTGCTTATGTAATTCCGATGCATTTGTGCGCATCTTCCTCACTCTATCCCTGCATTTTTTTCATGTGCACACACTTCTATACTCCCTCCTCCACGCCTCCTCCCCTCCTCTCCGGTCCACGTCTGTGTCTCTCCTTTCTAAGCTCCTCTTAACCAGTCCTCGGAGAGCGTGTGAGCCGCCCGGCCCCTAAATGATTTTCTATTACCGACGCCTTGTTAACAGCGCTCCATTTGATCAAGCTAATGAAATTGAAAACTTTCATCTAAGCCAAATTGATTTCTAACCTGAACCGAGCGCAAAAAAAAAAGCTGAAACGTTGGTAAGCATGCAGGAGCGGCGTGCTAGTGGAGCGCGACATTCCCTTTACACGCACTCAGGAATCAATTAGGCCGTCGCCTCCTCTTGTCCTTGGGAGCCGGAGAAGCAGGGGGCCATTTCTTGAACCATGTGGGCATGACAGCGTGGGCACGTCTGACAGTGATAGAATATCTGCTCTTTTAAGCTCTTGCATATGGATTTGAAATATAAAATCTCTCCCAGAAATTTAATGGGACGATATTATTGAAAGGAATGGCAGGGGACACGGCGTCTTTGCTGAATTTTGGGGCAGAGTCGTGGAATCTTTGGAACTTTGCGTCATTTTGTGAGTGCGGAGAGACTTGAGGGTCCATTTATGAGTTGTATTGTATGAAATTGTAACGTGGCGCTGTTACGGACGCGTGGTTTCTAGTTAAGAATCACTGTTTTTACAAAAATACGAAGGAAAAGTGTAACTAATTGTAGACTGTATAAATAAATGGACATAGCTAACCTGCTAGCTGCTGCGTTCCAAACAGGAAGTGAGCATGGACGCACTTCCTGCTCCATCGACTCTAGCTACAATTAACTTTACATTGGAAAACTGTCAAACTTCTCTGTACCTGCTGCTGTCAGACGTCTCATTTTGGTCTTAAAACATGATCCTAGTGTTTTTGTTTTGCTATTTTGTCCATGATTCAAGATATGAACATGACATGACAAATCAGGCACAGAATCTTTCCTCGAGGTCGCTCCTGCTAGCTTTAGGAACAGGTTTGATTGACAGCATTGCTAAGCATCCTCTCCCTGCTAAACCAGCGTTGTGGGCAGAAAGGGGCGTTACCCTCAACAGCATCTCTCTCCGGATTGGCTCTTTGGTTGCTATGATACTCGCAGCTCCACATTAGCCACGATAACCGCTCTAGCCTCGATGAGCTTCCTGATTTGACTGAAGCTGAACGCCGTGGGTGACGTCACACTCACTTAAATCACTTCTTTATCCAGTC
This sequence comes from Periophthalmus magnuspinnatus, assembly GCF_009829125.3. NCBI lineage: Eukaryota > Metazoa > Chordata > Actinopteri > Gobiiformes > Gobiidae > Periophthalmus > Periophthalmus magnuspinnatus. Next base: position 33,549,260 of record NC_047134.1, read on the forward strand.
TGTGGTACAAATATGAGTAAACAAAATAGTGAAACTCAAGATTTAGATCAGGATTTTTGGTTGAAGGATAAATAACATGTCAAATAAGTACATAAGTATTCAATCTTTTGTCATGGTTCAGTCTAAATGCAGAATCTCTTAAAATAACTTTCTAAACATCAGCAGATTCTTTTAACTTGCAGTATATTATCTGATTGTGATGGACCTTTTTGTTTATCTTTATTTATTCAGTTGAATCCAATGAAAGAACCTGGACTCTCTTGTGTTTAAAATATTTAAAATACAACACTACACTTACAATTACTCTCTGTCCTCTCACGACGCATTTTTAAATCAGACCTGAAGTTCGTTTTATAAGACACAAAGAGTAAAATAAAGCAAATCCTTATTTCTGTGAAGTTGTCAGCAACAATTGTCCTGTATGTAACTGACTCTTGGCCTATTCTGTCTGCTTGTACCCGCCGAGATCAAAGTCACCCCGCTGGACTTCCCGAATCAAAGAAATATCCTTTGGCGGAAGAAAAAGCCCCAAATGGAGAGTGAAGCAAAAGTGTTGTTGAGTGTAAAAAATGTGTTTTGTGAAAGGCTCCCTGGGCGCTGTCTCGTCGCCCAGGGGTGCGTGCTGTTCCCGTCGTCGCACCAAAACAACACGCTCTTCTGTGGATCACTATGAATTATTGAGAGTGTAGTTTCAATAGCGAGGATCTGCACGTTGGGTTTGTCTGTGTGTACGGACAGGGCTGTAAATCTGCCTCTGTGGATATCGCGTAACGTTCACAATGTGATTTAGGAACACGAGTGGAAAAGTTTTAGTGAGTTGTAAAGAATTTTGTTATATAAAGGTTTTTCCTGCGCACCGTTTCTCAATATCTTATGATGATTTGCAGACGAAGGAGGAGATATCGTGCAGAATTGACCACGTTCTTTCATTTAAAAAAATAAAAACCTGGGTGTTACATTTAGCTTCACTCATTCTTTTTTTCATTAATCTTGTTTATAAAGTTGTCTTGCCCGAGGACGCAGCGACAGGAAACACTGGTCTGAGCAGGATTTGCACGAGCGCACCGATCAGCGAGCCGATTCCGACCTACTACGGCACGTTCCCAGCATTTATCCCAGAAATAACCATGCTCCGAGATTGAATTTTAAGATGTTATGATGGACAACTTTATCGAAATTCGCGGGGTTCAGCTTCAGTCAAACAAAGCTCATCGACGCTAGCAGTTATAGTAACCAATTTGGAGCCGAATCCCATATTTGGAATTCTGATCGTGAGTATCATAGCAACCAAAGAGCCAATCAGGAGCGAGGCTGTTGACGGTAACCCCAAACATGTTGCTAAGGCTCCTGATTTGTTTGTTTTTAATGCTCATATCTCGATTTACGGACAAACTAGCGAGAATAAAAACCCCAGGATCACGTAGCGCGGGTTAATACGAACATTTAAGACCAAAATGACGAATTGGAGCCAGAGTCTTCCTATTTGGAACGCACCAGCTAGCGCGTTAGCCGTGTCCATTTATATAAACAGTCTACGAGTTCAGTCCAGACTTGCGTTAATGGATCAGTGCCTTGGCTGATGTCTGTTATCTGGAATCCTTCTCCAGTTGACTTTGTTGTGTTTTTGCACGGTCGCACTTTGGTTTCCTCTGTATCCTTTTCTTAAACACCTGCCTGTCTCCAGATATTTGACTGCGCACCACGGAGCTGTTGTTTGTGCGCTCGGAGAGGCCGGAGCTTTGAACGCTGTGCTGAGGGGCTGCGGCAAAACATTTGATGGCATTATTCACGGTCTGAGAGAGGCAGCCAGCTCCAGAGAGTGGAAACAGTTAAGAAGACTGAGGAGCGAGGGGGAAACATTAAAGGGCCAAACCGGGGCGAGATCTGGACAAAAGAGAGGGGGAAACGAGATGGAGGGATGAAAACAGAATTGGGTTTATGGAAGGGAAGTTGTGTGAATTTTTTTGGACCTGTAATACCTGCAGGGAGGAGCGCAAAAACAGAAAGGCAAAGAGAACCAACGCATGAAACTAAAGGAAATGGAGGGATGAGTATTTACTGATGTAGGAGGGAAAAAGCCGTAAAGCTAGCATTAGGCACAGCGAGAGATTTAACATTTCATTGAGCGATGCTGTTAGCCTGTAGGGCCGAGCATTACAGTGGAGATTTTCACTATTTACAAAGCTGCCGTCGGCTCCGGTCTCCATCTCCATAGTGTTTAACATGCTGAACTCAGCTGCAGCTCTGCCCATCAAAAGGAGACGCTTGTGTACGATCTGGGCACGGGTCCCCAAGGCCAAAGGGGGAGAAAGGGGGCGAGAGGGGAGGGGCAGGAAGGAAGGGGGAGGGCCCGGAGAGCAGGGATGGCAGGATTATCGCACAGTCAGGGTGGTTTAAAAGAACACAGGGGCCCGGCAGGGATGTAATGGGTGTATCAGTGCACACACTTCACGCAGGGAAACAGAAGGAATTGTTTAGTATCTTTGCTCATTTCCACAAATTGATTGAGCCCATACAAGAAAATGAGCCTAATCTGCGCCTATCCTGAAGAAACAGTCTAAATAAGACACGGCCCCCTGGTAATTGAGCTCCCATATCAGTAAAAGCTTAACCTTCCTCTGTCCTTTCATTAAAGCGCGTGTCCTGACCCATGTTTAAACACATATGGCTTAAACTACACATGTTTTATCTGTTTTTAGTGTCGTTATTATGGCTTAACGGCATAAAAAAACAACGTTCTATCCATCCTTTATTGTGACAGTGGAAGACTTTCGTGTTTCGTGTAGCGCTCGGGGATCCTTACTCAAATCTGTATCTGTAAATCACTGTAGAGTTGTAAAAAAAACCCAATATTACCCAGATTCGACGTGATATTAAACTAGATCAGAGTCATTTCAAGTAATTTGCGCTATCTGGAAAATCAGGTTTTGTGGTAATAATGAAATGATGCTTATATTTGAGTGGAAAAATACATTATCTGTTCGAAAAATAGGCTGTGTAACGTGTCTGTCCTTCAGCTGTGATCCAACGCAAAAGAAAAATTCAGGTCTGTCCCTGGACAAAAGGTTTAGAGTGAAGACGTTTCGCTGCTTCTGCATTTTTGGTCAGATTCCCGCTGGACACTGCCTTATATCTGTCTGAAACGACGAGCTAACGACACTGAAACTAGCACACCGAGCTATTTACAGTTTGTTTGCTAGGTCTATTGAGCTATACTAAGTGTGCACTGTGCCTGAGACATACTTAGCATAGTCCTTCAAGCCCCTAATGAGTGATTTCACACCTATTAGCATCCTGGCTAGCCCTTGTTTTCTTTGTTTAGATGGAAGAGAATGTTCCGATGTTCCTGGCGTGAGAGCAGCTCAGGACCCCAGTCTGCTGTGCGTCCATCTCAAAGACACTAACTAAGAGAGTGAAGTTCAGATCTGAGCCAGAGAAAAGAAACGGTTTGAGAGGAGGAGTTAAAGAAGATATTTTTGTCAGGAATGTGGACCTGAGACATACTGATGTACAACTCTATCCTCAGACGCAAAGCAAAGAGAACAGTTATAGGTTGAATAGGGTCGTTAAGGCTGAAACTGGAGACAAAAGCTGTTTACAGTTTCAGTTAGCGTAGTTAGCTCTTCCCTTCAGACAGATATAAGCCAGTGTCCAGCAGTAAACTGACCAGAAACGTCCGAAAACGTCTTCACTCCTGCAACGATTTGTCCAGTGACAGATTTAAATTTCGTGTTTTTCTTTCACTATTGACCAGATGCACGAACAGCCAAACATCTTCACTCTCCAGTCTAAAAATAGTGTCTTTTATTATCTTTGTCGTATCAAAAACAGTTTCCAGTTTTGCGCTTTTTTCTTAGTAGTGAAATCTTCTTTGAAACTGTATTAGTCTAATCCATTTTTCCACTTTGGATTTCTTAAGTCACTGATGGAAACTGGAGGATCTGAAGTAAAAAAAATCACCTCAAAACTTCACAGCTTGCAGTGCAGCTTTTGTTATGTCCTCGGGCGAGTCACCCACTTCACTTTGGACGGACGTAGTGAGTGAGGGTTGGATTGGCTCGTGCGTGTCTCTATTGGCCGAGGTAGATGTGGTTACATTTTTACCACCAACAAGTGTGAGGAGTGAACGGAAAGTGCAAAACAAAGCACTCTGCCTGTCACGAAGGGCTCATATTAAAATTCATACTTTTCTATTACCTAATCGGACCATTTTTAATTATTTACGCATTAACATTTGTACCTTAGAATGGCGTACCGCTGGGGTTTTTTGTCAGTTTGAGCAGTTTGACACGTCTGCTGGTCCAATCAAAACTGTTAGAGGGTTCGTGTCACTGTCATTATCAAAGTTAAACGCAGGTAAATCAAAGTAAATATACAGGAGAAAAGAAATACGCGAGTAAAAGCATCACGTTGAAACATCCGCTTAGGTAAAAGTATTAAAGTACCTGTTTAAAATGTAGTTTCACGCAGGTTTTGACGTCTTACAAGGCTCCGAATGTAGTGATTCTGATACAGGTTTGTGCTGAATTTTGTTCAGTATCGACTCGATCTTTTTATTCTAAAAATAAACGCTCAGTAGGTTTTCAGCAGGTAATAAAAATACCTTTGCTTTTTAGATGTGTTCAGAAATATAGTGGAGTAGAAAGTACAGATACTGCTCTCAAATGTAGTGAAGTAATAGTAAAACGTACTCATTTTAAACTGTACTTGAGTATAAATTAAACTGTAGGCGTCTGTACTTTACTTTTGTTACTTTATTCTGCTCCACTATTGATTTTTGAGTATTATGAATGTACTGCAGCTTATAGTTGACTTGCTTTTGTGCGTAAGTAACTGCATACACTTTATTTTATATATGGATTTGTTATTTATAATGGCTCTATATTCTCGGCTGTCATTGAGTACGACAGATTGTGACCTTGTGCGCTAAGCAAAGCCCGTCTTCTGTAGGTCCACTGCTTAGTATGTGTGTGGGAACAAACAGTAAAGGAAATGCCTTCAGTACGTCGCACGTCTCCTGAGTATTGAATGAGTAACTAAGTGTGTATAAGTACAAACTGTGTACAGGGGAGTGTTTCAAACTAAGCAGGACTGCATCTTTGTGCCAGTCTTTTCAGGGCTTTTCCCTCTGCTTCAGTATTTGTAAAGGGCTGAGGAAGCGATTATCTGGCCGTTAACAAACCTCTTAACGAAGCCCACTAATGAACCTTGAGGGCACCTCTGAGACGGCCCCGGCACGCCATCGTAATTAGACTGGCAAATAAGTGCTCGTTATGCAAACGACTTCCAGTTAATCTGCATATCTTTACCTGAGACACTCACGTTACACTGACAAATGTTTACCCAAAGGCAATGAGGAAGAAACAGAGGGTTGGACCCCGAGAGACGGCGGCACGAGTAAAACCAGCAGCAAATATAGAACGTGCTCTTTATTCCACGATGGTTTCTACAGGAGTCCACTCGGTTTTAGCTTTTATTTAATAACTGTCAGCTGTCGAAAGTGTTCCCTGATTGTGTTTACTCTTCTTCAAGGGGAAAAAGTACATTCATTATTGACTCGAGCCTCGAAAGTTTGATGAGACTTGAGTAACTGCATTCTAATCATCTGTTTACATCTATATCCACTTAAAAATCAAAGAAATAAAACTAATTACTCCCAAAAATCTAAACAGGTGGCTCCCCAACCCCATGTCTACATTTGCCAATAAAATATTTTAAAAGCTGTCCGTTATCTTGGCAGCGCACCACAGACTCCATATCGTAACTGTAGAAAATCGTATGTGTGTAAGATACAAGTGGAGATATTTCTTAATAACCCACTCAAATTTAAAGTCAGTGGAAGTTGGATTGGGAGCGTTGCCAGTCCGTGTGGTTCGCCAGCCTCTTACTCGAGAATCCCCAGAGAAAGCGGCACTCTCACATACTTTTACAAGCCAAAATCGCAGCTCCTCCACATGGCAACACTGGAGGATTTGAAATATGTTTATTACAAAAGCGCTTTTTCAAATGATCTAATTTCCCAAAGCCAAAAATAAAATTCACTACTCGGAAAACTGCCTTATGCTCACACAGAATAGTAGTACGATCGTGGGATGTGGAGTTTGGAGTCGAGGCGGAGGCTTGTGTCCTGTACCGGGGTGACCTATAGTGTGGTGAAGCATGAGCGAGCGTTGTGATTGGTTCTTGGCTGGACAGTCCCGTCCTGGCAGCGGTCTGTGGGGGTCGATGGCTTTGACCTCTGAGCGCCTGCAGGGTTCCTGATGGATCGCTGGCCCGGGCCAACTCACTCCTAGCGGTCCTCTGCAGACAGGGGCTCTTTGTGCGCTGTCTTTTGGTTGTTCGATATGAGAATGCAGATAAACATCGGGGAAACATGCTTTTGTTGGGCGATATGGTGATAAAAATGTAAAATGAGCTCATCCCCGTGACCATCTGCTATTTGGGTCATAAACAAATGAACTTTTCCCAACTCACGCTTCTGTTTGGTCAGTTTCTGGGCTCTGATGGATGGATTTAAGCAGAAACTAGCAACGTAAAGATGCTACGTTCAAACTCGCCATCATGATCTGGCTCTTAGAAAATCGTGATATTCAGTTTTTTTGGCATGTTACCCAGTTTATTACAGAAGTAGATGAGGATAAGAGGGCCTTAACTGTGCCCAAAAGTGCCAAAATGAACACTTTAGACGGACAAAAACATCAATATTTATTTATGTAACGTGCAAAAGTTCATATTTATTTGCAAAAAAGATACAGAAAAAGTCGTTGGATGCTTGTCGTTTACTCTTACGATATTTTCAAAAGCCAAATGTCCTTTACTGCTATGAACATTCCATCGCTTCTTGATAAAATTCATTGTCATTGATAATATCTGTAGAAAATCCTAACAAAAAGGGAAAAAAACTTCAATTTTTCAACATGGAGATGTCTGGTTTTGCTGTTGAACTCTTGAATTCCTTTCGCTGTTGTGCTGCTGCTGTGAAAGAAAGTTTTACCTTTCTACCTACAAGTCTTCAACAGGCTGAAAGCTGACACCCATTACAAATCTCCGAACCCCTTCCGGGCTAAAGTACACTCCGAATAAGGCTGAGATAAAGTTTAAAGTCACGTTTCCAGTCTCTATGAACCCATCTCTTAGTTTTACATTTATAGTTTGTATCACGCAGGTAAACTGGACTCAAATGCAGCACAAAGAACACAGGAAGTCGTAGTTAAGTTCAACAGAGTGTCCTTCAAACAGCTGACTCTTAATATGACAAACGAGGCAACAAACAACTTAGGAATACACGTGTTTATTAATATGAATGAAAATCTCTTCCAATGCAGCGGCTCTCCAATCAGAAAGCAGGCTGCGAATCCACTCAGAAACAGGTCTCTTAAACGACATAATGGGCGTGTCCTAATTCAACGGCTGCGCTTTCCGAAGGGCCCGTCCGGCGAAGGGTGTTCCCCAACCTTTGTCTTTGTCTGTGCACTTATATTACGTCGTCTAGCAATCGTGACGCTGCTTTTTATTCAGAACAGTTTCATGTCGCGCTGTCGTAGGTGCGGTAAACAAGTACTTACACTTAAAAGAAGCGACCGTGGAGTCCATTTTCTCCCGTAGAACATGCGTCCCGCTGTAAGAATGTTCGTTTCTGGTGTAAGCGTCAAAGAGGACTAAGAGACTGAAACATAAAGTCAGAAGGTTTAGTGAGTTCCACACGGGTAAAGTGAACAACGAAGCAACGGACTCTCAGGAAAGGACAGAAGAGAGTCCTGAAATGTGCCAGTTTTTATAGTTTCTCCAGTGTGTGTGCGCGCGTGTGCGTATGAGGACGGTCCTTCTTTCTGATCCGCACGGCGTCCCTGTAAGATCCACGCTAGTCCGCACAACATCTTCATGAGTTCCCACACATTCCATAGGTCTGCGCCCCCTGGTGGCCCTTGTTTTTTTACCTTAATGTTGTGCTGCACTGCTAGAAAATACCTTACAACGAGGTGCACGATGGGATATGATGGGAACGTGGGGCAGGCCGGAAGTGACGTAAACGCCCTTCAAATCCAGCTGTTTGAATTGCGTCATGAGTGGCAGCTGCAGGAAAAACAGAAGAAGTAAAAAAAAGGAGGTGGACGGGGGATAAACATGAAGCAACAGGCAAAACCGTGACCATAATCGCTGTGAAGATTTGAGTTCCTGCTGCAAAATGCTACAGGTGTCCATCTATAACTCACCTCACGCAAAACATTATTCCGTTTTCGAGCTTTGGCTAAATCTGGGATGAGTTTTCAGGGTAAAACGAAGCACCGACGCCTGTTACTAAACATTTTGTGCGTGCGTAGCTATGTGGATCATTAGCGCGGCCGCTCTGAGGTTATTTACTATGGCGTCGTCCGTCCCGTTGAGTCGTGCCGGTCAGCAGCTTCCTTCTTTTCCACAGATGTGCGTAGTTCCAGTTCCGTGAGACTTCCTTATCTCAAAGTGCACGATCTAACCACACCGCCCTCCTCTGGCCCGTAGTCGTCGCCGTCGCCATCGTCGGGGGTGACCTTGGTCGAGCTTCGCCAGTAGCGGCTGCTGTTATTTCGACGCAGGGGGTCAGAAGACAGCCTTGGCCCGCGATCACACAACCTCTCTCCCGCCCGATCTACCCTTCCGTCCGTCTGATGAATGGGAGAAAAGTTTTTCCTCTCTTTGTTGACAGATGGCTATGGAGGTTTTTTGTTTTTTTTTCCCCTTTTTGCTTCTTGGAGTTCATTTATTATCACGCTCCTCTTTTGGATTCGAGCTCCATCAATAACATCATTTATTTTCAAATTGTGCGTAAATGCGGTTTGGGGGGAAAAAGTGACGTTGACGGATAACGAGAGAAACTGTTGTCGGACTTCCAGTTTTGTAGCACATGGCGCCCGAACAACTGCTGCGCCATAGCTCTGTCGACAAGAATAATGGAAGCGTACTTTTTACTGGTGAGGCGTTTGATGTCGCGCAGAAAGATTGTAATTTATAGTCATCATTAAAATGAAGCCAAAACATTGTGCGCTAAAACCACAAACCACTTGTTTTTCTTTCCCTGTTGCCTTATAAATAATATAACACCACAATAACACGCTCAAACTGGGGAATATTTCCAGTGAGGTTATGCAACAACAATACTCACTGTGTCTGTTTGGGTTTATTAGACGTACTAACACAGTGTACAAGTACAAGAGGAAATACAAGGACAAGTACAAGAGGAAATACAAGTAGAAATACAAGAGGAAATACAAGTAGAAATACAAGTATAAGTAGAAATACAACAACAATACTCACTGTGTCTGTTTGGGTTTATTAGACGTACTAACATGCACACGGTGTAGTACAAACACAAGTAGAAGTAGTAGGAGTAATAAGAGAAGTAAGAGTAGTGCAAGTAAGAGTAGTACAAGCAGAAGTAGTAGTAGGAATTTTAGAAGGAGTAGGAGTAGTAGTACACATTAGAGTAGTGCAAGTAGGAGTAAGAGTAGTACAAGTAAGAGTAGTACAAGTAATAGGAGTAGGACTAAGTAGTAAAAGTAGGAGTAGTAGTAAGTAGTACAAGTCGAAGTAAGAACAGTATAAAGTAGGAGTAAGAGTAGTACAAATAGTAGTAGTAGTAGTAGTAGTAGTACATGTAGTGCAAGAAATAGCACACATCACATGAAAAAAGCAACTTAAGTAAAAGTATTAAGGTACCCGTTTAAAAATGTACTTAAACAGTAAAAACAAAAAGTATTTTACACCGATTTTGAGACCCCCCCCTAAAATGTACAGTACTTTACTACTTTTACTTTATGTTCCGCCTCTGAATTTTAGCAGTATGATTATTTATTGTCTTGTCTGCAATGAGTGGCAGTAAGTACTAGTAGAAGTCGCAGTACTAGCAGAAGTTGCAGTACTAGTTGAAGTAGTAGTAGTAGTCACAGTCGTTATTCGTTACTAGTTTATTGTAAGTATTAGTAATAACAGTTTGTATTTAGAGATTTATTGCACGATGTCATCTGGTTGTCAATACATTTAGTCCTGTCCTGTATGTGTGTGTGCGTGCGTGTGTGTGGGGGGGTGTACGTGTGTGTGTGTATACGTGTGTGTGTACGTGTGTGCGTCGCTCCCATCTGCCCCGGCTCCATTTTGAGGCACAGCTGACATTTGCCTCCCCTCTCCATCAGATACATTACCGGGCTCGGGCCTCTGACATTTCAGCCCACGCGTGTGTCCGTGCGCCCGGTGCGTGAGTGAGCGTGCCCGTCGCCGCGAGTAACAGAGGCCACGCCCCCTTGACATTTTATTGGATGCTAATAGTATTCATCTCCTCAGCAGCCGGGCGGTGGGCGGGTGCGGCGTGTGTGTGTGTATGAATGGCACCTGTCTGTCATTCAGCTGTAGTAGTAAGTGTGTGGTTGTGTAACAGGTGTGTGTATCTGTGTGTGTGTTTGTGTGTGTGTGTGTGGAGGGCAGCAGATAAAGAGGTCTGTTATTTTAAGATAAGGACTTCACCTCCTCGCTCTGTGTCGCTCTGTGTCGCTCTGTGTCGCTCTGTGTCGCTCCTCTTCGTTTGTCCACAGCCTCCTCTCTGTCTTTATCATACAGCGTCATGCCTCAGTCTAGCAACGTAAACTTAGACACTTAAAACGCTTCATTCAATTAAAAAATATTATGTTAAAATGAAAATATTTTATGAAATACATGGACGTTTCTTGTGAGTTTGTTTTAATTTTTTTGATAAGGGTAAAAGCCTCATAATGTTTGAACTTTTATTTATACAAAGTTCTTCTGGGTAATGCAGTAAAATGCTGTTTTCAATCTCTGCTCTGGTATCGGTTGGTATCGGTTGATATTCAAATATTTAGTATCGAAATCGGTATCGGAACTGAAAACGCTGGATCGGTGAGTGCGTCCGTCTATAATAAATACAACTGACTACTGTATTTTCTGGACTATAAGTTGCAAATATGTGTTTTTTTTTTCTTTATTATGCATTTTTGGCTGGTGCGACTTATACTCTGGAAAATACAGTATGTCCTTGGTCCATTATGTGTCACTTTTGACCTAAAATATAAGATTATATTCATCATTCTTCGGATATTTTACGATAATTTGTCTCTCGTGTCTGAGCAAGAAGGTGTCAGGTTTGATCCAAGATTAATTTTCATTCCAAAACACCTCAAATATATGTTTTTTTCTTCTTTATTATGCACTTTTGACCTAAACTATAAGATTATATTCATCATTCTTCAGATATTTTTTAATAATTTGTCTCTCGTGTCTGAGCAAGAAGGTGTCAGGTTTGATCCAAGATTTATTTTCATTCCAAAACACCTCAAAGAACGAGCAGTGCAGAACAAAATCCTGCTTTATGTTAAGACTAAACACCTTTTGGATCAAAGTTTTTATCATTTTTTCAAAGCTTCACCGTCTGTTTTTAAAATGACATGAATAATAACCTCAGGACTGGCCCAAAGTGTCGATCCCTGTAGGGGCCTGTTCTCTGTGGGGTCAGATGAGCTGGAGCCACATCAGAGCAGGATCCAGAGAGAGCGCCGTGGACTTTGAAGCAGGACTCTCCTTCAGCCCACACAGTTATAAGTGTAAACCTGCCCTCACACGGAGCGAGCGGGACGGCAGGGGTCCACGCACGGCCCCGCGGCTCCCTCCTCTGATCTCGCTCTTTGTACAACTTCCCTTATCGCTCACTTTGCATATGTCTCCGCTTTCAAGACGCCACGCGCCACCACACCGAGCGCCATCGCTGTGTCTGAGGAGGATCAGTGTTTACTCAAGCACATGTTACAAATGGTTTTATTTATTTGTTCTGTTGGGCTGAACTTTTTCACCCTTATCTATAAAATATTAAAAATACAAAAAACAAAAAAACAATTAGGCTCTCCCAGTCACAACACCTGCTTAATATTTTTACATTATTATTGTTATTATTATTATTATTATTTATGTATGTATGTATTTATTTATTTTTATTTATTTATTTTTTTCCTCCATTTACACTCGCTATATCTTCTTTTCTCACTTACAAATGACTAGTAGTAGCATCGTCCTCTACTGATCCTAATTTACCCCCCTCAAAAATCTCACAACACAACACACAACCACACACACAACACAACACAGACTTGTCACGCACAATTGTAAATAGCTGTTTCATCTATAAACCATGTTATGTCTTAGTATGTCTTGTGTTGTTTTGGGTTTTCTTGAGTTTTGGGGGTTTTCTTGAGTTGTTTTGGGTTATTCTGGGTTGTTTTGGGTTGTCTTGCGTTGTTTTTGGGTTGTTTTGAGTTGTTTTGACTTGTCTTGATTTGTCTTGGCTTGTTTTGAGTTTCTCTTGGGTTGTCTTGAGTTGTTTTGGGTTATTTTAGGTTCTTATGTTGTTTTGGGTTGTCTTGTGTTATTTTGTGTTGCCTTGTGTTGTCTTGAGTTGTCTTGTGTTGTTTTGGGTCGTCTTGTGTTGTTTTGAGTTTCTCTTGGGTCGTCTTGTGTTGTGTTGAGTTGTCTTGTGTTGTTTTGTGTTGTTTTGAGTTTCTCTTGTGTTGTCTTGTGTTGTCTTGTGTTGTTTTGGGTCGTCTTATGTTGTTTTGGCTCGTCTTGTGTTATTTTGTGTTGTCTTGTGTTATTTTGTGTTGTCTTGTGTTATTTTGTGTTGTCTTGGGTCGTCTTATCTCCACTTGTCACCGCTGTGTGCGACTGGTCACAATGTCTGTCTTCCATTAAATGAAAAAGGAAAAATCCAACTTCCCTTGTCTCCACATCATATCGTTTGTCTCCCTCAGGCGTCCAGGTCTGATCCAACCAGACCCAAAGCAAACAAACGAAACAAAGAGAACAATCGAGCGACCCAGTATGAATATGTTAAGCATCTTCACTCCTACAACTTTTAGTCCATTTGACAGATGTAACTTTCTTTTTTACCGTCATATTGTTTGCATTTCTTCAGTCGTTTTCAGACCAGCACAGTAAACCTTTGTATCTCTGTTTGATGGCACATCTTTCTGCTCTTTTTTTTCCTCCTCCTCCTCCTTGTTCCTCAGTCCTCTCTCTTCCTGGTCCCCTCCTCAGCTCCTCTTTGTGTTTCCCAGCTGGCTGTTTAAGCGCTGTTTGCCATCTGATGTTCCTTAGAGAGGTAATTAAAGCCTGGATCACACGCTTCACATGTGGAGGTGTGTGCGCACCAGAGAGATCTTTGCTTTTATAACCCGAGTCCTTAAACTGTTCAACTGTTGAGTCGACTGACGATTGTTTGGTACGTTTTGGAGCAGCCTCTGACATAAACCACTTTTGTCGGATAGTAGCTGTAAATTCGGACGACTCCATAAGCGCTGCAGTTTGAGGATGGATTTATAACCATCAAAATGTAGTTCCTTTTAAAAATCTCGCTCAGATATTCACGTTTGACCAGTTCATTTGCGTCACGTTTGGGCTTAAAGTTTCTATCTTAGACTGTTTATATAAATGGACATAGCTAACCTGCTAGCTGCCACGTTAGCTTCATCGAGTTTCTCCCTAACTGCCACCATCAGACTCGCTGTTTTGGTCTTAAATGTTCGTATTGACCCGCTCCACATGATCCTGGTGATATTTTGTGTCTGTAAATTGAGGTGTGAACATTAAAAACGGACAAATCCGCTGCTGCCGTCTTTCCTCCAGGTCGATCCCCGTAGCCTTAGCAACAGGTTTGATTGACAGCGTTGCTAAGCGGGACGGGGGGTTTCCTTTAACAGATTTGCTCCCAGGTGGAATTTTGGTTGCTGTTGTGGAAAAAGTAGGAGTAGTACAAGTAGTAGAGTAGTACAAGTAGTAGACAGAGTAGTACAAGTAGTAGACAGAGTAGTACAGGTAAGAGTAGTAAAAGTAGTAGAAAGAGTAGTACAAGTAAGAGTAGTAAAAGTAGTAGAAAGAGTAGTACAGGTAAGAGTAGTAAAAGTAGTAGAAAGAGTAGTACAAGTAGTAGACAGAGTAGTACAAGTAAGAGTAGTACAAGTAGTAGACAGAGTAGTACAAGTAAGAGTAGTACAAGTAGTAGACAGAGTAGTACAAGTAAGAGTAGTACAAGTAGTAGACAGAGTAGTACAAGTAAGAGTAGTAAAAGTAGTAGAAAGAGTAGTACAAGTAGTAGAAAGAGTAGTACAAGTAAGAGTAGTACAAGTAGTAGACAGAGTAGTACAAGTAAGAGTAGTAAAAGTAGTAGAAAGAGTAGTACAAGTAGTAGAAAGAGTAGTACAAGTAGTAGACAGAGTAGTACAAGTAAGAGTAGTAAAAGTAGTAGAAAGAGTAGTACAGGTAAGAGTAGTAAAAGTAGTAGAAAGAGTAGTACAAGTAAGAGTAGTACAAGTAGTAGAAAGAGTAGTACAAGTAGTAGAAAGAGTAGTACAAGTAGTAGAAAGAGTAGTACAAGTAAGAGTAGTACAAGTAGTAGACAGAGTAGTACAAGTAAGAGTAGTAAAAGTAGTAGAAAGAGTAGTACAAGTAGTAGACAGAGTAGTACAAGTAAAAGTAAGAGTAGTACAAGTAGTAGAAAGAGCAGTACAGGTAAGAGTAGTACAAGTAATACTAGTAAGACTAGTACAAGTAGTAGAAAGACTAGTACAAGTAAGAGTAAGAGTAGTACAAGTAGTAGAAAGAGTAGTACAAGTAGAGTAGGAGTACAAGAAGTAGTAGTAGTAGTGCAAGTAGAACAAGAAGTAGTAGTACAAGTAGTACACATCACATGAAAAAAGCAACTTAAGTAAAAGTATTAAAGTTCCTGTTTAAAAATGTACTTAAACAGTAAAAAGTACAAATATTTTGCGTGGATTTTGAGATCCCCCTCCCCTTAAAATGTACAGTACTTTACTACTTTTACTTCGTTATGTTCCACCTCTGAACTTTCTGATAGGATTTTATTATAAATGATCTTATTTTCTCCAAAGAGTGACAGTCAGCACCTTCAGCTTTACTCCAGATTAGATTTTTGTCACTGTTGTGGAAAAAAAAGACAATTCTAGATGAAAAGTAAAACATTAGTGAATCTCGGTGAGTTTTGAAATACAGAAAAAGGTTTGTTCTTTGTTACAGTAGAACCCCACTCCATCGTCCGAGCATCGAAGTATCTGAGTATTTACACCGGAACGACAAAGCTACAAACATTTCAAAGCAGAGTGACTTTTGTTTCACACGAGATAATGAACTTTGACTCTTGACTGAAGCTGAACGCCGCGGGTGACGTCACAATCCCTTAGTTCACTTCTTTATAGACTTTATTGCTTCTGTATTATCCAAAAATTAGCTTTGTGTAACTGTTTTACCATCTTTTACATAATTCTTGCGTTCGTCTTTTTCATTCTCCAAAGCTCAAAACACTTCCCCCACGTGAATACAAACACAAAACTCCTGCCTTTTTATGTTCCTCCATGTTTGTCGTACTTATTTCAGTCAAAAAAATGAGCTGGTTCGGATATCGACTTGCACATATCAATTCCGCCGATATCTTGGGTGGACGTATAAACTGATAAAATATGACTTTTTACCGTAGTCGGTCCAGGAAATCTCATCATGTTTCAACTTTTATTTGCGCAAAGTTGTTCTACGTGACAAATTTGGGTCAGTTTTGTCTTATTTTCTTTTAGTTTAACGGAAATAAAATGTCGTTTTCAGGCTCCGCTCTGGTTGGTATCGAGTATCAGCTGATATTTAAATCTTTTATATCAGAAAAGTGAGAAAGGAGGGTATAGAGAATATAGATGAGAAAAAATAAAAATAAATAAAGAACAATAAAATAAAAATAAAATAAAAAAGTAAGTAAATAAAATAAAATAATAAATAATAAATACATAAAAAATAAAATAAAAAGTAAGTAAATAAAATAAAATAAATAAAAAATAAAATATAAATAAAAAATAAAAATAAAATAATAGAATAAAATAAAATAATAAATAAAAAATAAATAAAATTAAATAATAAATAATAAATAAAATAAAATAAAAAAGTAAGTAAATAAAATAAAATAATAAATAAATAGAATAAAAAATAAAATATAAATAAAATAAATAAAATAAAAATAATAAAATAAAATAAAATAAATAATAAATAATCAGAAATGAAAAAGCTTGATCGGTTGAGCAGTTTTTCTTTTTAGCTTCACAAACTGCTTCCCTTTTCAGCGCTCCTGCAGACGCGGCCTTGCACCTGCCTCAAACTGCAGTATTTTCCGGATACCGTGTAGTACTTTGACCCGCTGACCTCGCCGTCACTCCACGTCGTCATATTGTTCTGCTTTATCGTCACACGGCGCCATTAATCGCGGCTTGACTTTTGTTTGTTTTAAATAGCTGGATTTATTATTGCAATAAAACTAAAGTATACGACTAATTTGCAAATGACATAAAATAGTACAATGTGGCCGTTGCTCCGCGATGGCGGTAATAACTCAAGTGTGAGGAGTTTTGGCTGGAGCCGCACTCAGGGAACAAACAAGCGTCTCCCCCCGGCGCCCGTCCCCTCGTTTGATTCATCTGCAGATCTGTCTTCACTTCTCTCTGGCCCCGTCCACTCCTCCGTCTGTTTGCTTGTCTTTCTGTCGCTGCTCGTATCGAAGCCACGCCCCCGGTACTCCCCTCTCCATCCATCAAAGAGAGAAAGAAAGAGAGGAAGAGAGAGAGGGAGAGGAGAGAGAAGCCACACCCCCGGTACTCCCCTCTCCATCCATCAAAGAGAGAGAGAGGGAGAGAGAGAGGGAGAGGAGAGAGAAGCCACACCCCCGGTACTCCCCTCTCCATCCAGCAAAGAGAGGGAAGAGAGAAGGAGGGAGAGGAGAGAGAGAGAGAAACCACACCCTCGGTACTCCCCTCTCCATCCATCAAAGAGAGAGGGAAGATAGGAGGAGGAGGGAGAGGAGAGCGAGAGAGGAGAGAGAAGCCACACCCTCGGTATTCCCCTCTCCATCCATCAAAGAAAGAGGGAAAGAGAGAGGAAGAACAGGAAGAGGGAGAGGAGAGAGAGGAAGGAGAGAGAAGCCACATCCTCAATACTCCCCTATCCATCCATCAAAGAGAGAGGGAAAGAGAGGAAGAGAGAGAGGGAGAGGAGAGAGAAGCCACACCCCCGGTATTCCCCTCTCCGTCCATTAAAGAGAGAGAGAGAGGGAGAGAGGGAAGAGAGAAGTAGGGAGAGGAGAGAGAGAGAAGCCACATCCTCGGTACTCCCCTCTCCGTCCATCAAAGAGAGAAAGAAAGAGAGAGGAAGGATAGAGAGAAGTGGGATGGAGAAAAAGGAAGAGAGGGGGAGGGAGAGACAGGGAGAGAGTACTAGAGAGAGGAAGGAGAGAAGTGGGAGAGAGATGGGGAGGGAAGGAGAAGAAGGGGAAAGAGAGAGGGAGAGGAAGGAGAGCTGGAGAGGAAGATGAAGAAGAAGAAGAAGACGACGGGGTGAAGGGGTGACAGGGGGAGATGGGAGGAAGAGGAGGAGAAGTGAACTGTGTGAACTGAAACTTTTTCAGTGAAGATAAAAATGTGATGTCACAAAGTGAAACGACATCTGAGTCACAGCTGCAGGTGGAGAGTGTGTGGTGTTGTGTTGTGTTGTGTGGTGTTGTGTTGTGTCGTGTTGTGTGGTGTTGTGTTGTGTTGTGTTGTGTAGTGTTGTGTGTCCAGCCTCATATGGATCAGTTTTTGGGGGATTATTTAATATAAACCACAGTTTTCAAAAACATCAACACAGAGACGATACATTTTAAGATATTTTGAGAGGGTTTTTTTTCAGTTATTTGTCATTAGTTTTAGGGAATTACTTTTAAAATATGATTAATAAAACTGTCTTTATTAAAACTACACATATTCACACATATACAACAGTGTAAATAGTCAAATAACTTGGTTTCTCTGTGATACTATAGCAGGTTTTTCCAAAGTTTCTGAACCACAGTATCTTTTATTCGGCTGCACGTTTCATTTCGGCTCTGAACACATTTGTAAAGGGAGAGACCATGTTTATTTCTATTGGTCGAAATGGATTTGGGGATTTTTTATTATGTAGAAACACAAATACAAATATGTCCAAGATTATTTTGGCCGAGATGTGAATGTGCTCCAACTGCAGGATAATACACGAGACTCTGCCCAGTGTTTGTCCAACAGAGACAGAGATATGACCAAGAACACGCCGCAATATGGACGCCAAAAGACCATACATCAGATATTTGGACTTTTTAGCGTTTAAATCTCCAGCACAGACCGATATCTTTAATTTGTCCAAATCAGCTGCAGAAAGAACCAACATAACACTTTACTACGAAGAGAAATCCTGTACATTGCTCGAGTCTCTGATACATTCTGTAGTAAATCAGTAAATAAATAAAATAATCAATAAAATGTCGTTTTCAGGCTCCGCTCTGGTTGGTATCGAGTATCAGCTGATATTTAAATCTTTTGTATCAGAAAAGTGAGAAAGGAGGGTATAGAGAATATAGATGAGAAAAAAATAAAAAATAAAATAAAAATAAAATAAAAATAAAATAAAAAAGTAAGTAAATAAAATAAAATAATAAATAAATAAAATTAAAAGTAAGTAAATAAAATAAAATAATAAAAAATAAAATTAAAATTAAAATTAAAAAATTAAAAAATAAAATAATAGAATAAAATAAAATAATAAATAAATAAAATAAAATATAAAATAAAATATAAATAAAAAAAATAAAAAAAAATAAAAATAAAATAATTAACAGGGCTGTGGATGAGTCTGCGCCATAGACTGTTTATATAAATGGACATAGCGAACCTGCTCGCCGCCGCCGCCGCTACGTTTCAAATAGGAAGTGATCACGGGCCCTGGCTCCATCGACTCTGGCTCCGAATCACTTTACATTAAAAAACCTGTTCCCTTTCTCTGTAACTGCTGCTGTCAGACTCGTCATTTTGGTCTTAAACGTTCGTATTAACCCGCTCTACGTGATCCTGGGGTTTTTTGTTTCGCAGAACAGATTAGCCGCTATAACTGCTAGCATGAACGCCGCGGTGACGTCGCACTCACTCAGTCACTTCTTTATACAGACTGTGGTTTATACTGGATGTAAATTGTAAAGTTTGGGGGGAATTACCTAAATCGGTCCAACGTACTGACCTCAAATTATCGGCAGAGTTTATCGGCCGTTTGTTTCTCTGAAATCTAAACAATCGCTATCGTTTTTTTCCTTGTGTTCATGAAAAAGCCCATATCTGTCGATCTGTACTGGTTCATCGAGGCACCGACATCAACCATGACCCACACAGATACAATAGCGACGTACGAGATAAACAAGACGTAACATCGTTTGTCGACGTAACAGTTGTGTGTGACCAGTCTGTGTTGTGTGTGTGTGTGTGTGTGTGTGTGTGTGCATTTCTGTGGTTTTAGAGTGGGTAAGGTGGAGACGGCAGAAGAAGAGGGGGATAGTATCAGTAAGTCGTAAGTGAGAAAGAGGGTGTAGAGAATATAGATGAGAAAAAAATTAAATGGGTAAATAAATCAATAAAAAATAATAAAATAAAATAAAAAGTAAGTAAATTAAATAATAAGTAAATAAAATAAAAGTAAGTAAATAAAAAAAATAAAATAAAATAAAATGAAAAAATATATAAAAAATAAATAAAAATATACAAAAATTAAGAAAAAAATAATAAAATAAAATAAAAATTATATAAAAAAATTAAGAAAAATATACAAAAATTAAGAAAAAAAATAATAAAAAAAAATAAAAATTATATAAAAAAATAAATACAAATTAAGAAAAAAATAATAAAATAAAATAAAGAAAGAATTAGGAGTTGTTGATGAAGACCTTTGAAGAACTTTGTCTAAAGTTTCTTAATGTGTAACGTCATGCAAACCAGAAGAGGACCCGCCTCACACACACACACACACAAATATTGAGAGACACTATAAAATCTGTCTCAGGACTCTCTTCTGTCCTTTCCTGAGAGTCTGTTGCTTCATTGTTCACTTTACCTGTGGAACTCATTAAACCTTCTGACTTTATGCTTCAGTCTCTTTGAGGCTTACACCAGAAACAAACATTCTCATTTTAAAACATTAAAGGAAGTATGTTTATTTTGCCCACGTACACAACTTTACAAGATCCTTTTCAGACGTCTTAGTGCGGCGGGGGACGATCCGCCGTGATGCCGCTCTGCTTTTACTATACAATTTTTTAAAGAAGTGAATCCAACTATTGAGCCTGGCAAAACTTTGAAACGTCCAATGCGATTTGTCTGCTCGCTGTAGTGAGGCATCGATATCACTTTGGCATGCAGACGTGGTGCGCAGCATAACTAGAAATGCAATGCTTGTTTGAGTATTTAATCCATGTTTATAAATGAGGGGGAAAACTTCGAAGTAGAATACTATAATGTAGATAAATAGCCTCAATCACTTAGATAAATAGCCTCAGCCTCAATCACTCCTTCACTTGAGTAATTCTCTTATAGATTATAGTTTTCTTGGTTCTTTGCTTTGTTGTTTTGTTTCCATAGTTCATCTAGTTAAGTTTTAATTAAGTCGTTTCACATTATTTACAGAACGATGAGAAAAATGTACGGGAAAAGGCAGAGTAAAGAGGTGTCCCGGCTGCTCAGACTCTACCACTCGAGTGTAAGTGTTGCTTTTAATTACAGTTGAATGACAATGTGTCTGTCAGGTGTGAGCGCAGTGTGATGGCGACAGGAGAACTGCATTATTCACTCGATAATTGTAGGAATATATTACACAAAATTGACTCGTGTGAGGTTTAAACCGCGTTAGAATCGTGTTTTCTCCTCCAAAACAGACCTGGAGTTGTGTTTTGTTTGCGATGATGGAGTCGTTTTCAAATGAACAGCCACCGTTTACCTTTCGTTCAGTAGAAATTGGCAGTTTCCAGGGCTGAAAGTGAAGGCGTGTGGAGTTTAAAAACACAGCGGAGCACTTCCTGTATCACCACACGATGACGTCACAAGGTGGAGCAGAGCGTTTGAGAGAAGAACTCACCCTAAAAATGCAGAATCTGTGTATTAAACGTGTGTGAATGGAACAAAACACAACTCCAGGTCTGTTTTTGATGAGGAAATGACATTATAACACACAGTAGATCAGAAAATAGCGTGATATTAGTCCTTTAAACTTCTAAGCTACACAAGTTATGACGATAAAATGTTTACAGTGATGAGTACGGGACAAACGGGCAACTTGAAAACTGCTCTGGCGTGAGATACAAGCTCCAAAATGATGTAGATTTAACTTTACCTCCGCTGAAAACTGCAGTGTGTGTGTGTGTTCTGTTGGGGAAAAGTAGAGTTGTTAAAACAGTTGATGGCTATAAACTGATTTATGCTAAAATTAGTAGCTCAGAGCGTTTGTTGATGTTGAAGGTTGGAGGTTCAAATCCTGCTCTGGACGTAAACATCATTGGTCATAGGTCAGGTCTAGTGTGTGTAAATGTGTGTGTAAATGTGTGTGTGAATGGTGTTTGTTGAAGGTTTCGGTCACTTCCGCTCCCTTTACACAAATTTAGGGACCGCCCTCTTCAGTTTAATTAATAAACATTTACACTTAGACCCCAGTGTATTCGCAAAATTGTGCATAATTCACTTTAGGCCAGTGATGTGGTTGCCATGGCAATGCCTAAGGGGCGGGGTCACGTGGGTAAAGGCGACGCGCCGCTGCTTTTAAAGGCGTTTCCTGCCGTCCAGAGGTGAGGGCAGTGAGACGTTGACTGTCTTTTTTGTAAACCTACATTAAACCATCCGTGTGTTTCCTGCTTCAGCTGCTGTTTTATTAAACCACAGGAAAAATGATCTTGATTTGAGCAGATCTGACCGCGGTGGATTCATTTATTTATTTATTAACCCCAGATCGTTAGACGAGCTCAGGCGGTTGAGCTTTCACCCACAAACCCAAAAGACGACGGTTCAGTTCCACCTCTGACCACTGCATCCTGTTGTTGTGTCTTTGTGTCGAAAAATAAATCACAAATTGTCAAAAAAATTCCTAAATCAAGTTTAATATTCTGAGTTCAGGTCGGAACTTATGCGACTGTTCAGTGACGAAGGCTCAGTGTCGCTACATCAAGAAACTACTGTTATTTTGTGTTTAAAATGTTGTTTGAGTACAAAATAAATGATTGTTTTTTGATTATTTACATTCGATATCATTAGGTAGACCACAATAATACAACATCAGCTTATCTTTTAATATTTTATGACTGGAATAATAGTTTTTGGGGTCAGTATTTACCGTCGTGGGGGCTTTTTCTTTATAATACTGGGACATTTTTGGTTATTTTTCTGCCATATGATAAAATTTGAGATTCAATTATGAACTAAAATGACACAAACTCATTAATTTTACGTTTAAATATAATTTTTTTATCGTGTATATTGACAGAACTAGATAACGTTTGATTTTCAGTGCTGATTTTGTGCATTGCCAACATAACCAGGCAGTGGCGCTTTAAAAATCAAACATCCAAAGCAAAAAAAATGGGTAAATAAACAGGTTTTATAATGAAATGGGTGAAAGAATATCCATAATTATGACCTAAAATACAACAACAGGGATCAGACACAGAACAAGCCAGTGTAAAATGAACCCCCGCCTCAGTCACATGACCCACAGCGCCGTCTGAGCCAATGAGCTGAGACCTCAGACGCCGGGCAGACTTGATTGTGGTGTAAATTAATGAGGGCCGTCAGGATCCAGCGGTCCACGGCGCCCAGTTTAACAGCCACGCCGACAGATGGAAACAATGAGAGGCAAATGAAGTGGAGGATTGCACCGGGCCGCACACCAGCGCGCCGAACCCTCGCAGCAGCAGCAGCGGGGGATCCGGCCAATCAGCACCTTGGACAGCTCCCTCCACCCTCGCAGCACCGCGGACAGCTCCACACTGTCAGAAGTCACACCTCCACCAAACACAGGCTCGCAGCAGACTGAGCCCTGTCAGACCGCGGGGGTGCCATCTCCCCGCAGAGAGACTGTGAAGTCGAAAACTGGGCAATGCCTAATGAGGGCTGGGTTTTGTGCTCAAATTTTAGTTTAATACGAGATAATTTGACCTTAGAATATAGCAAAACGACTTTATTTCTACTCAAATGTACGTGGAAAGGCAAGCAAAATTTCACTTTTAAATTCAGTGTTTAATTAAATTTATCCATCCATTTTCCACGCAGGGACTACCCAGACTTCCCTCACCCCAGACATGTCCCCCGGAGAGACCCCAAGGCCTTTAATTTATGTTAGTTTTAATTAAATCGATGCTTGAAATGTCCTTAAAAGAAAACCAGGGAGGATAAATGTACTAGTTTCAAGCTCTGGAAAGAAGAAGTGTAAATGTAAACACAAGAATACAGACGTTTAGCTTGAAAATAGCAGTTTGGATTTGATCTTGGAAGTGAAGCGGAGTCAGATCTGGTTAGTGCTGGGACGGGACTGGGACACCGGGTGCTGCAGTGGGACAAAATGACTTCTTTGCATACTGTTTTATGTCTTTTGGCAAGATACTTCACTCACTTGGCCAAATATGAATGGGCTGTTTGAGTGATTGAGTGATCCGTGGTGTTTAAGGGGACGATGGCGCAGATTTCCAGCCTCACTTCCACAAACCCACCTCAGGGCAGCTGTGGCTACACCAGTTTAGCTTATTACTGTGCTGGGAAACTCTTCGGACGTCTTGGAAAGCACTATACACATTCAGTGCATTATTATTCAGTGTTTTGTCTCTTCAGAGCTTCCGTAGCTGCCATATTGTTGCAGACTTTCATCAGTTCTGTCATTTTCCCACTGCATTTAAGCCCTTTAAACTGTCATTTGGCCTCATGCAAATACCTGTCTGTGAGTATTGTAACGTTAGAACATGTTCGCTCGCTCTATAAACTCATTTGAGGCACTTTAAGTTGATTTACAGTAAATATTTGCGCGTAAATAGAAGACGCTAATGGAGCTAGCATGTCTATGGGATTTTCCATTCATGTTAGCACGATGCTAATCAGCAGTTTTACACATGTTTTCAATTGTTGTAGCTACTTTTAAGCTAATGTTGTGCATATATTATATTTTAATAAGCTACTATCTGGTGTTTTATGTAGCTCTGCATAATATTTGTTCAAAGGAATATAAAAGTATGAGTGTAATCTGCATAAATGTTCAATCTACTCTTCAGTAAATCTCAAACAGTGAGAGTCTTTGTGGTGTTTATTGGAGAAACTGTTCAAAGTAAAGCTAGTTCCCAAACACTAGTGGAAGCACAATAATTCTCATTTAAAATACTCTCTATTTCTGTTAACATTACATCCATAAAACTGTGTAACTCTGAATAAAACCACAGTGGCCTTCAGTCGAGCACAGACCCTGAGACCTCCATTGTTACTGTAATGTTTTCAAGATGGAGGTGAACGAAGCGCTCGGGATCAGGAGCAGGAGGCAAAACAGCAACGTGACGGAAAGAGAAAGAACAGGGAATGAGATTAAACGGAGGAGTAAAATATCTGGAGATCGCCGGCGGAGTTTGCCAGTGATATTAGCCAGGGTGAACGTGAGGACAAGTAGTTTTTCTTTGGAGCCTTCTGTCGTTTCCTTGGCAGCTCGGCTTTTCGGATTGTTCCAGTTTGGCAGAACCACTTTGTACTCAACCTCACTTTTTCACTCTCTTTGACTTAATGTGCAAAATAAACGTGAGCTTTAAATTAATGAATGCACTGAAAGAAAGAAAGAAAAACACTCCGGGTCATGGCCTGATAGTAGTTGTGAAAACGGTCGCTAGCGGAACATTACTAGCATAACAGATGTTCACAAATGTTTTTATAAATTTATCTCGGAGCTTATTAAAATCTGGATGACTTAAAGTACCTCAGATGTGCACTTCTTTTAGGACATAACTGTTGTAATCACATATTAATGGACAGTTCATAAACTCCTGAATACATCCTCCCTCTGCGGCCGCGCGCTCAGCATCAAGAGCAATTGTCCCGTCGCTCGGATATAAAGAAGTCGTCTACAGAGCGACGAAACTGACAAGATCTCAGACTGTGATTAACGGCCTGGGGGTTTTGGCACAAATCAATGTATGTGACTGACAGATGACAACACGGCTCACTCTGTCAGGTTTATAATTACTGTTTTTTTTTGTTGTTTTTTTTAATGTGTTTTCTCTTCTGCATTTGGACTCAAGCATATAAATAAATAAATACCTAAATAAATAAATAAATACCTAAATAAATACCTAAATAAATATATAAATAAATAAATAAATACATAAATAAATACCTAAATAAATATCTAAATAAATAAATAAATACCTAAATAAATACATAAATAAATAAATCCTGGTGGGATGTAAGCGATGAGTAAATATCGAGCAGGGTCCGAAAAATTAAACTTTTTTTTTCATTTTATTTATCACATTTTTTAAATTTCATTATTTCTTCTTATTAAAAAACAAAAATATATAAAATTCAAGCTTAATTGGCTCCGTTCACAACAGTAGCTGGCCAGTTTCGCTCAGTCGTGCGGTCGGCCCTTTCCATCGTAATGTGACGTCTGTGAGGTTTTTGCAGAGTCTGTGTGTCTTTGTCTTACTGTGGACAGGACCTGCTCTGTTTACTCCCCAGGAAAATGAAATCTGCCCGACAACACAATCAGCTCAAATATGATTGGATAAAAACTCTACCACAATAAACAACACAGGAAGTCACTCAACGAAGTGGAAATAATATGACATAAAGAGAACAGAGAATAGAGAATATTTTAGTTTACATATTTATGAAAACAAAATAAAATAAATCCACTTTTCTGCGCATGTTTAGTCCAGCAGAGAAGGACCAACACTGGTTAAATGTAACAAATTGCTGTAAAGATGACCCATTTATTGTTAGATTATTGTGTAGATTATTTCAGTCACTGGCTTTATTACGCTCTGAAATTAGCATTAGCTTTAACGCGGACACACAAAGATGCACTAACCAGCTGCCGTTGTGCACACAGCCACTTTTAGAAACATGGAAAAGCCTTTTTAATCAGTGCATTTAACAGAAAAATGAGCTCCTCTTCAAACACAACCATTTTAGTGCCATAGGTTTGACTGTGGACGTGTCATTTAAAGTGACCCGAGCTGATCACTGACCGTTTGAAATGATTAAATCTCTATTTGATTAAAATTCTATTCTTTGCACAGCCAGTTTTCCAAGTTCATGAGTTAGAAACAGGAAAATTTGAGAAGAGTTTGAGGGATTTTTATAAAGCCACTTGCAAACGTGAAAGAAAATCACCAGCTCTTGTGTCTCCAGTTGTAAATATTTAGCCAAAGTCTTATTAGAAACTGAAGAACTGGTTTCGTGGGTCAAACTGTTCACTTCCTCCTCCCGTAACGTCCTTTGATTAAATATTCCCAAGTCTAACGGAGGTAAATTGTCCCTGTATCCCCTCTCCAGCCTTTAGCCGGTCCAACATTTCCAAGTCAAGTGTTCGGAGCCACTCCAGTCCAACAAGGTGAGAGATTGGCCGAGTTTGTCACACAGCAGTTTGCAGCAGTAGTGGAAGATTGCTCCCAGACGAGGGACTATTTTCTAAGAGCCTCCGCCGCACCGTTTGACTCACCGTGCGTTTGATTTCATTTGGCTGTGCGGAGACGTTTCTGTACGGCTGGTGACGGTGAGTTTGTACTTTTGACCTCTGCTCTGATTAACATGTAGTGCCGGATTGCGGAGGAGGGGGGGGTTTGAGACATAGGGGACTTCACCGAGGGGACAGCTGTCAGAGGAGAACTGTAGCTAATGATTGCTATGCATCACGGCGCGCTGGCGAAGTGGCGAGGGTTTAAACGCGGACTAAACCGTAACGTAGAGGCGAGTAGGTCAATTATAACATCGTCCGAAGGGTCAACGGACGTCTAAACTCAAACAAAACTAGCGAAAAGTGCAGGATTTAAGGACAAAACGAGGATGATATAGCTTTAGAATATTGTTTTTTCATTTATTTACACAGGGAAACCCCAATGAGAGCACTCACCCTCCGTTTAATGAGCGCTCTGGTCAAATATGGAAAAACACAAACAAAAAACAAATCAAATATCGATGGAGTACATACAGTAAGTCCATTCAAAACATTAAAAACAGCAGCAGGTGTGACTATAAACGTTTACCACCTGTTTATTAAATTGCATTTGCAGCACCGTCGAGTCCAGTTTTAGACCATTATAGCTCGTCTAGACTTTTAACTTTTCTTTTTTTAGTCATTAAAATCACGTTAAAGGAAGTGTCGGCCTGTACTTTTGCCCTTTTTCACACAATTACCTCATTTTACACCTCTAAACGTCCTTATTTTTGGTTTGTTGTGGCGTTATGGAAATGGAAAGTCCACAACCGCGAGAGCAAACGACGCTATAGAGTTAAAATATATTTCATTTTTGGGAAGTATGAAACTGAAAGGTGTTTTTTTTTTTAGACGTAGACCATCGTGAAATCTTGTATTAAAAGTTCCCGTATCAATGTTCAGTTGAGTCTGTGAAGTATTTCCTTTATAAACACATTTTTACACGGTTTAAACTCATCTCCTTTTACAAAACGAAGAGCAGAATGAAAGAGTCTAAAGGTTTAAAAGTAGAAGCTGCAAATAGATTATACTTCCTTAATCTAGAAAAGAAACAAAGACACTTGAACAGTTTATTTTCAGTAATTCAACGAGATACAAGATTTGTTTCTATAAAAATATATATATAATCGTGATTTTAAACTGTTTCATAATTCCGAGATATGTATTTTAAAGGACACGTTTCCCTCAAGACAAAACCCCAGATATTTATATATATTATTCAGTGTATTATCACAGTACTGCAGACTATAGGAAGTACATAAATATCTTGTGCGTTTTCATCAGCTCCTCTGTTACTGTGTGAATGTACTTTCTACTGTATGTGGTATTTTTTGATAATAACACTTTATACTCACATATTGAAAGCGTTACTTTTTAGTTTCATCACTTTACTCTTAAACCCTGTGAATTCTGTGTGTCTTAAACATTGAGCTGAACTTGTTTCTGTGTAAAAATGTGACTCGTGTTTTTTAAGACTGGACACTGACACTGGGACCTGCTACTTTGGTAAAAATGATACAAGTATTCATCAAGAGGTGTTGTGATACATGTTTGTAGTGACTGTACGCGTCTGTTCATGAAGTATTTGACCTCGTACAAACACTATGTAAATGTCGTAACGCTGGTGCAGGTGGGACCAAACTCGAAGCAAGTTTACAGTGTTTATTTACAGTTTGTGAAATAACAGGCCAGTACGGATTAGACCGGCGAGGGGCGAGGAGCCGGGTGCGAGCCAGAGTCCGGGAATGCGTCGCGGAGAGCAGGAAGTAACCAGAACCGGAGCGGGAGACAGGAACGGGGACGGAGCCGGGGACAACGGAGGCAGGGAGCAAGCCGGGGTGCAGGACGAGACAAGATGGTGGAGACAAAAAACAGACGATACCGGAGCAGGAACACGGGGTCAGGAGCAGAGCCAGAGACAGAGGAGCTGGGACGGTCCAGGGAGCGGGAATCTGAGGGCAGCAAAAATCCAATCAGCATCAAAAAGGCAACAAGAGAGAACAACAACAACAACAGAGCAGGAATATCACGTTTGACACGCGGACGATCTGGCCCCGAGTGTCTGGTCCTGGCTCCTCTTATCCACGGCAGGCGGTGTTGATTGCGCTGATGGGATGCAGGTGCACGCGGGAGGAGCCAGGAACTCCGCCCAGCTCCAGGTTCAGGCAGGTGAGGGAGGGGGAAAGCACACAGGAGACGGAAAACGCATCATGACAGTAAATATACTTTAAGTCCTTATAAGATCAGTCTTCTATAGATAGTACCTTTCATGGGGTATAAGAACTGGATGGATCCTTTGTATGTGTGTGTGTGTGTAGGGGTGTGTGTGTGTGTGTGTGTGTGTGTATATGTAAATTTTAATGTTGGCCCCTCCCCCTGAGGACTACAGATGGAAATGAGCTGTTAAGATAGAACCTGGTAAAAGCGTCTCTGCCCTTGTGCTTAACGTAATTGCACATTGTCCTATTAAATAAATAAATGAAATGAAACACACACAACTGGGACACACAAACTCACTCGGACATACACACACACACACACACACCCACGCACTCACACACTCTGCTCTGGTCTGAAATCTCTTCACGATTACAAATATGAATGAATGATCTGTTTTATGATTGTGTCTTTCATACAAAAAGCGTTTTAATGAACTGTTTTATAAGACACTATTAACACAACACAATAAAACACAACAGGCCAGTGTCAGACGTGTGATACAAACACAACAGACTCATTTAAACACACTCCTGCCGCTTCTTCCAGGTTTTACGCAGAAATGAAGTCGACTTATAAACATCAGACTGAAACAAACGTCTCATTTTGTTGTCGTCGTTACGCCAGAACATCTCGGCGCACTGGAGGAACGTTTCATCAAATAAACGATGTGTAAATTCATCATAAAATGGACAAAACGACACAAAATGAGCTTCACTTTCCACTTTTCTCCAACTCGCATAAACCGCAGAGTGTTTGTTCTTCAGGAGCTGGAGTAAATCCCCTCGTTTGTGCGTCCAGGAGAAGAATCTGTGTCGCGGTTGTGTTTTATTTGTTCTGTTTTGATCACATGCTAACCATCCCCGCGCACTTCCTGCTTTTAACCGCTGACAGAACAAGTGAACTCCTCCACCGCGACGCAAACACAGCTGCATCTTTTGTTATTGGTGATGTCTTGCACCATCCTGTCGTGTGTGTGTGCGTTCCTTCGTGTGTGTGTGTGTGTGCGTTCGTGTGTGTGTGCTGTTTGGACCCCGTGCGTGACCCTCCTGTCTGCTCGTCTTCGCCCCTGGGCCCGTTCGCTTGTGCGTTCGTGCCCCGCAGCCCGACAGCGCGTCACAAAGCTTTCTAATTGCGGTTAAAAGATGGCAGCTCGGAGTCGGCCGCGCCCGTCGTTCAGACACACGGACGCACACTTTTCACTTCGCCGGAGACCTCGCCGCGCCGTCCCGGGATAAAACCTGTTGCGTTTGTTTGTTTTCTCTCCCGTACCGTGGCGATAAAGTGGGTCAGTCGTGGTCCGTTCTCTCCGTAAACACACAAACTTAATTATACGTCAACAAAATAGTGATTCTCTCAAAACAAAGTGTCATATTTATATTCCGGACGCCGTTTTCTCCTTGTTTTAATTGGACTACAAGGAATAGTATCATTTCATTTTAACCGTGTGCGCTGTGCCGCGTTTTTCTAATCAACAGCACCTCAAAATTTCCACAGTATGGCATTAAACTTGTGTATCTCCTTGGAGACGATCAGGTCTAATACAGAATGTTAAATGTTTTGTTTTTTTTAGCAGGAATAGTTTGAGCAATAACACCTGGAATTTAATAATAAGATCCATATGTTTAAAGCTGTACTGTGCAACATTCCAGACAAAGCAATTAAATCTCCGTGTAGTCAAGCTCCTATCAGAAAAGTTACATAATGCAGCTTTATGTCTTGGTTCATTGGTTCAAGTCTCCTTAGTCCTTAGATAGAATACTGGGATGTTGTTGGTTGTTGTTATTTTTGGTCGAAATGAAGCAACACGAGTTTATTTGATATAAAACAAATTATATAAAGTGATTCAAAGTGTTTTACAGAATAAGAAAGACTTTAAAATCACAACACAACAAATCGAAACATAAATAATCAGATGCTGTGCTGTAGCTCGTCCATTACGCAGGACTAAACTTAAAGCGAACACGCAAAAATGACGATACACAAAGAAGTTTTAATGTTTATTCGTTGGTTTGTGCTGACCCAATCCAACTTTATTTCTACTGCACTTTAAAAACAAAGTTGAGCAGAGTGCAGGACACAACAGACATTTTAAAAACACAGATAAATGACACACACATAAATAACTACAAACTGTACACTATAAAAGTCGCCCGTGTCGTCTGTCGTCTGTTTTCTGGAGGAGGCTGTCCAAATATTTTAGCTTTTTGTATTTATTTTGTTTTCTACAGTGAACACAGAGACATTAATATAGAATTCTATGTTAATAAGAGATTTGACTGAATAAAGATTAACACTGATAATGTTTAACAATAATAATAATAATAATAAAACTGTATTTGCTGATCTCACCTGAGCTGCAGAGAGAGTGACCGATTAAAGAAGGTGCTCTATAAAACCTGGTCCTGGTTTAGTCCTGGATTAGTCCATTTTTAGTCCTGGTTTAGTCCCGGTTTAGTCCCGGTTTAGTCCTGTTTTAGTCCTGCCTCTGGACCAGCAGGAGTCCGGTCTCTGGTCCCTGGTTCTTGTGTCTCAGTCGGTGTTGCAGATCTTCTTTGGTGCTGGTTCTTGTAGAGTCTTGTTCACAGACAGAGGCTTTAAAGTCTATTCTGTGTTTATTCTGTTTGTTGTGTGTGTTGTGTGTGTTGTGTGTGTGTCGTGTGTGTGCCGTGTGTGTGTCGTGTGTGTGTCGTGTGTGTTGTGCGTTCTTGTCTCTCCACGTGCTGCACAGGCCTGTCTCTTTTGGCTGTTCTGACTTCATTATTCTTTTGTTGTGTTTGATGTTCGTCTCCATGTTTCAAACTGTTGGAGCTTTGTCTCTGTCTCTGATCTAAACTCCTTCTTAAAGATGCACTGTGTAACTTTTCTGATGGCGGATTCTCTCCATAAAGAGGTTTTTGCGTCATCTGAAGTGATCCACACACTACCAGGCCAAGTTACAGATCAGATCTGAGGAGGGCGAGCCCACTCAGAGTTATACAGCATCAATGCAGATTTAGACTGTGATTCTGAATGTTTATTTTTATTATTATTATTTTTTTTACCTGTTATGGCGGTGATACTGGGGGTGGGGGTGGTAGTTATTGCTGTTGTGGTTAATATTATCATCATATTTATATTTTATTTTTTAGTCCTGGTCTAATCCTGGTTTAGTCCTGATTTAGTCCCGATTTAGTCCCGATTTAGTCCTGAATTTAGTCCTGAATTTAGTCCTGGTTTAGTCCCGGTTTAGTCACGATTTAGTCCTGAATTTACTCCTGATTTAGTCCTGGTTTAGTCCCGGTTTAGTCCCGGTTTAGTCCCGGTTTAGTCCCGGTTTAGTCCCGATTTACTCCTGAATTTAGTCCCGGTTTAGTCCCGATTTAGTCCTGATTTAGTCCTGGTTTAGTCCTGGTTTAGTCCTGTTTTTTTTTTTTTTTTTTCTTTAATTCTTTTTATGCGTTTATTGATATTGTTGATTTTTTTTTTTACACGTTCTGTGTCACATCTGACAAACATCTGGTAGTTTTGCCCCCCCCCCCTCTCCTCGAGTGTGTGTCTGTGTGAATGTGTGTGTGACTGTGTGTGTGAATGTGTGAGAAGGTGTGTGTGTCTGTGTGTGTGACTGTGTGTGTGTGAACATGTGTGTAACATCATTTTTATGTTCAAAAACGCAGTAAAAACATAAAAAAAATGTATTTTCACGATCTCTCGGCGCCACATAAACCTCACGATTGGACACGCTGTTATGCTAAATGCTAAAACTGCAACGCCACAGAAACAAGCCAAAGAAAAGTTGCACAGTGAACCTTTAAAAGTGATATTACTTCCTTCAGAGAGAGATTGGACACTGCTTGTTGGTGCGTGTGGGGCTCGGCTGCTGTGGGTCAAGATTAAAGGATTTCCTGTCGGGAAAGTTGCTCGCTCGCCGGAAGGGAAGCGGGAGAGAGAGGAAGAGGTTTAAGGACGAGTTACTTTAAAGTCCGCACTGCTTAGACCGCTCACCTGCAGGGGGAGGCTAACGAACTGCACTCTGCACTGGCCTTCATCACAGCGAGCATCACAGAAGAGCCATGAGACAAAAGTGAGCTGTGATAGTGTGGGTCCACTCAGACTTACACCAGGGCTGGAAGTGAAATGATTCAGCAAATGTGACCTTTTTTTAAGACGACGGGTTTAGAAGGTTCAGCCAGTGCGAGTTTGATACATCGCCGAAGAAAATATACACGATAAAAGATAATATTAAATGACATTCTGCCACTGACATGATCACCCTTAAGCAGAACTTTACCCTAAAAAGGAAGGAAGGAAGTAAATGAAACACTCAATTAGACATAGAACGTTTTTATTCAAGCTTCAGCTCAAATCTGATCATAGAAAAATAACAAAAGGTTCCTCATTAATGAAAAGAAACTAAACTGCACACGATCCTCAGTGTTTTTTAAATGTAGAAAGAAATATCGTACATGACTTTCCCAGGAATATCACAAACTTAAACACGAGCTCCTGTGTGAAAACCTGTGCTGTTATTACTAATTATTTTATATTATCATAGATTATTGTGAGAATGAGTCTGTGTAGATGAATGAGTGAGGCTGGACAGTCAAATGTGCCTTTTCACTCATAAAGATGCTGTTTACTAGATCTGTGACATTTATATCATTGTTTTTGTTGTTGTTTTAGGGTTTTTGTCAGTGCCACGCCCCTTTTAATGAATAAATCCACACACACGTCTTTGGTTGAGTAAGAATGTCTTCAGTTACTTCAGTCCTACTAGGATCTGTACTGTTAGCTGTGCTCAAGGCTCGTCTCAGCCGCAAACATAATAAAATGATTTCTACTGATCTGGTCTTGTGGGAGGTGAAAGAAGCAGAGGAATGATTTGGGTAAATGGCCCGAGGTTAAAGTGGAGCTGCTCCTGTGTGAGGCAGAGAGGAGAGCTGCCACAAGACACAGTCCAGGAGGAGCTGCTCCAGGAGGAGCTGCTCCAGGAGGAGCTGCTCCAGGAGGAGCTGCTCCAGGAGGAGCTGCTCCAGGAGGAGCTGCTCCAGGAGGAGCTGGAGGTTGAGGTCGGATGAGGGACTGAAGTCTGTGTTCACATTAGGACATAAATACTTTATTAGTTTGAACGATGTGATTTAAAGTTAAACTGGTTGAACTGGGTTGAGGTTTGGCAGTAGATTTGGCTCCAGGAAATAAAAGTCAATGTAGTGTCCCCAAAGCAGGAAAAACCAACGTGTGTGTGTGTGTGTGTGGGTGTGTGGGGGTGTGTGTGTGCAGAGGCAGCGCAGTAGGAGTCACCTCAGCTCATGTAGTACATGTCTTTCTTCCTCTGTAGAGTCAAGGATACTCACACACATACATATACACACACTCACGCACTCACACACACACCCCTACACACACACGCACACACTCTAACCAGACAGGGGAGCAAACAGCCGTGGTTATTTGAATGGGCATTCACATGGAGACAGTGTCTAACAGTCTAGTGGCTGCTGAGTTAACATGTGCGCTCTGCTGTCACTGTGTCACTGACTCATGCTCTGACAATCACAAAGGCCGAGCCCTGTGTAATGTATGCTCCAGCACACACACTGAGAGTCTGCGCTCCAGCACACACACTGAGAGTCTGCGCTCCAGCACACACACTGAGAGTCTGCGCTCCAGCACACACACTGAGAGTCTGCGCTCCAGCACACACACTGAGAGTCTGCGCTCCAGCACACACACTGAGAGTCTGCGCTCTCTGGACTAGAGCGCACGACTGTTTTACAGGGACACAGTAACACAAGCATCCAGAGGACAAGAGCTGATGGAGCCGTTTCCTCCACAGGCTCCACTTCAGTGCTTTGCCAAAAGTGATCAGACTGTTTAACTTAATGGAAACACAGATGAAATCAAACGTATCGATCAGTCGTTGCTGCAGAAGAGGGTGTGTCTGTGCTCTCCCTATTTTCATCCCACTTGGAAAAAACACATCAATTACACACATTTCACTTCAGATTCACTGCAGATTCCCGCCCACTTCCTCAGACGACCTTCAGAGTTCTTCCTGATGACTGTAGGAGTTGTACTAGTGGCACAGTTGCATTTTGATGAGGATTTGTGATTCCCAGCAGAAGATCTCAGGTTTGGATTTCTTTAAGTTAGTTAGTTAACGTCCACATTATCGACGGGGAATGTCTAAATTATGGCCTCAACAACCATCCGGCGTCATATAGTTGATTTCCTCTGTGTATAAAATGTCAAAAACACTAACATTAAATGCGATTGTGTGTTCAAACTTATTACTGGTGGTGTCCATCGTTCTATAAAACACTCTGGACAGGTCTGATGTAGCTGCTTTTACCCCGGCGTGAGTGTTTTTCGTGGTTATGTCATTGAATCGGAGCGTGCCGTGTATTTAAGTCCCATACGGCAGAGTCAAAGGTCGTGCAGGAGGGTGTGATGTTTATATAAAGCGAGTATCTAACGTGTGAAGTGTGTGTGGAGTGGGCGGGCCGCTCGTGGACGTCCCCTCTCCGTCCTCTGCGAGCGGACGTGTCATCTCTCGCCGTCTGCGCAGCCGCTCGGTGCCGCGTCCCTACACAGATTAGCGTCAAAAGGTTCGCGCGGTTGACTTTAAGTTGACGGGTCGTGTAAAAGAAGCTTAGGGAAGATTACGCCTCACGTTCACTTTCATCAAGATAACGCCGTCGTCCCGGTCTGCTGACAGTCGCTCGTCACGCGCAGCAAAACGACGGTGACGGGAAACTTTCGCGCCGTCTTGCTCAAGGACACAGCGACAGTATTGATCCGTGGGAGCTGGAATCGCACCGTTAACCCGTCTGTGAGCGAATCTAACAGCTGGATCAATCACGTTTATGTCGAGGGCTGGATTTGAACCTCCAACCTTCAGATTATGGGAAAATACAACAAACATACAGTCAATTTCAATTCAAAGTTCATGTTAAAGGCGCACTACGTAACTTTTCTGCTGGAGAGTACACCATGACATGCGTATTTCTATGGAGATGTGATAGTTACGGTAAAAAAAACATTTCAGGAAAACCGATTTTGCTTTTATTTCACTCCGTTTTTGTTGATTGAGCGCATTGAAAAATATGCATTTTCTTCTCGTAAGGGTAACCGTTCCACTGATCTGATCCGTAACTTGGCGTAGTCCGGAGGTCGGCAAACCGTCGGCTCGTCACACTCGCGGAAGACGGTTTACCTGCCAAAACGCCGTGCATTTATCGACGCTTTCCATCCCCGACACCGACATAAACTTGAAGAAATCTGCTTTTGAGTCGTACGTCTGTGAGCAGCTTTTCTCCACCATGAACTATATTAACCCTTTAAAGACTGAGCACATTATAGACCATCACAGCATCGCCTAGACTTTTATTTCGTTTTTTTAGCCATAAAAATCAAGTTAAAGGAAGTATCAGCCTGTACTTTTGCCTTTTTTCACGTAATTACCTCTATTTTACACCTCTGTCCATCCTTATTTTTCCTTTGACGCATAAAATAACTGACTGGTAGAATCTCGTCGGCTCCTCCGCTCCGATTGGTCGTCTTCGAGGGTGACATAAGCACATGACCGTAATGACAGTCACATATTTAAAGAGCCCCATGTTTCTGCTTTGCGACGCCATTTGAATTTACACGAAGCACGATCGGTTTGCGGAGTTACGGTGATGGAAAGTCCGCAACCGCGAATCTGTTAGCGGCGATAGCATCCGACGCTAGAGGGTTAAAAACACAACGCTCACGCCGCACGGACGACGGCCACAGTTTTGAGTAAAGACACAACCCCGATCTGCAGACTCAGGAGCAGAAGTTCCATTAACAGGTAAAATAAATACTTATGCAGAGATTTTGCAGATACTATAGTTGTTTAAACAAAGAGTAAAGCGTAAAAAAAAAAGTATTTGCAGCTCTCATTGTTTTGTTTTCTGTGGAAACTGGGTCCAAACGGCTCTTTCGGGGTTAAAATTTCCCGACCTGTGGCTTAGTTGCATCAATGTCGTACTGTGGAACACTCCAGACAGGCTTATAAACGCCCAGAAAAGTTACACAGTGCAGCTTTAGCTTCATAATTGTCAATACGCAACTGCAGGCACAAAACTATCTTGCTGTTTTGGAGTTTTACCGTAACGTTAGCTGAATGGAAAAAGCATTTACCCTTGAAATATTATGTCATTGACTTTCAGGCCATTATCTCGCACTACAGGAAGCTTTAAGAAGTCTTTAAAACTCGCAAACTTCTATATCGACTCATTTTTACTTTGTTAATTCTCATTAGGGATCTAAAAGTTTCCACGTATTTACTTCGGCTTTACCCTGTCATTGAGTAAACTCCTGTAAACGCCTGATAGAAACTGCACGACCAGAGCAGCGAGCTTAATTATGTGTCTCCTTGTTTATTTATTCAAATCCTCATTAGCCAACGCCGAAGCAACAGCTAGATCGTCTTTTCTAAGCGGAAACGCACACGGTCGACACTCCGCGGTCGAGGTGGTTTGTCGGCGCAGGGTTCACCGGTCGGATACGCTACATCACTCAGACGCCGGGCCTCAGAGCCAGACAATGATGAGCTTCTTAAGGATTTGCTATCAGTCGAAAGCGCTCCTCTCCCACACCTCCGAGTCGCCGCCGCCGCCACCGCCGCCGTCGAGCCTCTGAGGAGATTGACAGTTTGTTTATTTAGAACAGAGCTGGAGTGGCGCGTGTCCGACCGGTATGAACCAAAACACGAGCGGAAGCAGCGATGACGTCAGTGTAATGTTGTTTTTTATAAGCGATGTGTCATTTTCTGCAAGTAAAAAACATAAATAAATATAATTATAATTTTATTTCTGGGTCATGTCGCTTATCCCTAGTTTGTATTAGTTTGTCTCATGAGCTGGAGACAGTTTTAGTCCCAAACTCCTCGGTGTAAAAAAAGTTCCTCGGTTGTGAATTCGTTGCCTAAACGTGTCGACGGTTTAAGTTCTCAGAAAGTCTCGTGTGAGTCGTAAATGACAAAGTCGTTTTAAAAAGTCAAACAAAATGATAAAATTCAGCTGTGAAGTTTGTACGTTCTGTCCTGCTGAGGTCGTCTTCTGTCTCTTCCTCTGTCTTACTTTCTTTCCCTTCCTCTCTCTCCTTCTCTATTTATCTCTATCTATCTTTCTACCTCTTTAGTTATCTATCTTTCTCTGTATCTCTCTCTATCTCTCAATCTCTTCTAACTACCTCTCTATCTATCTATCTACCTCTCCATATGTCTCTCTCTATCTACCTCTATGTATTTATTTCTCTCTATTTTCCTCTATCTATGCATCTTTTTCTCCATCTCTCTTTCCATCTATCTCTCAATCTCTCACTATCTATCTCTATCTCTAACCATCTCTCTATCTCTTTATCGCTCTCTTTAGCTATTGTTCTCTCTCTCTCTAGTTGCATCTCTACCTATGTATCTCTCTTTTTAACTCTCTCTCTACCTCTCTATCTATGTATCTCTCTCTATCTCTATCTCTCTCTCTCTACCTCTCCATCTCTCTCTCTATGTATTTATCTTTCTCCCTGTCTTCCTCTATCTATACATCTCTCTTTCCATTTATCTCACAATCTCTCACTATCTCTCTCTGTCTCTATCCATCTCTCTATCTCTTTAGCTATCAATCCCTCTCTTTAGCTATCACTCTCTATCAACTTCTCTATGTATCTCTCTCTCTCTAGCTTTCTCTCTCGTCTCTCCATCTCTCTCTATCTATGTATCTCTCTTTCTCTTTAGCTACCTCTCTCTATCTATATCTCAATCTTTGTCTAGCTACCCATCTCTCTATCTGTCACTGTCTTTCTATCTTTCTCTTTACATATCTCTTCATCTCTCTTTCCATCTTTCTCATCATATATCTCTATCCCTATCATCTATCTCTTTAGCTATCAATCTCTCTCTCTCTCTTTAGCTATTGCTCTCTCTCTCTAGCTATCGTTCTCTCTCTCTCTCTTTTGCTATTGCTCTCTCTCTCTCTAGCTATCGTTCTGTCTCTCTCTCTCTTTAGCTATTGCTCTCTCTCTCTTTTGCTATTGCTCTCTCTCTCTAGCTATCGTTCTGTCTCTCTCTCTCTTTTGCTATTGCTCTCTCTCTCTCTAGCTATCGTTCTCTCTCTCTAGTTACCTCTCTATCTATGTATCCCTCTCTCTTTAGCTATCTCTCTCTATATCTCTCTCTACCTCTATCTGTATCTGTACTGTATCTCTCTCTATCTTCCTCTATGTATTTCTATCTCTCTCTTTATCTCCATCTCTCTTTCCATCCCTCCCTTCCCCTGCCTGTCCATTTTACTCATCCTCATTTCCTTTCCTTTTAACCCCTCTTGTCCTTTTCTCTCTCTTTTCCCTCATCTCTTTTATTCTTTCTCTTTCGCTCCTTAAAGCCCAGACCACGTTGAGCTCGTGTTTCGACAGAACAGACAGAAGAAGAGAGATTTTCCGTCGTCCGAGCGTCGTTCCCAGACGGAGCGAGTGATTACAGTTTGGAGACGCTCGGAGCGACTCGTGTGGTCGCGGCGCCGACCCAACGGCGTCGAGAGGAAACGTTTGAGGAAACAGGAAATCGTGTAAACCAGAGAATGAAGTGGCTTCGCTTTGAGTTAGAAACGGGACAATAAACCAGAATATCGTTTATTGCGGCAAAAACAGAAGAACAATAATCGTTTGTGGGACATTTTAGGTAAACGTGAGAATCGCTAACAAAGTCACTCTGCCGCCATTATGCCGCCGTCTCTCATGATAGGCGATGTCACATGATGTCACACCTGTTAGCATCCTGGCTAGTGCTTGTTTTGTTTGTTTAGATAAAAGAGAATGAACCAACACCGTCAAGAGAAAAGAAATGGTTTGAGAGGAGAGTTAAAGAAGTTATTTTTGTCAGGAAAGTGGACGTGAGACATACTGATGTACAACTCTATCCTCAGACCCAAAGCAAACAGGAACAAAGAGAACAACAGCCGGCTATTACAGGTTGAATATTGTCATTAAGGCTGAAACTGGAGACAAAAGCTGTTTACAGTTTCAGTGTCGTTAGCGCCTCCTTCAGACAGATACAAGCCAGTGTCCAGCAGGAATCTGACCAGAACTTCCGTCTTCTCCTACAACAACAG
Source organism: Periophthalmus magnuspinnatus (assembly GCF_009829125.3). Taxonomy (NCBI): domain Eukaryota; kingdom Metazoa; phylum Chordata; class Actinopteri; order Gobiiformes; family Gobiidae; genus Periophthalmus; species Periophthalmus magnuspinnatus. The sequence goes on from NC_047134.1 coordinate 33,589,171, forward strand.
ATTTTATTATATTTTAATTTTACTCTGGATCAGACATGGACGACTGAGGGATTACACAGTTTAAATATGGAACGTAAAAATATTAAGCTTAGAGATCGACTGATTTGGGTTTTTTTCTGATTGCGTAGGATCCAGAGAAACCGATTATTGGGCCGATACGTAGGGTTGATTTTGATTTTTCTTAACTTCTTACTTTTTTCTTAACTTCTTAACTCCACTTCTAAGAGAGTTGTAGTCACCTTTTATGCAGTTATTTCTTCGCTAAGTGTTATTTTACGCGTACTCTTTAGTTAACGAGTCGACCAACAAAATATCGGCCTGTGCTGGAGATTTAAAACTATATAACTGACTGATAAAACGTGCAGATATCTATATAATGTCCATCTTTAATTAAAATTATTATTATTCATATCCATAACATGTCAGCTACTTTGATAATTAGCGTGATTTAATCGATAGTCGCAGTTATTTTGGTCATAATTGCTACGCTAAATGTCAAAAACGTACTTTTTTTCAGGTTATACATTTACATAATCTTTATAAGTCGCAAAAAAACACATTGTCCGACTCTTTGCTTAAGTCAAAAACAAATGAAAAAACACTTGAGAGCCGAGCTGAGGATGTTTATTTACGACGTTAAACCAGGTGAGGGCAGGCGGAGAGCGGCGTGACTGACAAACTGAGCGAGATGCTAAACGCCGATAGCGGTGGAAGAGGAAGACTCCTGAGAGAGGCAGATATGTGAATGCAAACGCCGCGGTACTTATCTACGGCTAAACGGAGATAGCGGCGCAGACAGACGCACAGACGGACGCAGACAGACGGGAGGACACGGGACGGCATCGGAGACACGCCAGGGACAAAACGAAAGAATGACGTTTTAAAACAAGATGACGACGAACAAAAACGACGGTATTTTAGCTGTACGGTTGTGTTTTTTTATCGTTTAACGTGAAAACAGATGCACACGTGAAGAGAAAAAAGGAGTGGTCAGACAGACGGACAGGAGGACAGGAGGACACAGGACGGCATCGGAGACACGACATGGACGAAACGAAAGAATGACGTTTTAAAACACGACGACGACGAACAAAAACGACGGTATTTTAGCTGCACGGTTGTGTTTTTTTATCGTTTAACGTGGAAACAGATGCACACGTGAACAGAAAAAAGGAGTGGTCAGAAAGACAGAGACAGACGGACAGGAGGACACGGGACGGCATCGGAGACACGCCAGGGACAAAACGAAAGAATGACGTTTTAAAACACGACGACGGACAAAAATGCTTAGCTGTACGGTTGTGTTTTTTTATCGTTTAACGTGAAAACAGATGCACACGTGAACAGAAAAAAGGAGTGGTCAGGGGAGGCTAATCAGTGAGCCGTGTTGCTAACGCGTCCTGCTAACACTGGGTCGACATGTGCGTCTTGGTGCGTATATATTTAGCCGTGATGATGGCGCGTTGTGCATCTGGTGCCCTGAGCCCGGGGGGAGGACCATTAGCACACACATGTACCGCCGCGTTCATCCTCTCATTTACAACCAACACTTTCATCTTCTAACGCAAGCTCATACAACAACTGCACCGCGCGCTTTACGGGCTCGATTTGTGTCTTTACTGAAGCTTTCCAGTTCAAAATTCAAACTTAAACTTGTCCTATCACGCTGAAATTTTGCGTGTGGCACCTAAAATCGATATGCCAGTTAAATATGTTGATAAATACACGAGTCTGGACCGTTGTCATGGCGTTTAACTACTCAAAAATAGGCCTAGTATATCTTTAAAATAGATCAAAACTCTCAAAAAGTTCAAAACAGTGTCGCGAAACTGAAACTAAAACCCGAATTTAAATCTATCTATCGCAGATTTGATTGTAGATTTTCTCCTGTACGTTTATTTTTTATCATTTTCCAATTTTTTAAGTATTTAATGTATTTCAAAACCTGATTTTACTGTGTTCTGTAGGTACTTATCAATACTATTTGTGTGCACTGTGTATAAATGCAGTAAAGTACTGTGTTTAAGTGGATTTTTTTGTTTTCTCTACATTACTAAAGTACATTTTGCAGTGGATACTTTTACTTTTACTCCACTACATCTGAGAGCAGTATCTGTACTTTCTACTGCACTACAGTTTTAGACGGGACTGAAAAGTAAAAAGTACTGAGGGGTTATTTTGACCGTGTTCGTGGAAACATCTTGACTAAAGTTTTTGAGTAAAACAAAATAAAAACACAAAATACATACATACATACATATCGTTGACCAAAATAAGTAAAATTTTTATGAATATAACGACATTTAACAGTGTTTTGATGTGATACTTTTACTGCAAAAGCTGTAGCAACAGTAGCAGTAGTACTAGCAGTAGTAGTAGTAGTAACAGTAGTAATAATATTAGTAGTAGTAACATAGTGTAGAGTTTTTTCACCTTTTATTTACAAATGTACAAATTTGAATAGTATTTTTATGCTTTTATCCAACTTTGAGCTCCTTCGCTCCCAGAGACGCTGAAGACAAAAACAAGTGCATTTACTTTTCTCTAAACATTTTGCAGATCAGAACACGGCTCCTTTAAATGTCACTCCACTTTGTTTATGACAGTTTGACCCCCGTCTGTTCTCTGGATGTTAAATGTGACCACAATTACCGCTACTTTGCCTCGTCTGCTTCCTGTCTCCTCGAGGCCTCCTGTCCCTCTTCTGTCCTTCTTCTGTCCCTCTTCTGTCCCTCTTTCTTTCCTCTTCCACCTCTTTTCCACCCCTCTTTTGGCCCTTTTCAGTCCCTCTTCCGTCCTTCTTCTGCCCCTCTTCTGTCCTTCTGCCCCTCTTCTTCCCTTCTTCTGCCCCTCTTTCTCCTCTCTTCCTCCTCTCTTTTGCCCCTCTTCCTTCCTTACTCCTTTCCGCTGCTTTTCCTCCCCTCTTTCTCCTCTCTTCTGCCCCTCTTCCTGCTCTCTTCTGCCCCTCTTCCTGCTCTCTTCTGCCCCTCTTCCTGCTCTCTTCTGCCCCTCTTCCTCCTCTCTTCCACCCCTCTTCCTCCCCTCTTCCACCCCTCTTCCACCCCTCTTCCATCCCTCTTCCTCCTCTCTTTTGCCCCTCTTCCACCCCTCTTCCGCCCCTCTTCCTCCTCTCTTCTGCCCCTCTTCCTCCTCTCTTTTGCCCCTCTTCCTCCTCTCTTCCTCCCCTCTTCCTCCCCTCTTCCACCCCTCTTCCTCCTCTCTTCCTCCTCTCTTCCATCCCTCTTCTCTACGTCATCGGGGAAGCGTCTCGTGAGATGAAGCTGGTGATGGAGTTTGGTGTAAAAAGCCTCGAGTCCCTGGTTGATGGCACATCTCACACACACACACACCACACACACACACCGACACACACACACCCCCACACACCCCTACACACCCCTACACACACACCCCGACACACACTGCTCATTACACTTCTTGTACATCGTGCGCTGGGGTCACTAACACCTGACCTTCACCTGACCTTCACACCACAGTTTGTTGTTGTTTTTACTACAACAGCACAAAAAGGTGATACATTTCCTCAAGAACTTCAAACTTCCGACTCTACTTTTCCTGGTGTTTAATCCCGTGAGGACTTTTTGGGCGCTGTGTCAGGTGTTGGCGTATCCCTGAACGTGGGCAAATCCTCTTCATATTACTTCATTTGAAAATCTTGTGTCCATATTATCGACCGAGAGCCGTTCGTTATGCAAGCATCCGGAACGAGTCTATGGGGCTTCTGTGATCCACTTTTCAGTCAAGTTCCGCGGCGTTCCGAGCCAGGAAAACCACCTACGGACTGTGGTTTGGCATCGCGAGCTCATTAGGATCCTTCAGTGTGGGGCTGGGGAGTCACCGTCCAGGGAAATCCCACTTTGCGCTACGTGACAAAATATCAGCCAGAAATCAGCTCCAACATACAGACAATAGACACATCGTTCTTGATATTTTATTTATAAGACGCGAGAACAAAAGGGACGATGGTGGGGCTTTGTTCAGTTTGTGTTTTACTCAAGTTTTTTTTTTTTTCTTTGCAAAACTTTTGAATTGGCAAATCTACAGTATAAATGATCTCCATGGCGACTGTAAAAATGTCTTAATGTCTCTTTAATGTCTCTGTTCTGTTGATGTGACTGAATATATCACAGAATATCATGATAAACCGGGACTAAACCGGGACTAAACCGGGACTAAACCGGGACTAAACCGGGACTAAACCAGGACTAAAGCAGGACTAAAGCAGGACTAAAGCAGGACTAAACTACGGCTAAACCAGGACTAAACCAGGACTAAACCAGGACTAAACCAGGACTAAACCATGACTAAACCAGGACTAAACCGGGACTAAACAAGGACTAAACAAGGACTAAACAAAGACTAAACCAGGACTAAACCAGGACTAAACATGGACTAAACCGGGACTAAACATGGACTAAACATGGACTAAACAAGGACTAAACAAGGACTAAACCAGGACTAAACCAGGACTAAACCAGGACTAAACATGGACTAAACATGGACTAAACATGGACTAAACAAGGACTAAACATGGACTAAACATGGACTAAACCAGGACTAAACCAGGACTAAACCAGGACTAAACCAGGACTAAACATGGACTAAACCAGGACTAAACCAGGACTAAACCAGGACTAAACCAGGACTAAACCAGGACTAAACAAAGACTAAACAAGGACTAAACATGGACTAAACCGGGACTAAACCAGGACTAAACCAGGACTAAACCAGGACTAAACCAGGACTAAACATGGACTAAACTGGGACTAAACCAGGACTAAACATGGAGTAAACAGTTTTTACGCAGCTAAAACCTTTATGTCTTTGCTCACATACTCACCAAACTCTGATTATAATCTGATTTCTGACTTTTATTTTGACCGAAACGACACTGAAAAATCCCACGTGAAAAATCAGAGCGACTGATCTTAAAGAAACCAGATAATTTAGGTTTTTACATTTTGAATAATCTTATAACTCCAAAAACGACATGAATCTTAGTTTATAGTGAGTCATAAAAGACACTTAACACTCTATTCCTTTATTATCTTCTATATTTTGGCTAAAAGTTACACGGTGAGGCTTTACCAACATAAGCCCGGCCCTTTCTTATTGTATTGCTTTTAATAATCTGTAACACGTGGGCCTCGTCTTTAGTTCATAATTAATAATACAGTGCTCTATAATTATTGCTTGTACATTATTAATGCTGAAATTGAGTCATTTAGACAAAACGCAGTAACCTACTTCACTCCGCGCAGAAATAACTCCAGCGCTTCACCGTGTCACGCTCTGGAACGAGCTCGCGTGTCGTGTGCTTCAGTGTTTACTAAACATCACTAAACATGTGTGTGCGCCGAGTCGGGTCATGCGTTTTAATCTGAGCCGCGCAGGAGGGGGCGGGGTTACGCTCGTTTGTTCTACATGTGTTTTGCATGTACGAGCGAAAATGCGACGGCGACTTTGTTTAGGCAAATGTGATGTGGTTTATACTGACGGACATTCTAGAGCACGGGTCTCAAACTATTTACAGTGTTTATTTACAGAGGTGAAATTTAAACAAACGAGAAGCAAACGGGGAACCAGGAACAGGGCGTGAGTCGTGGTCCCGGGGCGTGGGGAGACGGAGACGGGGGCAGGACGGACAACACCGGGAGAACGGAGCAGGGTCTGAGACGGGGAAGCGGAGCGGGTCCAGGGAGGAGGAACAGGGTGAGTGGAGCGTAGTCAGAGAAGGGGCGGGCAGTACCGGCGGGGTGGAGCCGGATCAGAGGCAGGAGAGCGGAGCGGGTCCGAGGAGCGGGATCTGGCAGGAGCAAAAATTCCAGTTTAGTAAAAGTGACGAGAATGAAAAAACAAGAGATAAGCCGAGCGTAAACTACCACTGAGGTACGCGGACGATCTGGCGCTGAGTGTCAGGTCCCGGCTCCTCTTATTCCTCCCAGGTCCCCGGGTGCGGCTGATTGGGAATCCGCTCCAGGTTTGCACGGGAGGAGACAGCGCTCCGCCCCAGCTCCACGCTCAGACACGTGACCAAAACAGGGCGGGGTAACCACAGGTGACAGGACGGGCAGGATCATGACACAAACTCAAATTATCTGGGTCTGGGTATTCCACAAAAAAAAAAAAGCTTTGTTAAAATCTTCTCAAACGTCGTCGCCATTTTCAACACACATGAATAAATACGCCGATTCTTGTGGATTTTATGGATGTACATTGTTATTTGTTGAGTCTTTTGTGATGGGAGGACACAGCGCGAGTGACGCAACATTAAACTTTCATATTGTCCCGCGGGCCACAAAACATCGTCCCGCGGGCCGCAATTAGCCCCAGGGCCGCAACTTTGAGACTCCTGTTCTAGAGTCGAATCAAAGCTCTGCTGCATTATAATCTTATGTTCATTATGTGTCTCCAAAGAACAGCCTTTTATACGTCACTTTGTCTTATTCGGTGTTAAAAGTACTGATAAACCCAGATACTTGAGAGTAAAACTACAGTATTAGTAGTAAAATAAGATATTCATTTAATCATGTATCACGACATTACAAAAGTAGAACTAGTCGTCAATCACATGGTAACATTAAAAAAGCTGCTACTGTATTTTCTGGACTATACGTCGCTCTGGAGTATAAGTCGCACCAGCCAAAAAATACATTACATTATATATTTAATAATTTCGTGTGGTGAAGATGTGACATTATATATTTAATAATTTCACGTATAAGTCGCATCTGAGTATAAGTCGCCCCGGACAAAATATGAAACAAGTGACACTTATAGTCCGGGAAATACAGTCTGTTTTATTAAGTCATAATTAAATATATATATAAAATGTCCATTATTGCGTAAAGCCTTGGACTGGGGCTGGTCCTGGTGGCACCTTTATATGTTAAATAAATTTGACAAATGTTATGACTAAAACAGGTATTTTTAAACTAGATAAGTTTAAAGTCGCACTGCAGAACATTCCAGGCAAAGCTGTAGCATCTCCATTGGTCAGATCTGTGGAGAAGCGAGGAGCCTGTTAGCCTTAAAATGAATGTTTCTCAAGGTATTTTTACGCTAGATAAGTTTAATGTCACACTGTAGAACATTCCAGGCAAAGCTGTAACATCACCATGGAGACGAGAAAGCAATGCAAGCAGACATTACCGGTCAGATCTGTGGAAAAGCGAGCCTGTTAGCGTAAAAATGAATGTTTCTCAAGGTATTTTTAAGCTAGATAAGTTTAATTTTCTCCATCTTTCTGCCTCTCTCTTTCTCTCTCATTCCCTCTCTTCTAATTTCGACAAACATTATGACTAAAACAGCAAATGCAACGAGCGGAAATGATATATTTGAATAATTTCACGTATAAGTCGCACCCCCGGACAAACTGTGACCAAAGCGCGGTCATGTATTTGCGTTAAAAATGACATTCTATCGTCTAAAAAAAAACAGTTTCTTCATTATTTTCACTGCGTTTCAAACTAAGCATCAAACCATTTACTTATCAAACTCATGTCTGACATTGTAGTGCATAAAAAACAGCGGAGTTACGTAATATTTAGCCTCGCTCTTCCTCCTCGTACACAAACACAAAGAGCTTCTACGGCCAAACCAGGTCTGCACAATGTCCCACTGAAAATGAGTCAGAGGCTGTGTCACCGAGTGGAAAGGCACAAATTGCTTAACATCGCGCTGTCCTAAAAAGACAACCATTAGCATAATATGACACGTAGCCACGAGCTAAATGCATCTGCACTTGACAATTATGGAGGACTAGCCCCTTTTTACCGCGCACTTTTCTATAGCCATTGTCAAAAAACGGGCTTTTTGCCGCCTGCTTATTCCACTCCGAGAGCCCTCTGCTCCGTCCCTCTGAGATTGCAGTCTGAAAAGTAATTTAGCTTCGCTCAGTTGTCAAAAGTTTGAAAACATATCGGTGTAACTAGTTCACGGGAAGGAACACAACCCTCTTTTTTCTGGACGCGGCGGCGCTAAAGCCTGGGACTCGCGCGCAATTGTAATTCTGACCTTTGGAAGAAAAATATATGGAAATAAATGTGACTGAATGTGTTTTTAAAGACTATATTTAGACACCTGCGCTTCGTATTATTATGCAACTATGAAAAACATGACATCCCGGCGAAAAATGGGGAGTGAAGGGCGAAAACGGGACGCTAGGGAATCCGCGCGCGCGATTATAGGCTCGCTCCGTGATACTACTGTTCTTCATGCCCTCCTCCAGCTCCCACAATGCACTCTGCCTCTGCGGCGTGTGTGCGTGGGGAGCGCGTGTCAAAAGGTTTCTGTAGGTGACACAGAAGAACAAAGCGCTTCACTCGGAATTGGTGAAATAAAGATAGAAGGTGAGGCGGATTGCGGGTGACAACTTTGAAATGTTCTTGGGATTTAATCTATACGCGGCGCCGTTTGTCGTCTTTAGCCTCGCGTTACCTCTGCCGACAAAGTCACACTCGATGGAACCGCGTTTTTTTTCCCGCCCGTTTTTCTGTGTTTTCAAAAGGGAAAATCACACATCTGTAACGTTCAGATGTGAAATAAAGCTACAATAAGCCACTTTACTCTCCGTTTTCTGCCTGACGACTGCTGGTTTCCATGGAGACGCTATCACTTTACCTGCAGTGTTCCACAAAACGACGTCAAACCCATGTGAACAACGTTACGGGTCATATCTGTGGAGAAGCGAGTCGGTCAGACCCTTGGTGAAAAGAAGGAGACGCAACTAGACAACGTTACCGGTCAGATCTGTGGAAAAGCGAGCCTTTTAGAGCAAGAATGAATGTTTCTCAAGGTATTTTTAAGGTAGATAAGTTTAACGTCACACTGTAGAACATTCCAGGTGAAGCTATAACATCTCCATGGAGACGAGAAAGCGATGCAAGCAGACATTACCGGTCAGATCTGTGGAGAAGCGAGCCTGTTAGCATAAAAATTCATGTTTCTGAAGGTTTTTTTAAGCTAGATAAGTTTAAGGCGACGCAAGTAGACTTTGTTACTGGTCAGATCTGTGGAAATACTGTTAAGTACTTGGTGAAAAGAAGGCGACGGAAGTAGACAAGGTTACTGCTCAGATCTGTGGAAAAGCGAGGAGCCTGTTAGTGTAAAATGAATGTTTCTCAAGGTATTTTTAAGGTAGATAAGTTTAACGTCACACTGTAGAACATTCCAGGCAAAGCTATAACACATCTCCACCGGTCATATCTGTGGAGAAGCGAGCCGGTCAAACCCAAGTAGACAACGTTACCGGTCAAATCTGTGGAAAAGCGAGCCTTTTAGAGCAAGAATGAATGTTTCTCAAGGTATTTTTTATGCTAGATAAGTTTAACGTCACACTGTAGAACATTCCAGGCAAAGCTGTAACATCACCATGGAGACGAGCAGGTGACATGACCCCCGCTTCCACCTGAAAAGTTCCACAGTGCGTTTTTAAACCCGTGCTGCAATCAACACTAAGCAGTTTGATCTAAGTAAGTTGACAGTTTTACCAGAACCCAGAGTAACTTTGGTAGTACTAGTATGAGTCAGTGACCGTGGGACAAAAACGCCTGAGGTTTTGCGCGCGGCGAGGAGAGGGCGGTGTAATAATCCGCCGTGTGGTTGTACGCGTTGTATTAATAAACCAAACAGACGGCGTGCGTTGTGTCAGAACACTATAATTGGGCGGAGGGTTTGATATACGCCGGCTACATGTTTCACAGGAAGTTGCTTTTATCTCCTCATCATTCCTGTCGCTCCTCTTTCATTCGCTCTGTCGTTTCTTCACCCCCCCTCCTCCTCTCCTCTCACCCTGCCTCCTTTGTGCTCACCTCTCTCTTTCTCTCTCTCTTCCACCTCCGTCAGTATTTGTAGTTTGCATCTGTCTGTCTCTCTCTTACCTCCTCGTTCTCTGCCATCACCAAAATTGTTTTCAGCTCCCCACTCTCTCCCCTCTTTCTCTCTCTTTATCTCTCTCTCCTCCATCTCCGTCAGCATTTGCAGCGTCCCTCTCTTTCTCTCCCTCTCTCTCTGTCCCTCCATTAGTGTTTGCAGCGTCGCTATCCCCCCTTTCTCTCTATCTTTCCCTCCCACCTAAGTCAGTGTTTGCAGTTTGCCTCTCTGTCTTTCTCGCTCTCTAACCCCCCCCCCTTTGCATTCTCTTGTTCTCTATCCCTCCTTCCCTCTTTCTCTCTCTCCCCCACCTCCGTCAGTGCTTGCAGGTTCCCTCTCTTTCTCTCTCTATCCCTCTCTCCCACCTGTCAGTGTTTGCACATTCACTATCCCTCTCTTTCTCTCTCTCTCCTACTTCTGTCAGTGTTTGCAGCTTGTTCACCTCTTTCTCTCTCTCTGCCCTCCCTCTCTCTCATTCCCTCTCTCCCTCCTCCGTCATTGTTTGCAGCTTGCCTCCCTCTCTCTCCATCTCTCTCTTTCTGTCAGTGTTTACAGATTCACTATCCCTCCCTCTCTATCTCTCTCTCCCACCTGTCAGTGTTTGCAGCTTGCCTCCCCCTCTCTCTTCATCTTTCTGTCAGTGTTTACAGCTTCTTCACCTCTCTCTCTCCACACCCCCCCCTCTCTCTTTCTCTCTCTCTGTACCCCCTCTCTCATTCCCTCTCTCCCTCCTCCGTCATTGTTTGTATCTTGCCTCCTCTTCTCTCCATCTTTCTCTCTTTCTGTCATGTTTGCAGCTTGTTCACCTCTCTTTCTCTCTCCCTCTCTCCACCCCCTCTCTCCAGTTCCCCTCTTTTTCTCTCTCTCTCTGTTCCCCCTCTCTCTCATTCCCTCTCTCATTCCCTCTCTCCCTCCTCCGTCATTGTTTGCATCTTGCCTCCTCTTCTCTCCATCTTTCTCTCTTTCTGTCGTGTTTACAGCTTGTTCACCTCTCTTTCTCTCACTCTCCACCCCTCTACTCCCCCTCTCCATATTTCTCTCTCTCTGTTCCCCCTCTCTCTCATTCCCTCTCTCCCTCCTCTGTCATTGTTTGCAGCTTGTTCACCTCTCTTTCTCTGTCCCTCTCTCCACCCCCCTCGCTCCAGTTCCCCTCTTTCTCCTTCTCTCCACCCCTCTACTCCCCCTTTCCATCTTTCTCTCTCTCTGTTCCCCCTCTCTCTCATTCCCTCTCTCTCATTCCCTCTCTCCCTCCTTCGTCATTGTTTGCAGTTTGCCTCCCCCTCTCTCTCATCTTTCTCTCTTTCTGTCATGTTTACAGCTTGTTCACCTCTTTCTCTCTCCTTCTCTCCACCCCCCTCTCTCCAGTTCCCCTCTCTTTCTCTCTGTCTGTTCCCTCTCTCTCATTCCCTCTCTCCCTCCTCCGTCATTGTTTGCATCTTGCCTATCTGCATGTCTGTGTTTTGGTCTGTGTGGGCGCCATCTTGTCAAAGCCTGCTGTGTGTTTGTGTGTGTGTGTTTGTGTGTGTGTTTATACTTGTGTGTGTGTGTTTGTACTTGTGTGTGTGTGTGTTTGTGTGTACTTGTGTGCGTCTGTGTGCGTCTTTGAGCTTTGCCTCTGTCTGTTTGCTCCTATGTCACTATGTGTACACATTGCAACTTCCTTTTGGTCTGTCAGGAAAAGTAAACTTTTGCTTTTCCTTTGGAGGCAAAAAGGAAAAAAAATGTTTGATCGATTCCAACCCCGGAGCTTTGTCTTTGATTTTTTTGTTACCATGACTAATCAATCCATCACTACACACATGCCGCTCAAGACCTAGACACAAAGTAAGCAAAGTGTATTTTAACATTTTCTCCGCTTTTCAAACAGACGAGTCAAGAACGTGACATCGGGCTCCTCTCCGCCGCTTCCCACTGTTTCCTCGCAGCTCACAACTTTCCAAGAAGCACTTTGGCGTAGAGCGTTTGTGCCCTCGTGAACGCCGCCTCTGATCTGCTTTTCATTATTTATTTGCACGCCTTCTCCACCTGAGCGTCGTGTTTTTGCTCACACAGTCTTTAAATGAACTCGTGACTCATGACTGTGGCGCGTGTCGTAAACTCTAACCCTAAAAATGATTAAAAATATACAAAAAACACACAGACTCGCGTTAGTTTCGAGTTTTGTTTAGCGAAAATCAACACGATGTCCCGTTTTGACCAGCGATTTCATTTGCAGTTTGCTCTAATCTCACTGAAACCTGAAAACCCTGCACATACGCTCACTCCACATACATCAAAATAGTGCCATTTTGCTCTTGAATAGGTTTCATAAATAGCTCCTGAATTTCATCATGAGCTATTTTGTGGATGTAACCATGGCGACGGAGTACCTCTCTGATAGCACAGTAATTAAAATCATTTTAGAAGCAGTGCAACGCTCAAATCTTCATACATTTGTGATATTTCTACTTGTGATATTGTTTCCTGACTTTGACGTTACTGAATTAAGACACAAGACGAGATTTGACCCCGTGAAAATATCGGGGATAGTGTTTGTGCGTCTTATTGTGCGATCTGCAAATCCACGTAAACTACTAGAGATGTTAAAAGGTCACGTTCTTATAATCGTTTTTATGTCAAGAGCAGGATTTGATCAGTGGACAAACGCTCAACGCTGGATAAACCGAACTGCTGTCGCTCAATATTCAATATGACAAAAAGAAATCAGGACAAAATGTTTCAGAATGGCCGTAACATAAAGGTTTGTGGTGTTGAAATGAGTATAAAGTATCGAGCGCACACCTTAGTATCGAAATAGAGTTTGAAATGTTCCAGCTCTGCCTTTTACAGCAGAGTGACACAAAACACGGCACAAAACACGACGGACGAGAGTCGACACTGGATCTGAGATTGAACCTGCTGCTGCCGCCGGGAACAGAGTGAAGAGAGAGCAAAGGTCGACACGAGAGAGAGGAGGAGAGAGAGAGGGGCTGGAGAGAGAGAGAGGGGCTGGAGGAGGAGGAGAGGGGCTGGAGAGAGAGAGAGAGGAGGAGGAAGAGAGAGGCTGGAGGAAGAGAGAGGGGCTGAAGGAAGAGAGAGAGGGTCTGGAGAGAGAGAGAGAGGAGGAGGAAGAGAGAGAGAGAGGGGCTGGAGAGAGAGAGAGAGGCTGGAGGAAGAGAGGGGGGCTGGAGAGAGAGAGAGAGAGAGGTTCTGGAGAGAGAGGGTCTGGAGGAAGAGAGAGAGGGTCTGGAGAGAGAGAGAGGGTCTGGAGGAGGAGGAGAGAGGTTCTGGCGGAGAAAAGGTCTGGAAGAGAGAGGGTCTGGAGGAGAGAGGCTTTGGAGAAGCGAGGGGCCCATCCACAGGGGGCCGTGATGGAGGGAGGGTCTGGAAGGAGAGGAGAGGAGCTCTAGATGGACTCTCTAGAGGGAGAGGAAGTCTGGAGAGAAAGGGGCTCTGGAGGGCGAGGAGGCTCTGGAGAAGCGAGGGGCCGATCCACAGGGGAGCGTGACGCAGGGGAGCACAGGCTAAATCTGGAGCTCAAGTCCCACTTCCACCTGAGCAGCTGCAGCAGTGAACTCAGCGTCTGGCCTCAACTTTGTGCTCTGCTCAAATCAGGAAATCACAGCGTCACACATCACAGAATTATAGTTTTTAAAGTTTTTCTCACACACTTTGTTTAGTGGGACAGTTCACGTGGTTTGTGTTCACCGTGGGTCAGTTTGTGAAGAAAAGTCGACCGGAAAAGTTGAAAATACACAAAACAAAACAATCCATTCAAGGCTTTGTTTACAAAAATGAAACGCAACAACAAAAATGATCAAACTCATCAGCAAACGGGGACGATTTCAACCAAAATATAACTACTTTTAGTGACTTACGTTGCCTAAAGCCATCTACTAGAAGATTTTAACCCAGTTTTTAGCCCGATTCGGCGCTTCACACGGCTGTCTGCATGAGTCATTGCTCCCACGGTGCAATAAGATCTACATTTATTTCACTATCGCTGCTCCGCCGTGCAGCTTGACTCTTTTGAGCAGACACGAGTGCTCCTGACAGACTGCCTTGTAAGCCACTCGCGCTGTACGTGAAATGAAAAGACTGCGCTCTCCTCTCCGAACAAGTGGACGACCCTCTCACTTCAAAGCAAAGAGGATGCATTTTGCAAACAACAACCTGCTGACCTTCAAAATAACCTCTCCTACACACTCTCCGCTCTCATGTTTCCTTCTTTTTTCTTTTTCAATTTGCTTTTTTGCTCTCTTGTTGTTGGTTAGCGCTGCTCTTACCTGAAAAAGCAAGACGTTTTTGGGGTTTTTTTGGGTTTTTTTTTAACAGCTTTAAAGCAACACCGCTCCCGCCGCGTCGTCCGCTATCAGAGGATATGAAAAAGATCTAATTCCATTAACAAGTAATAAAAAGATTTGTGATAAAAGACAGCGCCGGTGTAGGAGGTGATGGCGGAGATACTGCAAAGTTAATAAAAACACAAAGAGTTCTTGAACAGCGCGGGAGATAATTCACTCGTAGACCAACTTTTCAAAGACGCGGCGATAGGAGATCTTAAAAAAACGCGAACCGCAATCACCGATAATGGGGAAAAGGATCAAAATGAAATCAAAAAGTAAAGCAAGAACGATAGCGAAGGAAGGAGACGGGAGGAGAGATACGAGGAGGCGGAATAGTAGATTTGACAACGCCAAGACGAGCTAACCGATCCAATTAAGAAGCAGTATAGGTTTGTCGAACGGAGCACGCTCAGAAGGGTGCGGAGATGCTGAGTAGACGGTTTTTACCCAGCGGCGAGGAGGAGTGACAGGCGGTGAGGATGGAAGAGCGAGGGAGGGATTTCAATGCGAAAGGTGATTTTTTTTTTTACGCCAATACAAGCGTTTGTCCAAATTTATTAGCGATATCTTCCAAAATGTGAGGGAGGGATGTCGTTTCCTCGTCACAAACAGACCTGGAGTTGTGTTTTGTTTCATTCACGCAGATCCTCTATATTTAGGACGCATGTTTCACTCTGTTCCACCTTGTGATGTCATCGTGTGGCGGTACAGGAAGTGCTCCGCTGCGTTTTTAAACTCGTTTCTAGAATCATTTGTGTCATTTCAGCTGTGGAATTGCCCATTTCTACAAAAAAAAAAAAGGTAAAAGATGATGTCAACTTTAAAACTATGAATTTGGAGATGTAGACAGACGAATAATAAAGGTTTACTCAACAAAACACAAGTCTAAGTCTGTTTTTGAGGAGGTTTGAAGCTCATGAGAGTCAGTTTTGTGTAATAATATAGGACCTTTACGCTTAAAAACTGCCTTTTGACGCGTCTTTGGTAAATACTGACCATGTGGCAAGGCAAGTTTATTTGTACAACACGATTCGTACACGAGGTAATTCAAAGTGCTTTACAGAATAAGAAAGACATTAAAATCACACAAATCTCTCACACTCTTTAAACACTGTCTTGCTCAGTTTAAGAACTTTCCCATTACTTTGCAAAACTTTCCTGTCACTTCTCAAATACTTTCCTGTCACTTTACTTTGTCTAATAAAAGTCCATCAGTCCATGTTTCTTTTGTCATCATAAAATTAACATTAAAGGAGAAGAGGCAGAATAAAAACCTTTCAGTCGTCTGCACAGATAAACAGAACCGTTTTGATCCTGGACTTAAACATTGTCAAAGTAGAGTCTGTCTCACATCTTCCGACTGTTCCTGGTTTTAGCTGCATAAAACTGAAACACTGATTCCTCATGTTTAGTCCTGACTCTGGGACCAGCAGGAGGCCGATCCCTGAAGTCCTCAGAGTGTGAGATGGTTCATATGGCACTAACATGTCAGAGATCTACTTTGGACCAAGGACATGGAGAGACTTATACACAAGTAGAGCTGCTTTAAAGTGTCTGAGCCACAGGAGCCAGAGACCTGAGCACTTGGAAACTACCACTTCATGACATCACAAAGTGGAGTGTTTTGAGGTTTGGAGATATAGACAGAGATACTTAAACGCCGAGTTCTATCTGTGTAATCCAAGGTTTGCGATTCTTTGTTTACAAAAGTACTGATTTTGTGTAATTTTAAACGTAAAGGTCCTATATTATTACACAAAACTGACTCTCATGAGCTTCAAACCTCATTAAAAACAGACTTAGACTTGTGTTTTGTTGAGTAAACCTTTATTATTCGTCTGTCTACATGTCCAAAGTCATAGTTTTCAAGTTGACAGTAATCTTTTACCTTTTTTTTTTAGTAGAAATTGGCAATTCCAGAAGCTGAAATGACGCAAATGATTCTAGAAATGAAGGTGTGTGGAGTTTAAAAACGCAGTGGAGCACTTCCTGTATCACCACACGATGACATCACAAGGTGGAACAGAGTGAAGAAAGCGTCCTAAATATAGAGGATTTGCGTGAATGAAACAAGACACAACTCCAGGTCTGTTTTTCGAGGAGATAACGACATTATAACACGACTTAAAGCTCAACGAGTCAATTTTGTGTAATATCGTCCCTTTAAAGTCGTTATAACGGTGTAAAATTGCTTTATCCTAGTTTGTTTTATCCAGAGTACATTTCATTTTGACATTTTCACGAGTAAAGCAAAGTCATATTCAGGTAAAATTATCAAAATCTTTTCAAATCCTACCAAAATACAAATTCTAACCATTTGAATTCATCCACGAAAGTCTTTTTTTTTCCAGTATTACATTTATTTTCATTGACCGTAAAGGCTCAACTCTGTCAAATCCTCACCACAGACTGTGCATCCACTTCATAAATAAATATATAAATAAATAAATAAATAAATATATAAATAAATAAATAAATAGATAAATAAATAGATAAATAAATAGATAAATAGATAAATAAATAAATAAATAGATAAATAAATAAATATAAATAAATAAATAAATCTCACAGGCCAAATATAATTACACCACAGGCCTGAATTCATCCACGAAAGTCATTTTTTTCCAGTATTACATTTATTTTCATTGACCGTAAAGGCTCAACTCTGTCAAATCCTCACCACAGACTCTGCATCCACTTCTTAGACTAACAATATTCCCGCAGTATGTTTGAACACGAGCCTTTTTATAACCGAAATCCTCAAAAGTTCCTTTAAAAGTCCTTTCCACGTGGACACCCGAGCTTGAATAATGCAGGAAATGAAATCTGCACATGACAGAAGGGAAGCAGCCGCCGAGTCCCGTGAATCATCGACGTTATGGACGGGCCACTGAGATGTTTTCTATGCCATCCTTCAGAACACGATTCACACTTTTTTTCCCTTTCTATTTGTAAGATTTAGCACAACAGAATGCGAACGGGAGGAGCTAACGAGGAGGTCAAAGGAGGAGGAAGAACAGCCATGACGTGGACATTCGGGCTCTTTGCGATCCCGCAGAATAAAACGGGTTATATAAGGAGAACGGCGAGACTTTATTACAAAAGAGGAAAGCGATGGAGCTGGCCCAAAAGTGAAAACAAGAATGGGATAGAACGTGTGGAAGGTATGGACATGGGGATCAGTCGAGCATCGCCCCAGACATTATTGGATAACTGGATCTCTTAACACGTAATAAGGCAGCTGAAGCACAGGAGAAACGGAGCAGGAGGCCGGAGAGATTTCCACGCTTGGCTTCAGGACGCCCATTAACGGAGCTGCGTATGTGGTGCACGGGCGCTCTCTCCTCGAAGACGCAACCGCACACGCAACAGTCAGCAGAGCAACAATAAAAACGGGAAAATAAAAGATACAGACTTACAAAAATAGAACTCATTTGCGTGCGTTCAAACACAAGCGGAGTAGCTTTTCTGAAACGATAAAACCACAATAAAAAGGTTTTGTAGAAGCTCTAATATTAGCGTTTATTGTGTCGTCGTAGGTCGTAAACACGGGGCGACAGTAGCTCGACGTTTCGATACAGCTGTGTGTGTGTGTGTGTGTGTAGGATTTTCCCTCAGCCTAAGACCAAGACATATTTAAAACTAAAGTAAACACTAAATACTAAACTTGGCGTTGATTCAAAAGCGCTTTGACACTGTGGAGCGTGAGCCAGCAGCTTCTACGGCTCGTCAACGGGTTTTTGTTTATGTTTCATATTGTTTTGACTAATGTACGTCTGAAGCCGGTGATCACGGCAAATCGGGATCTCATATCTTCAAAACATTTATCTTAAAGACATTTCTTGGCGTCTCTTTAGCGAACGGAGCACAAAAGTGGACAGTGCCTTTTGAATTCCCACACATCACATTCCCAAAATCTAATCTAATACGCTACAGCACAATAAAAGATCATCGTTATGTGACGACGCACGACTGTAAAGACAAACACATTTCACACTGGGACAAATTCACAGTCAAACTCATGGCCTCAGTATTTATTGAAAGACGAAAATTGTGACACAAAATCTGAAACAACTCGAGCTTCATTTTACAAACATTTGAGGAATTAAATTTGAAATAAAAGACACATTAGTTGTATTAATTTCTTATTTAAATAATCTTTGTAGTAATTCATTTGGCCGAGGTGATTGGTAGCTCGGTCACTTCCTGGTCTTGACTGAACAGCACCAGCAAAGCATTCTGGGATTTGTAGTATTAGTGGTGCAGGTGTTTTATACCAGCGATTCAGCTCTAATGCACATTTGATATGATCTGTTTTTTGTTTTTTTTACTGTTTGTATGAATGTTTTAGGACCTGAGGACGCTCTGTAAACTCTGCGTCTTGGTCGTCTCTGAGCGGCAGGAGACGACTCACACATCTGGACTGAACCGGCTTTAAACTAAATTAACTTATTTATTAGAACACGACAGCACTTTAAAATGACTTTAGCCACATACGCACTTTATAAATACGCACTTTAGACCGAATGGAGTGTGGATTTTTTGTGATCTGTGGAGTTGTTTGATTGTTGTTTGTGTCGTCCTGTCTCTTGTCTCGTTTTAGATGTTGAGGGACTGGGAATGAAAATTAGCGTGTATTTTTACTGGTGTTTATTAATGTGCATTGTCCCTTTTAAATAGATAAATAAATAGATAAATAAATAGATAAATAAATAAATAGATAAATAAATAGATAAATAAATAGATAAATAAATAAATAAATAGATAAATACATAAATAAATAAATAGATAAATAAATACATAAATAAATAGATAAATAAATAAATAAATAGATAAATAAATAAATAGATAAATAAATAGATAAATAAATAAATAGATAAATAAATAGATAAATAAATAAATAAATAGATAAATACATAAATAGATAAATAAATAAATAGATAAATAAATAAATAGATAAATAAATAAATAGATAAATAGATAGATAGATAGATAGATAAATAAATACATAAATAAATAGATAAATAAATACATAAATAAATAGATAAATAAATAAATAGATAAATAAATAAATACATAAATAAATAAATAAATACATCTCACAGGCCAAATATAATTACACCGCAGGCCTGAGTTTGGCATATGTGGTTTAGAGATTTGTGAAGCAATAAAGGAATTTTGAAGCTGGATTTGTGAGAAACAGGAAGCCAAAGCAACACTCGTCGCACTGAGGTAATGAGACGTTTGTTTTTGTTTTCGTGGCCACCCCCGGCTGCAGCGTTTTGTATCAGTGGTCACTAACGGACAAAGGACTTCGCGAGACCCGAGAACAACAGTCCAGTCCAACTTGATACAAACACACGCGTCAGCTTTTCTAGGTCTTGTCTAGAAATAAAACCACAAAGGCGCGAGATTTTTTTAAGCGATAAAAAGCCGACCCACTTTTTTCCTTTTTTTTTCCTTTTTCTTTGCAAACATTGTGCGCAAGGAACATTAAGCGAGCATACAAAAAGTGAGGGAAATGTGGGATACAAGACAGAAAAGTAAAGCGGGAAGAGGGAGACGCAACCATAAAAGTCAAACTGATGATGCAACGGAAATAGAAAAACAAAACAAAACTTCATAATAAGCACGTAGACGTATAAGCCGACCTACTTATCGTAAAGTGGCTGTTAAAACTCAACCGTCTGGAGCGACTCCGACACGCTCCGCTCGGTCTTTGCGTGCGAAGGACGGACCGTTCAGACAGATTAAAGCTCAAAGTATCATCTCAAAGCGTTGGCTGAATCCTCGTCTTTGATGCGAACGAGCAGAAAGAATCGAAAGCGCGCACGTTACACAATAGTCCGCTAAAAAAACGCAATCCGGCTAATTCTCCGGAAAAAAAGAGCTTCTCAGAAATAACGAGGAATCAGAAACACGCGTTAAATCTTTTCAACATCCTTAAACCTGATATCATAAGTCCACAACGTCTTTATGCTCGTGTCCAGTTGACAGATTTTATACTTTTCTTTCACGTCGGACCAGACCTGAAGAGGGAAAACTGAGGGATTTAGTTCGATGCAAAGTTTTCGAAAAGTTGAGAAGGTGAAATTCCCGCTTGGCAACCGAAACGCAGCCCGAGATATTAGCATCCAAATAACTGTGGAACAAGCAAGATACAAACTCACAGAATGCACAGACCCAATAATCATAGACAATTCCTGCTGCGCAATATCGCCTGATTTACGGTAATTACTTTTGTGGCTAAAGGAAGTGCGCTCTTATCGACTCGGCTCTACTTTATTTGTAACTGCTTTCGCTAACTACGGGCTGAGGCTGCATTACTGGTGATTGGCGTTATTGACAATAAGCTGGAGCCGAGCGTAACATTTAATCAGTGTTTACAACTATAGGGGCCCCGGCTTCACTTTCAATTATGGCACCTCAGATGACGGAGGGAGAGCGGGATGGAACAGAGCGGCGTGAGCTCCGAGGGCAGGCCTGGGACGCCGCCGGAGGAGAACGCAGCGAGCAGGATGAGTTTGAGTTCAGGTCTTTAGTTTTTAATTCAAAAGAAGGAGTAGTTTGACCCAAAGGTTGTCAGTATTTATATATATATATTTTTGAATAACCATCACGTATGCGTAAGTAAATACACGAGGAGTTTATGATTACCAAAAAAAAGCCAAAAAATGCATAATAATGAAGGAAAAAACATGCAGTATTTCACATATAAGTCACGTCTGAATATGAAAAACATCAAAATATGAAAAAAGTGCCACTTATACTCAGGAAAATGGTAGTTATGTGTGAAGTTTCATTGTTTCTTCATGAATTAGACCTGATTTTTCCATTTTAATCTTAATTTTATGATGATTATTTGTGATTATTTCTGTTTTAATTTGTGTGATGTTAATGTCTTTCTTATTTTCTACTTTGAATTCCTTCGTGTTTTGTGCTATACTAATAAACCTGCCTCGCCTTGATTGTAAATGAAATTATAGTTAATTAAAGCAGCTCTGCGTGATCTTTCCGGTACATTTTACGCCACCTGCTTGTTTCCACGGAGATTGTTCTTCCTGGATCTTAAAATGACGTAATCCGCGGCGTTCAGCTCCAAATGAAGCTAATCGAGGCTAACGGTTACAGCGGCGAATTTGAGGACGAGTTTCATATTTGGAATTACGACCCAGAGTATCATAGCAACCAAAGAGCCAATCCGGAGCGAGGCTGTTGAAGGTCACGCCCCTTCCTGCCCGTGCCGCCGATTTAGCAGGGAGCGGCCGCTTAGCAACGCTGTCAATCAAACCTGTTGCTAACGCTAACCGGAGCAACCTCAGGGAAAGAACGCGCCTGATTTGTCTGTTTTTAATGTTCATAAAGTGCAAAATAAAAAACACCAGGATCACGTAGAGCGGGTTAATACGAACATTTAAGACCAAAAATGACGAGTTTGACGGCAGCGGTTACAGAGAGAGAGAGTCGATGGAGCCAAAAGCGCGCCCACGTTCACTTCCTGTTTGAACGTGGCGGCTAGCAGGTTAGCTACGTCCATTTACGTAAACAGTCTGTGCATGAAACACATCGATTTGTAAAACATTTTATCGTATCACGCCGTGTTAAATCTGACCTATAACGTGCCTGGTCTGTGTGACGCTGGCTTGTCTCCATGGCGATAGTGAAGCTGTATAAAAAGACATAACCTCCGCCCGAAAGGTTACAGCGTGCACCTTTAATGGTAGAGCATTTACCCCTGGACTTAAAGACTATTTGATGTGAAGTTATGGCACTTTTAGCATCATCTTTGACAAAACTCTCGTCTCTTTTAAAACGGCTTTGGGAAATCGCTCTTAAATCCTGTCTACGCTTCCAGATTTTTCCTCCGTATACTCAGTGTCTTTGTGGGGTTTCTGCAGCTTTTCAAGTGACAGGGACAGAACAGAAGCAAAGGAGGAGACAGATGTGTAGTAATGCAGAAAAAAGAGAATTTGTGATAAAAGCAAACAGAGGCGTTTGTGCCAGCCACATTCAACACTTTAAAGTTTCTCAACCAAACTCAAAAATCCTCGCTTTATTTCTTTGTTGGCTCTTGATCTTGAAGAGGAGGTTTAATTTCATAATCTAATAGCACCTGATTTAACTACAGCGCTGGAAAAACATAATTTTTTCACATTTACAGTCATTACATGGACAGTAGGGCTTCATTTTTCCAACAACTCCACTGTAATGATGGGACTTTCCGGCTCTTTTATGGGATTCGAATCTTTTGGATCAGTTCGTTTCAAAGACTGGTTTATTTATATGACAGAAGCCGATGTGAGAACTCATTTTAACCATCACAGAGAGACACGACCGAGGCTTAAATTTGGTTCAAAATGGTTCAAAATGGTTGGAATGACTCAAAATCTAAACAAAACATCACACTACAACAAGAATGATTTAAAAAGTAACTATTATTATGATGCCAAATGTGTTTTTTTTCTGCACAAAGCTCTCACTCGTGTCGCTTGCTTTGCTTTTTGAGTTGATTCTTGTATCGGTTTTAGTGTTAATCAGTATAAAAATGCAGAAAAATATGAAAAAAACAGATTCAGCTCCAGCCGTTCACGTTAAACTGTTCAAAAGAGTCGACTCGTTCATAAACGTCGCATCGGTCCACTCCTCAGCCCAGGAACGGGTCAAATGCAGAGGACATGTGTACATCCCTTACACCAGGCAAGTCCAAACTGTGGCCCAGGGGCTAAATATGGCCCGCAGAGCAATTTTTCTTGGCCCTCAAGCTTCAAATATTACCTTAAACATTACTTTTTTTACTGTACGTTTCTGAAAATCGTGTCCCTTTGAGGATGTAAACGTGAAAAAAGGTCGAGCGGTTCAGTCTAACTTTTAATAATCACGCAGATTTGAAGTTTTCACTGTACTGACGACGAGTCTATGTCACTAAATGGACCCTCAGCTTTGTCTGTGTTTTATTTGGACAAACCCTGTAGCGATGCAACGTGGCGATAATTACCCTTTCATACAAAAACGTGACTGATTTTTAGTCTTAATGACATTTTTTTCCCTGGACGCTTCTTACGCGCTGATACTCACTTTTGAGCGCCCAAGAACCGGAGAAGATTTTGTTTTAAGGGACATTACGTTTCCCACATAGATAAGTCAGAGTTATTGACCTCAGACATGCACATTATTCTGAATGTTCCACATAAAACATTTATGAAGCAAAGCGAGCAAATAGTCCAAAACAGACTGAGCGGTAAAGTGGGGTGAACCGTGCGGCGATGGCTCCGAACAGACAAGCATTGTGCCCAAACGACGAGCGATACGGCAGAGGTTGTTTATGTGAGGGAGAGATGATGGTGCAGGGGACTCCACACTTCTTCTGTGGCGTGTGTGTGTGTGTGTGTGTGTGTGTGTGTGTGGAGAGCGTACTGATGCCGAGAGATGAGATGAGAAGCCCTTTAAAAGCCACATTAGCAAGTGCCTTGAAAGCCAAGTGGCAGCTTTTTATGCGGCGGGGTCCTCAGCGTACACACACACACACACACACACCCCAACATGCACGCACACACACACACACGTCTAGACACTCACACACTGACATTAAACGCGTTCAGTGGCTTTAATCACACTGAACGATGTGAGTGAGCCTCCACGCGGCTGCTTACTGTAGATAATAACGCGGAAATAGATCTGTCATTCAGCGCAATTAAAGGAGCGCACTTGCATACTTGAAAGGAGCCACAGTCTAACCCCAAAAGTTGGAATAAAACGTACACAAAACGAGCCGTGTTTATTTTTAAAGGACACATGTTGAGCTAAATTGGCTTTTTGGAGATTTTAACCGTGTTACATTGCCGTGTCTTCATCAAAAACATCCCTGGAGTTGTTTTTTTTTTGCTTCGTTTACGCTTGGTTCATTAATCCATTAATCCAAAATCGTCTTCTCCGAGCTCTTAAAAATGGTCTGGTTGGATTTTGCCAGGATTGTTGCGTCACAGGTGAAAATCCAGACTTCTCCTGCTCAGTTTTTAGGTCCATAAAACTGAACATCAATGGATTTTAGTGAATTTTATACCTGTCATGATCATTTTTATATCATTGTTCAACATATGAAAGTTGGAAAAGTGTTTTTTGGGGTCAGTATTTATCGTGTATACTTTTTCTTTGCACTACTGGGACATTTTTGGTTATTTTTTGGCTTTATGATAAGATTTAAGCTATAAAATGTTGAATTAATCACCTCTGTGACTCATTACAGATGCAAACTAACGACTAAAGTGTTTAATTCTGCTGTTTATTTACTGCAGCTTATGATTTTTAATAATACTGCAGATTTAGAATAGTTTTTATGGCTTAAATCTGCTCCTGGGCTTTTGTCTCAGTGGCATAAATTAGTTTCAGTATTTTTGTTTATTGCCTATACTTATTCCAGCGATATATCAAGCTTCAAAGTTTTGCCTGGATTGTTGCATCGCAGGTAAAAATAGACTTCTGCTCAGTTTTTAGGTCCATAATTCATCAATATGGACTTAGTATTTATCTTATGTACTTTTTCTTTGCACTACTGGCACATTTGTAGTTATTTTTTGGCTTTATGATAAGATTTAGGTCATAAAATGTTGAATTAATAACTCATTACTCATTATTTATTCATCGCAGTTCATGATTTTCTTTTAACAATATTGTGGATTTAGAATAGTTTGACGTTCCGACACGTTAGAAAATGTGAAATACTTATCCCAAGGTAACTAAAAGTGGATTTAAAAGTGAATTAAAGCCACAAGAATGCAGAATACAGTGTATGTGGGACATTACACCGATAAAAAAACCACAAAACGCTATAAAATAAACGTTAGGAAACTGGAGGAGCATCTTGTGACTAATTAACTCGTGTCTCACTGAAATGTCAAAATGTTATTACATTTTGACTAAACTGGTGATGCATAAT
Organism: Periophthalmus magnuspinnatus; assembly: GCF_009829125.3. Classification (NCBI taxonomy): domain Eukaryota; kingdom Metazoa; phylum Chordata; class Actinopteri; order Gobiiformes; family Gobiidae; genus Periophthalmus; species Periophthalmus magnuspinnatus. Next base: position 33,614,323 of record NC_047134.1, read on the forward strand.
CTTATGAATTAATTTACAGTGCGGGTTATTTCTTTACCACGGCAGAAAAGATTCCAAAGGTCATCACCATCGGGATAATACTGTATTTCTGAAGCGGAGAAGTTCTGGCCGCCGTCCTGAAGTCATTTTCGAGCTGAAGGTTCTGGTTTTGTTTGCCGGGCTGGTCTTGTTTACTCGCTATTGTTTTTCTGCTCTATTGTCCCGCGTCAGCCTCTTCCCTGATTAGCACCGGGGCAGTTAACCCAATTCAGGGGTAAGTTCCATCCCCAGTGTCGCTCCCAGCTGTGCCTTTCTATTTTCCGTCCCCTCACGGCTTTATAAAAACACGTCGCTTTATTGTTTTATAGTAATACGTATATTGCTACGGCGTTGTAATGTTATTTGCATTTTAAACAGCCTAAACTTTGTAACTAGGTTTGCACATCAAAGCCGAGTATAATTTCCATAACTGAGCCAATGCCTTGTCCACGCTGTCACATCCCCTTTAATTAGTCGGGCGCACACACTCGTACGCGCTCATCCTGTCGCAATTGTAAAAATGTAATGCTTGTATTGGGGATTAGGTCACAAGCTGTCACATTTCCTCTCCAGTTATAATTAAGGTTATGCAATATACTACAGTGAAATAGACTCCGCACACACAGGTACGAGCGAGGAGCGAGGAGCGAGGAGAGCGTAGGGATGGCTGGAAGGAGGAGATGTAAAGTATGCCGCCTCTGGGCTCGAGAAGCTAGTGAATTATTGAGGCAACACCCTGAAACAAGCCCGCAGACTCAGACAGGAAGTGCGGGGAATCAAAGCAAACATTTACACGAAGCACTCGCGCCCCATTCATCGTTTTTTTTCTTCTTTGGATTTCTATCACTGTGAGGAAATAAAGAAGGGTTTGATCCAAGCTGTGGGAAGAGATCGCCACCTGAGTCTGTGGAGATGTTGTTGGTTTGTAAGGAGTTTCATACGGTGCTTTTTAGTCAGTTTCAGGTGTTTTATTAATTGAATATATTTTAACTCATGGACTGAAGTCATAGTGTTTGGTCCAAAGAAACATGGAGAAAGTTTCAGCCGTCACCTCCACGCTCTGTCTCTACAACCGTCAAATCTAGAGGTAATAATGGACTCAGACTTGAACTTTAACAGACACATCAAATCAATAACATCTGCAGCGTTTTACCGTCTAAAAACATGTCAAAAATCAAAGGTAAACTGTCAAAACCAGACGCACAGAGACTTGTCCTGCATTTGTGTCCAGTAGATTAGACGACTGTAACGTCCTGATCACTGGACTCTCCAAACGAGCCACAGAACAGAACATCCAGAACATCCAGAACATCCAGAACATCCAGAACATCCAGAACATCCAGAACACTGCTGCTCGGGTCAGGACTAGAACCAGGAAGTACTTCACACATGTGTCCTGTGGCTCCTGTGGCTCCTGTGGCTCAGGTCTGGGGCTAAACCGAGACTAAACATGGACTAAACCAGGGACTAAACCGGAGCTAAACCAGGACTAAACTGGGGCTAAACCATTACTAAACCGGGACTAAACATGTACTAAACCAGGACTAAACATGTGCTAAACCAGGACTAAACCAGGACTAAACATGGACTAAACATGGACTAAACTGGGGCTAAACCGGGGCTAAACATGGACTAAACATGGACTAAACATGGACTAAACCAGGACTAAACATGGACTAAACCGGGACTAAACCGGGACTAAACCGGGACTAAACTGGGACTAAACTGGGACTAAACTGGGGCTAAACATGGACTAAACATGGACTAAACATGGACTAAACATGGACTAAACATGGACTAAACCGGGACTAAACTGGGACTAAACTGGGACTAAACTGGGACTAAACCGGGACTAAACCAGGACTAAACCAGGACTTTAACACAGTGTAAGACTAGACCTTTTCTCCTTATCATTTAACACTAGCTACACAAGATATCTTAGTGTTTTTATTTAACTATCTATATATTTGTTGTTGTTGTTTTGTTTTTGTTTTTTGTTTTTGAGCTGTTGATGTTGTTTTTAAATGTTCTATATGAATTTTTATTCATATAGAACCTTCAACATTGAATTGAAGTGAGATAGATAATTAGTTCAACATCAGACTGTGGTAAACTCCAGGTAACGCAGTGATATCTGTGTGGACCCTTCACCGGAAAAGTTACACAGTGTACCTTTAAATCGCTTTGATAAAATAAAACAAAATGCTTTATATAATCGGGTTATTGTTTGTGTAACGATGTGGCGTGGAGAGAAATCACATTTTTCCACTTTTTTGCTTCATATTCACATAGAATCTTCTTTTTTTTTTACGGGTTTTGTGCGGCGTGAGCAAGACGAGAAGATTAAACTTCATTTTTGACGTAGAATTTGTATTTATTTTTTGAAAGAATATCTGTGAATCCATCAGAAGCGCGTGTACATGCCGACGAAATGCATTAGCGTGTTATGTCGCGTTCTTAAAGTTCCAAACGCCCACTCCACCCCCTTTTCACCTGCATCTTCCACCATTTTTTAAAAACTCTTAATCTTATATCACTGTGTCCATATCCCTATGATAAACTGTCGGATCATATCACAAATAAGCCTGTTTTTCATTACGTTGCCCTCCCAGACGCGACCAAAACCACCTCCTGCCTCTCACATTTGATTGACAGAGTGATGGACAAGCCTCTCCACACTTTTTAACTGCACGAGCCCCTGTACGAGAGGACGAACCTGCCTGGAAAGACAGATGTAAAGATAAATAGATAAATCCGCTGCGGTATCAGATGAGCGAGACGCGGGAGATGAGGGAGATGCCATGTCGGGGGGCCGTGGCGGAGTCGAAATGGCGGAGAGACCAGATAGACGGCTGAATAAATGGGATTTCCGTCTTCTTCTTCTTCTTCTTCTTCCAAGCTTTGGGAATATGAGGGAAGGGCGGAGATGGGATTAGACGGACTAGATCGCAAAAAGATGTACCGCGCAGATAGATCGACGTTAATGGGGTATTTGCGTACAGTTGAGCATTGACAGACAGAGGCGGAGTGCACGAGAGAGGAGCCCAAAGATGGATACGGACTGATAGATGATAATGGGATTTGTGCCGAGTTGTAAGCCATGGGACTAAGCGCCATGTTTGTTGTGTACTTGACTGACTGAAAGCTGCTTAGAGTGTAATAGTTGGATCCGAGCGGGGAGTTACACTACATATTTACCATCAGCTAGCACATTACCAGGCCTGTAAGCAATCACAGCATTTTAAATCACAATATTGATCGAAAATGACTCAGCGGAAGAAACAAGATGGCTGACTTCAACTTAAAAAACTGCGGTGCCCAATTGTTGTGACGTCGTCGTAAGCGTCATCGCGCACAAAGAGCCGTGTAGCTGTCAGCGCCTCTACGCACATCGCAATAACACTAGCTACGTAAAATTGGAGAAAGAAGTAAGAACAGAGCGGTGGTTTGTCCCGGTGGCAGTGAAAACGGGTCGATCGGCGAAAAGTAAGCGATTAAAGATTGCTCAAACATGCACGGATCGCTCCAGATTCAACTTTAGGTGAGTAAACGGTCAAGGGAAACAACTCCACTCACTGCCTGGACAAAAAAAAAAAAAAAAAAGCTGCCATCTGGATTTAACGAAGCAAATATGTTGGTGTTGCTGCAGTTGGTCCGGTCGAGGTTCAGCAGAATGAGGTCAGCTGACGTCTGAATAAACTGAATGACCAGGTTATTCCATCAATGGATTTTTGGGCATATTCCAAGACGAAAATGTCAGGATTCATCGGGCTCAAACTGTGACAGAGCGGATCAGGAGCATGAGACGTCATTTTCACACATGGATCGTCCACCACAGAGTCCAGACCTTAACCCCATTGAGAATCTTTGTGCTGGAGAAGCTTTGAGCAGCGTCAGACTCGACCAGCATCAATGCAACAGGTGAAACATTAATGCAACACTGGATGGAAATAAATCTGTGACGTTGCAGAAGCGAAATCGAAACAACGCCACAGCAAAAGCAAAAGACGGTCCAACCAAATATTAGCGTGTGACCTTTTTTTTTGTCCAGACAGTGTGTATAAAATGGTTAAAAGCTGCAGTTAACGTTTTAGATCTGCTTTAAATACCCACTTTTTGTACATTTTCAGATGTTTAATACCATCTAGACCCAGGTAGTTAGAGACACCAGTGACATGACGAATGGAGAATGTGAAGTCAGTGAAGAGGAGGGTCAGAGAGGCTCTTGAATCTGCTGCTTCGGTGGCGTTTGGGCGGACGATGGTTCATGTGCGGCTGGACAATTGTACAAAGAATAAACCTGAACTGTGATCTGATACCTGTCATGTTGCAATTGGGTTATTTTCGGTTGTCCAAATGCAACTTCCTGCTCCCCAACATATCCTCCTATTGGTCAGCGTCTGAGCGAGTGACAGGTGGAGTTAACCAATCACGGCGAAGCACGAGCTCTCAGAAGCAGCAGATCTGTCTATTTTTGGCGACATCATAAACGAAGCAACGCGATGAAACGGAAATCGCGATCTAGGGCCTACGAAAACGTCTAGGACACCGCATTCGCTCGCTTAAATTACAATCAGATTCCATTTACGCTCTTCCAAGTTAAGTAATCTCCAGATAATCAGAGACCGACTGAAGGATTGTGGCGAGCAGCACTGTGTGTCTGCTCCGAAAAGGTCGTCCATTTTATCCAGAGTTAAAAAAAATCAAGATTGTCCTTTTTATTTCTCTCTTGTATTAAAATGACAAAGAAAAGTCCCCACGTGTAATTAGACGAGCCTGTCAATCACGCTGGAATGTGCCCAGGAGATGTGACTCTGGTGTTAGATTTGCAGTGTTAAGTACTGCACTTGTTGGCTGTTATTAAATCTGTCAGAACAGTTTGTGCTTTAACGTCTCTCCAACAATAGTCCGGCGAACACATCCAAATCAGCCGTTCTTTATATCCTCGCTCACTTTATGCAGATGACTTTCAGTTGTTTAGAAGGAACAATAGCGTTTTTTTATATTTTTTTACCCTGGATTTGTGTAATTTCGTTTCACTTTGTGCGGCGCTCGTTTATCTTTGCGAAAATTATCATTATAAACTGTTGCAATAGATTTGAAATAATCGTTGTTACTTACAGAATAAAGTTCACAAAAAGCCAAAGGAACAATTTCACTTCACCGCACAAGATTTTGTTGTACTTTTTATGCCAAAAATGGTGAAATCCTTTCTCTCCAACCCACAACTTTCGAAACAAATTTGACAAAGTCCTGACAAAACAGTAAAGTAAAGGTGCGCGATGGAACTTTTTGATCCTGATGAAAACGTTGGCGCTTTGTGTGGAAGTTCTGTTACTATATCTGAAGCTTTTTGGATGCGTTTCAGAGAGTCGTCCCAAAGACTGGCTCTTTTACTGTTTATTTATATTTATATGACAGAAATCAGCGTGAGAACTCGTTTTATCCACAAACTAATCACAGAGCGACACGACCGAGGCTCAGATCTGTTTAAAATGCTTCAAACTGAGAGTGGGAGTGTGTTTATCCTTATAAATGATGCATAATGTAAATAAAACATTGCGTTAAAATAATAATAATAATTAAAAAACAAAAAAAACAGACATGTCAGATATGTTTTCCCGTGCACAAAGCTCTCAGTCGTGTTTCCTGCTCTGCGTCTGTGTCGATTCTTGTGTTAATTCCGCGTTAATCAGGATGAAATGCGTAGAAAATTCCAAAGAAAACGATTTGGTTCTATTAAAAAATGAGATCCCACCGTTCAAAAGAGCCGACTTGTTCACGAACGTCACATCATCACGATATTCTGTTGATCTTTTTATTGCTAAAACACGGATTTTTACTGTGAAATGGATCACCTCTCCATAGATTTGACCTGTAACATAACCAAATGGAGGCTTGTTCGTGTTTGTTTGTTGCCATATTGTGGAACTTTTAAGGCTTTTGATCACATTTCCATGGAGACACATTGGTTCCAGACCCTCCAGGTTAAATAGTGCGTCTGAATTCTTCCAGATTTAAACATTACAGATTTATTTACATCCACTGACCTGAGCAAATCGTGTTTGGACAGGCGTTTTCTGAAGCCGTCTGATCTGAATCGTCTCACTAAACGCGCTCGCTCTTCTTCACGGGCGATATCTGATTTCCATAATGAACGCTCTTAAGTTACACGTCCGAATCCTAAACTTCTGCACTGTTTACTGTCCTTTTTTTTCTTTTTAGCATTGTTCTTTTACGCAAACCTCACCCACGCCCGCTCCTCTCCGCTTCAGGGAGTGCGTCTCTCACACGAGGCTTTGCACCTGCACGTCGCCGCATGTTCCTCGTTCTTTAGCGTGTAAAGGAGAGGTTGGATTACAGGCTTGTTGTTGTCAGATAGGGTCAGATTACCTTTCCCGGGGAGGCGGAGGAGGAGGGCTGAGCTGGGACGAAGGCTACAGGCTCGACAGCTGCAAAAACACGGGAACAATAAGGACGATAGTGTGACAGCATGTAGGAGGAAGTGGAGTTTGCAGTAAGAACCAGGTGGAGGAGGTGGTGAGAGAATGAAGCTGCACCGTGTTTCAAAAGTGGATGGGTCTTCTACAGTCTTGGCTTTGCTCGTTGCCTCTTGTGTTTTCGATTGGCTGCGTCCTATCATTATTTTAAAAAGTTTGGCACCACAAAAATATGCTTCAAATGAATTTTAACGGCGCTGTACCAGTTGTTTTACTCTGTTAAAACGAGAAAAACAGAACTACAGTTGTCCCTCGCTACGTCGCGGTTCACCTTTCGTGGTCTCGCTGTTTTGTGGATTTTTTTAGAGCAATTTCACATGATTTTTTACAGTTTATGAACGTGCATTGTGTGCTGCGTCCTGATTGGCTGTTGGACTGTAGACCATTGTCCATCAGTCTCCTCCGTGCCGTGTCTCCTGTCCAGTACAGAATGTGTTCAGACAAATTTACATAAACGTTGGATCTCAGTGTGACTCTGAAGTGCTGTACGTTTGCGATTTGTTTTCTCCCCGACAAAACCCACAATGTCGATGAAACGTTCTGCACCGACAAAGACGCCGACGAAGGTTTGAACTTTGAGAGAGTTTAAACGAGAGAGAAATGTGAGAAAATGTTAACGCCTGTGTGAGAAAAGTGTATAAAGTGTGTGGTGAGGGGGTTTACAGACAAAAAACAGAGAATAATGTAAAAATAAAGCTGATACGTCGCGGATTTCGTCTATTGCGGGTTATTTTTAGAACATGACCCCCGCGATAAACGATGGACCACTGTATTTCGATTTTATTTAACTCCATTAAAGCTACAAAATGAGTTTACTGCGGAACATTAACTGCTGGAAATGTAAAACCGTTACTGATACATCTCTTCATGCCTTTTGGGAATGTCTCATGATGTCCTCACTTTGGAATGACGTTATTAAAAACCTGGAAAACTGGATTGTCCTGCCCGTCCCTGCGTCGCCACAGATGTGTCTTCTGGCAGATAAGTCTCTCTCGTCTCCTGGATTCACAGTGGACACGTACGGTTTAGCGGTGGCTGTTTTTTTTTTTTTTTGTGGTTGACAGATGAATTCTGAAGGTCTGGAAAAGCCCCCACAGGTCGAGGACGAGTTTAGACTGAAGACATTTGAAAGACACCCAGGAAAAAAAGCAACAGGACAAAACTAACAAGACGTGGACTCACTTTTTTGTCATTTGTGGAGAGTCGTAGATCCGCTGAAGTGGCTGTAATGTGATATTTGCAAAGACTGACCAGCTGTCATATGTTTTGTTCGTTTTTTATTCTTAAATTGAAAATAAAAAAAACTTAAATACAAAAAAACTCAACAAAACTACTTCATTTTAAACAATTTGCAGTTCTCCAAAGTCCCTCCTCACTTACCTGATGCATTCTGAGCATAAAACAATGAATTTATAAATGCTTTTCGCACGTTTTAGAGCGTGGAGTTTTACCGTCACTGCAAATCTTAACAACGATTCCAAGCTAACGTGCACTTCCTGATTATCGGACAACAAAACGACCCGCTCTGGCCTGTCAGTGCGGCTCAGACACGTGGGGAAAAACGCGACACGGGGCCTTCAACACTTTAAGCTGAATATGTGTCGAATTTATGTTCCCCAAACTGAGCGACAGCCATTTCAATGACGCAGAGACATAAATGTAATCTACCCCCGTCATACGGCTATAAAAGACTCAAGTAAATATTATTTAAATGACATTGTAAATGGCATTTCACTGTTTTGTCTTTTGATGTCTGACTTTTGATGCTTTGAGGTTTTTTCTTTTTTTTTTACAATCAAATGAAATAACGAAATGTCTCCTTTGTTTTGCGTAAGTGTAGTTTTGGATAAATGTAAATGAAAGCTGTAGGATCAAGCGCATCGTGAAGCTGGCTCGTTTCACCGGTGTAATCTGAAAGAAAGCTTTGCCGCTATAAGCTCCGCGGCGATAATGGAACCTCCGCGTGAGATTGTGTTTGAGGAACGACGCCAAGGTCTTTTGTCACATCCGACGAACGCATCGTAAATAAATCATGCGCGGATCACTTACTTTGTTAACAACGTCGTGTACATACCTCAAAGGCCGGCGCGCTTTCCTTACACGTTCCGGTCGGCGCTGTCAAAAGTGCGCCCAAAATATGATCAAATAAATACGTAAATTCTCGTTCGAAGTCGCCTCTTCACGATAGTTCCACGTTTCGTAACAATGGGAGTCTTATATTACGATGGCGCTTCAAAGTTGAGCTCATCGACGGACAGAGAAGAAGCTGTTCTCATTTGTGGTTAAGTCTGACCGTTTACCAGTTAATTTGGGAATACGTAACATTTTTATACAGCGTCTTTACGTCAAGGAACCACTCACACCTGGTTTAACGGACACAAAAACAGTGTTAATCTGTGAGAGCTGGGATTGCACCGCCGACTTGTGGGTCTGTAGATCTTGTTACGGCCTTAAGTTCTTTTCATTCGTTGTTATTTGTCTGTTGTGTTTGTTTGTTTGTCTGAATCTGTCCATTTTCCCCATGAAATCCTGGCTGTGTGAGCTCTTGTCTGTGATTGGACGACTGTTTCCCCCGCTCGGCCAATCCTGTGCCTCACCTGCAGCCGCCTCCTCTCGTTTAACCCTCTGATGCATGAATTATGAAAGCCTTGGTCAAGATTTATTTTTATTTTTTTCTGAAGTATTTTTCTTCTTCTCAGGACATGAAACCACATTGTGAACTGCCTGTAAATATGAATTAACTTGTGTTCTATTGTAAATATACAGACATATGTTTCTTTTTATGCTTTGAAAAACATTTCAACATTTTTGGGGAAATTTCAAGACTGTTTAGATGCAACGTTTAGGCCTGAATAAGAAAAACAATCAGAGGAAATTTACTTGCAGTTACACCGACTGACCACTGAATTGACCTCAATGGAGTGTGGCAGCAGAGAGCACTCCAGAGGCTCCACCACATAAACCAATGCATTAAAGACAAAGTTGTTTTAGTAGCTGTCCACTGCAGTGACCGCTGTGCACCAGAGGGTTAAAAAGCTCCGGCTCACCTGTCCGGGGCTGCGCTGTGTCTCTTTTGTTAAGTCGCTAATGTGAAGTGACTGTGTTTTTGAGACGCTCGACTCTCAGCACTGACTCTGTGTTTGTTTGTCAAGATTTTGTTATTGTAAAATTAGTCTCTTACTCAAATTTAACCTTTGTTTCTTTTGTTTAAACCTTCCAAGTACCTTCTGTTTACGTACTTTAGATTCCTTTTGTTTAGTTTGCCTTCTACAACCCTGTTCATTAAATTACTTCTTACTTTACCATTTTTCCATCTTGTTTTTTGTAGCTTCTGACCCTAAACGAGCCGCGTCGTAACAGATCTGACGGCTAAACCAATGATGTTTATGTTGAGCGTGAGATTAGAACCGCCAACCTTTCGGATCAGTGGACAAAAATATTACCAGCTGAGTTTATATCGCCCCGAATTAACACACAACAAAGAGAGAAATTATAGAAAAAAGTGTGTTTTTGTAGCTTATATAATCGTTTGCCGTTAAATTTTGACTTGGACGCTCGTAATTTGAATTGAGAATCTGCGATCGAGCAAAGTCCGTCCCCCAAAATCATCTCCCGCAACTCCCCCACGAATCGAACGGCCCTGCTTCCAGTGTGTTAATCTCCAAAAACAAAAAAACAAGCCTAAAACAATCACATACCAACAGGCGATACAAGAATACGCCCGAATGACAGCGGTGGCCTCCTGCGTGGACGTCGTCTGTGGAGCGGCAGGATCCCGGTCTGATCTAGATCTGATCTGGATCGTGGAGTAGTTTGTAATCGATCAGCTCGCACGCAGGCCGTTTGGATCAGATTATCAGTGATTACCGAAGGGAAGTGCGCGCTTTCAAAGTCACAACACGGATCGGCGCTTCAATTAGGAAGAGCGACAGGGAGAAGTCCGTCGGAACATCTGATCCCAGCTTCACGTAAATGATCCGTTCCTGATTTGGAGGATTTTCTGAGGGCCATTTCACAGCGACAAGATATTCTATTTTGAGTTTTTGGTCTGTTTTTCTTTACAGTTGCCGTCACTCGAAACCCATAAAAATACACAAACCACACGAACTGAGCGAAGACGTAAAAAAAGGATGTAAAATTAATAAAATATCGGCGTTAGCGTTAACCAGAAGTTCAAGATCATCAACGTTTACCATAAGGAGGTTTGGTTGTTTGATTATCTTCAGAGTAAACATGGGACGATATTGAAATTTGGCGTCACGAATACAACTAAAAGAGCGAAACGGCGAAACGGCTTCACTCCTACAACCTTTTTGACGGATTTAATTGGATTTTTTCTTTTGGATCACACTTAAACGACTGCGATTAACAATTATATCATGATATTTATTAAAGCTGCTGACAGTTTAAAGTGTTGTGGACATGAGTATTTATTTTTGTAATATCATGGACAGGTTCCTTTTTTTTTTTCTTTTATTTGAATTTTTTTTTTTAAATATCTGTTACTGTTTTTATATGTTATTTGTTACTGTTTGTTACTAATTTGACAGGACTATTCACCCTGACGTTGCTTTTTTCTGTTTTCTGCGTCTTGATGCAAAAAGCTAAACTCATGAAACAACAGCTCCACTTCGCCTCGTGTAAAGTTCAGCGCGCGGCGTCCCAGGAGCAGACGCACGGCGGCTGCTGGGTCCCCGTTGTGCAGCCCGGCTCTCATTCATTTGGCTCGCTAACCCCGTTGTGCGGCTCACGTCTCGTTCGTTTGGCTCGCTAACATATTGTTGTGGTGCTCTTTTGGAAGCGGGGCTGCTGACTGTGCGCGTCGGGCCCGGGGACGATTCACGCCGAGGCGAAGATTTATGATCAGGTTGGTAGTTATTGATCCAGGTGTATGTGTGTAAACCACAGGGCAACTACTGCAACCTTAAAGTGTAAAGAGGATTATATGGAGGATGACTCAGGAGTCGCTGGGTTTTACTTTAAAGTATTTGTGTATTTGTGTATTTAAGTTTACTGTGTATAGTCACATAAAGCAGACATGATACATTTGGAGGGGGTGGCTTTGGTTAAACAGCAAACAGTTGATATCTAGTGTTAGTTTAAACGATGTGGATTCAAAATATCAGTCTGGATCGGTTTAGTTCTACATCTCCAAACGCTCTGTTCCACCTTGTGATGTCACAAAGTGGTATTTTTCAAGTTAACATCTACCTTTTACCTTTAGTTCAGTAGAGATTCATCCATTTTCTTCCTCTTATCTGGGGCCGGGTCACAGGAGCAGCGGTCTAAGCAGGGACTCCCAGACTTCTCTCACCCCAGACACCTCCTCCAGCTCCTCCAGTGGGACCCCAACGTGTTCCCAGACCAGCCGAGAGACACAGTCCTTCCACCATGTCCTGGGTCTTCCCCGGGACCTGCTCCCTGTGGGACATGCCCAGAACACCTCCCTAGGGATGGGTAGGAATTGGCAATTCCAGATCTGAAATGATTCAAATGATTTTAGTGAAGGTGGAGTTTATAAACACAGTGGAGCACTTCCTGTATCACCACACGATGACATCACAAGGTGGAACAGAGTGTTTTCAACCTAAATCTGCAGGTTTGTGTGTTAAACATGTGTGAATGAAACAAAAACACAACTTCAGGTCTGTTTGTGACGAGGAAACGACATTAGAACAGATCAGAGAAAAGTCGGTTGTTTTTATGATTTCAATACATTGAAAACTACATTTTCATTATTTAGCTTGAAATAAGAAGAAATAAATTGAAAGCAAAATGATATTAATCTAGGCAAGGCAAGTTTATTTATACAGCACAATTCGTACACAAAGTAAGCGTGCAGAATAAACCCCTTTTATAAAAACTATCAAGAAAATGAACACAAAATGTAAAAATTCAGACACATATTCTTAAAGTCGCATCATTTTAATTTGAACTCACATTTATTTTATTTTTCAGAGCTGCGGTTCAATCCCTGCTCAGACCCGTGATTGCAGTTGTTGTGTCATTGGGCGAGACTTCCCCCACATTTCCAGTGCGTTGTTACGTCATGTGTGAACGCGTGATTGACGGTCACGGACTCACTTCTAGTTTGATTACGCGATTATTTAGCTAAAATTAGATCGTTTCACGTTGTTTTAACTCCTCATTCGTTCAAGTCCACAGCCGCTACAACCGCCGGGAGTAAAACCACGGCCTGACCTTTCGCCTGTGACCTGCAGAACAACAGTCGTGCAGTTGACGCCGGTCCGTTACGCCGCGATTGATGTCCTTTGTGAAGCTCGTTATTTCGACAGGCGCTGTAATGCGGGGCCTTCTCCTCTTCCTCCCTCGTTGAACCTGGCGTCGGAGTCATTAAACTTCATTATCTGGACAGTGGGTGCTTACACAGGGGTGGGGCGGGGGGTTACGGGCGGGGTTGTCGGGCGCTGGAGGGGGGGGGTCGGCGTGAAGGATGGGGTGCCACCGTCCGCTTTACTCGAGTCAGCGCGCGCACGTTAAAGAGAAACCGTCCCTTATGCGAAAACAAAGTCAGATTACACGTAGATCTACACGTGCGCCGCCATTTTACCGCGAGGGCGAACAGAATGTGTCTATTTATACGACGGAAATGGTCTTACTCAGCACAATTTAGAAACTGCTTTTAGCGAATGTCCTTGATGGCGGAATTTAAAAGGTTTTTCATGAACTAATAATGGAATAATGTAGGAACGTTTTGGTTTGTCAAGGTATGTGCAAAGAGTCTAAAAGCAAACAGCAAAAAACAAAAAAAAACAGAATTAATTTAATGTACTGTTCAAATAAACCGTGAAAAACAAATTCTTATGGTCAGTGGGGGTCATGTCTCCGCAGATCTGACTAGTAACTTGGCCTGGTCTGACTCATGTTCACGGAAATATATAAGGAATTGTGAAACATTCTTATAAAAGCAATAACATCTCTGTGGAGTCGAGGCGATGGCAGATCCTCAACCGGAAAATTTGCACGTCGCATCTTCAACTTTTTTTTTTGTACACGTCCATTTATTTGTGTCTTATTCAACAAATTTATTTTTCTATTTTTGCCTCTTGAATAATTTAGAAATGTCCCATGTGCATTAATAAAGCCGTAGAAAAATAAATAAATAAATAAATAAAATAAATAAAATAAATAAAATAAATAAATAAAATACATAAAATACATAAAATAACTAAATAAATAAATAAAATAACTAAATAAATAAATAAAATACATAAAATACATAAAATAAATAAATAAATTAAATAAATAAATAAATAAATAAATAAAATAAATAATAATAAAATAAAAGCAAGCAGCAGGTACCGTTTTCGTTTTATCCTCTGTGTGAAAAGCTGTGGCAGGTTTACTCTGTATTTATTAGGCTGATTGAGTGGAGTTTGCATGTTCTCCCTGTGGCTGTTGCTTCGTGTCTTATTGGATTGTCCGATAAACCGTGACCGGCCTCGTTCAAGAAAACGAATGGGTTACAATTGGAAAAAAAAAAATGTTGCACACGTCAGAATATTCTACAGGTCTGATCTGTGGGATTCTCTTTTTAAATTTATCTTTAGTAACAGTGAAAAAAAACACACAAAAAGTGGGTCAGTGGGTCAAGAATCTGCAGCTGTACGAGGATGAGCCCGGACGTTTGCACATTTGATCATTTTTTGCAAAGTTTGTCGGCCCAATATTTAAATTCAGTTGATGCTAAAGAATCAGATTTTGTGGAGTTTTTTGTCCCTTTGTTTTTTGTTTTTTGTTTTTTTTTCTGCTGCATTAAAACACTCAGATAAAAAAGTCACACTTATAATCCTCAGGTCATAAGTGTCTCTCATGACTCACTTGTTTTCTCAAAAAAAGAAACCAAACAGTAGAAAATGTGGTTATTTTTTTCATTGTTATTAAAAATATTTAGAAGTAAAGATCATTTCAGAAAGTTCTATTATAATCAGAGGGAAGGACGTCTCAGAAATTATTTTAAACTGATGCTGCACAAAAACTAAAAATGCCACAAACGTCAAATTTTAGACTAAACACGTATAAAAATATATTCCATTATAACCTGGCTTCAGTTTTCTGGAAAATATCTCAATTTTAAAGGTCATTTTTACACTGCTGAAGATTCATGTTTTGGATTTAGTTGAAAAAAAAAAAAAAAAAGTATGAAAAAATGTTGATTTATGACGATTTACAGCTGTTTTTGGACCTGAGTGTGACTCTTTTTAAAGGGGAAGTCTGAGGTTTAAGAGAAACTTTATACGATAAACTTTATTTGTCTCGATATTTGTCTGGATAATGCAAAGTTCAAGAACAACAAGAGAAAAGGGCACATGATCAAAATAAATATTGTGTAAATGTTTCTGCTTTTGTAGAAAGATCCCGGGCTCTGCAGTGGGAAAAGTCTTTTATTGTTTTTGACACTGCAGCTTTTTCTGAAACTGTGTGACATGTGTAAAGACTACGGACTTTCAAAGAACTAATATATTCAACTACAACTAATATATTCAACTACAACTAATATATTCAACTACAACTAATATGTTCAACTACAACTAATATGTTCAACTACAACTAATATATTCAACTACAACTAATATATTCAACTACAACTAATATATTCAACTACAACTAATATATTCAACTACAACTAATATGTTCAACTACAACTAATATATTCAACTACAACTAATATGTTCAACTACAACTAATATATTCAACTACAACTAATATATTCAACTACAACTAATATATTCAACTACAACTAATATATTCAACTACAACTAATATATTCAACTACAACTAATATATTCAACTACAACTAATATACAACTAATATATTCAACTACAACTAATATATTCAACTACAACTAATATATTCAACTACAACTAATATATTCAACTACAACTAATATATTCAACTACAACTAATATATTCAACTACAACTAATATATTCAACTACAAGTAATATATTCAACTACAACTAATATATTCAACTACAACTAATATATTCAACTACAACTAATATATTCAACTACAACTAATATATTCAACTACAACTAATATATTCAACTACAACTAATATACAACTAATATATTCAACTACAACTAATATATTCAACTACAACTAATATATTCAACTACAACTAATATATTCAACTACAACTAATATTCTACCACAACTGTCCATGTAAAAAAACAAAAAAACAAGGTTACGTCTTTAACAGTGACACCATGATCCACAGCGCTCTCTTTACACTCTCCTCTCTCTCTTTCTTTCTTCCTCCCTCCCTCCCTCTCTCTCTCCTCCCCCCTCTCTTCTCTTTCTTCTGTCTCACCTGTCTTTCTTCCTCCCTCCCTCCCCCCCCCTCTCTCCTCCCCCCCTCTCTTCTCTTTCTTCTGTCTCACCTGTCTTTCTTCCTCCCTCTCTCTCCCCTCCCCCCCTCTCTTCTCTTTCTTCTCCGTCTCACCTGTCATTCTTCCTCCCTCCCTCCCTCTCTCTCTCCTCCCCCCTCTCTTCTCTTTCTTCTGTCTCACCTGTCTTTCTTCCTCCCTCCCTCTCTCTCTCCTCCCCCCTCTCTTCTCTTTCTTCTGTCTCACCTGTCTTTCTTCCTCCCTCTCCCTCTCTCTCCCCTCCCCCCTCTCTTCTCTTTCTTCTGTCTCACCTGTCTTTCTTCCTCCCTCCCTCTCTCTCCCCTCCCCCCTCTCTTCTCTTTCTTCTGTCTCACCTGTCATTCTTCCTCTCACCTGGAGGTGTGATGCTGCCACTTACAGCCCAGCAGCTGTTGGACTCAAAAGTGCGTTCTGCTGCAAACGGCGTCATGTGATTCTCGTGCGATTCTCTTGTGATTCTCATTTGATTCTCGTGCGATTCTCTCGTGTGGATCTACACAATGGCGGCAGATGTGCTGAACGTTCCAGACTGCTGTGCGTCACCATATGTTGTTTTTTTGGCAGATACGTTACGTGTTTTAGTTTGTGGAAACACAGACGAGGTGTTTGGATTTCTTTGTCTAAACTGACGTATGTTGGCGTTTTCAGATTCTTAGATGTGATGACGTCAAACTCAGAGCCTGTTTTATCGATTACACTGTTTTTCTGCTGAAATATCCAAAAGGTAAATGCATAAATGTTGAACTTGTCGTAGCAGTCGTGCAGGTGGGACCAAAAAGTGCAGAACTCGGGGCAAGTTTACAGTGTTTATTTTTGTTATTTTTTATTATATATATATATAGAATAAAATTAACACACAAAAAAATCAAAATAGCAAATAAATAAATAAATAAACTTAAAAATTAAATTCAAAATAACTAAAAAAAATGTACCCCAGGATCATGTAGAGGGTTAATATGAACATTTAAGACCAAAACGATGAGTCTGTCGGCAGCAGAGACAGAGAGAGGAGGCAGTTTGAAAAAAATAAAAAAACTCTAAATAACAAAAAACAAAATGCAAAATAAAAAAAGATCTCAAAATAACAAAAAAATAAAGAAAATTAACTAAAAAAACTCAAAATAAAAAATATATATAATAAAAATAACCAAAAAAAAACTCAAAATAGCAAAAAAAAAAAAAGAAAGAAAGAAAATAAATAAATAAATAAAAATAATCTTAAAAAATAAACTCAAAAAAATGAACCCCAGGATCATGTAGAGGGTTAATACAAACATTTAAGACCAGAACGACGAGTCTGACAGCAGCAGGTAGAAAGAGAGGACGGTTTTTCAATATGAAGTCAATTGTAGCCATTTATTTAGCACACGTCGGCTTAGCTACGTACATTTATGTCCAGTCTGTGCTCTGGATTCATTTTCCTTTCAAATCCTGGTCAAATACAAAAATCTGAACTTCAACGATTGTAAAACTGGAGCTACGGACGCAGATTATTTCTCATTTCCATTTCCTAACATTAACAGTTAAACATCTTCTCAATGACCTGCGTTTTCATTTCACACCTGCTTCCCGCTCCGGTTTAACTCTATTTCCGTTTTCCCACAGTAATCGTGCGTTTTTGAAAGGCAGCGGGACGTACCGTACGAGACCAAACGAGGATTTATGACCACGCGACGCCCACGCTAGCCACGCAACAGAACGAGCGCTCGATACGTCATGTGTAATTTGTTTATCCATGTTTCTCTTCAGAGCAAAACCGTCCGGATCCATCTGACGTCTGCACAACAAGATTAACCTTTAGCGGCCCCCGAACGGACAAGGCCCAAACGCGCAATGGGTTTTAGATTGCGCCCGGTAAAATTAAACTAAGTGAAACCGCTGTGGACGTTCACGTTTTGGCATTTGGTTTCGCCTCAGACGCAGACCTGACGTGGAATTATTTAAGTTGGAAGTTTATGAAATATTTGAGGTGAAGGTAGAGCGTTATTTTGACCGGTCTGGGCGCCTCAGTAGACCCCCGCCAAGGCACGTTCTACGCTCAGTGCGCTGTTGTTGACGCCAGATAAACAAAAAGATGCTTGCTAATGTTTAATGAAACCAGAGGACTTGTCTCCATGGAGATTTTTCCGCAGTACGGCATTAAACATGTCTCTCGTACACAATGGTCCCTCGTTTTTCGTGGGGGTTACGTTCTAAAAATAACCGAAATCGGCGAAGTAGCGGCTTTATTTTTTACAATTATTACCGTATTTTCCAGAGTATAAGTCGCACCAACCAAAAAATGCATAATAATAAAGAAAAAAAACATATTAAACTATGAAAACTATGAAAAAAAGTGCGACTTATACCCCAGAAAATACGTTTTTTTATACGTTTTTGTCTGTAAAACCCCTCACCACACACTTTATACACTTTTCTCACACAGGCGTTAACATTTTCTCACATTTCTCTCTCGTTTAAACTCTCTCAAAGTTCAAAAAACCTTCGTCGGCGTCTTTGTCGGTGCAGAACGTTTCATCGACATCGTGGGTTTTGTCGTGGAGAAAACAAACCGCAAACGTACAGCACTTCAGAGTCACACTGAGATCCAACGTTTATGTAAATTCGAGGGACAACTGTGCTTTCATTTACAGGTGTTTTACTGTTTATAAAAATATCTTGAAATGCTTTGTTATTCCTCTTTTTAGTGTCATTACTGCGTGTTTCCATGGAATTAGATTTAATGCCGTACAGTGGACTATTCGATCAATACAAAGGACTCCTGCGTTTAAACTGGTGCTACATAAAAACTAAGACTTCTACAAACTTAACATTTTAGATAAACTTCCTCGGACACGTATAAAAATTTCAATACAGTTTAATTTATTTTTTTAAAGCCCATAATCACAACATCAGTCGCCTCTTTGGGCTGAACGTGAGAATCGATTTAACCAACAGAAAGTTAGAAAATCAACAATGAAACAGAAACAGACAAACAAACGGAGACGTGTCCCAGAGCGCCCCCTGTCCTTTGACCTGTCTTCTCAGCAAGGGAAAAAAATGTACCACGGTTTCACTTTTCTGGAAGATGTCTTAATTTTAGAGTCGATTTTTACACTGTTTGCAAAATTCAAAAGTGTTCAAACTGGCATTTAAAGGGTTAAATATGTATTGATTAAAAAAAAAGAGCGGTGTATGATTAGAACAGCGATGTACGTTTGGATTTAGTTGAAAAAAAATATGAAAAAATATTGATCTATGATGATTTTACAGCTGTTTTTGTCAGTGGACACTTATGTCCTTAGGGTCGTAAATGACTTTTTTCTCATCTGATCTGACAGATAATGAGCCTCTATAAATATGCATTGATTAAAAAAGAAAAAAAAAAGATGTGCATGATTAGAACAGGGATGTACATTTGGATTTAGTCGAAAAAAGTATGAAAAAATATTGACCTTTAATGATTTTACAGCTGTTTTTGTCAGTGGACACTTATGTCCTTAGGGTTGTAAATGACGTTTTAACCTTTTTAATCAACCTGTAGTGTCATTACCTGCTTGTCTCCATGGAGTAACAGAAAAGTGACGCAGTATACCTTTAATATATGAAACCTCCCAAACACAACGCTAGTGTGAGTTTCGGCGGTACGTGAGATTAGCCGGGGGCCGCGCTTTGGGACGGGACGGTAAAAAAGCTGCATCTATTTCCTCTGTATCAGGCGCCGACAGACACCGGAGGTCGCCATTTGTATTCTGGTCGTGGCGGCGCAGAATTTACACACAGGTATGACTTCTTTATGAACGTCTGTGTGCGCGAACAAGTCCATCCCTCACCGTGATTGAGGCGCGGTGACGGGTAACGGCCCCGGTGATGGATGAATTGGTCAATGGAGACGCTAATTTGAGAAGGGCAGAGGGGGGAAAGCGACGTGAAATGTGAAATATTATCATAATGTTTGCGCAAATTCTGAAAAAAACAACAACAATTAAATAAAATAAACAAGTCGGGGATGAGTTTGCGTTGCAGTGATCACACATTTTGGCGCGTTTTCGTGATCCGATCGGTGAACGTCCGCCGAGCGCAGCCCCCGGGACAGAGCCAATGACACGCTGTCCTCATCCGCTCTTCTTCTACCATGTAAATAATTAATCATTAGCATAATTATTTCAAGGTGCACCCTGTGACATGTAGGTGATGTTATCTGCGTATCGAGCGAGTGCGATGCGTCTGCACGAGTTCGAGGGTCAATAAAAATGTAGTTGTCGATAGAAACTGATAAAAAAAAAAGATTTATTTGTCAAATCATATGGAGTTTTTTCCGCAGAAAGTTGCAGAAAATGCTGAAAAGTCTGCAGTATTTGTGAGTAAATACTGACATGTGCGATGGTTTTATCAGGACCGTTAAAGTTCTCTGTACTGCAGGAAAAAGTGAATGTAGCCAGTTGGAGGTAGATATTGAAAAAAAAAACAGTAATACTATTGTGTTTTAAGTTCATATAAGGATGAGCAGAGGTAATGAAAAAGCACGGTTGAGATGCTAGTGTAATTTAAAGGTCCTATATTACACAAAATTGACCCGTTTGAGCTTTAAGCCTCGTTATAACACTGGTGTTTCCTCAAAAACATTTCCTGCTGGTCCAGTTTTCTAACCAAAATCAAGATCTGAATATATTTCATATCTGTTTTTGTGGATGCTTCTGTCAAACTGTATATTCATGAAAGATGCACAATTTGTGTACGCTCAGTTGTTTTTTTTATGTATATTACATGATGAACATGTATAATGCATTTTCTGCTGATGTCTTTTTATGGAGGAAATATGCAATTATTGTATGAAAGGAATTCAAACCTGGACGGGATTATTTTAATTATTTAACTTTTTATTTATTTATTTATTATTATTATTATTAGTATTATTATTTTTATTTATTTTATTATTATTATTACTACTATTGTTATTACACTGTATTATTGATATATGCTTAGTTTTTTTTTTGTCTTTATTGTATATTTAATTATTATTATTTTATTTTATTTATTTATGTATTTTTCATTTTTTTATTCGTGCACATTGGGCTGCTGCTGTGGGGTTTGAAAAGGGGGAAAAAAAATAAATAAATAAAAATGTAATTTGACTGTAACCTGTACAGCTGAAGATGAGATCAATACTTGAATAAAAAAAAGATCACAAAAAACAAAAGAATGTTGTTCCCTCCTCAAAAACAGACCTGGAGTTGTGTTTTATTTCATTCACACATGTTTGAGTCACACTTTATTATTAATCTGTAACATCTCCAAAGCTCAAAACGCTCTGTTCCACCTTGTGATGTCATGAAGTGGTAGTTTTCAAGTGAACAGCTCCTTTTACCTTCAGTTCAGTCGAGATAAGTAACAACTCCAGGAGCTGAAATGATCCAAATGATTCTAGTGAACAGAGTTTAAAAACACTGCGGAGCACTTCCTGTTTTACCACATGATGACATCACAAGGTGGAACAGAGTGTTTTCCTGAACCTAAAGCCTAAATATACAGGTTTGTTTGTGTGTTAAACATGTGTGAATGAAACAAAATACAACTCCAGGTTTGTTTTTGATAAGAAAACAACATTATACCACAGAAAACATTGTAACATAAGCTCTTTAACTAAACTAAACAAAAACGTGATAGTACCCGGCCTTAGTTCTTACGTGTTGTAGTATTTTCCACATTTGTACTTTTGAATATTAACAAAACAGCAGCTAAACACACGTCCGCTGTAACTCAAACCCTTTTCAGAGCAAAAGCCACGACACGTCTCATGTTAATTTGTTAATTGTTAATCACAATTCAATCATGGAGCTTTGTATGAACTTGGTAAACTGCTTCGCTAATGAGCTGCTCCCCGCGGTATAAGACATTTAAACTCCATTTGAATAAACCCAAGTACGCTGATTTGTTTAGCGATTGCGTGGCGTTGTGTTCATTTAGTCTTTGAGTTTCTCCGCACACAAAAACGCCTCTTTAAAACGCAAAAAAAACCCAAAAAAACAAAAGAAAAAAGCAAAAACTAATTTCCATCACAGCATGAAAGGTGGGGATTTAACGCATCTACACAAAATTCTCATTAGCGCATAATTGGATAAAACATTGGGTGAGCTTTGGAACAAACAAAGAGGACACACTTTTAGTTATTAAACAAGTTCTGGGGGGTATTTGACTGTGTTTGCGTTGGTAATTAGGCCTTTGGGGTGGGAATTAAGAGTTATCACGATCATAGAGTAGTGAGATGTGCCTGTAAATAAGTCTACTCCTCTGGTCTTTTGCAGAAGGACACAAGCCACGGCCAAACGCTGCTTTTTTTCCCCCTTTTCTTTTGTTTATTTTTGTGATGTGGACCTGATTTGGCGGAGCACCTGAGCCTGTGGGCAGAGACAAGGGTTTGCTATTTGTCAGAGTAAGAGAATGTAATGAGAAACTGGAATGAAAAGTATATTGTGTTCTTTGTGTTTCCGTAGGATGCTTTATTAAGGCTAATAAACACAAGAGCAGATTGGTTTTGTAACGGATGCCTCCTATAATGTGGGACAAAATGTAGCTTTCGGTAATTGAGTCATAAGACAATTGTGACAAGTGCTAATAAATGTTCCTCTTATTCGGCGTCTAGTCAAATCCAGCATTAGGCGTATATCCCGGCGGTTAAGCACCGTCACTATTTGTTTTACATCCGTCTCCCTGCGATGTCCAGCCCCATCTCATTTGGCTTAGGATCTTGTTTTTTTGGATCTATCTCCTCGTCGGTTTGCAGATCTATTGAAGCCAGAGTGGGGATTTCGTTACATAAAAGGAAACGACCTCCTGACGATTATGCGTTCGGTTAAAGGGAACGTGTTGTGTCATGTTCTCGTCTGTTGTAATGTTTTCGTCGTCAAAAACAGACCCGGAGTTGTGTTTTTGTTTTGTTTCTTCTACATCTTTAACGCACAAACAAACAAACAAACAGATTTAGGCTGAGTTCTTCTCTCGAACTGAAAACACTCTGTTCCACCTTGTGATGTCATCGTGTGGCGATACAGGAAGTGCTCCGCTGTGTTTTTAAACTCCACACACCTTCATTTCTAGAATCATTTGGATCATTTCAGCCTCTGGAGTTGCTACTTATCTCGACTGAACTGAAGGTAAAAGGAGCTGTTCACTTGATAAACTACCACTTCATGACATCACAAGGTGAAACAGAGTGTTTTGAACTTTGTAGATGTTACAGACTGAAAGTGTGACTCAAACATGTGTGAATGAAATAAAACACATTTCCAGGTTTGTTTTTGAGGAGGAAACAACATTCTATACAAGTTACAGTCCAATAATAGATTAATAATAAATACACAATAAAGACAATAAATAATAAATATAATAATAATAAAAATAAAATCAATTAATTATATAAAATAATGTATTAAAAAAACTAATTATATATTTAATTAAAAAAATAAAAAATAAGATACATTAATTTAAAAATGCATATAGTAACAATATAATAATAATAATAATAATAATAATAATAATAATAATAATAATAAGCTTCATGACATCACAAGGTGAGATTTGGAGATACAAACAGATTAATAATAAAGTTTTACTCAAACCTGTGAATGAAACTAAACAAAATGGGTTTGTTTTTGAGGCGGAAACAACATCCTGTAAATGTCTTAAAGGTCACATGACTGATTTTGCCTAATACAGTGGTTCTTTGTTCTTTGGGTCACGTTCTAAAAATAATCCATGAAGTATCAGCTTGATTTTTTACAATTATTCTCTATGTTTTTTACTGTCAAACCCCTCACCACACACTTTATACACTTTTCTCACACAGGCGTTAACATTTTCTCACATTTCTCTCTCGTTTAAACTCTCTCAAAGTTCAAACCTTCGTCGGCGTCTTTGTCGGTGCAGAACGTTTCATCGACATTGTGGGTTTTGTCGGTGGAGAAAACTCACAGCACTTCAGAGTCACACTGCGGTGTAGTGAGGCACAACTGTACAGGACTTTTAAAGAGCTTATATTATGTCATTTTCTGATCAATGTTATTATAATATTGTTAGAGTTACACCTTCACTTGAACCATTTGGATCATTTCAGCCCTGGAATTGCCACTTATCTCTACTGAACTAAAGCTAAAAGATAAAAGAAAACTACCACTTCATGACATCACAAGGTGGAACGGAGCATTTTGAGCTTTGGGGACTAATAATAAATAAGTGTTACTTGAAACAAAACACAACTCCAGGTCTGTTTTCGAGGAGGTCACTGCATTAGAACATGGTTTAAATCTCCAAAAGTCGTTTTCCACGTCAGGTTAACGGACAGTAAATAAATAAATCCATGCAAATCGCTTTTTTTTTCAATTATAAAAATGAATGTTTGAGATAACATGTGGTCTGTACTTAGTGTAAACTTGTTATACTGGAGGCTGCGATGGAAAACTACAGACAAAACGAGACAGAAGGTGACAGAGGATCAACACCAAACATGCTAATGCGCAATGTTAGTTCACACCTCCTAAGCAACTCCAGCAGCTGCTCGCTCAATACACGACCTTAAGGAGGCGATGATGAACGCTGGATCCAACAAGACGAAAGAGAGAGAGGCAGAGAGGCAGTGCGAGAGCGAGGAACGGGGAGAAAAGGGTAAAAAAACGGCGCTAAAGGTTTATCGCGCAGTTAAGGTCAATGTTGGTGAAAGGTTGAGGGGAATGTTGTTAAGGGAATGAATAGAAAGTGTGTGGGCTCGAAGCAACGTGACATTCAAGACACACATTTTCCCTATGAAATGTCACAGTTAAACAGGGGACAATTACTGCTAATAACGCTGCCCGTGAGTCACAGATTCACCTGTAAAAAGGAGGTTTGAAGAGCCCCGAGACTTTGGGATTGTACAGCAATTAGACAGCGCGGCGTCACAGAGAAGTCACAGATGTTTTCGTTACGACAGGTCGCCGGTCACTAGGCGGGATGTTTTACATTTGATGGACGGGTTGACTGGGTTAACTGGGCTCGGGGAAGTCTGTGAGAAGGATTTGGGTTGGTCAGTACCTAAAAAATAGTCAAAGATGTTAATAAAATGGACTGGGGAGAGGAGACGCAGGGGCTATAAGGATTTACTGCAGAATCATTACAATTATTTAGCAATTTATGATTAAAAAGCAGAATTCTGTTCAAAGTCGACATTTTAAACAACTCCAGGAGCGTTAAAGGTCCTACAGTTCCGCCCCCAGTGGAGAAAGATATGTGTTTTGTCTGTTCAGAGCTGCCGTAGCTGCCATATTGTTGCAGATTTTCAACAGTTCAGTCATTTTTCTCTGTGTTTAAACTCTGTAAACTGTCATTTGGCCTCATGCAAACATTTGTCTGTGAGTATTGTAACGTTATAACATCTTAGCTCAATTTATAAACTCATTTGAGGCACTTTTAAGTTGTTTTACAGTGAATATTTGCGCTAAAATAGAAGACGTTAATAGAGCTAGCACGTCTATGGGATTTTCCATTCATGTTAGCCTGATGCTAATCAACAGTTTTACACATGTTTTCATTAGTTGTAGCTGCCTCTGAGCTAATGTTGTGCATATATTTTCTTTTAATAAGCTACTATATGGTGTTTTATGCAGTTTTTGCATAATATTTGTTCATAGGAATATAAAAGTATGAGTGTAATCTGCATAAATGTTCTTTTTCTGTTACAGTTTTACAATCTACTCTTCTTAAATGTCCAAAACAGCGGGAGGTTTCCTGGGCATTTATTGGCGAAACTGTTCATTATCTATAAAGCTAGTTCTTAAACACTAAAGGAGACAGAATAATTATATCACTCAAAATTAACTCTTTGAGCTTATGTTAATGAAAACACTCTGTTCCACCTTGTGATGTCACGAAGTGGTAGTTTTCACGTTAACATCTCCTTTTACCTTTTAGTTCAGTAGAAAATAGCAATTCCGGGGTTGAAATAAGATGATTTTAGTGATGATATGTGGAATTTAAAAACAAAAGTTAAGCACTTCCTGTATTACCACATGATGACATCACAAGGTGGAGCAGAGTGTTTTCAGTTTGAGGAAATAACATTATGACATAGATCAGAAAACAGAGTGATATGAGCCTTTTAACGTTTGATATAAGACTGAAATATGAACTGATAAACTAATCCCAGAATCCCACGTCTAAACTACTGATACAACATGATTTTTTTTTTTTGTTTTTTTTTTCTCACGTGTCAGTTTTTGTTTCCATATTATGCTGATGATCATAACTTTTGTTAAACCCAAACATAAATAAGCAGTTGATGATTGTCATTATCCCTGATGGATGTCGTGCTTCAGATATTGTGAATTCCAAGCTGGTGTTTTAGGATGCAACAATAAAATACCCGCACCTGTCAGAGTTAATAAAGTTTGTCCTCATGTGGCCTCCGTAGAGATCGATAGCAGCGGTGCAGACAATGACTGATAAACAGGGAATAAGGGACTGACGACAACAGGGAAGAGTTGAGAAAAGATAAAAAGTGCCGGATGAAACAGAGGAGACCAGTGGAATTGAAAGTGGTTGAACGTAGCCAGACAAAAGACGAGAAGCCGTCACTGTCGCTCTGAAAACCCCCCTCTCTTATTAGAACATCAGTCAGATTACTCACAATTTCTCACTAATTAGTCCAATCAGCGTGCGGCAGATCTGTCCAACCAGATTACACGTGTAAACACATTAGAGGCTTTAGTTTGCGGCGAGAGAAAACGTATTTAAAGCGTCGTGAAGCCAATTAGAACCACAAAAGGAGCCTTGACTTTTGATTGTCCTTATATTTAAAGCTGCATTTCTCAATTTTCCAAACCGTAAAAGGAGGAAGTGCGTGTCTGACTCGATCGTTTGTGCTGCTAAATCGGAAAAATAAAGTAGGTTACGCCATCAATGCGCAATAAATCCACATCCGTCTTTCTACTGGCGAAGCTATTGATGAAATACTTAATAAAAAACAGAATAATGATGAAGTTGTAGTAATCGGATGCATACAGAGTGCTGTGGTTTGATTTGGGGGCAGGTTCCTTCGCTTTTAAGCTTTGTAAATATAAAAATAACATGATTTTCTTTGACCTTGTTGAGCTTAAATGCATCTACACAGACGCAGATGAGCAGGCGGTCGAGAGACTGGGAGACGAAAGACCAGACTTTACAAATCTGTCCGCTTATACCACGTGGGTTTTGACCTATTCGCCTTATTTTGGACGTTGCTGTGGGCGCCGGCGTTGTTATTCGGGTGTATTTGGAACGGGGCTACAGAGGTGAATTGGTGCAGTGTTGACTTTTTGCACATAAACACTGAACGTTTTACGCAAGTGGAGGAGTTCAAGTGTCTCGGGGGCTTGTTTACGAGTGAGGGACGGACGGGGCGTGAGATTGACAGTTGGATCGGCGTCTGCAGCGATGCGGTCGTTGTATCGGTCCGTCGCGGTGAAGAAGGAGCTGAGTCGAAAAGGCAAAGCTCTCGATTTGCAGGTCAATCTACGTTCTACTCCTCACCTGCGGTCACGAGCTTTGGGTAATGACCTAAAGGACAAGATCATGGACACACGAGGTCAAAATGAGTTTCCTCCGCAGGGTGACTGGGTGAAGAGCTCGGAGTAGAGCCGCTACGCCATGTCGAGAGGAGTCAGCTGAGGCGGCTCGAGCGTTTGTTCCGAATCGCTCCTGGACACCTCTCTGGGGAGATGTTTTGGGCATGTCCCATCAGGAGGAGGCCCCGGGGAAGACCAAGGACACGCTGGAGGGACTGTGTCTCTCGGCTGGCCCGGGAACGCCTTGGGGTCCCACTGGAGGAGCTGGAGGACGTGTCTGGGGTGAGGGAAGTCTGGGAGTCCTTGCTTAAACTGCTGCCCCCGCGACCCAGTTCCAGATAAGCGGAAGAAACCGCATGGAATGGGCAAATTTTACACAAATCAACAAAACTTTTCCCAAATTTTCCTTTGAAATGACTGGGATTCCTGATTAACCGAAAGCGCCACCAGAACGAAGGCACAGTTTGCGTATTTAAGGCGAAAGTGGAGTTTTGCGAATGAATCATAATGAGAACAGACAGTTTTCACTACGATTACCTTACTCTTACTCCTCATACTACCACTGTGTCTGAAATATTCGTCCCAAAATCATTCTTGATCATTTCTGAGTAGTTTTGGTCCATGCTGACGCCACAATCAAGCGGTCGCCAACCTTTAGGAAAAACCTGTGTAATATCGAGTTTGGAAACAGTGGCATTTTGTCTGAGCAGAAATCAATGGGTTGCAATTAGATGGTCGATGCACAGAATGTAACAGCTCTGATGTACTTACCCTGGAGCTAACGGGTCCAAATAACATGTTTAAGCAAAAAAAGGCTTCGGTTTTAAGGCGTTAGCTTGGTAATTGTCGTTGTCATCAGTGATAATATTTGTTGCCTGCTATGTTTAGTCTGTGTTTAGAGTTTATTTTAGCGTGTTAGTGCCACAACAATGGTGCAGTCTTAATAAAGTACTTAAAACTCTCAATGAAGTAGTGTAAAACGACTTTGACTAGCCCTGTCACGATAAATACTACATCCACTTATCGTTCAGTCGCATTTGGGGTCAATACTTTGCACTACTGGAAATGCTCGGTTATTTCTCTGTCCTACGATGAGATGATGCAAGATCGTAGTAAAACATTTTTAAATAGACAATCTCATTAAAAGGCCTGAGCTGCTGCAAATAAATAACAGAACGAAGCAATAATTAGCCACAGGAGTCCCTTATTCCACCCTCTGCAGCTCAAACCTCAAATCGTGTTACAGCCAAAATAACAAAAATGTCACAACTTTTGCAAAGAAATTGTGCATATGCCCCAGAAAATATACTTCCAGCTTTAATAAACTGAGCGGAAAGTTGATTTAGTAATTACCGTGACAGGTCTAAGTACAGTTAAGGTCAGTAAGACAAAAATGATGCTGCTTTTGACACGTCTATCATAAACAGACCGTGTCACCCAAACAAGTCACTAGGGATGGGACGTTCAGACCAAAATAATCACGATTAACAATATTATCATGATAATTATTAAACCAAGGCAGTATAATGTCCTCATGTGTGACACCAGGTCGTAGGAGGTGATAGATTCAGATTCTTTCATGATTGTTGTAAAACCATCCGCCGCTGCGAGCAAACTGTGCAATCAGCTGTGCAAAATGCTGCGCAGCTAGTGCTAACCTAGCGATAGCAAAGTCGACACAAACAAACTACATTCAATAGTTTATTTCTCGTGGTGTGTTTCTTGCGATGGAGATTTTTGGCTCAAGTTTGTCAAACGATGCAGATGTTTGTGTCGTAAATGTGCGTCTCTAAGTCGCTCGTGTGAGTTGCTCGTGTTTTGCCCTCGGAGCCGTATCGTTTTTCCTTCAGACTCTGCAGATCGGTGGCTCATCTCGTTGGTCTTGTTTTACAAATCCATAATAATTCCACACATCAGACTTCACCTTCTTGAGTGGAGGATATAAATGTGTGGAGTCATCCGGATGCAGATCCACTGTCCACGAGCCACGACGAGACTGAGGTGAAGAACCAGCCCCGAATCAGAATAAACACAGAAGCAACAAGTGTCACTGCTATAACAGAGCGCCCCCTTGTGGACAAACACCAGAACTAACATCTAAACATTGTATTGAAACCAGAAACATGAGTCAGTCTGGTGCCGTAAAGGCGATTATAATCATGTGCGATGATCACGATTATTAAAAAATGCCACAAATGATTAATTCTGCACCTTTTTTATCACGATTAACAATATCATCGTATATCGTCCCATCCCTACAAGTCAGACCTGTGAGAAGACGAGCCCAGTTACAGTGAGAGTACATGGTTTCCAAGGCGATAAAAACACATATGGTTGAAGGTTGTGCTTTCCATTTCCTGGTTGTTCGTTTTCCTCTTTTTACATTGCTACTTTATTCTCAGTCAAACAAAGACGTCACAGTTGAATTCGTGGACGTAGAAGTACCTCGTCTTACTGTTATGTCATAGTATTCGCGCGTTTTCTTCGCCGGGACAGGTTCCACTCATGACACACGCCCGCAGCCCGTGCCATAGCGTGTTAGCCCTCCCGTTGTGTGTATTTGCGCGTACTCCGCTCGTAATGCCTCATATTACACTTGACAACACGCTTCCCTGTTTCCTTTCACCGCAAAGGTCAAACATGCAGAGGATGGATCTCGTTAAAGCTCGTGTAAGACACATACCCGCGTTTGTTTTCTAACCACACACTCTTGTTTGTCGCCTCTCTCTCGCCGTAACGTTTCCTCAGCTCGTCTTTCCATTTATCTCCATTACCTCTTGTATCGTCTCCCACCATTTTTCTCTGCCCACTCGTTCTCCGGGCCTGTCCTCGCCTGCTCCTTTCTCGTCTGACCTCCCCCGATCATGATTGCCCTTCATGTTCGCCATGGATCATTTTGGCTCGGGTTGAAGTCGAGGCGCTTTCGTGATTGAGACTGGAAACCACCTAAAACGCTTACGGACAAATTGATACTGGAGTTTAAGCCGCACATAGCGAACTTTTCCTTATCGGTTACATTAAAGCAAATCAGACAAATACAAACACTGCTGCTATTTCAGTTTTGAGGCGTACTTCTTCTCTTAAGTGTCACGGCGAGGTTAGCAAACTTCAGAGGAGCGGCGTCATGATAAACTCCGAAGCACGATGTCCACAAAGTCTCTCAAAGTCTCTCACGTTGCATTTGAGTATTTCAGGCGTCCTGTTGATTAAAGATCCGTCCTTTTGAATGAACCACAAAGAAATGTCTGTGGGTTCTGTGGGGCGGTGTTAAAGATATCGTGAATCGAACAAAGACACGAGACGTTACTGAACTAAAAGCTAAAACATACGGACGCGATTGAACCATTGATGAGGCTCCACTACAACGAACACGGCAACAAATCCAGTCCCGTCTGTAACGTATTTTCCATCAGTGCAGCACTAAATCAATCTGGTGTCTTGATTTACTAATGCGAAGGTAAATAACACGCGCCATCTGTGGATATGGAAGCGCTGTCGGTTCACAAAGACGCCAAGCAAACCAGCAAGGGCAATATATACAAAGGCCACACCTCCTCTCACTAAGGAATGTTTGACTCCCGCTCTCAGAAGGTCATAAAACACTCACCTTGTTCGACTTTGCTTGAAGTTTCTTAATGTCTAATGGCGTGCAGGCCAGAAGAAGACCTGCCTTAAACACGAACACACTGGGAGACACTGTAAAAGTTGTCAACGTGCACATCTCCGGACTCTCTTCTGTCCTTTTCTGAGAGACTTTTGCTTCATCGTTCACTTTACCTGCGTGGAACTCATTAAACCCTTCAGACGCTTTGATGCTTACGCCAAAAACGAACATTCTTACACGTCTTGTTGCTCCGTTCCACTAAAGTCGCCCATATAGAGGTGTATTAAATGACTTTGGAAGCTACTGAGGACAATAGAACAAGTCTGATTAAGATATCTTACCATTTTCCTTTCTAATATTTGTTTAAACTGTAAAAATACTTTATGGACACCCTGTATTTCTAGAGATTTACTGCCATAAACGATAACATCAAAACTACTTCATTCCATCGATACAATAACAATAATGCAACATAATCCTAGTCAAATATTTTAAATTGACAGTATCATTAAAAGACCCGAGCTGCAGCAAACAACAGAATGAAGCAATAATTATCCACCAAAGTCACTTATTAAACCTTTTACAGCTTAAACGTTATTAAATTAAAACAAAAACACTCACATTCTCTGCACTTTTACGAAGAAACTGCACACGCGATGCATTTCCGGCCCTAAAATATCCAGTCGCCGCTCTCGTACTCTGAAGGATAAGTTGATCTAGTGTTTATCCAGGCGAGGCAGCGCAGTTACGATCGATGGTCGCGTTACAAAGGCGTTTTCAGCAGCATATGGATCTTAAAAGTCATATGACCATTTTGTTAAAGTGACAATGATTGGATTGGTTTTCGAGCGCGTTTTCAATCCAAGAACTGCCTTCCTGCAACACTTCGTTTCTATATTGGTCCATTAGGTTTGCTGAAGCTACAAGTTCTTTAGCCTCTTTCTAAGCAGCTTTACAGCGGCTGCCTGGCTGTGGCCCAGTGAACAATAGAATTGAATGGTACTAAGACTGTGGATTTATCCTTTTGTCACTATTCTAGTCAGGAGATCCAACTCTTAAATGGGTTTTGTTTGAAAGCTGACTTGTATTTGTTTGTGTGCGCTGGCTCGTGTCTGTATCTGTGTGTAACGTCTGCCGGCTGAGCGGTGATGAGTACTCTTCTTCGGGCCGTCCTCTCGGGCCGCTCTCTGTGCTTACGACCACCTCAAACGGCTCTTCACGCTCGCCTGGAAGTTCAAACCCCTGCTCTCCGACGCCGGCGCTCACGCTCTCGTCGAAAGAAACCAAAAACTCTTCTGGCCTTTGTCGGCATTTAGTTTGTGTCAGTTTATAACTCCGTGTTTGTCTCAAGAGTCTGTGGTTTAGAAGTGGATCAAGTAGAAAGAAACGGACGAAAAGTGAACGTAACAAAGGCAAATTAATGTAAATAATATTAACAAAAAGCTGGACGCAACTCGGGTCAGCTTAACAAGAAAAGAACCAACTAAAAGATAAACTAAAACTACTAACTTATGCAACGCAGCGATCAGGCAAATCATTATAACTATACAGAAAATAATAACAGTGATTAGTAAAATAACTTTAAGTGAACTAAATTAGCAAAAATAAACTTGATAGTGTCCCCCGCCGAGTTCTTTAAAGGTTGTTCCTCCTCCTACCTGGGTCCAAATGATAAAATATGTCTAAATAAAGGAACGTACGTAAACTATGTGTGTTTTAATTTGATGAATGTGCAAGGTTAAATGTAAAAGAATGCTCTGGAGTGGTGGCAGAGGTAGTTTTAGTTTATATTTGACTGTTTTGAGATGATGAACAGCTGCGGTTGTCCAAAAACATCAGCCATTTACATCCAGACTAAAACTAGTGATGCTCATGTTGCTCATTTAAACTCAAATGTGACAAATGAAATAATTTAGACGCTTCTTAAATGTTGAAATCGATAGTGAGCACTGAGCGTTTTCCATATGATAAAAATTGAGTTTGATGTTTTAACTTCTGCGACTTTACTTCTACTACCGTAATTCCCAAACCAACATATTACAAGATGTTTTAAGAATAAATATGTTTAAGATCAGAGCGGTGAGAAGACTTTTGATGGCGAAACACATTTTGAAGTTTTATCCATCGCTGACGTAAATATCGACGAAGATTGAAACTAATTTATGCCACAAAAGCAGATTTAAACCACAGAAACTATTCTAAATCTACAATATTGTTAAAACTCAAGAGCTGCAATAAATAAACAGCAGAATGAAACACTTTAGTCGTTAGTTTGAGTCTGTAATGAGTCACAGAGGTGATTAATTCAACATTTTCTGGCTTAAATTGTATCATAAAGCCAAAAAATAACCAAAAATGTCCCAGTAGTGCAAAGAAACTGTACACACGATAAATACTGACCTCAAAAAAGCCGATATACTGTACAGTAGTAATTGCAGGCCTGGGTAGTGGTGAGTTTAGGGAGCGCAGAACTCTTTCTTGAACTGTCTTTACTGTGGATTGTATTTTATGGGATGAGATTTCTATAAACTTTAATTCAATGTCACTCATCACAAAGTTGAGATACTTGCCACAACAAACCAAACTCTGCTTGTTTTGATTCATCTTTATTAGACCTAAGTTTGTAATATTTTAGGTCACGTCTGTAATTCTTGCATTGAGCTGCGTTTGAACAAACACAGGACGGACTATTTTCCTCAAAAATCTAAATTAAATACAGAGATCTACACCTTGAATACTGACACTAACTAGAGCTCAACTCAAACTCGTGGCTCGGGGGCGAGTTGTGGCTCACGAGACGATATTTTGTGGCCTGCAGGACAATATCAATCGGTGTCACTCGCGCTGTGAACTCCTGCCGCAAAATATTCAACAATTAACGAAGTATATCCATAAAATACAATGTGGATTTTGAGTTTGAAACCCCTGGTCCAGAGTCTATTTGACCCAGATAACAACTGATCAAAATACAACTACGATTACTTTTTCTCCGCGACTACTCTCGATCGTCGCAGCCCAAACCTTCACTCGTTTTTTTGAGCATAAATCCACCCCCCGCGTATTTGCAGATAATGAGAAGTTGGCACCTACAAGATAAAGCCGCCGCTCCACCAGATGATTGATTTAAAGTGATTAGTGGTGACATTGTCTGGCTGACCTCCCTGTGGGACCGGTTTAATGACAAAGATGTAAAGAACCACAGGGTCACGCCTGGAAAACGCAGCGAGCGAATACAGCAAAAAAAAAAAAAAAAAAACCCAAAAATGGAGAAGGAGCGGTAGACAGATGGATCGGGAAGGGCCGGATCGGGGCGGTGTAAGGCGGGTCCAGCAGGCGCGTCGTGGTCAGCTTGTTTCTGGGGAATTGTGACTCCAGAAATGACAGAGACATCGATCAACAAGTGGTGTGTGTGTGTGTGTGCGAGAAAGGTGGAGCGCTCAAAACAATCCTCAAGAAAAGGCTGAAGACGGTGACTTCATATGACAAAGCCCGTCTTAAAGCGGCTTTGATACGGTTTAAACGCAAACGCTTCAAACTCGCGTTGATCAGACGGGAAACGGACATGACAGTGTTATCAAAGAGCGAAAATGGAAAGTGGTGATACCTATTTTTTGGTTCCAGCTCAAGACGAGGTTCATTCGAGGGCAGTTGCTTGGCAGATATTTTAAAAGAAGAAGAAAGAAAAAAGAACATTTCTCTCATTTGTGTTTTTGCAGAGCCACAGACCCGTTTGTTCGCTCTGAAATTTATGCCAAAAGGAGAAATATGAAGGTAGTTTTCCACGTTCAAGGCTCTACATCAAGGAACCACTCACCCATTCACACTCACGTTCATACATCAGTGTCTTGCCCGAGGACACAGCGGCCGTATTCATCTATGAGACCTAGAATCGCACCATCAACCTGTGATTTAGTGAATCTGACCGTTCAACCAATTTATTTAATATCGAGAGTGGGATTCAAACTGTCAACCTTCAGATCAGTGCACAAAAACTCAACCAACTGAGTCACTGTGAGCCAAAGTTGCATTAATGCTTCACTATGTAACTTTTCTGGGTTTGCTCTGCCACCTGCTCGTGTCCGTGGAGATGTTGTAGCCTTGTCTGGATCGTTCTGCAGTAATGACGTTAATCTGCGTTTCATTTGCGCAATTACAGATATTTTCAGCGTTAAAAATGTCTTCAAAATCATGAATTCTTTCTGTGCGTGGAGCCGCCTATTCATAGATCTGATCTGGCCGGGCGACGTCACCTGGTTGTCTCCACGAACTTCCACATATCCAAACACACATGTACTCCTGTGATTGAAATAGTACTGTATTTCACGGACTATACGTCGCTCTGGAGTAAAAGTCGCACCAGCCAAAAAATACATAATAATGAAGAAAAAAACATATATAAGTCACATTTTTTTGGGGAGAGCGCCCTCGTGTGGTGAAGATGTGACATTATATATTTAATAATTTCACGTGTAAGTCGCCCCGGACAAACTATGAAAAAAGTGCCACTTATAATCCATTAAATACAGTCTGTTTTATTACGTCATAGTTAAAAAAAATATATATAAAATGTCCATTATTGAGGCAAATTGGTGCATTTCTGATTGCGTAAAGCCTTGGTCTGGGGCTGGTCCTGGTGGCACCTTTATACGTTAAATAAGTTTGACAAATGCGATGAGCGGAAATGATATATTTGATCAATTTCACGTATAAGTCGCATCTGAGTATAAGTCGCGCCCCCGGACAAACTATGACAAAACGGCGACTTATGATCCAGAAAACCCGGTAAATAAACCAATGAAAGAGGAAATGATGTTTAATAATATTTAATAAAAGTGCCGTACACATACAGTCTCAGTTCGCCGCGTCTTTAAACTCGTCGGAATTCCGTCTCCGTTACTCCCAAATTCCAAACCACCTCAAACATTAAATTTGCTGCACATTTTAAACAGCACTTTAACAAATGGGTCCATTAAAAACTTCCCAGGCGAGCTCTGTTTCTTGCCTGAATATTGCACTGCGTTTCATAATGTGCAGAGACATGGAGCTCATTCCCGGCTCTTGTTCTCCTAATTGGCCCCAGACGACCGTTTATTCACATGTTACATCGTTTGACCTGGATTCAGCAGTTTTGGGGAGCCCGGTCCGGCCAATAGATGTAAAACTGAAGATGACGCTGTGGGTGCACGAGGCGTCGGGTGGAGGTGACTCTTTGTGCTGCCCCAGGTGTGTTTGGAGAAAGTTCCACAGTGTCTTCTCAGGGTAAAAGGTTTTTAAAAGTCATTCATCACCGTGACGACGGATGGGAACGTCTGGAAAGTGAAAGTCAGTTCAGGAATATCAAATGAACAGGTTTAACGCGGGGGTTACGTTCTAAAAATAAATCCACCAGTATCAGCTTTATTTTTACATTATTCTCTGTTTTTGTCTGTAAATCCCCTCACCACACACTTTATACACTTTTCTCACACAGGCGTTAACGTTTTCTCACATTTCTCTCTTGTTTGAACTCTCTCAAAGTTCAAACCTTCGTAGATTTTAAAAAATAAGCGCCGTATTATAGAATGAAACCAAATACTATACTGTACTGTAAATAAAAATGAGCTTTTAGAAATAGTGTAACAAATAATGATCAATCTACGAGGTTGGACACATAAGAAATGATTAATAATGACTCGTGTGTATTTCACAGTTCGTCTGACCCCGCCTCTTCGTCCTGGCGCTGCTGTAATGTCCCGTAATGTTCTTTTTCCTGCAGTCACTGATCCTCAAAGCTAAAGCCGACTCCATCCTTACCATGATCTTGTTGCGGACAGTTAAAACCCTTTTTTCATCCTTGTTCAAACTCATTGCTGCTGTCGTGCTTATGTTATGTTCCTTCTTTATGTGACAAACCGATGATTCATTTATTCCGTAATGGCGCCCCCTACAGCCTCGGAACTTCTACCTTCCCTCAGCGCGTCCAGAAGTCCGACTTTTTCTGCGATGGTTATTATCTCCCTCGATCTTTTTGGTGCGACCGCAGGCGCCTTTGTCGGTGCAGAACGTTTCATCGACATTGTGGGTTTTGTCGAGGAGAAAACAAATTGCAAACGTACAGCACTTCAGAGTCACACCGCGATCCAACGTTTATGTAAATTTGTCTGAACACATTCTGTACTGGACAGGAGACACGGCACGGAGGAGACTGATGGACAATGGTCTACAGTCCAACAGCCAATCAGGACGCACGACACAATGGTCTACAGTCCAACAGCCAATCAGGACGCACGACACGATGTAAAAAAAGCATGCAAAAATTTCAAAAAAAGTCTGTAAAACATCGAGACAACTCTACAGGAAAACGTTTAAATTTTTATTTCTCCAACAAATGTTTGGGCCTGAAAACAAGTCTTCATTTTTAGTTTCGTTCTATAAAACTGTACTTTTTTTTTTTTTTTTAAATCTACCAAGGTTTGGACTTTGAGAGAGTTTAAACAAGAGAGAAATGTGATAAAACGTTAACGCCTGTGTGAGAAAAGTGTATAAAGTGTGTGGTGAGGGGTTTTACAGACAAAAACAGAATAACTGTAAAAAAAAAAACAAAACGGTATAATCTCTGGTGGTTTAGTCACAGGTTTCCCAGTGCAACAGGAAAAAGACTAAAAGTTAGGTGATGTAACTTGTGCAGATCACAAAAATAAAGTTGGAACTCATGATAAATTTGGCGCTCCGAAATAGCAGCTCCATCCCTCTCTCGTCCTTCCTTTCGTGCAGACTCGTCTCTATACATCTGCCCTGTCTGAGCGCCGCTCCCATCTCCCTCAGATAGCGTGCCATCTGGGTGATCAATGGACTTCATTCTTTACAGGAAATTCTCCCATGATGGATTTTTCGTTGCCTTGTGTGCTTTTGTGAAATTGTGGCTGCAATTTTGTTCTGTGTAGCAGGAAAAAAGGTTTTGAAAGAAGCGACAAGCGCAAAGAGACACTGTAGTGTTTTTATCTGCCATTCTGTAAAATGTTAACAAATTGCAGATGCAGGAAGTACAACGAGAAATGAGTCACGTGTCGCAAAAGTTCAGCTTGAACTCTGATCCGCGGCACGTGACCTGTCAGTTTGGAGAAGCAGGACCAAATAAATAAGATAAAAACGTCACTCAAGTGGATTTTTTTCATGTGATACTTAAGTAAAAGTATTAAAGTATCTGTTTGTTACGGAGCCCGGCATAGGACATTTGTAAAATATATAACATTAATGCAAGGCCATGAGATAATGTCACATTCACACACGATATTATCTGGAGGGAACAAATTAATTATCAAAAAAGAATGAGATTATTTTAATTTTTTATGGTAAATATCTTGTGTGCTCAAAATGTATGTATAGAAAGTATTATGTTCCCTCAAGATAATATATTTAATTATTTTTTTATTTTGTACATTTTATTCTTCTCCTTTCGATCATATTTGGGGCTCCGTAGTTTATAAATGTACTTTAATTTGATAAAATGTTAAATTTAGTGATATTGATTCAAAAAAAATTATACATATTTTGGTCAATAGAAACAATATGAATCCATTTTCATAATTTTTCTGATTAATTTTGTGTATTTATTTTTATTCGCTCAAACCCGAAGCTTGAACTCAAAAACTTTAGCTTCCACGAACATGGTAAAAATAACCCCTCAAATCAGATGAAAAGTACTTTTTACTTTTCAGTCCTGTTCAAAAATGCAGTGGAGTAGAAAGTACAGATACTGCTCTCACATGTAGTGAAGTAAAAGTAAAAGTATCAGCTGTAAAATGTACTTAAGTATAACACAGATACAGAGGTAAAAAGTGACTAAAATAAAAGTATCACATGAAAAAATCGACTTAACTAAAAGTATTTAAGTACACGTTTAAAAAGTATTTCAGTATTTCAGCGTTGTTATTTGTTAAAAATGGATTCAAAATTAGACATATTTTGTTCAACAGTAAAAATACGAATCCATTTGTTATTTTTTCTTATGATTTTGTGTATTTGTTTCTGTTTGCTCAAAGCCGAACGTGGGAAAAATAACTCCTCAAATCAGATGAAAAGTACTTTTTACTTTTCAGTCCTGTTCAAAAACGCAGTGGAGTAGAAAGTACAGATACTGCTCTCACGTGTAGTGAAGTAAAAGTAAAAGTATCAGCTGTAAAATGTACTAAAGTAAAGCATAGATACCTAAAAATTGGACTTAAATACAGTACTTTGATGCTTGTACTTCCATTTTAGTCAAAGCGACTTTCCAATGTTAACCGTGCTCATTCACACATCAGAAGACGAAAAGTGTCTTGCCCAAGGACACAACATTCGCGATCACAAGCTTACCCGGCAAACGCTCTACCCACCGAGCCGCTGCTTTAACGCGAAATAAAAGTACAGGATTTTTTAACTTCCTTTGCCTTTTTCCCTGCAGCAAAGATAAAACTCGACAGATTAATATTTATTGAACCGCGGAGAGCTTCTTGTCTTTAAGTCCTGCGGGGGAATAGAGCCCACGCCTCAGCGGTCCACCTGCCTGCGTCCAGCACGAGACTCCCCCCGGTACGTCCCCTGAGCCGTCCCCGTCTGCAGCAGTGTGGCTCGTCCCAGTGTGGCTCATCCGTCCTACACGCTCCACTGTGTCTGCGTTATTGGCCGTGTGTTTGGACTGGGATAAAGAGCCGAATGGGCATTTTTTGGGAAGAAGGATCACAGATGGGCCTTGTCAAATCTCCGTGCATCTGGCTCCGGGCCTGTCCAACCGTTTTACACACACACACACACACACACACACTCCGCTCCCGCACGCTCCCGTCTACGTCTCGTCCGTATCGTATCTCCGTATAGCGTTTTTTCCAGCTCCACCGTTCATTTTATGGGTGGTTATGTTATGAAAGCTGACACAGACGCTCGCCGCAGCAGGGCACAGCGGGCGCAGCGGGCACGGGCTCCTGTTGTGGTCGCTCCGTGCCAAGATAACGGTGCCAGGGACGCGGGGGCCGTGCCAGCTCTAATGGCGGCCAATGGCGTACCAGAGCGGAGAGATGCCAGATTTCAGAAAGCCTTAAACCTGTTACAAGAGGATACGTCGTAATGTCGCTCAGACGACTCCTGTGACGGCTCGTATCGGGTAAACGCTCTGGGTCAGGTGGTTATAATCGTCGTTGAGGAAAGTACGGAGTTTGGAAAGACGGGTTTTGGTTCGCGTGATGAAAGACGACGGTATTTACACTTCCGAATATTGTTTTACGCTTAGGAATTGGTCGTTTTACGCGTACAAATCTGAAAATTACGCTCGAGAAGTCACGAGTTTTGAGACATTCGTTGCGCCGAGTTTGTCTCAAAAAGATTCGTGAGCGCAGCGGCTGAAGACAGAGGGGGCGGGGCAGGGGGCGGGGCATCGTTATGTGATATTATGATGTGCTTTATTCACCTTTTAATACATTTATACCGAGGTAAATTGAGTAAATAAAGCCTGATGATATCGGACTTTTCGTGAGTGCGTAATTTTCAGATTTGCACATGTAAAATAACCAATTTATGAAGCGTAAAACGATATTTGTAAATGTATTTTAATTTTTCTTTTTTATTTGCCAGTGTACAAATCAATATTTACGTGTTGGAACAAATGTACTTCATATTCAAAGTACTAAAAAAACCAAAAACAAACTTCAATATGTCATTTCATTCATATATTATAGGCCTGAAAGTAGAAAAGTTAGTAGAAAGTTTGAGGTGGTTTGTAGTCGTCGTTATACGTAGAAAAGGGAAGAATACGTTTGGATTTAGTTTACTTATGTACATTTTACAGCAGATACTTTTTACTTTTACTTCAATACATCTGAAAGCAGTGTGTGTACTTTCTACTCCACTATATTTGGACTGAAAAGTACGGTAAAAGTCTTGTTTTTGTTTCTGTTTGAGACCTGCTGAAAATCTGAGGGTTTATTTTTAACACGTTTATATTCTATTTTGAGCCAAACAAAAATATAGAAATAAAAACGGGCAGAAAAAAGGATTGATTCTGTTGTTTCTGTTGAACAAAATTCAGCACGACAGTTTTGAAGCTTGATTAGACTCAAAAACTGTGTCAAATACTTTCAAATTGTTCTCGTTAAGGAGATTTCTAAACGCATTTTTTAAAAGTACATTTTTTCATTGTTTGACTTGAGTATTTTTCTGCCCTGTGTACTTTTACTTAAGTACTTCTTCCGCCTCTGGGATTCTACAAACTGTTTAAAATGAAGTAGTAATAAAGTACAATGTTTCCTCGTTTATCACATTCTAAAAAATAACCTGCAATAGACGAAATCCATGTATCCATGTATCCAAGTATTTTTTTAATTTTTTACAGTTATTCTCTATGTTTTTGTCTGTAAAACCCCTCACCACACACTTTATACACTTTTCTCACACAGGCATAAACATTTTCTCACATTTCTCTCTTGTTTAACTACCCAAAATGAACAAACAAACAAAAAATATGTCAAATTTTACTTCAAAAGCCCAGAGTGCCACTTCTGACCCCTGCATAGCGACACCTAGTGGATGAATATTGAACTAAAATGAGCCACAGTGACAAGATGGATGACCACATGAGGTTTTGTTGAGCTGGAAAACCAAACTACCCAAACAAAATTGTCTTCTCAGTAAACCTAGAAGTACGTTTTATATTATTTTTGGATAAATTAGTGACAGATTGAGCCCTGATCCTAAATTAGGGAATCAAAGTAAAAAAAAAAAATAAATAGAAAAAAGTGGAAATTATAGTGTACTTATAGCAGTAATTTAATGCATTGTTCATAATTTTCCAAAAAAGAAAAGTGTTCTTATTTCTCCAGGGTTAAACTCTCAAAAGTTCAAACCTTCGTCGGCGTCTTTGTCGGTTCAGAACGTTTCATCGACATTGTGGGTTTTGTCGGTGGAGAAAACAAACTGCAAACGCACAGCACTTCAGAGTCACACTGCGACCCAACATTTATGCATCAGCGAGGGACAACTGTACTGCATATTTGATTAAAAAAAACACACAAATATAAAGTAGTAGTAGCGTGGCTCTCATATAAAATAACCCTTTTGGTGAACCGCAGGGCGCCGTCCTGTGTCTGGGCAGATCTGGGTGTAAATTGCGTGTCAGCTGTTGGAGATCCCTGTCCAGCTTCGGGACATATGCTTCAGTCGACTCCTGCGGACACACACGTACGCACACTCACACACACGTACACGGACACACACTCATCATCCGAACATCTCAAGGACAAGTCCGGCTGATGAGAGTCCAGAAGTTGCTAAAGTGCTGATGTATTTGACCACATGACCTACCTGTCACTCACCTGATTATAAACTACGCTGAAAATTGATGTTGGCAACATTTCAATATGCATGATGTGCTATGACCCTTTGTTTTACCACGGGACACACTCTGGACACGGCGATGCCAATGTTTTATCAACTACGCTTCAAATAGTGTCAAGGCTTTTTTGTTTAAACGGACACAACTGCACATTAAATCTAAAAAGAAAGAACA
Source organism: Periophthalmus magnuspinnatus (assembly GCF_009829125.3). NCBI lineage: Eukaryota > Metazoa > Chordata > Actinopteri > Gobiiformes > Gobiidae > Periophthalmus > Periophthalmus magnuspinnatus. The sequence goes on from NC_047134.1 coordinate 33,656,903, forward strand.
CATTTTCACCCACATGCTGGTTTTGTTTGTTGAATAAAGACAATAAAACAGTATCATAATGAAACAAAAGGGACGTTTATGATTCACTTTTACCACAGCAGCGTCACGAAATCCAACAGCGGAAAGGAACAAAGTAAAAGTAGGAAAGTACAGGAGTTAAGTGCAATTTACAGCGGAGATTTTTACTTTTACTTCAGTACATTTGAGAGCAGTATCTGTACTTTCTGCTCTACACTGCATTTTCTACCTGGACTGACACGTAAAAGTATATTTACTGGACAAAAATGTATTTAACCTCCTAAAACCCGAGCTCTTTCGTGGCTTTATTCATTTCTCTTTGTTATTTGGGCTGATTTGGACCTGATGATGTAAAAACAGTTTCTTTTACTTTTTACAGTGAGGAAAATGATGTCCACATATGAGGACTTTAGTTTTATGTTTGAATTATTTTGATAAAACATTTGAATAACGAGTTGGAAAAAAAAAACTCTTTATTAAGTTCCTGAATACAGAAAAATTTGTCCTGAGTAAAAACAATGATGCTTCTTTTAACAATGTGGCTCATTTGTAGAGCTGTTCAGACGTGCAGGAGACATCTGCCTTTACAAAAAATACATTTGTATATTCAGAACATTCTAAACTCTTAAAAATATTATGAATTGAACATATTTTGCACTGTTGTTGTTGTTGTTCTTCTAAAATTTTGCATTGTGGCCTAGACAACCCAAAATACGTTGTCCACATTTGATGACGCCAGGTCCCAGGAGGTTAAAAGACGACTTTGTTGGACAGAAGTAAATAACAAACTGTTCACACGAAAAAAGAACATGAGTATCTTAAATTAAATCTGCCAAACAACCACGTACAAACAACTAAACTGAAGCCCCTGAAAGACTTAAATAGTCTCCTAAACAGAAGCTCCTCCCCCAGGTAAATACCATCGACGTCACAGGTTTAACTTTAGCAGGATCAACATCAGCTGCAAATTTATGAGAAACTAAAAGTGTTTAAACATAAAACACTTAAACATCCAAACAAAACACACAAAGATAGTGAAACAAACAAACAAAAACAAAAAAACTTAAAGCAGTTTTCAGTTCTCCCTCCACATGGTCCGGCCCACGACCACGCCCAAGGCTTTAAAATGGCCGACACAGGCCACGCCCCCTCTGTGTCTGGACCATGTGGAGGCTCAGGTAAGAACAGAAGTGTTTGTTACTGAAATGTATAAATTTAGCCAAATATCTTTAAAGTAACAGATGTGTGGTGTTTAAATTAAAGGCAGATGAACTAAAAGATTAAACAAAACAAACCTGTGAGAGTTTTGCTCAGTGTTTAGTTGAATATTGATGACAAATGTGTGAATATAGTTAGTTATATATAGTTATAGAATATAGTTATATAATTCTGCTGTGGTGTGGCCATTTTTACCATGTTCGCGTAAACATGACTGATCCTGACTAAAGTTTTCGAGTTCAAGCTTCGAATTTAAGCAAAACAAAAATAAACACACAAAATTAATGAGAAAAATAAAGACTTATGATTCTTATTGTTACTGTTCACCAAAATATGCATCATTTTTGAATCAATATCACGACATTTAACATTTAAAATGAGCTAAATACTGTGTGAAATACTTTTACTTTTTGCTCTTGAAGTACTTTTTTGCACAGGTACTTAAACACATTTACTTCAGTAGATTTTTTCAAGTAACAAAATTGAGTAGTTCGTCCACGTCTGCTGAAATCACAGTCCAAACATTTCACAAACGTTGTCTTTGGTCCAGTGAGGTCCATCTGGTTTTTGTTAATTTATTTTAATAGATTCTTTTTTTCAGCCCAAGTTTTAGTTTGTTTCACACCTGACAGTTTCGTTTCCTCACTATTGAGTGTTTTCATAATGTTGAGACGATGAGCCGATTTAAATGAGTTTTGTCGCTGTTTTTCTACCGATGGAGGCAGGACGACAGCGCCACCTGCAGTCCGAGAGTATCCCAGGTGTGTGAGAGTAAAACACCCCCTCGTCCCGGTTTATAGTCCAGTTTAGCTCCTCCTTAATCCACGACGATGTTTGTAGTCCTCCATCTTGGTCCATAACGTGCCTCTTTCTTCTCCAGTGTTCAGAATTGTCCGATTTGAGTTGTTCCTGTTCTGTTTTGTGTTTTTTTTCCTTCTCACATTCTGTCTTATGTTCCTTTTTCCACGATCTGAAAGCCCCTCCCTGTTTCCCTGACGTATATTTTACTGCGCTATACGTTTACATTTCACATTTAACGTTACATTTGCGCTCGTACGTGTCACAGAAACATCACGTGACGACGGAAAAATAAATTGCTCTGGACTACGATGTAAAAAGAGTTGCAAAAAAACCTTTTAATTCACAGCAAAATATATTTACATAGCAATTAAATGAAGTTATTCTCAAAAACAAACAATACTACGGTAAAAAAACATTTGGCCCCGTCCTTACGCTCTGCCTCAACTAGCCAATTTTTCACAGTGCGCGGCCTTTTCGCTCTTAAAGCGACGGTAACATATTTATGTAACTTAAACAATGGCAATCCTAAAATACTTTCAAATCAACATTAATGCCATAAATCAAATATAGCCCATACATATAAATGAAATATTAGCAAAAAACATAATTTATTAACATTAAAACATCAACGATCTGAATTAGCATGTATTACTAAACATGAACCAAAACTTGGCTCCCACAACCTTAGTCTGGAAAAAGAATCTATTAACCCTCTGGTGCACAGCGGTCACTGCAGTGGACAGCTACTAAAACAACTTTGTCTTTAATGCATTGGTTTATGTGGTGGAGCCTCTGGAGTGCTCTCTGCTGCCACGCTCCATTGAGGTCAATTCAGTGGTCAGGCGGTGTAACTGCAAGTAAATTTCCTCTGGTTGTTTTTCTTATTCAGGCCTAAACATTGCACCTAAACAGTGTTGAAATGTTTTTCAAAGCATAAAAAGAAACACGTGTTTGTATATTTACAATAGAACACAAGTTAAATCATTTTTACAGGCAGTTCACAATGTGGTTTCATGAGAAGAATGAAAACACTTTCATAATTCATGCATTAGAGGGTTAAAACGAAAAAGAAGTTGTGTTTTCTTTGCGAATTCCTCAGAAATATACACCAAAAATATGTCTTAAAAACACGTTGAGCAGATGTATGTGCGCTCCGTCTTCCTCGCTGTCGCCATTTTGAAAGTTTCAGACCGTAAACAAGTTTGCAAATAGTATTCAGCAGTCAGAGTGTGAATTGTAAAAAAATGACTGTGCTGTGTCTTTTCTGTTCTTTCGTTTTTTGCGTGTCTCATCCCAAGGACAAACTCCGTCCATCCGTCCGTCCATCCATCCGTCCATCCGTCCTCGTCTCCTCTTTCCCGCTTTAACGTATTCATCCATGTCCATTGCCCCATAACCAAACCCGGCCTGTTTATCCGTGCTGCACTGAGCTCCTGTTTTTTTTTTTTCCGCTGCCATTATTTTTTGTGAAGTTTTGCCTCCGTTTTTGCCGCGCCCCAGACAGCGCCACGCCGTCCCTCCCTCATTATATTTTCACACTCGGCTACCCCAGGACTACTCGCTGTCCCACATCGGCGTGCGAGCGGTTTGTGCCACCGTGGGGTCCTCAGAGTGTCATAATGGAAATGGCGTCAAATGTTTGTAACGTTTTGAAATTGTTTACTTTAAAACTCGCACGCGCCGAATCTTTCCCAAGACGATTTCAAGGATGTAAACACGGATTTGAATTCAGGTCTTCGCTCAGGATGTGTGAGACGGAGGGAATATGAAATAAAACCTAATGAAGTGCTTCAGAAGTGAAACCTAATGTGATCTGTGTGTTTAATATGCGATGGTTCAGTGCCTTATTTTTCAGTAAAAGTTAAACAGAGAAGAACAGATCAGACAGAGATTTTGTCCTGATCTGAGGAGGCTGTGGATAAACCCGAGGAGACACGAGGAGAACATGCAAACTCGACACACTTCTTACGTCGCTGATTGACTCCTTACAGTTCTCACATCAGACCTGCTCCTCATTGGGTCCACACAGCTCTCACACCGACTCACTCCACACACTTCTCATACTAGACCTGCTCCTGACTCACTCTTTCTCGTTCTCACACTGACTCAGTTCTCATATCAGACCTGCTCTTGATTGACTCCACACAGTTCTCACACTGATCAGTTCTCAAATCCGACCTGCTCCTAACTCACTCCTCACATTTCTCACACTGGCTCACTCCTCACCGTTCTCATATCAGACCTGCTCCTGACTCATTCCTTACAGTTCCCAAATCAGAACTGCTCCCATTTGGCTCCACACAGCTCTCACACTGTCTCACTCCTCACAGCTCTCACACTAATCTGTCTCACTCCTCACAGCTCTCACACTGTCTCACTCCTCACAGCTCTCACACTGATCTGTCTCACTCCTCACAGCTCTCACTGATCTGACTCACTCCTCACAGCTCTCACACTTTCACTCCTCACAGCTCTCGCACTAATCTGTCTCACTCCTCACAGCTCTCTCACAGATCTGACTCACTCCTCACAGCTCTCACTCATCTGTCTCACTCCTCACAGCTCTCACTCATCTGTCTCACTCCTCACAGCTCTCACTCATCTGTCTCACTCCTCACAGCTCTCACACTTTCACTCCTCACAGCTCTCGCACTAATCTGTCTCACTCCTCACAGCTCACACTCATCTGTCTCACTCCTCAGCTCTCGCACTAATCTGTCTCACTCCTCACAACTCTCACACTCATCTGTCTCTCCTCACAGCTCTCACACTCATCTGTCTCACTCCTCACAGCTCTCACTCATCTGTCTCACTCCTCACAGCTCTCTCACAGATCTGACTCACTCCTCACAGCTCTCACTCATCTGTCTCACTCCTCACAGCTCTCTCACAGATCTGACTCACTCCTCACAGCTCTCACTCATCTGTCTCACTCCTCACAGCTCTCACACTGTCTCACTCCTCACAGCTCTCACACTGATCTGTCTCACTCCTCACAGCTCTCACAGATCTGACTCACTCCTCACAGCTCTCACTCATCTGTCTCACTCCTCACAGCTCTCACACTGTCTCACTCCTCACAGCTCTCACACTGATCTGTCTCACTCCTCACAGCTCTCACACTTTCACTCCTCACAGCTCTCGCACTAATCTGTCTCACTCCTCACAGCTCTCTCACAGATCTGACTCACTCCTCACAGCTCTCACTCATCTGTCTCACTCCTCACAGCTCTCACTCATCTGTCTCACTCCTCACAGCTCTCACTCATCTGTCTCACTCCTCACAGCTCTCTCACAGATCTGACTCACTCCTCACAGCTCTCACTCATCTGTCTCACTCCTCACAGCTCTCACTCATCTGTCTCACTCCTCACAGCTCTCACACTTTCACTCCTCACAGCTCTCGCACTAATCTGTCTCACTCCTCACAGCTCTCTCACAGATCTGACTCACTCCTCACAGCTCTCACTCATCTGTCTCACTCCTCACAGCTCTCACTCATCTGTCTCACTCCTCACAGCTCTCACTCATCTGTCTCACTCCTCACAGCTCTCACAGATCTGACTCACTCCTCACAGCTCTCACTCATCTGTCTCACTCCTCACAGCTCTCACTCATCTGTCTCACTCCTCACAGCTCTCACTCATCTGTCTCACTCCTCACAGCTCTCGCACTAATCTGTCTCACTCCTCACAGCTCACACTCATCTGTCTCACTCCTCAGCTCTCGCACTAATCTGTCTCACTCCTCACAACTCTCACACTCATCTGTCTCTCCTCACAGCTCTCACACTCATCTGTCTCACTCCTCACAGCTCTCACTCATCTGTCTCACTCCTCACAGCTCTCACACTGATCTATCTCACTCCACAGCTCTCACACTCATCTGTCTCTCCTCCACAGCTCTCACACTCATCTGTCTCTCCTCCACAGCTCTCACACTCATCTGTCTCTCCTCACAGCTCTCACACTCATCTGTCTCTCCTCCACAGCTCTCACACTCATCTGTCTCTCCTCACAGCTCTCACACTCATCTGTCTCACTCCTCACAGCTCACACTCATCTGTCACTCCTCTCAGTTCTCACACTCATCTCACTCCACAGCTCTCACACTCACTCCTTACAACTAAATGACCTCAGAACGATAACCGTGACCTTCTGGTCGTGTGGCGCAGCTTTAACCAACACACCCACCCTTTTTGTAAACAGAAAACATTCACAGAAACATCTTGTACGTCACAGAACGTGGAAACGAAACGGTTAAAACTACAATGAGCGTAACGTGAACGAGAAATGGTGATGTGTGATATCAGATTGTTATTTATGGTCTTTCTGGGACATTTTAGTTTACGAGTCGTGAATACCCCGTAGAACATAACGCTGCGTCGAACATCAGAAGAAAAACAAGAACCGAAATCACCTCGTGGCCTCCTCTGCCCTTAGAAAATGAGACGCAACGGCAACAAAAAAAACACGAAACCCCCTCCAAAGTCACAATAGTGTTTGGAATCGCACAGCTGCATGTAAATGTATGTAAAGAAACTCCCAAAGAGCAATAAGCCATTTCTATAAATATATATACAGTGCGCGGCGGTGTAATGCATTTTGAATGGAGGATTTAAAATGTGTGATGCATTAAGGCCGGGTGCGCCGGGTTGCTGAGGCTATCACATTCACAATCGCAGACTTCTTAGCGGCGATGTGTTTATGCCTATATCCGCCGTTGTTGGGGAAAGTGTGGAAACGCGGAGCAGCGCGGCGTACGCCTGTGTCAGCGGCTCGTAATGCATGTGTGAATTTATGAGAAAAAGCTGATATACGCACGCCTGTGTTTAGATTACATTGTGCACCGAGCCAATTCATTTCACAGGTCAGTGACGGAGCCGCGCGACGCCACTACGAACGGTTTATTAGCGAAAAGGCAGATTAAGTTTTGCGTTACACTCGGTTGTGCTAATTGTGTTTGGAGCAACGTGGTAATTGTGAAAGGAAATTAACAAAAGGCAGCGGTGTTTTTGTTTTCAGACGCGACGTTCTGATCTGTTCTGTTTCCTCGTCACACACGGACCTGGAGTTGCGTTTTGTTTCGTTCGCACGTGTAACCGCGCAAACCCTGCAAACTCCACCTTGTGATGTCATCATGTGGCGATACAGGAAGTGCTCCGCTGTGTTTTTAAACTCCACACACCTTCATTTATAGAATCATTTGGATCATTTCAGCGTCTGGAGTTGTCACTTTCGACTGAACTAAAGGTAAAAATATAGCGGTTAAATTGAAAGCTGCCACTTCATGATGTCACAAGGTGGAACAGAGCGTTTTGAACAATAAACAATCATCTATACTTTTTTAAACTGAAAGCTGTTTTTTTGTTTTGTTTTTTTTTTGGAACCATTTTCTTAATATAAGCGGTGGAACGTAATGATGTAAAAGGAGTGAAGTACTGTATTTAAGTCTAAATTTTAGGTATCTGTACTTTTTACTTTTACTTGAGTACATTTGAGAGCAGTATCTGTACTTTCTACTCCACTATATTTTTAACAGGGCTAAAAAGTAAAAGTACTTTTGTTATTGTGTGAGACCTGCTGAAAAGGCTGAGGGTTTATTTTTAACACGATCATAATTTGATCAAACAAAAATTAAAACATAAAAACCATTAGGAAAAAACATGATTGATTCAGTTGTTTCTGTTGAACAAAGTTTTGCTCAAATTTGTATCAAAATCTGAAGCTTTATAAAACGTCAAAATCAGTGGTACTTTTTAGTACATTTTTCAACTGGTACTTTTACTTGAGTAGATTTTTTTTTTTTTTTTTTTATATTTTTACTTGAGTATTTTTTTGCTCCAATATCTGTACTTTTACTTAAATATGCATGTGATAGTTTTCCTTTTGAGTATTTTTTGCTTTTTTGCCTGTACTTTTACTTAAATTGACTTTTTCATGTGGTATTTTTGCTTTTACTCGAGTATTTTTTGCTTTTGTCTGTACTTTTACTTAAGTAGACTTTGTCAGGTGATATTTTTACTTTTATTTGAATATTCTCTGCTCCAGTATCTGTACTTTTAAGTAGACTTGTTCATGTGATATTTTTACTTGAGTATTCTTTGCTCCTGTATCTGTACTTTTAAGCAGACTTGTTCATGTGATATTTTTACTTGAGTATTCTTTGCTCCTGTATCTGTACTTTTAAGCAGACTTGTTCATGTGATATTTTTACTTGAGTATTCTTTGCTCCTGTACTAATTTCATAATCAGACTGTTTTGAGTGTCATCCTGTAAACGACGCTTTGACCTCTGTATGCTATTCAGTACATTTGACCTTTGCCCTCCGTCCTCTCTTCAGCGTTCCAGAGTGCGGCCGTGGCGGCGGCAGGAGGAGGCGGCTTCGGACCGGGTCAGGACGTCCCACCGCCGCGCTTCTCCTCCTCCCTCCCCACCTACCTCCCGGCGCAGTGCCAGCTGAACGGGGCAGAGTCCGCCTTCTTCCTGCGAGAGGCCAATCAGGAGGTGATGAGGAACGGCAGCCTGTCGTCGCGCTCGGAGCCGTTCTTCCTGCACCAGCTGGAGGCGGGCGTGAGCGCGCCCCACGCCCTGCCCACCGTCAACTGCAGCTACGCCAACCTGAGCGCCGAACAGCCCATCCCCGTGGAGCTGCTGCAGGGAGCCCCGCCTCATCTCAGCCTCGTGACCAATCAAGTGACGCTCAACTGGAGGGTGAAAGGTCACATCGTGATGTCGAAAGTGGGATCCACGCGGCCATGGATACAGGTCTGTGGAAAATCTACAACACTACTGCAAATAAAGTTTAGGGTAAATTGATTTAGAAAGGCCCCATATTTGAGGTTAATACTTGAATTTATAAGAAGTTATATTTTACTTGTGTGTCACCTTTTGTATTTTATTTGCATCTTATGAATTTGTGAGGATGTAGACAATTTTTAGTTATATTTTTCAACAAAAAAAACACAAACCAGCATTTTCTTAACATTATTTTATCTACTACTTAAAGTTTTAGTCCGATTTTAGTTGAAAATGTGTTATGATGGTAAATCAGGGCCACATCAGGAAAACGGTCGCTCTCAAAAGGCCAGATGAAAAGTAAAATAAATGTACTAGTTTATCACTTATTCAGTTTACAAATATTGTCTATGTATGTAAAAAATATGGCTGTATAAATTGCTATCTCATTTTAGGACAGTCGTACCTTTTAATTGACCTTGTTGTGGGCCATATAAAATGACATGGCGGGCCACATTTTGCCCGTGGGCCTTGAGTTTGACACGTGTGATAAATGGTCAAATTTTTATACGGCACTTTTCCACCTTCAAGTCACTCACAGCACTTTACATTAAGGAACGACTCACCCATTCACACACACATTCACACACACATTCACACACCAGTGCACAGAGACACTGGGGGTGAGGAGGGTTAAGCGTCTTGCCCAAGGACACAACGGCAGCACAACGACAACACTCTACAAACAGAGCTAATGTTGCTAATGATGCACTAAAGCTGTATCTACTCGTCTAACGCCGTGCACGTGTGTTTCATATAATAAAACACTCAGATTATATCAAACGCTTTGACTCTGTCCCCAGGTCCTGTTCTACCTGGTGGGACGGCGCTGGGACGAGCCCGAACGCATCCCCCTGAACCTCCTCCCGTGCGTTCGCGCCGTGGCCGTGCGAGACCCCACCGACTCCTCCCCCTCCTCGGGCTGCCGGCTGCTGGGATCATCTGGCCTGTGCGTGGTGCGTCTGGAGATCCCCCCGGCTTGGTTCACACCTCCGATAGTGCGAAGACGTCCTCCCGAAGTCTCCCTCCCCTCGGTGGACATCTACTACACCATCATCCCGGCGGACGGCTTAGGCCCAGAATGCCCTTCCGTCGTGAACGAGCCGTGGAAAAGCCCGAACGTGGGGCCGCTTGGGGGGCTAGGGCTGGGCCTGGGGGGACAGTGGAGCCCTCTGGTGGAAGGAGGACTGCAGGACTTTCAGAAGATTGGCTCTGTTGCGTTGTCCGTGGGGCCTGTCGCGGCTAAAGGAGACAGATTGAGGCTGGATGAGAATGTGGAGATTGTGGTGCCGCCCAGTCCCATTCGGCTCGGACGGATGGTGTCATTCGGCGTTTTCATGAAGACAGATTCCGCCGTGGAACAGTTCACGCTCAGGTACGAACGCAAACGTTTTACAGACGCGGAACATGGCTCTGGCGGGTTAAACCTCTGCTTGATATCGATTTCACTCATTTTTTGACAAGAATATGAGCAGAAATGGCGTCTACGTCTAATAATGACTTGCTAATCTTCATGTAGACGCATTGCTTCGCTGAGAAAGTTCCACAATAAGGCTTTTACTCGGAAAAAAAAAACATGTATTCTTGCAAAGAGCAGGGTCGCTTCTGCACAAAATTCTGACGTGTACCTTGCTCTGAGATAACCTGCTTGTCTCTGAAGATCGCTCAGTTTAATGGCGTAGTAATTTGCCGGTAGAACACTCCAGGCGAGCAAATATTCCACCAGAAAAGTTCCATAGTGTACCTTTAGGCTGTTCTTACAGATTTGTACAGATAATGCTGCTATTAGCAACATGTGGCAGGTATATAAGCTGACGTTGCAGGAGAGTAAATACCGTTTTCTGAGTTCTACGGGGTTTTAAATGTGATTGTGCGAGCTCTGTATAGGGAAATAATATTCCATAGATTGACGTGGGCGTTTGAAGGCGTTATTCCGAGGCCAAGATCCTACACAGTGCTGCGTTAACACTTACATTTTTCTTGTTGTCTGGCTGTCTTTCTGTCACCATTCATCACTCCTCCCTCTCTGGTTTCCCTTCGTTTCATCTTTTGGGTATTTCTTCTCCCGTCTCATCTCGGAACACTGCCGCCTCCTGAGCCTGATGCCTGTCACCTTTGTGTACCCGGCCTCTTTCAGGAGCCACAAATGCAAATAACACCTCCTGAATATTCATCAGGAGGAGAGCAGAAGAAACCACTGAGAATGAGAAACAGGGAAAGGGTCAACGCTCGAGAGGAAGGTGCCAAAAAAAACCCAGTCCTGCTTTACTCAAAACACAAATGTCCAAATCACTTCATTCAGACGTGACGACGGAGGGTCACGTCTGCTCCTCCATCACGGGGATAACGTACGATCTCACACTGTAGGTTTGTTAGTTAGCTGAACGTAAGGATTTCTTTATTTTAGCACTAAACCCACAGGAATGTTTAGTTTTAACTCATAAATCATTACATATTCGTTTATATGTGGTGTAAAAACTTATTGAAGGAGCCCTGTGTGATCTTCACATCGATGGGGGCCACAGCAGAGTTTGGGAAAGGCTGATTTAGATAATGAAATGTCCTCTGCTTTAAAAGGCACTTGGTACACAAGAGCTACACAGAATAAAAAAGACATTAAAATCACAACACAACAAATCAAAGCATAAATAATCATCATAACATGCACATTAAAAGAGAAAAGTGCAGAATAAACCCCTTTTCAGTCATATGCATAGATAAACAGCCCCAGTTTACTCCTGGTTCAGTCCTGGTTGAGTCTTGGTTCAGTCCTGGTTCAGTCCTGGTTCAGTCCTGGTTCAGTCCTGGTTCAGTCCTGGTTCAGTCCTGGTTCAGTCCTGGTTCAGTCCTGGTTTAGTCCTGGTTTAGGAGCCACAGGAGCCACAGGAGCCACAGGAGCCACAGGAGCCACAGGAGCCACAGGAGCCACAGGAGCCACAGGAGCCACAGGAGCCACAGGACACATGTGCTTGTACTTCCTGGTTCTAGTCCTGACCCGAGCAGCAGTGTTCTGGATGTTCTGGATGTTCTGGATGTTCTGGATGTTCTGGATGTTCTGGATGTTCTGGATGTTCTGGATGTTCTGTTCTGTCTTAACACTTGTAACAAAATATCCTGTATTTTAATAGAAAAATCCTTTTGTGCCTCATAGTTTAGACCTTTACACACACACACTCTCAAACAGGTGGGCGTCTTGTTTCAGTTTCAGTCCATGTCAGTTTTCTCTCAAATGTTAATGTGCACCTTTTTTTTTTTTTTTTTTTTTTTTAACATAACAAATATAATTCTTTATCATTTTTTATATAATCCTTTGGACTGTTAGGCATGATTTTGTATTATTATTATTATTATTATTATTATTATTATTATTATTATTATTATTATTTATTTGTTTTTTAATTGTTATTTTATTGTTATTTTTATTTATCTTTATTGTTGTTGGGTTTTTTTTTGTTGTTTTTTTTTGTTTTGTTTTTTGTCTATGCCCATCAAAAGGGGATTTGGGGAAAAACAATTGGGCAGTGTGAGGTTTTAAAAAAAAGGGTAAATATAATCAAACTGTAACTTATGTAACTGCAGATGGAGTCGACACTTGATTAAAAAATGATCCCAAAAAAAGATGAAAAATCCTCTTGCCTTTGCAGTACTTGTCAGAAAAGTAGTAATTATCCTTCTTCAAACGCCCGCCTGGCCGCTCGCTCTGTGGCCTGCGATCGGGCCGATTTCAGGGTCAAATCTCAGGAGGACGGTTGATCACGTGATCCGCGGCGGCGCTCCTCCGTCTGTTCACACGGCGACACGGTTTAAAAACTGCTCTCTGAAGTGAACTCTATATTACAACTGCACTTTCTCAACCTTTTGCTAGTTCATCCAGAGTAATTGCTGGATGATAAAAATTCTTCAGGTTACATAATATAAAAGCCTAAGATGGAGAGTTATTCTTGGCCTCCCACCTGCGATGACTAACACAAGACATTCAGAACCGCTACTTATTAAAAGACAACAGGTGCTGGGTTCAAAGTTTTTTCCTGTTAAAGTCGCACAGAAATGACAAATCTCTTTTATTTGTTCATTAACTCATCACATCAGTAGAAAAACACGAATAGCATTAGCATTTAGCATTAGCTTTAGTGGCTAGTGTCCGTATCAGCTGGTTTTTAGGAGATTTTTACATTTAATTCACAAATAAGACTAAAATTGTAGAACTTTCTGGAGGTTTCACATCATCTGCAGGATTCTGTGAGTTAAAACCAAACTTTAGAATTTACTCAGTGGATAATTTTAACAAAAAGAGGCTCTTAAGAGTACCGTAAATTTGAGACTATAGAGCGCTCCTGAATATAAGCTGCACCAGCTAAATTTGAAAAGATCAATTTTGTACATATATAAGCCGCAGGTTGTAACTTTAAATCATTTTTGTTGCTCGCAGTTGCGTCCGATGGGTTGAAACGGGTTCATTTAGAGCGCGTGTGTCAAACTCAAGGCCCGTGGGCTAAATGCGGCCCGCCCACGTCATTTTATGTGGCCCGCGACAAAGTAAATTAAAAGGTATGACTGTTTTAAAATGTCAGTTTGTCATTAGATACACCGTTAAACAGACATTTTTTCATGTCTATGCAAATCCATGTGGAATATTTGAAACTTGGATAAGTAATAAATATAGAAACGCTTAATTAACAAGATAAAAACATATTGACATTTATCTTAGTTACATCTGGCCCGTTGAGAGTGACCATTTTGTTGATGTGGCCCTTCGTAAAAATGAGTTTGACGCCCCTAATTTCAGAATCTTCAGACTTTTATTGCCGTCGTTTGTGAACAGGAACTTACTTTGGTGATAAAGTGCAACATAAAACACACTGAATAAATTACAAATACAAACAAGGGCATGCACAAAGTTAAAAAAGACATGCTTAAAAAATAAAATAAAATAGTTATAGGTAGAAAATATATAAAACAGCAGCATCAGAACAACTTATTTTGACCAAATCATGTCTAAACCGCATTATAAAAGTTAGTTTGTTGGTTTTCAGACTCATTTTCCGCTCCGTGTTTGTCGTTTATCAGCCGTTTTACTCGGTCTCTCCTGCCGCCTGCTCGTGTGGGGTCCCCCTGCAGCTCTTGGCCCCTGCCCCAGTGCACAGCCTCCAGGATAATCTCCCATGTTGGATTCCCTGTTAGACGTGTAATAAGCCTTAAGTGGATGCCTGAGCCGTGTGAGGGCCCCTGCGTGTGCGTCTGCGTGTGCGTCTGTGTGTGCGTCTGTGTGTGTGTGCGTGCAATAATACGCCTTAAGTGTGCTCCGTCACTCGCACCTGATGTGATTATGATAAACTGCTCACGAGATGGAGGGACACGCGGCGAAAGAAGAGCGAGAGGAGGGAGACGGTGACGCGTGACGGCAGCGAGATCGGGAGCCGTTCTTCCGTACCTCCTCCTTTTTTTGTTTCGGAGTCGGTTAAACGCGCTTTTCCCCCAAATCGGAGCAGGCCGCTTTCCCCGTATCGCCCGTCACGGAAGCTTGTTCGCTGACACAGATTCACGCCGTTCTTGTCAATTAGCGGTGAGGGTTTTGTGTAGAGGACGCGTCGTCGTAGATTCCGCCGGCGTCGAGCTCGAGTCACTTTCTATCGCCGTGGAAATAATATAATAAAATAAGATAGAAAATGATTTGGACGGAGTGTGAAGAGGAATTACGGACGAGTTTTGCGTGTTTGTTGCTCGCTAACACGACTATTATGAAATGAAACTCCTAGAATGTAAAAACGACTTGACTTGGGTTAGTTTTTATTATATTATTCTTAAACTTTCTTCCGAACAAACTCCTCGATCTGCTCGGTCCGTGAACCAGAAAGATCCTCGGCCTTTGCTCAGTCTCTTTTTTTTTATTTCAAACCGTCAGAATCAGCTCCAGACTCTTAAAAACTGTGTGTAGATTTGAATAATTGTACGTTTTAGATCATCAAACGTGTCCACATCAGTTTAGTTTATCTGTATTGTTCCGTTTCACTGTAAAAACCTGCACGTAATTGATTTATTTATGTGTTTGGACTGTAGGAAACACGCCGTACTGGACATTTAGCGACATTTATTGTATTTTCCTGCTAATGTCAATGATGAACACTTAATGTAATCGTATAATGTAATCGGACTGAAGTGTGTGTTTTAATGTGTGTTCACCTGCTCAGGAACCAAACGGGAAAATTAACAGAAGCTAAATCTGGTACAAATAATCTTCTCTTTTGTGAGATTAATTAATTTGTACACGGTCCCTGACAAATAAAGACAAATAAAGGTGAGTTTTTTTGTAAAGCACAGTTTGTACGTGAGGTAATTCAAAGTGCTTTACAAAAAAAAAGACATTAAAGTCACAATACCACAAATTGAAATGTAAATAATCATAAAATAAATATTAAAGGAGAAAAGTGCAGAGTAAAAACCTCAGTCACAGATAAACAACAGTTTGAGTCTGGATTTAAACTGAGTCAAAGTCGAGGCCTGAGTCACATCTTCAGGGAGAATGATCCAGATTTAAACTGAACAAAACTCAAACACTGATTGTCCTGGTTTAGTCCTGGTTTAGTCCTGGTTTGGTCCTGGTTTAGTCCTGGTTTGGTCCTGGTTTGGTCCTGGTTTGGTCCTGGTTTAGTCCCAGTTTAGTCCCGGTTTAGTGCCGTTTCAGCCCTGGTTTAGTCCCGCTTTAGTCCTGGTTTAGTCCCGCTTTAGCCCTGGTTTAGTCCCAGTTTAGTCCCGGTTTAGTCCTGGTTTAGTCCTGGTTTAGTCCCACTTTAGACCCGGTTTAGTCCCAGTTTAGTCCTGGTTTAGTCCTGGTTTAGTCCTGCTTTAGTCCCGCTTTAGTCCTGGTTTAGTCCTGGTTTAGCCCTGCTTTAGTCCTGGTTTAGTCCCGCTTTAGTCCTGGTTTAGTCCTGGTTTAGTCCCACTTTAGACCCGGTTTAGTCCCGGTTTAGTCCTGGTTTAGTCCTGCTTTAGTCCTGGTTTAGTCCCGCTTTAGTCCTGGTTTAGTCCCGCTTTAGACCTGGTTTAGTCCTGGTTTAGTCCAGAATAAATAAATAAGAGTATGTGTGAAAAGAGAATCTGACTTGATGTGGACAAAAGCAGGTCAAATACAAATCTGAGCAAAAAAAAGGAAAAAAACAATATGAGAATCCACAACTAAAGCTGCTTTATGTAACTTTTCTATTTGTGAGTCCTCTATGTGCTCGTCTCCATAGATACACTTTCACTTTGCCAAGAATATTCCACAGTATGTCATTAAACAGATCCGTCCTGCCGCTCTGTGAATCTGAAGTGAGAGCTGCGTCCTGTTCGTCGCCATGGAGATAGATCAAATTAATGCCGTACTGCGGAACCCACGACGCAAAGCAAGAAAAATTCCACAGTGCACCTTTACCCATCATAACGACAGCATTTCAACTAGTCCGTGAACTTTGGCGGTTGTATTTTTTAGATGTTTTATTTTAAAGTTGATGATGCGCACAGAGCAGTGACATCATTTTCCTCACGTCGCCTTAAATGAATCAAACTCTTAGATTTTACATTTTTTTCGACTCCACATTACACTCGCCAACTTTTCCAATGTTTTATGGGCCTATATCCTTAATTTGGGCCTCGGCGTTACGGCTCCTGCGCCTCAGAAAGTGCATTACCGACAGAGAGAAAACATTTTATGAAAACCTTGACAGAAGCTGAGATCCATTACGTTTTATTACTTACCGTGCACATTGCTGCTTTTATTTTCCAGCAACAATGAAACACATAATTTTGCTTTTCCTTCCCATCATTTATGAATAAAAATACAATTACATCCATATTTTAGTCAATGTGGTTTTAGTGCAGCGTTTATACAATTGCCTGTCTTTTCACGGCGACGTTTCTTCTGCTCGTGTCTTTCCTGATGACAGATAATTGCTGCATTCGAAATATATTTAATTCTTCCACTTCTCAGAAACGGCACTCTAAATAATTCAAAAATGAAACGCTGAAGGTTTTTTTTTGTATCGTATGTTTGGAGGTTTAAATAGCGTCAGGGTTGCGTCGCGTTTGTTGCGTTTTGTTCGGATTTTAAAACGGGAGGGACGTGGAAAATGGGGTTAACGATCGAACTACTACCGCACGCCGTCCTTTCTGTTTTATTTGTCGCATTTCCGACGCTATTTAAAGGTCTATTATGTAACTTTATGCGGGGAGGAGCTTGTTTCCGTGGAGGTTTTACTGCTTTGCTTGGTTTTAACGCTGCGTTTTCCACGTTCAAAGCTCTCAAAAGCGCTTTAAATCAAGAAACCGTTCACCGATTCGCTTAAACGCTCTACCGACCGAGCCGCCGTCGCCTAAAATGTCCGTCAATGTGGCTTTAAACGCATCTCCGTCGACACGAGGGGGAGATTTGAGCCGGCTCCCAGCACCTGCGCATGTTTTTAAAGGTTATTTTGAGCAATAAAAACGCTTATAATTGAACCAAACGCACAATAAATCAGTTTAAAGCCATACTGCGGAACATTTTCTATTAGTTCAGATCGCGGAAAGTCAAGTGCGCTGATGTTTTTGTTCGGGAGCGGCGTTCCTCGGGGGCAGGATGAGTCTTACAGTGAAGTGCAGAAGAGACTCGGGAGATGTCGTCTTGTTGTTGTTGTGTCTGTGTCGAGTGTGTCTTAGGGGGAGGATACTCGAGCGTTCGGAGCTGCTATGGCCCTCCGATGCGCGACACTCACACATGAGGACTATACACAGGAGAGCCGCGTCCTGTCGACCTTATTCCACCCCGCCCGCTTCGTCGTGAATGCTGCTAAACCGCGCGGTCGTCCTGCGTCGTCGCGGTGCTTCCGGGTTAAGTTGGAATCGCGTTCGTTTCCATGGGAGAGTTTGGGAAAAGTTTGTGGCTAAAAATGCGTTTGTAAAGTGAGTCGATTCGCGTCAGATGTTCAGTGTTTACGCGCAGCAACGAGTCGACGCCGCAGCGAGGCTTTAAAGCGGCGCCGCGGTCCGTTCAGAACTTATTTCCTGTCACGATCGGCGGCTCCGCGCAAAATAATCCAACGTGAAGATCGAGCTCCACTGCAGCGGCTTCTGGAAAAAGGTGGATAAGGAAAGAAAACGCAGACCTGGAAGAAAACGCTCTCCACTTCCTGTCAGACGGTTTAACAAATAAAAAGAGCTCAGGGGTCGGCGGTCGGAGTTCGTCTTTACACTGCGGTTCTGTGCGGTTTGGGAAAATCAGAATCAGACGAGTTTATGGTAATATCGGCGTGCAAAATGTAACAATAGAATGTGATTTGGACGGAGTGTGAAGCGGAATTACGGACGGATTCTGTGCGCGCGTCGTGTGCTAATACGAATATTATGAAATTAAACTCCTAGAATGTAAAATGACTTTATAAAACTCTGAGATGGGTTGGGTTTTTTATTATTATTATTATTATTATTATTATTATTATTATTACACTGTGGCTTATATGCTTAAAAATACGCTGAAATAGTAATAGTATTTAATTAAAGTGTATTTTATTTGTGTTCTTTTTTTAATTGTAGTTAATTGTATCTTAATCTTAAAATAAAATGATATATTTTTTGTCGGTTCACCCGCCAAAACGACGCGTATTTAAGCTCCTACTCGCTCCCAAAGCTCAAAAGCGACGTAAAGATGAGGCTCACGGCGTTTTCTGTTTGCTACACGGATGATTTAAGTTAAGATTATTTAATTATTTATATAATTAAAGATTATTTAAGATTTCAAAATGTCATGGATTTCATCAGCGACTCACTATAGCTGTTCATACAAAGCGTAAAGATTAAAATAAATAAAAATATACAGTGTTATCTTCATTTTACATGTGAAAAAGTATTTGCGGCTCCAGGTGTTTTCTTTTCCGTGGCTCTTTGGGGGTCAAAGGTCGCCGAACCCTGTTGTAAGTGAAGCCCGAGTCTCAAATCTGCAGCCAATCTGTGAAGTAACAGCAAAAAACACAACAAGCGGCAAAAGCGTCATAATTATTTGCGCGTTTATGCGAGGTTAAGCGGAACACCGAGACTTCCCTCACCCAGACGCTTCCTTTAATCCAATATCTTACTGTATATGCGTAGAAATTATAGAGTGACACAGTATTAATGCATTTGTATCGTCTAAACGTACAGTCAGTGTCCAAAAAGTGCAGAGTTTTGGAGACTTCTTCTTCCTCCGCCTGTCGCTCCGTCCCGCTCTTTCTAGTCTGATCTTGTTATGAAAAATCGCTGAACTTCTCTCACTCGCAGTAGCAGCGGAGGGAACTTTTGGATGTGCAGATGTGTCGGTGTCATTACCGGGTTTTCACGGCCGTTCCCTCGAGAGGTCAGCGAGAATCATCGTTGAGGAGATGTATCTAGTTAACTGCGTGTCACCTGTCTGCTCCGTCTTTCACCCACACTCTTTCGCTCTTGTGTTTATCCTCTTAATCCTGCCTGTGCTATCATTCTGTCTGCACCGCTCTTTCTTTCTCCTATACCTTTCACTTCTCCCAACCCTTCAATTTGCCTGTCACCTCCCACCTCCATCCTCCTCCTTTCTCTTTCTCTTCCCCGTTTCTGTCTCTCCGTCTTTCTCTCCCTTTCCTCCTCAAATGGCTCATGCATATTCACGAGGTGTTATTTGCATCGCCGGATCCTGAAAGGGCTCGAGTACACAAAGGTGACAGGCATCAAGCTCGGGACGGCGGCCATGTTGGTGTGGTTTGGGCGCTCAGGGCGAGGGGGAAAAACGGAGAAGAATTTAAGAGCGGAAGACGACGGGCCGCTGGGATTCTGTTGTTTGTTAGTGCTGAGAAATGATTGACGTTATCAGACAAATTTATAATTAACGTGTCTCTGGGTAGGAGCTTGGACAGAATTAGAAATATTTTGGGTGTTTTATGTGCTCCTTTGTTGACACGACGCTGATCTGCATCTAGTGTTTTTGAGGTTCTGGTTAATTTAGTGTTGAGGAAAAAGGAAAAAAGAAGAAGATTAGTTAAAATGTGCATGAGAATTTGGTCTAAATCGTAAACGGGTGCATTTTTATGTTCGTTTCTTGATTTAAAAATAATCCGTGAAGTTGTCAGCTTTATTTTTTTTACATTATTCTCTATGTTTTTGTCTGTAAAACCCCTCACCACACATTTTATACACTTTCCTCACACAGGTATTAACATTTTCTCACATTTCTCTCTCGTTTAAACTCTCTCAAAGTCCAAACCTACGTAGATTTTTTAAATAAGTACAGTTTTATACAACGAAAACTAAAGATTAAGACGTGTTTTCAGGCCCAAACCTTTAAGAAATAAAAATTATAAACGTTTTCCTGCACGGTAAATAATAATGATGCTTTTAGAAATACTGTAAGACATTTAATTTTAGTGATCAACGTACGATTTTGGACACAAATGATTAATAGCGACTCGAGCGACTGTAGAACGTTTCATCGACGACATACAGCACTTCAGAGTCACACTGCGATCCAACGTTTACGTAAGAACTAAAACCGCAATGATTGTGTTTACGAGAGCGGGATTTGAACCGGCAACTTTCAGATCAGTGGACAAACTCGCTAATGTTCCAGATAACAGCCCTCGTATCTTAACTCGCTTCACGTCGCCAAAAAGAGCCGCGTTTGTGTCTCCAAATTGTCCGGGATCGAACTCTTCAGACATGGGACATATTGTTCTCGTCCGACGCTGATCCTCTTTGCACGGACTCGTTTTAGATGAACACTCATTTAGTCGCTTCATTTAAAATAATCTGCTCCGGCGTTGGCTCGTGTGTCTTTGAGTCTGGCCGAGCTCGATGTGGAGAAGCTTCAGATGTAAATGGTCCTGTATCGCGTCGTTATCGTCAATGGCGTCGTTTGGTGTTACGGCGCGTCCTTATTTAGCGCGGGGGGTTTTTTAGGGGGTAGCTCTGAACCGCGCCGCCTCTGTATTTTTATATACATGAGCATTTACCTCCCAGTTACCCCAGGAGTTATAAAAAGCGGTTAAAAGATAAGTTTTATTCTAACAAGCGAAGGGGGTATTTTTACTCAGAGAGGAATTGCTCTCCGTAGCCCGGCGCCTTGGGACTCGTGTAACATTTTTATTCTCTTGGCCTGGGACCCAAGCTCATGAAAACATATTGTCTGCTTTATTATTCTGGGAGCCACTTGGAATAAGCTACAGATGTTCTTATTGTAGACATCCCAATATTTACAATATGTACAGGCTGAACCGCCAGGGCACCAAGCCACTGGTTTTACAGCGGAATCGTTAAAGGAAATAATTCTCCGACTATATGCTGCAGACAGCGAATTCCACGTCCACTGGAAATGGGTCGGGTACTAAACATAATGGATGATATAATCTATACTGTTGGTAAATTGTCATATGTCACGTTAGCACATTGTGGAGAAGCAGACGGTGACTCAGGTGAGGTTCTCCACAGACTCACTGATAATGGAGCAACAATCACCTCTTTGAGCACAGTCGGGTTTTTGAACTAAAACTCTTTATTTCCCCTTGATAAAACCAGGAATAAGAATTTGAATTGTTGAATTGTTGATTAACAACTGCAGAGTTTCACCACATTTTAAGTTTTAAATATGTTTTTGCACTGGAATATTATTTGTAACAAAGTAGGAGAGACTCGTGTAAATCATGTTTAAATGAGCACGATTCAATTATTGACTTATAAGCAGCGACCAGATGTCATCAAACGTTTACTTGTTTAGAAGTGATCGTTTAAGCAGCACAGATCTTATCCAAAACACAGATGTTCGCGTGTGTTTCGCGTGTGTTTCACGTGTGTTTCGTGTGTGTTTCACGTGTGTTTCCTGTGTGTTTCACGTGTGTTTCGTGTGTTTCATGTAACGGCTCTTCTCCTGTGATGCTGAGTCTGTGGATGATCTACACAAACGTCCTCCTTCCTCAAACACATTTCTTATTAGATATACTACATTTGCCAATTCCGATACCAGTATTGATCCGATACCAGGCACCAGTGCTCTTAGTTGTACTCGTCGATGTGCTGTCGATACCAGGAGCCGATACCTGTGTTTTATTTGAGGCTCATCTCTGAGCAGAGACGAGCTGAACATAAAGAGGCACATTAACTGTGCTGCACATGAAGCTCAACTTTAAACACATGTGACCGTCACATGAACTATAACAATATTAAAATTTTATCACTCTCAAAGGACATCAGTGCCGTGCTTGTGTTTACGTGTTAGCATGCTAATGTGGCTAAGTGGTGCTGGCAGTTCTTTGGTTGTGCAGCATTGAGACTTACTGTAATCAACAAACAAATCCAGCGAATGACAAAGTGGTGAACATATTTACACATATAACTGTAGGTCTGTACAAGACAAAGCGACGTATAGAGCCTCTTAGCCCAGGCCCTCACCTGCGGGTCAGGGTTGGGTCCAGACGCACACCTGCGGGTCGGGGTTAGGTCCAGACGCACACCTGCAGGTCGGGGTGCGCTGGAGGAGGGAGGACTGAGCGAACCTGGTTTCATGCATGTAGATCAGTGGTTCTTAACGTGGGTTCGATGGAACCCTAGGGGTTTGGTGAGTCAGTCTCAGGGGTTCGGCGGAGGTCAAGACACACACCTGACTCATATGATTCGTGGACTGCGAACGTCTCCAGACGTTGGCCCAATTCAACAAATGCACCTTTGATGTGTCCATTGAAGTACCTGCCAAACTTAAATGAGCCGTTTGAACGGCATAAAAACATAAAACGACATAAAAATGAAGAAAAGGAACAAACTTTGCTGTGAAAATGACATGAGAGTGACACTTGTCAAGGTGAAACCACGCGTTTCTGAACTGGTCTCTCAAATTCAACAGCAGAAGTCACTGATCTGCAGTAAATATTCATTATTATTGTGGCCTGATGGAAATGAGGTGATGGGTGTGTGTGAAAATGTTCAAAATAATAAATAGCATAAATACAATCAGTTCATTATTGACATACATAAGGTTAAAAATGTAAATAATTTCAGTGAGGTAGAATTAAAAAAGGTCATGTCTTTGTGAAAAGGTCAGTGTGTGATTTGTTGTGAGTTTATACATTGTATTGGTTTTATTCTTTGAACACAGTGATGTTAATGCACGATTCATTTTGTGCACCAGGAAAACATCCATGTGTCTTGAATTTATAATATAATGTCTTGAATATAATATACATACACATTTCAATGAAGAAGGGTTCGGTGAATGTGCATATGAAGCCGGTGGGGTTCAGTTCCTCCAACAAGGTTAAGAACCACTGATGTAGATTATGAACAGGGCTGATAGTCAATATGTTGTGTTTTTGTTGACTCTGACTCTAACGCATAAATTAACCATCACAAAGCATCAGCTGATACAAACACACAAGACAAAACGAGTCAGAACACACACACACACACACATCACCAACAATGAACACAACTATACACGTTTTAACTTTGTTTTGTAATTGGTATAGAATCCACACAGTCTGTATAAGACCAGCACTTCGCTCAGCGCTGTGTTCACAAACGAGCACTTTCACACACGACACATCTGATGTGAAATCCACCTGTGGAAGTCTGAACCATAAACCCCACAGTTCTGTGCTCCGTCCATCGGGCAGGACGTCTTTTACCAACAGCCTGTTTTTTCAGATGCTCTTCTAAACGTTTCATTACAACGAAGGAAACAAACATAAACTGCTCCTGTCTGAAAAATAATCCCATTATTTGTCCAAAAAGAAAGTCCAAACTAAAGCATATTTTATTTTTTCCTTCAAACTCTGTCAAAAGTAAAACAGACTAAGCTGCGTCAAACAGTCTGGTGCAGCGATGACACGACGGGGCAAGCGCTGGGCACACAGCTGGCCTGGGCGGGACTAAGACACGGCACCAGCGCTTTACCTGTCAATCAAGTTTAAAGGGACAATCTGATTGGTCAGTTTTAACGCTAGGACCAGCAGCTTGGAGACAGAAAGCCCAAGGAAAGAGGGAGTTTCTTCACGTTTAATGAAATGGATTTTATAATAGTCATAGAACCGCTGTGAAAATACTCAAAATGAAATACTCGTACTCGTTTATCTATTTCTTCTGTTGACAACAAAACCTATCCAAAGCCAATCTGACTTGAATAAACCTAAATATGCGCTTAGAAATCTGTCATTTCTTGATCTTTTTGGTGTATAATTATTTTTAAACCTCCTTAGACCAAATATCCAGTCTGTTTCACATCAAAACAGAAAGCATTTACCGCCTTTGACAAAACCGCTTGTTTTTCTCTGCAGCATTCTTCTCTCTTCTTTTCGTGCATCTCTTCTACTTTTAGTACATCTTCCTATTCTGTGAGCTCCACGGGGCGTCCCACAGCGGTCCCCCGGGCTCAGAACAATGCCATTTCCTCTGGGCATGTGTATGTTTGTGTTTGAACCAGTGGGCGCCTGCTTGATGAAAATTGTTTAACTGTGAATTATTTCTCCTCTGACGTGGAAGGACATACTGTGATTGTGATTACATTTTTATTTGGTGGCTCTATTATTCAAACCCGCAGGTGCAGTTTAACTTATGCACCTAGACTTATTTTTACATCAGTGCAAAGTTGTGCAAAGGTGCATTTTATTAGCGACGCCACAATCGAAATTTACAGACGGAAACGGAGACGGATGGAGAAGCAATTTGGTTTGAAAACGGTTTGACAGTTTACTACAGATCTGCTTTTCCTGGTTGCGTCATGGAATTGTGGAATTTCTAATAATAAAAACCTTGAAAAATATAAAGGAGAAGTTGTCTCAAATTAAAAAAAAAAAGTCTGGTTTATTGAATCAGTTGTGCACAATCGTCAAAAAAGCTGCTGTCCCTGATCGTGTCGTCTCACCCTCGGCTCAAATGAACAAACATACAGTGAATTTATAACAATAATACCAGTTTTAGTCTAATCCAAGTGGCTCGAGGACGTTGGACACATCGTCTCGTGGACTAACAGACGAGATAAACACGTGTATGATTACAGATTGTATCACGAAGGTTAGTTTAAAGAAATCCAAGTAAAGATTTAGGATAAAGAATGACATAGCAGTCATTTAGAGATACAGTGGTTCCTCGTTTATCGCGGGGAAGTATCAGCTTTATTTTTTACGATTTTTCTCTGTTTTTGTCTGTAAAACCCCTCACCACACACTTTATACACTTTTCTCACACAGGCGTTAACATTTTCTCACATTTCTCTCTCGTTTAAACTCTCTCAAAGTTCAAACCTTCGTAGGCGTCTTTGTCGGTGCAGAACGTTTCATCGACATTGTGGGTTTTGTCGGGGAGAAAACAAATTGCAAACGTACAGCACTTCAGAGTCACACTGAGATCCAACGTTTATGTAAATTTGTCTGAACACATTCTGTACTGGACAGGAGACACGGCACGGAGGAGACTGATGGACAATGGTCTACAGTCCAACAGCCAATCAGGACGCACGACACAACGGTCTACAGTCCAACAGCCAATCAGGACGCACGACACAATGGTCTACAGTCCAACAGCCAATCAGGACGCACGACACAACGGTCTACAGTCCAACAGCCAATCAGGACGCACGACACAATGGTCTACAGTCCAACAGCCAATCAGGACGCACGACACAATGGTCTACAGTCCAACAGCCAATCAGGACGCACGACACAATGGTCTACAGTCCAACAGCCAATCAGGACGCACGACACAATGGTCTACAGTCCAACAGCCAATCAGGACGCACAACACAATGCAAGCTCATACAAAAAGAAAAAAACAGGCAAAACTGCACTAAAAAAATCCACAAAAGGTGAACCGAGACATAGCGAAGGACAACTGTCTACAAGTTTAACGTCAAACTATAGAACATTCAGACAAAGCAATGACATCTCCATCAGAAAAGTGACTCGCAGACGATCGTTAATCAGTGCTAGCGCAGCCTCCGAGCAAATTCTGGGGATTCTCGGGCCTTTTGATTCGCAGAGAATGACGAAAAACGTGCATGGGTTTAAACTCAACCCAGGTTTAGTCGTGATGCACCTTTACATTTCCTTCAAAATAACCGGCGTATAAGAACGTCTCCTTTTATTATTTTGAACCCTAAACTCTTCCCTGTTCCAAGCCTATTTTTAACAATTATAACCAAGACAGTTTAGAATTTTTGGAAAGTCACTGCACATTATCACAATATTTGCCTTGGGATTTGTCCATCTGTCTGCTGTTTACGCCCAGTCCAGTGAACGCATCATAAACAGTGTATTCAATAGTTTTGTTATATTTATAAATCCATGCATTTCTAGCCACTGTTCCCTTAAATCTTTACGCTATAACCTGTAAAGAAAAGAGCGCTTTGTACAGTTGCCTTACACAGATAAAACAGGTTTGTGTTCAACATGTGTGGCCATTTTCAGACTTTTTCTTTCTGTTCTGGTGTTGAGTTTATGCAGCGAGTGATTGAATGTCATCAGAACCTGCAGATTTCCTTTCACACTCACGATTGTTCACCTGGCTTCAGTAATAGACAGTGCTGTAACAAAGATTCAGTCCAAAACGCTCTTAGAAGCTTTTGTTCGATGCTTTTATTCACTGCAGTTTATCTCAAGCGATTGGTATATCTCAGCGGTGCCTTGACTAGTTTTATAGAAGCCCCACTGCGTAATATTTTCGCAGGTAAACATGACCAAAAATGCGTTTATTTCATTATAGATGCTCGAAAATACCTTGAAATTTGCAACCCTCAGAAGTTAAAACCACAATTTGGACGATTCTCAACAGAGATGGATCCGTTTTATTCCATATTCTGGAAGATTATCGCCAAAGGAGCATAATTTCCTTGGAAACAACCAGGCACGATTAGTTTACTAAATAATAAATGGAGAAAATCTGGCAATGTTTTTCCATTTGTGTCAGTTCAAAGCGTAATCGAAATATGTATCATTTGAACAAATTGCTCGGCCTGCCTCCGCCCTTAAGCTCTAACGCTCATTAAGATCCTCGCGCAGAACACCGCCAGTTGCGTAGCGTTCGGTTTGAGATTATTCACGGAAATCTATGTTCATTATTAGCCACATTAGCAAGGGCCAGTAAGCCAGTGAACTTGAACAAAGATCGTAATTTGCAGCAGATGTGTTCTATTGCCGTAGAATGGTACAAATACAGGGCTTGGCGGCGTGATTGACCACCGCGCCTCGTGTTTGCTCGTTTATCAGTGCTAATTTGCCAGGCTAATCTCCCCATTAAGCTCACTGGAGAACATTAGCCTAGCAAATTAGCACAGATGAATGGGCTATTATTCATATAGAAATCTACGCTTCCATACTCCTCTTATTGTGGTTGTTTTATCTTGTTTCCTAGTCTGTATTTTTGTCTTTACCAGGCGTTTAGCTCGGTAACCTGTGCGATTAAACCTTATAATCAGACAGAAGGTGATGGTAGAAATGCGTAAAATTGATACATCGGGGCTTTGTGACTCGGATAAAACCTTCAACGCAGAACTGTAGGGATTTGAAAGCTGATCAGTGCATAGACGTACCATTTATTCTCATTTTGCATTCCTTGGAGAAGCAGGAAAAACACGTTGCATGCCTCTGTCCTTTCCTTTGGCTGTTCTCTTCTTTCTCCTCGTCTAAATCCTCCTACAGTTTAAAATTGGCCTCACATAACTCTATAAGGGCTCGTCCGTGTTGTCTTTTCTTTGGAAAGGTACATTTACATCCCGAGCCCGCGAGCTACGCTGCATCATAATGTTGGAAGGGAGTAAACACATTCTTAAAGCTGATTTGTTTGGTAGTGGGATTCACGGGAAGGATGTTAGCAAGTTTGACGAACGCAATGGGGAAATGAGCTTTTCAAACATATTCCAGGAGTTATATCATCAGCAGTTCTGCAGAAAAGTAACAGAAGCGGAGCAGGATCAATTGACGAATGCTGGTGGTCAAGAATATACACTTTTCCGATACATAGTGGACGGAAAAAAACGTGGATTTCTGCCGAATCGATGAGTGATGCGCTAAACACTGTTAATCTGAGGTGACAGGAGGTTGCTCTAAATTACAGACTTAGACAAACGTTATTGATCCACATGGGAAATGACTTGGACGCAGTAGCTCACAAATGACTATGATATAATAACAAAACAAAATAAAACACTCACAGCGTTCAGTTTGGGAGCGGAACTGCAGAAACCTACTTTTTTAGAACGATTTTACAGTTTAAGAGAATGAGAAATGACCAATGAACTCCTCTGTTTCCCATGAATCTCTTAAATTTCATGGCTTTTTTCTAGATTTGGCCTTAGACGCAGCGGACCAGACTCGGATCCAGAGAGAAACCAGTCCGGATGCCAGGCTACAACTCTTGGAATGTGTTTAATCTAATCTAATCTAATCCCTAAACAAGCGAACAAAGAGGCTGTTGAATGAAACCAACGAGGAACATGAAGAAACAAAATTAGCCTTATAGAAAGTGAAGTGAAAACATGATCTATCTCTCTCTGCGCGTACGTCTACACTCCATCTGTTACTGAT
Source organism: Periophthalmus magnuspinnatus (assembly GCF_009829125.3). Taxonomy (NCBI): domain Eukaryota; kingdom Metazoa; phylum Chordata; class Actinopteri; order Gobiiformes; family Gobiidae; genus Periophthalmus; species Periophthalmus magnuspinnatus. The sequence continues at coordinate 33,685,254 of NC_047134.1, forward strand.
GGAGCATCTTTGTCATTCTTATCTCCCATCCTGCTCATTTTTCATAATCCCGCCCCCCCATACGGCCCCCCCCCCCCCTCCGCGGTGTTCCCTCTGCGTCGTCTAATTAGTATTTATCATGTGAGTGCTGCACGGGGCTAATTAATTAAAGTAGTCATCTAGTGATTAGTCCCTCAACATCCTGGTGGAAGAGGGACTCATCTTTATCTGCCCATGCAACACGAGCTGCGGCGATACCTTACACTCACTGACACCGAGCCAGGCCACTTCTGTTTGTCACCGGCAGCGACCGCCAAAATAAAACCAGGAGTGCTTGGCTGATTTACACATTTGGGCACTGTCGGTTTGGATTTACTTTTAGTGCGTGTTTGTTTTGCTCTAGAATAAGCTACGGCCGTTATGTAAGATGCAAGTATTATTAAATTACACTTTACTGGTCGTCTGCAGTTGACCCGTTGGTGCGAAATGTCAGGACCGACGAGACGAGGCCCCATCTACGTACTGGACCTTCACCGGGGGATTTTACCTTTTGTGCAAGTTTGGGGTTGATGGGGGAAACCGGAGCGCTCAGAGGAAACCGTCGACTGTAGAAAGAAGTGGACTAAGGGAGTGTGATGTCAACCATAGTGTTTGGCTTCAACCACACGAAGCTCGCGTTTTTTTGGGGCGAATTTGAAGCCGACTTCCATATTTGGCGTCATAGCAACCGAAGAGCCAATCCAGAGCGAGGTTGTTGAACACGTGTTGATCTTTCCTGCACCGCTCGCTGGTTTAGCGGGGAGAGTTATGATGATTTTTGAGTTCTTCGGGGCCAAAGTGCCGTTTCATGTCTCAAAAAACATTTATATGCACTAGTTCTGACACTATGACTATTACACTATGTTTTTTGTGGTTTTATTTTTAGTTTGGACTGTCGTTTTGTATACAAGATGTGTAATGGCGTGTTATTTGTCGCAATGGTGAGACTTGGAGCATTAGCAACACCGTCTTGACGTAGTCCGTGTCTCAATTCGACGGTTGCACACTTTGTTGGGTGCATTGAAGGGCACTTGGTTAACTTCCGGAGCGACAAGGCCCGTGCCGTTCCATGCATCTGACGAATGCGGCCGACAAACGTGCCCTGCGTTTTCACGGAGATCAGCCGTGAACGAAGCGTGCATCCGAGCATTTATTCAATCTAAACCGACAAAAACAGCTGCAAGTACGACACCTTGACACTTCTTCTATGAAATTGTGAAGAATTAAAAATAAAAACTAATTATTTCAGTGTCCATTTTACACCTTTAGGTCATGAGTCAACAGCCGTTTAGCTCATTAGCCACGGTTTCTAGGTGACGTAACATACGCACACAGACGGCGGTTGAAGTACTCTCCGTGGCGTAGGTCTGTCCCATTCCGGCACAACGGAGGCTACACGCACGAGTACCATTTGTCTTCTGAGTACTTCGAACGGTACTTCAAAGTGTGCAACCATCAAACTGAGACACGGCCAATCAAACCTGTTGCTAACGCTAACGGGAGCGATCTCGGGTAAAGAAAGCGTCTGATTAGTCTGTTATTAATGTTCATATCTTGATTTATGGACAAAATTGCGAAATAAAACCACCAGGATCATGTAGAGCGAACGTTTTAAGACCAAAATGACGAGTTTGACAGCGGCAGGAGTGACAGTTTTTCAATAGAAAGTAAATTGGAGCCAGGCGCGTCCATGCTCACATCTTTAACAAGTTTGTAACGCAGCGGCTCGTGGCCCATTTATGCATCTATATATACAGTCTATGGAGGAAACCCACCCACACGCAAGGAAATCCGGAGCCTTCTTGCTGTGAGGCGAGCGTGCTAGCCAACCCGCTCGACCGGCGCGCCGCCAAAACCGCTCCTGAAATGTCACGCGTGTCACTGCTTTGAATTGCTCTACTCTTTTTTTGTTCTAACAAGACCAAACCAAAACATAAGCAGTAAAGTTATTCATTTCCCACAAACGACATCTCGCACTTTTGCCGCCAGATGCGTCTCCACCTGAAACGCGGCGTGGTTGTATAATTTCCACCTCTCCACCTCTGCTACAAACAATTTCAAATCTGGTGTTTTTTAAGAGTTCAGTTTTCAGTCTATTTTCCTCCCATTTTCCTGTCAGACATTTCCTGAGAGATTGTTTCAAGCTAATTTAGAAATCATGGCGGGAGGAAAAAAAAACAAAAAAAAATCTCTCAAAGTGTTAGTGTTTGTAGAGCGCAGATAAAAACTGTTGCAATATCCATCACGGAGTTGTATTGTGATTGCTTTTGTAACAAGAAGCTATTGGAGAGCTAAGCAGAGAATGGAGGCTGGTCTAAAAGAGGTTGAAAAACAGTACGTCGTAAAAATGCCAACATGAGGCCAATGAATGTGCTTTGTGGCTGCTGCAAAGTCACGATGCCTGATGTGTGCCAGTGTGAAGCGCGGCGGCTAACGTAACGCGAGTTAATTACGTCGGGTCAAAGATAAAACTGCAAAACGGCAAATATTGAAAAGGGGGGGAAAAAAAAGAGATATCGCTGTAACGTCCGGGCTGCGGGTCACCGAGTTTCCGCCGAGAGACTTTTACTTAAAGGACAGACGTTCTTATACTGAGTCATACGTGAATTAATGAACGTCTCTTTATGCATTTGGGCTCCACGCCACGCTCAAATGCAGGGTCGCTGGACTTTCCCAGGGGGAGTCCATCTGCGGCCTTCGACATTAATATGCAGACGCTTTTATTGATTGCACTTTTTGTTGAGTCAAATATACAAAAAAAAGGACAACTTCTCATCGGTTTGTGTTTATTTGGTCCTGTACTTTGTGTTTGCCTGGAATAATCTGTCTTTATTTGTGTTTATGTTATGCGTGAAGGTTTGAAGTCGGGGATAAATTGTAGTCGTTTTTCTTACGGTTTAAAGAATGTTATGAAGCTGATCGGTGTTGGCAGCATGGACTGAACTTATCTCCTCTTTTTGCTGTAAGTCTGGTTTGACAGAGTCTCTGCTGAAGAGTTAGAGTTGGGCGAGTCTCTACTGTAAACTGCGTAAATAAATGGACGTAGCTAACGTGCTAGCCACTGCGATCCAAATATGGAGTAAGCGTGGAGGGGCATCCGTTTTGCATCTTAAAAACCAACTGTGCAACTTTTCCAGCGGTTGCTTGTCCCTGTAGAGCACGAGTGTCCAAACTTTTTTCCTCCCTTGAAACATTCTCGAAGCGGAGAGTCACAAAACGGTGGTGCATTTGACTTTTGACGCCACCACCGTACGTTTTAATAAAGCTAGGAACGTTAAGTTTAGGTCTTTTTCACGACGAAATGTGATATTATTGAGGTTCTAGTGGGAGAAATACTTAAATTGTTGGAAAAAACGTCTGTACGATCAATCGAGCCAGTTCAGCAGAAGGTCTGAGGGCCGATAAAAATGGTGTGAGTGCCGCATTTGGCCCCAGGACCGTAGTTTGGACACCCCTAAAGACTGTTCATGTACATTTTGTCTTGTCCCAGTCGTAAAAGCAGCTCTTCGGGTCGAAATGAGACAGCATCATGTAATTATAGAGCGTTTTTATTTTTGGAGGAGGCGACATTAGCTCAGTTGGTGTCAGAGTGTTGAAGGTTGCCGGTTCGAATCCCGCTCTCAACGTAAATATCATTAGCTGAGCGTTAGATCCGCTGGCCCACAGGTTGGCGGTGTAATTTAAGCTCCCACCGATGAACACGCTCGTTGTTTTCTTGGACAAAACGACGCTCTTCACCCCCAGTATCTGCGTACACTGGCGTATGAACGTAGCTATGATCGGGCGAGCGATTCCTTGACGTTTAGCGCCTTGAAAATGGAAAAGCGCTGTATAAAAACGTGACCATTTTTACCATTTTACGAACCAGGAAGTACGACTGTTCGCCTGCTACGTGTTGTTAGCATCACGCTTACGGCAAAACACCTCTGACCTTTGAACGTTGCGAAAAACGCTCATAAACTCATTGAAAAACATGCAATCGTACCAGATCTGACCTGTAACTTGACTCCGTGGAGACAGATAAGTTAAATTCTTGATTTTTAAGCACGAAAGCTATTGAAATATGTTTTGCGTCTAGTTCTTTGTGCGTGGACAGTGGGATTTTCAGTAGATATCCAAGTTTAGTAAGTCTTTTGCCATGCCCTGAAGTGTTCTCTTAATTTAGTAACTCATTATGATAAAAGGATTAGAGTTAGCCATTAATGAAGCCTTCATTTGGAACATAAGTCAAGATATTATCATTTTAAAACCCAAAGACGCTTTACTATTTGGCCTAAACTTAACTTATTTTGTGTTTCCATAAGACGACAAGCAAAAAGAATCCTCCGTTTGAGCCTGAAGTTGTTTTCAAACTGTTTCTTATTGTGTTTAACTGTGACTTATTCGCTCTGCACTTTGCAATATCTACAATATTTCTTCGTATTAAAATTTATCCTTGTGTATTTCCTGGTTACTGTGCACATAATATACTAAATCGGTCAATAAACACACCTTATCCTTTCGAATAATAAAAATGTGAAATTTGCATAAACGCTGCTTTTTGGCACCGGGGACTTTACTTAATAAAAGCTCTGGTAGCAGGTGTTGAGAACAGCAGACAATAAAGCTCGCATTTACAGCTCGCAGATGGAATCATAACTGAGTTTATCAGTGTGACAGGAAAACAAAATGGATTTTTATTTAGATGTATGAGTGCGTTTGACTGTAACCACACCTCAAGGTTAGGGTTAAACGCAGTAATAACGCACTGATCGTACAGCTCGCCAAAGGGCACGAACGAGCTGTGAACGCCGTTTATAAAAGTGGAGGAAACGTCGCCTGGTTTGTGCTGGTTTCACGAGTCGGTGCTGTGTGTGTCGTGTGTGTGTGTCATGTTTGTGTGTGTCGTGTGTGTGTCGTGTGTGTGTCGTGTGTGAGTGACAGCTGCCTGCGCCGTGTGTAGAGTGTGATTGACTGTTGACATGGAAACAGTGCAACAACACAACGCTGCACACATGACAGTACAGGAGAACGAGAGGAGGAAAAACATGATGGTACAGGAGAACGAGAGGAGTGAAAACAGGAGAACGAGAGGAGGAAAAACATGATGGTACAGGAGAACGAGAGGAGTGAAAACAGGAGAACGAGAGGAGTAAAAACAGAACGAGAGGAGTAAAAACAGGAGAACGAGAGGAGTAAAAACAGGAGAACGAGAGGAGTAAAAACGTGACGGTGCAGGAGAACGAGAGAACGAGAGGAGTAAAAACATGACGGCATGGAAGAAAGAGAGGAGTAAAAACAGGAGAATGAGAGGAGTAAAAACATGACGGCATGGAAGAATGAGAGGAGTAAAAACAGGAGAACGAGAGGAGTAAAAACGTGACGGTACAGGAGAACGAGAGGAGTAAAAACAGGAGAACGAGAGGACTAAAAACATGACGGCACAGGCGAAATAAGTAAAAACACGAAGGCGAACGAGAGGACTAAAAACAACACAACGCTCCACGCATGACAACACGGAAGAATGAGAACTAAAAACATGACGGCAAAGGTGAACGAGAGAACTAAAACCACGAAGGCACGAGCAAACGAGGACTAAAAACATGATGGTACGGGTGAAGGAGAAGTAAAAACATGACAGCATAGGTGAAAGAGAGAACTAAAAACTTGAAGGCACAGGTGAACAAGAACTAAAAACACAAAAGCATCGGCGAATGAGGGAACTAAAAACACAAAAGCATCGGCGAATGAGGGAACTAAAAACACAAAAGCATCGGCGAATGAGAGAACTAAAAACACAAAAGCATGGGCGAATGAGGGAACTAAAAACACAAAAGCATCGGCGAATGAGGGAACTAAAAACACAAAAGCATCGGCGAATGAGAGAACTAAACACAAAAGCATCGGCGAACGAGAGAACTAAAAACACAAAAGCATTGGCGAATGAGAGAACTAAAAACACAAAAGCATCGGTGAATGAGAGAACTAAAAACATGAAGGCACAGGCGAATGATGGAACTAAATAAACAAAGGCACGGCCAAACGAGAACTAAAAACATTACGGCATGGGTGAATGAGAGAAGTAAAAACACAAAGGCACGGTTGAACGAGAACTAAAAACACGACCGCACGGGTGAATGAGAAGTAAAAACATGAAGGCGTGGGGGAATTAGAACTAAAAACACAGCAGACAGACTAAAAATCCACTTACTGTTTGTGTTGAGTGGACAGAAGACGACGTCGAGTGGGCGGCTAAAATAATGTCCCCTGATATTAAGATCCAGTGACGACAGAGTAATGAATTTTCAATATAAACAACATTAAAAACCTTGTCATCTGGCATTATTTAGTCCACCTAATGCATTACGTCCAGCTAAATTCATTCCACACTTTCTTTCTTGGCAAACGCTTTGGCAAAACGTTTAAGTATAAATATCTACTGCTCATTCAGCTTCTCTAACGCAGCAACTAGGGGCCGTAGACGTAGAGTCATCCATGTGGCGTGCATAGACATTTAAAGAGTATTTCAGGGTAAACCGAGGTAAAAATGTGTCCTCTGTGTTTTATCTCTTCTCTGATGCTCTTGGGTGGGTGGGTGCTCGATGACAGGTCGCCCCATCTCCAGTTTTGTGCTTTTTTATGAGCTCAAGAAGTGAAAAAGTAGCAAATATGACACCAAATATGAACCTAAACTCCGATTACTCTAAGACAAACGGACCTACCACTCTGCCACTGCTTAATCTATAACTACTGCAGTATATTTTTATATCCCTGTCCCCCCATCGTGTCCATTCTCGTACTGCACAAAACGACGCTGATGAATGTCAAAGTGTTTGTACAGTGTTTGAATGAGGCAATGTTCTGTCTGTATATTTGTTTTTCTCTATTTAAAGCAGAAGTCTTTTGCAAAATTGACTTTTCAGAGCGTTGAACCGCGTTGTAGTCGTTTCTCTTCTCATTTACCGTCTCGAAGTTGTTGTTTTTTTTGGAGTGATCCGTGCACGTTTGAGGAATCTTTAATCGCTTATTTTCAAGACGCCACGTTGCCGATCAGTCCTCGTTTTCACCAACACACGTACTTACTTTGTTCTTCAATACATTTTTTCCCAATCAATGATACTTGTAGGATTCGGCAGCGTCGTGTAGTTATTTTGGTACAAATGCGAAAAAAATGCTACTTGCTAGTGCGACGTGGGTCAACAGCTGCACGGCGCTTTGTCGGGGCTACCTTTACGGCGGCGTCAGCTCCTATTGTTTGTTTTATTAAGTCTTTTTAGCTGAATATTGCGATTTAAAATGTGCAAATGATCCCATAATGATCCACGGGTGTCACAGATTATAACTATACAGCAGAAACGAGCAGCTTTTCTTTAGCTTAAATGTCATTGTCCAGTGAAGAGATGGAACAATAAACAATAATATCGTTTATAGAGATAAAAAGGGTCGACGGTGATTGTTTTTGGGACATTTTATATCATTGTTACAGTCGTCAAAGAAGAAAACCGCCTGAATGAGCAGAAAAAAGCTACTTATCCACATGGGGAGTCGACAGAGGAGCAAAGTTGCCCGTTATCTCGCGGTTTATAGGCACAAAATTGGACTCTCTTCCTATTAATTTGCATTAAACGGGGGCCCATGTGAAGCTTAGCGCCCTGGGCCCCCAAATTTCAGTTGACGGCCCTGCTCATCCAGAATATTCTCCGCTAGAGTGTAGTTTTTTTTACTGATGACAAAGTACAGGACTATAACAGGTCTTTAAACATGGAACTTATGTATAAAGTTAAAATTATTCATATCTATAACATTTTAAACTGTCAGCAACTTTGGCCATGACAACCGTGACACTAAATTTCCATATCGTCCCACGCCTGGTCCAGTTTACTCCCCCCTTAGGCCCAAAGTAGCCCCTCACAGCCCCCAGACCTCCACATCTCTACTGGGATTAACATTTATAGATGACTGATCCCATACGGCAGCCCGCTCTGAATTTCTCCTTAATAAACACGACACAATGACAGAACTTTCTCATGAATCATACAAATACCCATCTCATCAAAAGAGAAAAGAGGAAAAATGGACGCCTACTTTAAGGTGTGGGTGACACCGGTGACAAAAGGCTCCTGCAGAAACATGCTTTTTCTCGCTCTGGGATTACACGCAGAAGAAGAGCCCTCATCCACTTATTGTCGAGCCGTGGTGTTATTCTCATGTGGGCAGAGTCTATTTGAAATGCTTTCTGCACCGCTCAAATGAACGTGAGCTGCACGTGCACGGCCCACCTGTCCGTCAGTCTGCAGGTCAACGCTTTTCCAAAACAAAGGCCTGGGAAATATGTTATGTTCGAACAGCGGGGCGATATTTAACAGGTGATGCCAAAGGAATAACATCAAAACTACATGAAAAACAGTTTGGAGAGTCAAGAAAAACTCTAAAATTCTACCAACCGAACTGAAGAAGCTACTTGGATGAGCAGTGAAACGTCATCTCCGAAACCTTTGTCCAGTTGAAATACCTCTGCGTTTTTCTTTTGCTATGGATCACGCCTGGACAACTGAGGGATTTCACGGACATCTCAAAGGACTTGTAGAAGGTAAATGCTCGGTTTTGAGTATGAGATTCAGAAATGTGTTGGCTAAGCGATGTCTATGCAGTTTACAGTGTTCCCTCGTTTCAAAAATAAGTAAAATCCGTGAAGTATCAGCTTTATTTTTTACATTTCTCTCTGTTTTTGTCTGTAAAACCCCTCACCACACACGTTATACACTTTTCTCACACAGGCGTTAACATTTTCTCACATTTCTCTCTTGTTTAAACTCTCTCAAGTTCAAACCTTCGTAGATTAAAAAAAAAAAAATAAGCAGAGTATTATAGAACGAAACCAAATACTGTACTGTTCTGTAAATAAAAATGACAATGATCGATCTACGAGGTTGGACACATAAATGCTTTGTAGTGACTCAGGTGTATTCCACAGTTTCTCTGACCCCGCCTCTTCGTCCTGGCGTCGCTGTAATGTCCCGTAATGTTCTTTTTCCTGCAGTCACTGATCCTCAAAGCTAAAGCCGACTCCATCCACACGATCGTCTTGTTGCAGTTCCAACCCGTTTTTGCTCCTTGTATAACTTATGTTATTTTCCTCCTTCTTTATGTGACAAACCGATGATTCATTTATTCCGTAATGGCGCCCCCTACAGCCGCGGAGCTTCTACTTTCCCTCAGGTGTGTCCAGAAGTCCAACTTTTTCTGTGATGGTTAGCGTCTTCCTCGGGCTTCGGCGCCTTTTGTCGGTGCAGAACGTTTCATCGATATTGTGGGTTTTGTCGGTGGAGAAAACAAATTGCAAACACACAGCACTTCAGAGTCACACTGAGATCCAACGTCTATGTAAATTTGTACAGGAGACACGGTACGTCCCTTCGCCAATCAGAGCGTGAACAGGGACACCGCGGAGTCTCCTGCGTCCTGCGTCCTGCAAAGACAAGCATTTATTTCTACCTTACGCAACGAGCAAACTTTTATGCAATACTGAGGTTGTAGTGTTTAACAAACCACATCAACTTATGCACAGAAATAAGAATAAAAGAGCGAGTTTTTGGAAGGAGTGCGACAGGAAGTTCAATGTGGAGTTACATAAGAGGCAGAGACAGTCTAATGGGACACAGGTAGGAGAGGCACCAGAGTATTCTCCAAAGTGCGTCATTTTGAGACGAACCTGTGGGATGTGTGTGTGCTACATGAGACAGAGAGGTGGGCGGGTTGATAGGACGAACATGCAAGAAATTTGGAAAAAAGACAGAAAGGGAAGGAAAAAAAAAGGATCTAGCGAGAGACGAGGCTTGTGACAGCGCAGAGGAAGAGCAGGAATTTTGATGTTTTACTGAGAGGCCTTTTCTAACAGGCAAACGGGGTGACAATGAGTGAAAGTTGGAGTTCATCAAATTTGTTTTTCAAATGAGAAGAAGCAGCTGTCAGCTCGGTCAACTAACAAGGAAGCTAAAAACGGGTGCTTAAGTGACACGCGCTAGATTGAGTCAAACAAACGCTGTTTTTGACGTGTTATCAATCCACTTCTCTTTACTTAGAAGGATCTGAATTAGCGCTGTACGGATAGCCGCGCGAGCTAATGAGCTACGTAGGTACGAACAGCGTAAACGTGCCAGAGAGTAGCCAGTGGGTTTTGATTTAATGTTTGCGGGTTTGTGTTCATTTATTTTACGCAGAGGTGCAATGGGAGCGGGGATAGAACCGGCAACGTTGGCTTTGTTTATACAGCTAAAGATTTCTGATGATTTTTGAGTTCTTCAGTGTCAAAGTGCGGTTTCATACCTAGAAAAAACATTTAAATGCACTAGTTCTGACACTGTGGCTATAGCGCTGTGTTTTTGGGGGTTTTCATTTTTGGTTGGGTTGCCGTTTTGTGTAGAAGATGGCGTAATAGTGTGTCATCTGTTGCGATAGTGAGACTTGGATCATCGGCAGCACAATCTTGATCTAGTCCGTGTCCCAATTCGACGGTTTTACACTTCGTCGACTGCGTTTGAAGGACATTTACGTCACTTCCGGCACCACAAGGCCCGTCCCATTTCACGCACCAGACGAATTTTCGAGTTTTCATGGAGTGCATCGTGCGTGACTTCTTCTACTGTCGAAACGAGGTATATTTTCTTGAAGTTATGTAATACTCACTACAAAAATCACCTTGAATATTATATTTGCCTGTTGATATTCAAAGAGGAGGATTAATTTCTTTCTTCATTTAATCTAAACAGAAATAAACGGCTGCGACGACGACACCTGGACACTTCTTTTGTCAAATAATAAAGAATTAAAAATAAAACTAATCATTTCAGTGTTCATTTTACACGTTTAGCTCATTAGTTAGCAGTCGTCACGGTTGTTAGGCGACGTAACGTAAGCGCGCAGACAGCGGTTGCAGTACTCCGTCAAAATGGCCTTTTCCTTTTTCGGCACGATGGCGGCAACACCCTTCGTCGTCCGAGTACTCCTCTAGTCCGCTACACAGCTCAAGATGGCAGTATATAGGTCGAGGAATACCAACTCCAGCCACCAGGTGTCAGTACATTTACACCGACTTCGCACGTTGGTTTATTTACCTCAACATTTGCATATTATCCTCGCTCCACCATCAGAATCGCTCGTGTTGTACGGTTCACACAGTGTTTTTCACGGTCTAAACGCAGTATGTCGCACGCTTCACCTGTTATCTGTGCCGCCGCGGGACGACGGGGAGGAGGAGAGGGGGGAGGAGTGTATCAATCACGGCCAAACTGATGGGTGGGTACCGGGCTGGGTGAGTTTGCACAGCTGATTGAAGACCACTGACTTGTGCCTTTCGTAGAGACAGGGAAGGAGTCCAAGAGTGTATTTCTTGTGTTGAACTGTGCACATATTTTACACTGGGGATTTTTTTTTTTTTTCAGAAAGTTCTTGTCCTTTGAAGTCTTTGTGAGTTAAAGAAGTGCTTTTTCTGTCTAGGCTGCTAAAGAAAGATAGTAACAGAAAAACACATATCCCATAATTAAAACACCCTCTCACATACCTGGCTGTGAAAGCTCCTGGCTCCTGTGAAAGCTCCAGTCAAAACAAACTAAACCGCTGAATTTTATTTTTATTGTTTTCAAACTTATCTGTTTTTGTGAAAGGGGAAAAAAAATGCACCACATTAATTAAGTTTGGTGAAGATTGGCCTGCCAGTGAACTTCAAACACCAGAAATACTGTTTTGACAGACTAATTCATTAGTCATTCTTTGAGCGGACTTTGACAATTTGGAGGAAAAAAAAAAGTTAGAACTTCTTATTTAAAAATGAAATTAGCTGCGGCCAGTCAGACCATAGATTTTTTTTCTCCACAGGCTGCTAAATTAGTTTATATACTGTATTTTCTGGACTAAAAACAGCACTTTTTTCATAGTTTGTCCGGGGCGACTTGTACTCAGATGCGACTTATACGTGAAATTATTCAGTATATAATGTCACATCCTCACCACACGAGGGCGCTCTAGGCTTGTGTACCAGTGACAGCCACGCAGACGAGGAAGAGGCGTTTCATCTTCCTCTGGAGTGGGTGGAGTTTGTTCAGAAGCGACACCGAGGATGAAGTTTCAGCGGATTTATAGATTTGGAGTGAGATCCAGAGTAAACTTGTTGTTTTTATTCTTTATTTATCTGATTAACTGTTAATATCTTACGTTAACAAACCAGACATGTGTTCAGTTCTGTCTGTGCTTCATGGAGCTGAATAAATATAAATGTGTTACGTTAGCGTTAGCATTAGCGTTAGCGTGATGTACTGATATTCAGCCTGTTGTTCCACATTTTATTATTATTATTATAACTTGACTTTAAAGATAAAATGTCTGTTCTTGGTCTGGGATTTTGTAAAGTAAATTTCCCCAAAAATGCGACTTATATATATATTTTTTTCTTCATTATTCTGCAGTTTTTGGCTGGTGCGACTTATACTCCAGAGCGACTTATAGTCCAGAAAATACGATACACACACAACAGCCATTTTCTGCCATATTTTGTACTGATAAAACCAAAAACTATACACCAATCTGACTTCAACTCCTTTAGAGCCGAGTTGTCGCTCTCTTGCTGCTTGGACAGAGGAGGGGGCAGGTGTAATTGCTCCACCTTCCCATTAGGAGTTAACATAATTGATTCAACCAGTAACAAATGTGAAAATCATTTGTCATTTGGCGATAAAATAGAAGCAGATTAACCAACATTCACCGGAAACACGCAAAAGGAGAATAATACAATCAGGTCCATTGACTTCTAGGTCAGTGGAGTCCAAGTTTTACAAAGGTTGGTCAAGTTTAAAGGTCCTAAATTACACAAAATGGACTCTTCTGAGCACGAATCCATGTTAGAATGATATCACCTCCTCAAAAACATCTCCACAATTCTGTTTCAGTAATACTTTATCTGTCTACATCTACAAAACGCTCTGTTCCACCTCGTGATGTCATGTGGTAGTTTTCATACGAACAGCTCCTTTTTACCTTCGGAGAGACGGGCAGTTCCGTGGTTTAAATAATCCAGATGATTCTAGTGAAGCCGTAACGTAGTTTAAAAACAAAGTCAAGCACTTCCTGTATGACATCACAAGGTGGAGCAGAGTGTTTTCAGTTTGAGCGAAGAAGAACTCGGCCTAAATCTGCAGGGTTTGTGTGTTAAACATGTGAGAATGAACTTCAAATCCTAACCTAACTTCTGTTCTATTTTTGGCGCTGAACATAGTCGTAACCTTGAAAAATCTCCTTCCGAAAATACGTCCGGCGCCGGATGAGATGCTGACATGTTTCTTTTAAGTTTATTTCCTCACAAAGTTGCTGAATGGTTGTTTTTGGGCGGACTTTCCTTCGGTGATTTACCTGCGATCCGTGCCACCTGGGAGCAGCTCGGTGCAGTGTGAGGCGTGTGCGGGGGGTGCAGCTGCCAGAGCAGGTGCCTCCTCCTCCTCATCATCACTGCACAAACAAACAAGCCTCTCAAGTTTAGGCTCCGTGCAGCGTCTTCAGCTTCTGTTGTTGTTCCTGCGGACGGCAAGACACGGGGCCATTTAAACACGACCGTTTCTTGACCCCGTGGAGAAATGTGTCATCTGCGTTTGACTGATTTGACAAACGAACCCAAGAAGCAACGATGAGAGATGAGTCAAGCAACGTTTACAACACTTCAAGGTGATCGAAGTGCGTTCCGGTGAAATTAAAATGATATAAAAACAGTGAAATGAAACAAATTGCGCGAAATGTGAAAAGCCAGTCTGAATGGAGACGTTTACAGCTCGGATTTAAATCATAAACTGTGCAAAAAAGTGAGTCGACTCCGGTCAAATGAAGCCAATCGAGGCTAGCAGTTAAAGTCCATATTTGGATTTCCGACCACGAGTATCATAGCAACCAAAGAGCCAATCTGGAGCGAGGCTGTTGTAGGAAACATCTAGTACTACTCGAATCTCTGCAGCAGGTCAATATGAACATTTTTAAGACCAAAACGACGAGTCTGACAGGATTTACGGCGAAAGAGGCGACAGTTTTATAATCTAGAGTTGATGGTGCACCCATGATTGCGTCCTGTTTGAAACGCTTTTTCAGGAGTTCAGTCAAAAAAACAAACAAAATGAAATCAATTCTAAAGGAAACTGGAAGTGAATGGAGTGATGAAGGACTGGGGGGATGTGCTGACGTCAAAAAACGAGCATGATCATCACTTAATCAACTTAATCAATACGTTAAAGCTGGAACTATAGATTCTGAGGCTCAATATTTATCATGTGTACAATTTTGTTGCAGTAGTTGGGAGTTTTTCGCCATTTTTTTAATGTAATAACACAAGATTTAAGCTGTAGAGGGTGGAGTAAATAACTTCTGTGGCTAATTATTGGTTCATTCTGGTTCATTTATTGCAGCTCAGGCCTTTTAATGATGCTGTATATTTTTAAATTGGTTTATCGGGATTATTCTGCTTTGTGACAGTGGCATAAAGTCGTTTGACATTTTTTCTCGAGTAAAATATCGCGATAAAGCTTCAAAATGTGTTATCGTGACAGGCATAGTTGGAGGCGACTGAGAGCAGAGTAAAAGACCTGCTTTTGTGCATAAATTATTAATATTATGGTATAACGTTAACCAAACAACATTCTGTGAAAGTTAAGGAAATTGAGACTAAATAAGTGTTGGAGTCTCTGCTTTGATGAACTTCCAGTTAAAAAACAATGAACCGACAAGTTGAAAACCATTTGAACAAAAACTGCACGACTGACGACAACTTCCTCCCAAAGCCCCTTCACAATAAAAGACATTTTGTGTGTGAGACAAACACTTTACACGTTTGCCTCTTGTCAGGAGCAGGTGCATGTCTTAGGTTCAGGAGAATGTTCAAATTCCATGAATAAACTTCCCCTCAGGTCTGAAATCAAACTCTGGCCCTCGTGGTTTGAGGAGTGAGCGCCGCCGCCGCTGTCGTATCCACCACTTTTTATTAATTGTATCAAGTACATTGAACCGCCAAGAGTGTTCTGAACCCACTCCAGCTCTACAAAATCATCATATTCCCCTGAACCATTTTCTAAAAAAGAAAAAAATCTATCAAGCGCTCTTAAGCATGTGTCACCTGACTTAAACTTCTGCCCTGAACCAGCACACGCTAAAAAAAACCCATTGAACGAACCACTAAAACTCAACACTGAATGTTTTTGTTGAACGCCTTCCAAAGAGCTGCTTCTCGGAGCGGAAACAAGCGCTCCGTCAGTAGCGCGTTGAATTAGTAGACTCAATGGTGCCAGGAGGCAGGAGCGGGGGGGGGGGGCGGGGCTCTTATCGCCGTACAGCACCTGGAGCGCAGACGGGCAGGACGAGACAGAGATGTCCGTCAAACACTCACACGTGTATGGAGCTGACGGGAAGCGTTCAGGCTGCGGACTCTATTGGTTTTCCATTTCTCTTCAGCTTTTAAAGGTCATTGCGGCCGTCCTGTCACTGGCTTTTCTCTCTCAATTCATCTTTGTGTCACTCCTCCTCCCTTTGCCGTCTTCTTCCTGTCTTCCGCTCTCCCTCCACCCTGTAATTTCTGTCTTTTTGTCTCACACTCTGTTACTTGACTTAATTCATAGCCGTGTCTTCGTGCTGGGAGCGTTCGCGTTTCGCCTGCTTGTCTGTCAGCGTAATAACAATTTCGTCTGTTGTCTGCGGAACATTATACCATCCACTGTGGAGAGCGAAGAACTTCTGCTATCAGTCCCATTCAGTGTCACCTTGACCTCAACCTTCACGGAGAAACGCTCATGTACGAGTTCTGCGAATACTACAGCTGCTTTAGAATCCGCGTAGTTTCAAACGAACGCAAAATACACATTGTAGATTGCGAGTTTTGGGTTAATATCTCTGTAATTACCGCGCCTCCCCACATGAAACAAAAACAGTGTCACAAAGTTTAATGTCTTTTCTGACAGCGTGAGCAAACCAAGGTGAAATTACTTTTTTGACAATAGCTTCAAAAAGAGGTGCAATTTTTCAGCCCCAAAACCGTGTTGTCAGTGAAGTGACCTTAAGCCATGAGAGTAATGGCAAGTTTGTGGAACCAATCCCAAACAAATAATGAAAAGGCATTTGCGGATTTTCTGTTGGATATTTCTTTCCAAAAACTGTGACGTTCCATAGAAATATAGCCTCGTCTGAAATCAAAACATCCTCAAAGTTTGTAATCGAAAACCAACCTGTTTAGTTCCAGGCAGATACTTTCTTCCTGTTTTGAAGGATTTTGTAAACGCGTGAATGTCAACCGATCTTAAGTGCGATAATTTTAAACAAACGTAATCGGTAAAGACCTTCGACAGCCGTTCTTCCCAGACCTCGGACTCGACTGTTTGACGACGCAATGGAGCTACACACAGCTAGCAAGAACGAATGGTAAAATTGGAAATGGTCCCTCGCTTTAACGCCAAAATGTACATAAATGTTGGATCGCAGTGTGACTCTGAAGTGCTGAATCCTTTGCTGACAGCGAGGAGCAGGATGATCCGAAGCCCAGGCCGTCAACGAGTCTTTTTCAGCCCGTTTAATGACACTTCAATTAACGCTTTGGAGTCAGAAGTGTTTCTCTGCAGGTATCGCTCGAGCAGAAACACGTGAACGACAAATTTAAACCAATCATCGAGGAAGAGGGACGTAATCTGCGAAGGTTTGAACTTTGAGAGAGTTTAAACGAGAGAGAAATGTGAGAAAATGTTAACGCCTGTGTGAGAAAAGTGTATAAAGTGTGTGGTGAGGGGTTTTACAGCAAAAAACATAGAGAATAATTGTAAAAAATAAAGCTGATACTTCAGATTTCACCTATTGCGGGTTATTTTTAGAACGTGATAAACCAGGGAACACTGTGTGGAACTCGTTACTTAAATCAACCATTTATCTCTTTATTTGGGACCTTGTAACTTCAAAATCCTCAAAATGATTCCCCCATAGAGACAGAAGAACTTTACATCACTAAAGAAAACAAGATTTCGCCAAAACGTGCACAAGGATTTTATCAACTTATGTTTATTCAAGTTTTAACTCCAAAAAAATGAGGTGAAATTTGAATCTTATGGCAAATTTTTAGGCAAATTTTTACTCAAATACTAAATAAAATATGCAAAATCCTCTCTGTGTATTTTTAGTATCTGATATGTCAACAAAAAGAAGCTAGAAATTCAAACTTGGCTCTTCGTGTTTCCCAAATTCAGTTAAAACGACCAAAATGTCCCAAATACGGTCAGTTTTGTCATTTTTACACATAAAACAACTTATTTTTATATGAAAGCGTTACACGATGAAAAACGTGTGGTACATTTGTTTCTTACATTTATATAAATAAACTGAACCGACAAAGGCGAAGGTTTGAACTTTGTGTTTAAATGAGAGAGAAATGTGAGAAAATGTTAACGCCTGTGTGAGAAAAGTGTATAAAGTGTGTGGTGAGGGGTTTTACAGCAAAAAACATGAAAAAATAAACCTGATACTTCGCAGATTTCACCTATTGAACGTAACCGGGACCAATGTAGAACTTTTTTCCACCTTCGAGACCTGCAAAAGCGCTTTACATCAAGGAAACAATCACTCGTTCATACGCCGATGTTACGCAGATGCCGAGGGAAAGGCGCGTTAAGCATCTCGCCCAAAAACCGCAACGAATCACACCGCCAACGTGCCCGCCGACCCTCTACCAACCGCTCTACCGTCGCCCTCAAACCACCTGCTGGCTGTCGTTTAATCGTGCAACAGATTCGCCAAAAACATTTCACAATTACCTCACGTGTTTTCGTCGGCTTGACAAAATTGCTACACATTTTCGAGTCCCGTCAGTGCTTTCAAGCTAAATTATAATAACTTTCACCTTCTATTATGGCGCGGCGTATTTGCACTTACAGTACGCTTTAAAAGTCATAGTAATTGGACAAGTGCGGGGTTTTGGTTGGTGTTGGTGTCGCTTTAAAACGGGGGAACATGAGTGGTCGTGTTTGTCCGTGCGCGGCTGACATTTGCGTTCATAGTTGCGGCTTGTTTGGAGATGTTTGTTGAACGATAATCACTGTGATCTTTTGTGACAAAGGCATTACCTCAAACTACATAATTACACAGTATTATCCATTCAGTGGTCCAGAATAATTACCCGCAAATGAATAGACCATCAACAGTTTGAAGCCTCGCGAGCGTCGTGTTATGCCGTCGCAGCGGAGTGCTCTCACATCTCATTCACTTACGAGATGTCTGTCTGGATCTTTGTCAGTTCAGCCTCCTCTCCGTTGTATTTTCTTCAGCTCATTGTTATTCTCCAATGAGATCTTTTTCACCTCACAATCTGCACCGCTCATCTCCCTTCCTGCCTTCTTTAGCGCTACGCAGCTACATTCTATCACTTTCGAACTCGCACGCACGCACAAAGGCCTTGTCGTGTGAAGATCGTATTATAAGATAGCGCTACGTGTGTGTATTTGTGTGTGTGTGTGTGTGTAGGGGGGGCAGGGAGGATTTGAGGGGCATTTTAAAGTGCACCTCTGCTGGGGTTTTAATTGCACTGACAGTAATGGAACCCCGAGGTGCTGCATCTCTACCGCAGCAGGCGACTGTTTTAACCTTTTAACTCTGCTTAAGATTAGCTGCGCAACATTAGCATTCCGACACCCCCATGCACTTTCCTTATCCCAGCCAGACACGCGATTCTTGACACGTTAAGCTATTTGTTTGTGTTTTATTGATTTCTAAAGTGTGTTGATTTAACGGTTGAAATGAGGGTTTGTTCCTGTTGACAAATTAGTTTTGTGTTTGACCTGTTCTCTGCGTTTTTTTTGACAGATAAATAAAACAAATAATGGAGTTGCAAGAGGCACCACCACTTTATTACCTTTATTTAACGTGTTAGCATCATCCATGATCTGGTCCACTTCACTTTCACGCCATAAAACCACACGAGATACATTGGACGTTTACTTTTTAGGATTTTTTGACCTATATGTGTTATCGTCTGTCATTATGGGCCAAAAAAGTCATTTAGAGGCGACCACCTACAAAAAAGTCCAAGTTTCCTTCAAGCACAGTGTAGTCTTTCGTAAAGCAACATTTATAACATTTATAACAGTTTTTCACGCCAGAGAGTGATGGAGGGAGGATGTTCTTGAATCCACACATGATATGGTACTTTTTTATTTATTTAGTTTTTTTATTTAGTTTATTTATTTATTTATTTATTTAGTTTTTTGCTTTGTTTTATTTTTTATTTTGTTTATTTTGTTTATTTTTTAGTTTTTATTTAGATTTTTTTTATTAATTAATTTATTTTTTCAATTGTTTTTTAATTAATAAATAAATTAATTAATTAATTTAGTGATTTTTTTTATTTTTTGCTTTGTTTTGTTTTTTATTTTGTTTTTTATTTTGTTTATTTTTTAGTTTTTATTTACTTTTTTAGTCATTTATTTTTTTATTTTATTTGTTTTTTTAATAAATTAATTAATTTAGTGATTTATTTTTTATTTTATTTTTTGCTTTGTTTTATTTTTATTTATTTTTTTATTGTTTATTTTTATTTTTTTATTAACTTTTTTATTCATTTATTTTTTTATTTAGTTTTTTAAAATTCATTTATTAATCAATTTATTTATTTATTTAGTGATTTATTTTATTTTTATTTTTTATTTATTTAATGCAAAACATACATGGTGACCGCACATACACAATAGTGACATGTGGTCATAAGACAAACAAGACATAACAGTTTGTGAACATGACAGCTGTTTACAGTTGTGTGTGACAAGTGTGTGTTGTGTGTCTGCGTGTGTGTACCTGTGTGTGTGACATTTCCGTGATGTTGTTGGGGGGTAAGGTGAAGACGGGAGAGGAGAACGCTAGTACCAGTCATTTGTAAGTGAGAAAGGAAGGTATAGAGAATATAGATGTGACGAAAGAAAAGAAAAGAAGAAAAAAAAAACGCTTTTATTTAGACGGGGACAGTGCACGACTTTACATTGATCTTTAAAAAAAACACGGGAAAGACGTTTGGTGACGGGTTATAGCGTAAATACTCGTTTCCACCTGTAAATAAGAACAGTTTGGTGTCGATGAAAGACCTGTAAACATATGGTACATCTAATCCAGCACATCTCACCTCAAATACATTTCTATAAACATCCACACCAATTTATTCACACACAATCGCTCAATTTCAGATACACAACTCCTCTTTCTTTCACACACACTCACTAATCGGTGCAAACTCACTTTAACATCACCCATTTCTTTGTCACATGTGCAAACGTTTGAAAACTTGTGCATGTTTTAATCTCATTTTAACTCTTCCACTGACTCATAGCAACAACAGAGAAAGACGATTTCGCCAAAGAGAAAGTCGTACATTTTGCGGCTTGCAATGTCCTCTAGGGGTCGCCGTAGTGACTCGTTGTTTTGTCCGAGCTCAGTGAACAATTTTTTTTAATTAATTTATTTTTTCATTTGTTTTTTAATAAATAAATAAATAAATGAATTAATTTAGTGATTTTTTTTTCTTTTTTTTCTTTTTTTATTTTTTATTTACTTTTTTATTCATTTATTTTTTTATTTATTTTTTTATTAATAAATTAATTAATTTAGTGATTTATTTTTTATTTTATTTATTTATTTTTTTTGCTTTTATTTTTTATTTAGTTTTTTATTTTGTTTAATCTCATCAGTGAGAGTGCGTTTGTTTATGTCGACATACACAAGCCCGAGGGTCCGTTGGTAGTTTTAGTTTTAGTCCCAAGATGTTTTCCAGTTTCCTTAAGAACCTGAAGACCAGAATGAAAGAATAACTGGACACGACCGCATTAAACATTCCCATAATGCATTTCTCTGGCGGTTTAATGAAACGGCGGCTGAAGCGGGCGACGCACACGGATGGTAAAATGTACAAAAAATACTACGCTAACAAGCAAACGAAGTATCTCCACCTCCACAGCAGGAAACACTTTTTTTGACTTTTAAACTACTTTTGCCCACGTGACCCCGCCCCCTTATGCATCGCCTAATATGGCTCCTATAATAAATATTAACCCTATGTTTTGAACGATAAGTCAATATAAGGTCTAGCCCCGCCCATTTGTCGCGACGTGGTGATGTGTGGAAACATTTCAGACGCATAATTTAATTTATACACCACAAAGACTCAGTTTAGTTTGTTTTAGGCAGTTTGTTTGATTGAAAATGAAGGTAATTAAACTATATTTTGAAAAGAAAAAAAAAAAGGAAAATGTACAGTATTTTCTGGAGTATAAGTCGCTCCTGAGTATAAGTCGCACCCGCCAAAAAATGCATAATAATGAAGAAATCGCATCTGAGTATAAGTCGCAACCTTGACCAAACTATGAGGAAATTGTGGTATATAACTGTCCTTATCTTGGTCTGCTGAGTTTAGCGCTTGTGTCATATTTATTCTACATTTCCCCGTCCTTCTCGTCGTCTGCAGCAGTGAGCGTTTGCGTTCAGGACCCGGGGACACGCCTCCAGATCTGGGGTTAAGTTTGTCCAGGGCTCCCTTAGCTGGAGGATTGTCATGTTTAATATTATGTTTTTGTTAAAGAGAAGAGCAATTCAATACCAGTTTCATCCTTAATCAAAATGGAGGATTGAGGTCAGATGATGCGTTGTTACCTTTCCGCTCTCATGGCTGAACGCACGGCCGCTTAGCCCTCGTACATAATTGAGTAAACGCGTCTTGACCTTTTCCCTCTAACCTGCGTACATTAAACGTGGAGCGTCGTCTCAGCGCAGATGGTCAACGTTTGAAAAAGTCAATACAGCTTCGTTTTTATCGGGGTCAGTCTCAGGTGAATTTTGAACGTCTAACTCGAGGCCCGTGGGCCAAATGCGGCCCGCCACATCATTTTACGTGGCCCGTGACAAAGTAAATCTAAAGGTATGACTGTTTTAAAATGTCAGTTTATCATTAGATACAGTTAAACAGACATTTTTTTATATCTATGCAAATCTATATGGAATATTTGTAACTTGAATAAATAATAAACGGTTAATTAACACGATTCAAAAGTAGTTGCATTTATTTAACATTAAATTTGGTTGGATTTAGTGACATTTATCTTAGTCACATGAGTTTGACGCCCCTGATCTAGAATATATAATTTTGTCTCGCTAAAATGCAAACAGAATTTTGTGTTTTGGCTGGAACAGAATCATTTTTCTTTTCGATAACTTAAATCCAGCCGCGCTTTGAAAAGATGGATGGATTTGAAGCCTGTGATTGTTTTTGTCGCTTCTTGTTTTTTGTGTGTGTTTGTGTAACGTCGGGTTTTGTTGGCACTGGTTTGTTGATTTGCGTGTCTATTTTTCTTTTTTTTTAAACCAACAGAGCTTTGGGTATAACACAGGTCAAAGGTTAACTGTGTTTTCAGCAACACTTTCATTTAGATCAGCGGCGTCAAACTCACATTTACAGTGGACAAAAACACAAATTCACACTGGGCCAAACTCAATATTTACTGAAAAATTGATTGTTAAACATCACAGATAAAGGTGCAAACTTTAATTTTGCTTAAACACAAAATCTGGAACGACTCGAGCTTGATATGACAAAAATATGAGAAATTAAATTGAAATAAAAGATACATCAGTAGTGTTAATTTTTCATAAATAAATAAAATTATCTGTCGCTTTTCAAGTTCCTTTTTAAAGTAAATATTTTTTTCACAAGCCAAAAAAATAATAATAATAATTGTTCACTGAAAATGTGATTATTCGACTTAACAGTTCATACCTAGGAGTAAAAAAAAAGCATAGAGAAAACAAATATTCAAGCTCAATTTACTACACTCTGATTTACTTTGTGCATTGGTCTCGACTGCGCACCAGCAAAGCATTCTGGGATGTGTAGTATTAGTGTTGCATGTGCTGTATACCAGCGGGACAGCTCTAACGCACAAGTGATATGATGTCACGGGCCAAATATGATCACACCGCGGGCCAGATTTGGCACCTGGGCCTGAGTTTGACACATGTGCATGAGCAAAAAACAATGTAGTAAATAAACAAAAGAGCCGTGGAACTACCTGCTCGTAAATACATTTAACACTACACAGACGCAGAATACTTTTACATAAATGCTTAGTTTACGGTTCTATTGGTTTAGAATGAGGTTATCTGAACATTTTGACGACACAATTTTAAGCCACGTGTGTCAAACTCGAGGCCCGTGGGCTAAATGTGGCCCTCTACATCATTTTATGTGGCCCTCGACGGGGAAAATTTAAACGTATGATGGTCTTAAAATCTCAATTTATCAGGAGATACGCAGTTACACAGACATATTTTTACATCCAGGCAAATACATATGTAATATTTGTAACTTGAATAGTAATAAAGACAGAAACAATTAATTAACAAGTTATAAAATGTGTTAGATTTATTTTACATTTTTACATTTTGCTGACGCGGCCCTCGGTGAAAACGTGTTCGTCTGCCCTAAACAAACGCACCAAACTAAACTTTATCTCTTTTACATATACAGTAAGTGCTCAGATAAACCCCCTGCTCCGCCTCGTTGCGTATTTATAATCTGAATCATATTTTGGCTCTCCCCCCGTCGACGCTGTGTACTTCCTGTCTGGGATATATTCTTAAACTTAAAAGAGTTCTCTCCCAGAACAGCCAAAGTGGATGTGCCTGTGAGCGCAGACGGATGAGTGACAGCACACAGACCGACTGGAGAGCGATAAAACTCGTCTCTCTCTCTCCTCGCCTTCACCTGCGGCGGCTCGGCGTGTCGGCGAACTGCCAGCGCCTCCTCTGCGGACAAGCCTCTGATATGACATGTATTGTTGTAAGGGCTCTGGTGACATCCTCTTATCACTCCACTCATGCTCCATCTCATCGCCGTTCACTGTTTGGCTGTCTCTGTTGACATGTTTGTCCATTTTTTTTTGTTTTTTTTTTGCCAAGAAGTGCTTCACCAGAGTCTTGCGCGGGAGTCTCTTGTTTGCTCCGATAAAATCTATAGCGAGTGTTTGTCTTTGAGTTTGTTCAGTCCCGGGCAGAGCGGGTACAGCAGTAGGACTGTTACTTAAGCCCCAGATGGGACGCTTCAGTCAATAAATAGCTCTGCCAAACGCACACACACACACACTGACACACACACACAGAAAGATGATTAGCCTCCAGTGGCCATCGGCTCACTTAGGAAGGATTAGGTACTTTTGGAAGACGTCCATTTATAATAAACGAGTGTCTGATATCTTAAATTTTTATCTTAAAGTCCAAATGAGCTGTGGAAGGCTTTATTGCCCTGTTGAGTAAGCATTTCCTCGAGACACTCGGCCTATATTATCCTAATATTCTCCCCAGTGTTGCCATAAAAATACGCTTCCGGTCGACGCAGTATCGATAAAGCCACTCTGGAAAGTAAAACAAATGATAGCGCGAGGTCACAGGACTGAAACCAAAGCGTTTATTTATTTAGAACGTTCAAACCGGTGAAAGTCCTGACAGGGTAATTAGGCAAGTGTTCAGCAGGACAGTTCAGGTGGAACAGGTTTTAGTGAGGTTATTTACCCTCTAATAAATGCAAAGGTGTGTTTTGGATGTGCATTCAACGGGTAAAAGAAGAGTCTTTGCTCAAACCGTCTAAATATCTGTCTGTCAAGAAATTAAGGCGAGACAAATGCTTCATGTTCTGGTGCAAACGGTTCAAATTTAGACAAAATCTGCCTTTTTTTTTGGATGCACATTAGTCCTGGACACATCTGCAGCCTGTTCATCCATGGAAGTGCTTCTCCTCCAGGTTTCTGTTTTTCCCACTTGTTTTTTTTTGCTGAGAAGAAGGGTCTAAGGACAGGGGGCGCTCTGGGACACTTCTCCTTTTGCTTGTTTTCTGTTAATTTAACCAACAGAAAGTCAGAAAATCAATGAAACAGAAACAGACAAACAAATGAATCAAGTCTCATGTTCAGCTCTAAGAGGCAACGCCGTTTTGATTTTGGGCTTTACAAAAATAAATTGAATTAAACTTGAATTGAAATACAGTATTTTATCACCAGCTTTTTTCCTTCTAATCAGAAATTGTGGCCATTTACCAGTTTGTCAATGTCCAATCTCATCAGAAAGTCACACAAAAGTCACTGACAATTGAAAAAAACTCATAACTTTTCTGTTTCTAAATATATTTCTTTTATTTTTCCAGAGCATTTAGAACGACCTTTCCCACATTAATCTGAGCAAATCCAGCACCGAGGAACAAACCCTCATTGTCCAGTGGAACTTTGAGTCACATGGGTCAAATTTGACCCAATACCAGAGACGCCCCGAGTGTAAACGCCATTAAAGGAATAATAAGTGTTTTTCACAGACAGGGGGCAGTATCTCCACAGACCTGACTAGTCCTGATTTCTTCCTGTGGGTCGATCTTAAAGAAAAGGTGTTTGTGAATAAACCTCAGACGACTTAATAAACGACTTAAAATGTGACATCGAGGATCAAATAAGAGACATAAGCCGGAAATGATTTAAATGTGACGTAAAGTGAGTTGGATCGAGCTGTTCAGGGAGAAAACTTTTAAAAAATAGGTAATTTTTACTTCCTCTAGTTTAAGTCGTGATAAGTTCAAGTGTAAATGAACAATTATAACCGTTTATATTGACAAAAATCTCAGAAGGTTCAGTTTATCTACTGCTAAAATTTGACGAGTTTAACTTAAGAATCATAGGAGCGACTGAAGATTTAAAAGTGTCAGTGACTTTTGGACACACAGAATCAGTGAATCGGTGAATCTTAAGTGCTGATAGTTTTCAGAGGCGTCGACTGTCCCTCGCTTCTGTCCGTCTTTGCCTGGGCACCCGTGGCTTCAGAAGTATTAACCGAATAAATAACGCAACGTAACGCACTGTGGGTGTCTTAAAAAGGTTAAACAAACTCTCACAAACATGGAAGATTCTCCACATAACATCGCAATACTAAGTTGTATTTATGTATTAGGCTTTTGTATATCTATCTTTAATGATTCCGCTTTATAAATCATTAATTTTCTCTTTTACTTCCGCTCGGCTCTGGCCATATCATTTCATATCTCAGAAAAATGTGGGTTACTATGTTCTAAATTAGCTTTCACTTCTCCAAAGCCCCCCAAAAGCAGACAAAATGAGATCAAACATATAAATAATTGAAGACTTAAGTAGACGGGGGTTCCAGGACTGTCCCTAATTTGCTGATGTGATGGGATGTGATGCTGGATGTGCTCTGGTGCGTTCTGTGTGTCTGGCTGCTCTCGTAATCTCCTGTTAGAAGGATGCTCGGGCTTCTAATCTGGGACCGGAGCCCATGGGAGTCGCTCGGAGCATCTGCAGCTCTGAGCCAACATCCCACCACTATTGTCTGTGTCTTTGTTTACGCGGAAATATGTCGTCCTAATCCCGCGTGTGGTGGGAGAGAGAGTGGGCGGCTGCGTTCCATGTGTGAGGGAGTTTTTTTTTACTCAAAACATAATTCGGTACATGTTCCGTTAACAGTGTCCTGCTTTGAAATGCCCAGAAGTGAAACGGAGCTGAGAGTCGTGCAGGTTCTGTGTCCTCAAAGCAGTGCCATAGTTGGACTTTTTGTTGTTTTTTTTTACCTACGGGTGTAAAATTACCTCTTTTTACCAAATTATACCTTTTTTCTTTTACCTTCTTTTTCTCAAGACACAGCGTCGTCATGGCAACAACTTCTGATTTTCTTAAAATTAACATCGGTTTAGTTTCTGTCTGACTTTTCCCAGTGTTTACGTAGTTTTATGTGATTTTCATATTGATTTCCTGTCCCGCCTGGACCCGTCAACGTAAAACAAGTCGAAATACAATATATTTATGAAGAAATATAGATGATAAATAATAATATTAAACGCTGACGTGCAGGGTTTCGCCGGAAAAATGAATCTATATGAATAAATGAAACACTTAATGAGACGTAGAGGTTGTTTATGTACCGTTTTACAGCTTAAATGTTCAGAAAAAACACTAGTACAGAGGAAAAGTACCCGGCGACGTTGAGTTTTTGTTACTTAGAGATGAGATCAGGTCCTGTACCTTTGTCTGAGGCGCTGCCGTTTGTAAAAAATAGTCGCGTAATGTATTTTTCTGGTGGTTTAATGGAACGGCGGGTTAAGCAGGCGACGCACACGGACGGCAAAATGTACAAAAAATACTACGGTAACAAGCAAACGATGCGTCTCCAATCTCCACCCCTGGACAGAAGGAAATCCGATGACTTTTAAACCACCTGCACGTCACCTTTGCCCACGTGACCCCGCCCCTTATGCATCGCCATGGCAACTAATCGCAAATATGGCTCCTATAATAAATATTAACCCCATGTTTTGAACGATAAGTCAATATAAGGTCTAGCCCCGCCCACTTGTCGCAGTGTGGTGATGTGTGGAAACATTTCAGACACATAATTGTATTTATACACCACAAAGACTCAGTTTAGTTTGTTTTAGGCAGGTTTTTTGATTGAAAATGAAGGTATTTAAAGTGTAAACTCCATTTTGAAAAGAAAAAGAAAAGAAAAAAGGAAAATGTACCATATTTTCCAGAGTATAAGTCGCTCCTGAGTATAAGTCCATCCATTTTCTGCCGCTTATCTGGGGCTGGGTCGCGGGGGCATCAGTCTAAGCAGGGACTCCCGGACTTCCCTCACCCCAGACGCGTCCTCCAGCTCCTCCGGTGGGATCCCAAGGCGTCAGTATAAGTCGCACCAGCCAAAAAATGCATAATAATGAAGAAATCGCATTTGAGTATAAGTGGCACTTCCGGCCAAACGTATGTAAAAGTGCAACTTGGTCCGGAAAATACAGTATATAAATGTACTTAACTTGATCTGCTGAGCTCCATATGTGACTCGTGCTCTAACAAAATAACTATTGTGATATGAAACGCTTTGCAAAAACCTAAAAAAATCTTGTTCTGATGCAAAATTCCCCCTCTGAGCCTGAGTCTAAACCCTGCGTAACCTTCCCTGACAGTTACCGTTCCCAGACTCCGCAGCAGATGTGCGTGTATTTGCCGTACACACGGGCCTGAAGGCTGGTGACTGTAGCGTCTGCCGCGCTTTCTAACGCCACACACATTCTTGTCTGGAGCAGAAGGCAAACCGGGGGCATCACCTCGCTCGTGCATAATGAACGCAGCCTACATGTGCGGACACTGTAGATACACTGTGATCCCGGAGCAGGCTCCCGAGGCCCCTCCACATGTTTACTCCATGACTGGACGCGAGGTCAAACGAGCGTGACATTTCTGCCCCCGTTTTTGCGCTCGGCTTTCATCATAATTACACAACGGTCATTTCGCAGCGCTGTTGTGTAACGCGGAGTCCAGCTGCTAACAAGGAGGCAGAATGTTGAGTGCGGGCCATTTATCCGCGTTTGTCCAACCGTTACCGTCTGCGGGAGTGTTCCTCAAAGGACGAGCGTCTTCATTAGAGCGTGTTTAGAGTTTGATGTTGTCCGTGTCGTTTTGGAGCGCCGATCGCCAGACTTCATAATCGGTCTTTACTGCGCTTTCAGCCCGCTCGTTTGGTCCGAACAACAGCTCCAAAATGTTTCTTGGCTAAAGTCCTGGTAATAGATTCAGTAGTAGTTGCGAGCGTCTAAACACAGCGAAAATACATATTCAGAATACTCGTTTCCAGAATGAAAGGAAAACACTGTGGTACTTGATGATGCACTTTAGACTTCAAACTGTGAGAGTAATGCAGCTCGTTTTTGTGGTGAGTGCGTGAGGCAGTGTTCTTTCTCTGATAACGGATGAAAAAAGCACCACAGACGTAAGATATTTAAGGCTGTTTTAAGCTTATGACAGATTTTTACTGTTTAATATACTGCAACTGAAACTTTAATAAGTACTCGGGATCATGGATGTTGCAAAATACTTTTTATAATTGCAGATATTCAGTTTTCTGTAACGAGATTCCCACTATATCGCGGTTCAACATTCGCTGTTTTGTGGATTTTAGTGTAATTTTACCAGCTTTTTTTATTCTAGCGTATGAGCGTGCATTGTGTCCTGCGTCCTGATTGGCTGTTGGACTGTAGACCATTGTGTCGTGCGTCCTGATTGGCTGTTGGACTGTAGACCATTGTGTCGTGCGTCCTGATTGGCTGTTGGACTGTAGACCATTGTCCATCAGTCTCCTCCGTGCCGTGTCTCCTGTCCAGTACAGAATGTGTTCAGACAAATTTACATAAACGTTGGATCTCAGTGTGACTCTGAAGTGCTGTACGTTTGCAATTTGTTTTCTCCCCGACAAAACCCACAATGTCGATGAAACGTTCTGCACCGACAAAGACGCCGACGAAGGTTTGAACTTTGAGAGAGTTTAAACGAGAGAGAAATGTGAGAAAATGTTAACGCCTGTGTGAGAAAAGTGTATAAAGTGTGTGGTGAGGGGGTTTTACAGTTGCAGAATATAAGTCACACTTTTTTCCTACTTTGTCCGGGGGTGCGACTTATACTTAGATGCATTTTATATGTGAAATATTAGGTTTTTTTTCTTTATTATTATGCATTTTTTGGCTGGTGCGACTTATACTCTGGAAAATATGGTAATAATTGTAAAAAAAATAAGCTGATACTTCGCGGATTTCGTCTGTTACGGGTTATTTTAGAACGTAACCCCCGCGATAAACGTGTGAACACTGTACATAATTTGCTATAAAGATATACTTTTGCAACCGTAACTGTCCAGAACTTGAACGAGCAGCGAAACGTCTTCACTCCTGCAACGATTTGTCCATTTGACAGATTTAAACTTCGTCTTTTGCTCTGGATCAGACCTGGACGACTGAGATAAACTTTCGCAGGTTAAGTTTTCATGAAATCATAGTTACACGATGAATAAACCTCAGTCCGGAGCTGCTTTAGAGCTCGGAGATCTGACAACAAACACTGAATCTCGAGCCGATGCCCTTGATGATTCGCTATTTTCGTTTTAGTTTAAATCTCTCCTTTTGGTCAACCGCCGCTATAACTCCGCACTTGAACCAGCCCAGATTCTCCTGCACTTTTAAATAAAGCTACACAATGACTGACACCGCATCTGTTTTTACCAAGAGAAACATTTGGCTTGTAACCCCCGATAAAACGCGCTCCTCTCCCGCTCACCGTTCGTGTATCGCGAAGCTTTTCAAACTCGCAGCTCTCCATCTGTCTGCCATTGTGCTAAAAACAAGCGCACCTGTTTACGGCACGATTTGTGAACCCGCGCCCTGCAATCTGCCACACATCAAAAACAAACGCTCATGTGCCGTCACTCCAAACCCAGTCATGTGTGTCCTCCAGGTTTAGTGCTATTAATACCAAAAAACACCAGAAATGTTCCCTTTTTAAACTGAACGCGTTGGGGTTTAAACTTCCTGAGTTTGAAAGGCTCAGACTGAAGAACTTTGCTGCCAGATTGTCGCTTGTAATCGCGTTGTAAGGAATGTTTTGACTGTGTGGGAAAACGCAGAAACATTTTTAATGATTTGACGAGCGCTTAACGAGACGGCGCTCGTGTTTTTATTGAGCACGTATCTCATAATCGAGGATGACGCTAACTTTTCTTGGATATTCTAGCTTGACGTTCACCTCGACTGTTTCGGACGTTTGTTTCGGTTTCGTGCGCTCTCAGGCTTCTCTCAGCCGTCCAATATCCCCCCGTAAAAAAACATCTGCTCGACAGCGACTTAAGACGACAATATGTCTTCTTTTACTTTACGAGTGTTTAGCCGCATCTGGCGCCGTACACGCCAGTCTCCATGACAACCAAACATCTGTGTCCAGGTCGTCCTTTTCCCGGAGAACGACGCCTGTTGGGGATTGTCATTTCTGAAGAGTCGAGCTCGTCCTTTTATCCAATTAAAACAGAAGACGGCGTTTGTAGTCGGTCACAATGGGTGTTTTGAATGTAACTTTATTGTCCAGTTCTGTTAACGGCAACATTTTAGACAAATAAATGTGGACCAGTAGTTTCCTGAGATGTTTTTGATCCATGGGACGATAAATATCATTTATCGTGATAAAAAGGGTCGACAATAATCATTCGAGGGACATTTTATATCATGGCCAACAAAGATAATCGCCATTAAATCACCAGAATGTGCAGAAAAAAGCTACTTATCCACAGGGGAGTTGATGGAGGGACAAAGGGGTCTGTTGTCCCGGGGTTTAGGGGCCCAAAATTGGACTCTCTTCCTATTCATTTGTATTAGAGGGGCCCCCAAATTTCAGCTGACGGCCCTGCTCATCCGCAATATTCTCCTCCGCTAGATCATAGTTTTATTTCTTTAAGCGTAGAACTTATTCATGAGATTATAATTATTCAGATCCAGAACATTCGAAGCTGTCAACAACTTTTAATAATTATGGTGATATAATCGTTAATCGCAGTTATTTTGGTCAGGATAATCGTGAATATTATTTTTTTTTTTATTTATGATAAAAAATAAATAAATACAGTACAAAACATAACAGGACTTGACAAGAGATAGAAACAGACAAGAAAATGATAAAGCTGGAACAAAGTAAAGGAGAAGAAACGGAAATAAAACAATGTTCAGAGCTGAGGCGGGTTGAGGGGGCGGGGCTGGGGTTGGGGCGGGGCTGGGGTCTTACAATGAGCTAACGTTTTATTATTGAGCGGGTAAAATGAATAAACGAGTGAGTTTAGTTGTGAAGTTATAACTAGTTTTTACTTTCAGTTTCAGGGTTGAGTCTCCATCTTATTTTTTCCTTTTCCTTTCTTCCCTTTTTTCCTCTTTTCCTTTCTTTACTTTTTCCCTTTCTTCCCTCTGTTTTTTTTTTTCTTTTTTCCCTTCAGTGACGCTCAATTTCGATATCGTCCCGTGCGTAATCCTGACACAGATGATTTGCACGTTCTGATCTTGGCCTGTTCTATTCTGAATCTGTCCTTGAGGTTTTATATGAGCGTTTATATCGTGAAATGCTAAAGAATTAGCTTCAGATATAATAATTCGAGGCGTTCTGTGTAAAAATAACATCATAAGAGGCTCATTCGTGCTCTTGGTTGTCAGTTTCGAGAGTTAAAATGTCCAGAAATGGATGACGCTGCTTGGTGGTCGACAGTTTACTGAAATATACGGACATTCTGTGCGGTGGAACGTAACGTAGTAAAGTATAAAAGTACTGCAGGAAATGCCAAAGTTAAAGGAAACAACAATAAAAATAGCTTTGTTGAACAGGAATGAGGGCCTTAGACATCACCTGGACCAATTTACAACTCCATCAGACCCAAAGGAAACAAGGGAAACAAAGACGACACTAGAGTGAGCCAGTAGGGCCATTAAAGGTTGAATGGAGGTTATTGGAGATTGAAACTGTAAACAAAAGCTGTTTACAGTTTCAGTGTCGTTAGCGCCCCCTTCAGACAGATATAAGGCAGTGATCTGACCACAACTTAAGAAGAAGCGGCTTGAACGAGCAGTAAAACGACTTCACTCTAAAACTTTTTGTCCAGTGACAGATTTAAACTTGGACTTTTACGATGGATCAGACCTGGACGACTGAGGGACACACAGATGTAGTAAAGTACTGTTTTACTTCACTACATTTGAGAGAAGTATCTGCACTTTCTGCTACTACTACTACATATTTGAACTGTACCATAAAAGTAAAAGTATTTTTTATTATTGTCTGAGACGGGTTTATTTTTAGCACATTCGTAGTTTGAGCAAATACACAAATAAAAACAGCTGGAGAAAACTATTGATTGATTGAAATCCAGCATAAATCTGTATCAAAATGAAGCTTTATTACATCTGAAATCTTTTATTTTTTTACACTTTAAGAACATTTTTGGACGCGTGCTTGAATATTTTTACTTAAGTTGATTTTTTATACTTTTTTCCTTTTGCCTGAGTATTTTTTTTGTTGTTTTTCGCTCCATTATCTACACAAAAAGAGCACTTCTACCTCTGAAAACGAGCAAAACCATGTGACTAACCGACACTTTGCTTAAAACGTCGTTGTTTTAAACCGTCGCGCTCATGAAACTCGGGTGATCTCAGGTGATGGTCCCTCCGAGCCCACGCCGCATCACATCCTGTTCATTCAAATGCCCAGAGCGCTGTTTTAAAACATAATACTGTTAACATAAGTCTGCCATCGCTCTTCCTTCAGACTTTTCTGTATATTTCCCTTGTC
The DNA here is from genome assembly GCF_009829125.3 of Periophthalmus magnuspinnatus. Taxonomy (NCBI): domain Eukaryota; kingdom Metazoa; phylum Chordata; class Actinopteri; order Gobiiformes; family Gobiidae; genus Periophthalmus; species Periophthalmus magnuspinnatus. Next base: position 33,718,469 of record NC_047134.1, read on the forward strand.
TCCTCCCCCACGCCCCTCCCCCCCGGCCCCAGCGCCGCGAGTAAATCCACTTTGATATCATCTCGTGCTCCTCGAGGAAACCCGGGCTCCAGAGTTATGGTGAATTCTGTAGTGATTTAGCCGCTGTCAGAACCATCCACGAGGCTGCTGACCTTGATTGTGATCTTGGTATGAGATGTTATGTTGCAATATGGTATAGGTTTGAGTGTACGAGGGGCACGGGGAGCAAATAAAATCTTATCCCTCATCTTCTGACACGTATTACACCATGAGTTGTAATAAAATACAGGCCTGTGCCGGCGCTGGAAAGAGAAAGGGCTTTCAGAAGAGAGCAGAAATAATATCACGAGGGAGACTGCTTTGTAATGGTATTTTTCTCCGTGAGCCGCAGCTTTTCTGGAGCCGCCGCGCTAAGAACGTGCTCGTCATATTTGGAGTGTCGCTGATTTTAGTCTTGACGTGTTTTCTTTTCAAATGTCGTCTACGCACGGGCTGTTTGTGTGAGATGTTAATTGTGTTTATTAACAAAGATCAGCAGAATGTGCAGCTCGAGCAGGATGTCGCTGTTGACACTAGTTATGTAGGAAAAAGCCGTCGTCCAAACACGTCCTCCAGCTCCTCCCGTGGGACCCCAAGGCGTCCCAGGCCCAGCTGAGAGACGCAGTCCCTCTAGTGTGTCTTGGATCTTCCCCAGGGGCCTCCTCCCGGTGGGACATGAACATCTCCCCAGGGAGGCGTCCAGGAGGCGTCCGGACCAGACGCCCGAGCCTCAGCTGCTGCTCTTCTTGAGGTTGAGGAGCAGCAGCTCTACTCCAAGTCCATCCTGCGTGGCCGAGGTCTTCACCCTCCACCCTCCTCTGTCTCCAAGAGAACACCAAGCCAACCTGCGGAGGAAAGTCAGACCGCTGGGTATTACTGAAGCTCATGAGGATAAATGAGGGAAGGAACAGAGATCTGAACCAGGACTAAACCAGGACTAAACCAGGTCTAAACCAGGACTAAACCAGGACTGAACCAGGACTGAACCAGGACTGAACCAGGTCTAAACCAGGTCTAAACCAGGACTGAACCAGGACTGAACCAGGACTGAACCAGGACTGAACCAGGACTAAACCAGGTCTAAACCAGGACTAAACCAGGACTGAACCAGGACTGAACCAGGACTGAACCAGGACTGAACCAGGACTGAACCAGGACTGAACCAAGACTGAACCTGGTCTAAACCAGGACTAAACCAGAGCTAAACTAGGACTAAACCAGGACTATAGCAGGACTAAACCAGGACTAAACCAGGACTAAACCAGGACTAAACCAGGACTAAACCGGGAACATGAATGAGAGATCTAAACCGCGACTAAAACGAGTCTAAACCAGGACTAGAGGTGAGGGTAGGAACAGATCTAAACCAGATCTAAACCAGGACCAAAACAAGTCTAAATCAGGACTAGAGTTGAGGCTAGAACAGAGATCTAAACCAGGACAAAAGCAGGACTTAACCAGGACTAAACAAAGTCTAAACCGGGACCACAGATGAGGGTAGGAACAGAGATCTAAACCAGGGACTAAACCAGGGACTAAACCAGGACTGAACCAGGACTAAACCAGGACTGAAGGTGAGAGTAGAAACGCACATTGAATCAAGTTTTGTCTTTTGACTCTGCTCCTTCTTGAACAGTCCAGTACAGTGACCTCCTCACTGCAGACGCTCCATCCTCCTGTCAGTCTCTCCATCCTCCCCTCACTCTCTCTCTCTCTCTCACTCTCACTCACTCTCTCTCTCTCTCTCACTCCTGAACCTGAGACACTTGAGCTCGTCCACTCGCGGCAGGGACAGGGACATTTTGTTTCATTTAGTTTCATTTAGTTTCATTTTGTTACTCTCGTCCATCTTAAAGTCGAGGATCTTGATTCTCAAACGGTGAAATGAGGATCACAGTTTTTCTTGTGGGGTTGAGATTTAAAAAAGACATTATAATTAAACGCAGACTGAGTTAACACAAAGTACTACTTTTACGATATACTTTATGGGGGAAGAATGAAATTTACTCTTTTACAAGGAAAAAAAAGTTTGCTACCCAATAACACTATGGACTTTAACTTTAATATCCAACATAATTCAGGAGGATTCCATTTTGAAAAAGGATGTAAAATAAAGCGCTTTTTTTGTGCTGAGCTTCGAACAAAGACGTAATTAAATGAAGCATTGAGCAGTGCTGTTTGGAGGCTTCGTATTTTTGGTAAACCCCTTTAAACATTTACATAGAAGCAGGTCCGAAATAAAAATAGAATCTCAAATCATAATTTAACGGCGCCCACTGGCCACGAATTCTGAGTGAAATAAAAACGCTATTTAGAGAGCCGCCGTTTGGCACGAGGTCTCGTTGCTTCCTTCTATCACGTAGTCCATTTTTTCTACTCCAAAACTGTGTTGAAGTGCCCATAAACAAGGCATTGCTCAAGAGAAACGTAAAGAAAAATCAATTGTAATGCAGTAGAAGCTCCGCAGTTCCACGTAAATAAACTTTTAAGTGCGCTGCGTTGACATTCGCCGATATCGCTCTGGCAGAATCGAGAAAAGAGAGAACGGCTGCGGCGTGTAATTGCTGAAGGGACAGGCCAACAAGCTGGTAAATATGATCTCGTTAGTTAATTAGACGGCGCCTGCGAGCGAGCTGTCACCATAAACTGACGTATTAAAAGCATATGTCGAAGAATAAGGAGTGTATTGTGCGTTTTAGCCCGTCGTCCTGTGTTAGCGAAGGAAGCAGACAGATTGGGAAAAGGAAACGTGTTGATGTACGCAGATCTGACAGTAGCGGCTTAGGGACGCAGCCCTGTCCGTCAACTGACAACACACACGTACTGCTGCACTGATGCATTATGGGAAGGCAATCTTTAGTTGCGTATGCAGGAAATAGCGTGTGTGTGTGTGTTACAGTTACAGCTCGAGCAAACTATCAAATTGACTCGAAATGTGAGAATTGTCAGTGGAAATCAAGTTTGAAATCCTGATCCTGTATATTTTAATATTAACGCAGCCCCAAAACGGGTCGTTCCAAGACTTTTTTTTTAGTTTTGGTTAATGCCTGATGTGATAAATAAATGATAAATGATACGATTCGACTGGTGTAGCGTCGCGCCGAAGGACCCGTCTCCACATTTTGAGCTGTAAATGAGAAGAACCTAAAGGAAACCCATAAAACTCCACGTAAAAAGCTCCGGGAGTTGGACCTGTGACCTTCTAGCTTTGAGGCGTTAGCGTGCTAGACGACGATTAGCCACTGGACTCTCTTTCCCCATGTCTCTACTTCTATTTTTGCACATTTTCGGAGCCTAAACCTCGAGCTAAACCATGAGTTGATAGGAGTTTTCTCACTGTTGTGCTTTTCTCATTTCTCCACGTTCTGTGTATTTCGTGTCTTTAACTTGACCTTGCTTTATTACATGTGAAAACCTTTTACTTTTTACTACTTTTTTTTTGTTTTTTGCTCCAGTATCTGCACAAAAAGAGCACTTCTACCACTAGAAAAAAGCAAAATCTGTATTTATATATACATTTTAATAAATACATGTACATATTTGAAGGGGTCGTTCCAAGACTTTTTTTTTGTTTTGGTTAATGCCTGATATGATAAATAAATGATAAATGATACGATTCGACTGGTGTAGATGCAGATTTTTAGCTGTAAAGACGAAATACCTAAAGGAAACCCATAAAACTCCAGGTAAAAAGCTCCGGGAGTTGAACCTGTAACCTTCTAGCTTTGAGGCGAGCATGCTAGACGACGATTAGCCGCTGGACTCTCTTTCCCCATGTCTCTACTTCTATTTTTGCACATTTTCGGAGCCTAAACCTCGAGCTAAACCATGAGTTGATAGGAGTTTTCTGACTGTTGTGCTTTTCTCATTTCTCCACGTTCTGTGTATTTCGTGTCTTTAACTTGACCTTGTCGTCTGCAGCGTCGCGTTCGTTCCCCGCGGAGCCTCTCGTCAGGTGTTCCTCTGCTCCTGTCACTCTGTCAGTACTGTACCTGCCTCACCCTGTCGCCTGACGCTCTTTGGTCGGCTGCAGAACTCTCTTTGAAGTGGATTATCTTTGTGCAGGTTCGGCTCAGCGGTGACGAGCAGAGCGGGAGAGAGACGGGAAATTCTATTAAATTTGAAAAGTTTGCCCAAAGTTTTATTTGGAGATGAATAATTCTTGAAGCACAATTTCCTGTTTTGGTGTTTAACCAAGTCCAAGGAAGGAAATGAGCGAGTTTCATACTGCGGTTACTGAAGTTGAGTTTTTAGAGGTACGTTTGAGCTGGTACAGATTAGAAATGAGAGAATAAACCATATAAACCTTTATATTTACACAACGACACAGTTTTTTATAAGTTATAAGGGCCGATATGTTGCTCTGAGGTTTGAATAAAGGGAAGGGAATAGTATTACTTCAAAATAATATCCCATAAAAGGTCTGATATTACACAAAATGGATTCTTTTGAGCTTTAAACATGTCAGAATAATGTTAATAAATGGAGTTGTGTTTTGTTTCATTCACACATGTTTGAGTGCTGTATTTTTGCTCTGGAGTTTAAGTCGCACCCGCCAAAAAATGCAGAATAATGAAGAAAAAAACATATGTAAGTCGCATTTTTGGGAGAAATTTATTGTACAAAATCCGAGACCAAGTCCAGACAAGAAAGTTATAATAAAAAGAATAAAACAGAACAACAGGCTGAATATCAGTACATCACGCTAACGTAACACATTTATATTTATTCAGCTCCATGAAGCACAGACAGAACTGAACACGTGTCTGGTTTCACGTAAGATATTAACAGTTTTTTTATTTTTATTTTCATGCTTATTTTATTTAATATTTTTGCTTATTTTATTTTTTATGCTTAAATTATTTTAGTTTGTTTTTTTTATTAATTTTAGGAGTTTTTTTTTATTTTAGGGGTTTGTTATTTTATTTTAGGATGGTTTTATTTTATTTTAGGATTTTTAGGATTTTTTTAATAATAATTTTAGGATTTTTTAAATAATTATTTTAGGATTTTTTAAATAATTATTTTAGGATTTTTTAATAATTATTTTAACATCAGAACCAGAGTGTAAAGTTATAATAATGACAATAAAATAAAGAATAACAGGCAAAACTGAACATGTGTCTGGTTTAACGTAAGAGTAAGTTATTAACAGTTAATCAGATAAATAAAGAATAAAAACAAGTTTACTCTGGATCTCACTCCAAATCAATAAATCCACTGAATTCTTTGTCCTCGGTGTCGCTTCTGAACAACTTTGCCAACTCTGGAGGTAAATAAAACACTGTTTCCTCTTCCACGTGGCTGTTATACTGGTGCACGAGCTTAGAGCGCCCTCGTGTGGTGAAGATATGGAATTATATATTTAATAATTTCACACATAAGTCGCATCTGAGTACAAGTCGCCGCGGACAAACTATGAAAAAAAAGTGACACTTATAGTCCGGAAAATACGGTAACTCTTTATTATTAGTCTGTTACATTCCCAAAGCTCAAATTGCTCAAAATGTTCCACCTTGTGATGTCATGAAGTGGTAGTTTTCTTGTTAACAGCTCCTTTTACCTTTCGTTCCATAGAAATTCTTAATTCCAGAGGTGAAATTATCCAAATGATTCAAGTGAAAACGCAGTGGAGCACTTCCTGTATTACAACAAGACGTCACAACCGAGTATTTTCAGTGTAAATATACAGTTTTTTGTGTGTTAAACGTGTGTGAATGAAGCAAAACACAACTCCAGGTCTGTTTTCGACGAGTAAATTGCGAAAAGTACTGGTATTATGACAGATATTGCAGTATTGTTGCGTACTTTTACTGTATAGGAGTTCTCTCTGGCACCTATGGACCCGACAATTTGAGTCGCAGAAAAGTATGGAGTATAAATCAGTGAAAGATGTTGTTTTGGCAGCGTCTTTTTCCATCTCTGAGTAACACACACGGCAACAGCGAGCAGATTGTTAAAGCCATATTGTGCGCAGAAGAAATGGGCTTGGTATAATCACGAGGGCTGCGTTCTGTTGTGCGAACACCAAAGGCGACGTGTTGGGATTATCATCATTACAATAGAGCGCGTATATACACTCGCACGTAGATAACACGGACGGCACGGGATGACGTAGATTTGCCGCGGTATCTGGTACAAAAGGGATCGTTTAAGGGAAAGTTTATGAGGTTTGTGTCTTGTTTGTTGCTTTTTTTGAAAGATTTGTGCCCATGTCTGTTCATTTTCAGTAACTTTTCAATACTAAACTAAACAGAACGATCCCGGGTTTGTTTTGTTTAGTTTTCAATCAGTTAAATCACCACACACTAGTTAGTTACAATATATTTTATTTAGTTATTCAGTTCAATACAGTCATTTCTCTTACCTGCATCTCCACATGGTCCAAACGAAGAGGGGGCGTGGCCTATGTCAGCCATTTTATAGACTTGAGAGGGTCGTGGGCCGGACCATGTGGAGGGAAAACTGGTTTAAGTTTGTTTATTTCTTTGCGTTAATGTCTTGTGTATTTTTGTTTCAATGATATAAGTGTTTATAGTTTATTTTGTTAAACACTTTTAGTAAAGGAACTTGGGCCCGAGAGATGGATTTATATGGAAAATACTGCTCATGTTACACTGGATGTCCTGGAGAAGAGGTGGAGTAAACCGGGGGAGGAGCTTCTGGTACTGGAGAGTATTTTAGCCGCGGTAATTAGAGCGATGGGGAACATCAGTGCAGCCAGGGAACACGCCTTTTTTCTTAGTTGTTTAACCCTATAGCGTCGGATCCTATCGTCGGCGATAGCGTGCGGACGCCGACTTTCCAGCAGCGTAACTCCGCAACCAGTCGTGCTCTCATGTAAATTCAAACAGCGTCTCAAAGCGGAGGCACGGGGCTATTTAAACATTTTTCCATCAGTTACGATAATCTGCCTCTGTTGGTCCGCGAAGGTGACGAATGAGAGCGCGGGGCTGCGGGGATTTTCCCAGTCATTTATTCGATGCGTAAAAGAAAAAATACGGATGAAAGTGTAAAATAGAAGTAGATGTGTGAAAAAATGCAGTAAATTCTGATACTTCCTTTAATATGATTTTTATGGCTAACAAAAATATAAAAGTCTAGGTGACCTATACTGGCCCATAGTGTGCTCAGTCCTTAAAGGGTTAAGTTTTGGTTGCTTAGTTTCTGTCAATTTTTGTAAATATGTATTATATTTGGATTCACGGGTAATAAATATTGTCTGATGTCTCCTATTTGATCACTTCAGGCCAGCTTCCCCCCCATTTGTTTAAAACGTTCATCAAAATGGTTAATAATTTGGGTCAGGGTCTCGTCGAGGTGATAAACAGAACAACGCCGGGTTGGATTAGCGCAACACGAGGGAAAATGGAATAAAGAGATTAAGAATAAAATGCTTTAGAACTCAAAACGAAGTGCGCGGAGAGAAACAAAAACAAGAGACGAGGGAAAGGAATGGAAGGCTCTGGAGTTCGGGAGGCGAGAACAGACAGGTAGGGACGCCCGTGCAGGTACGATAATGCACGAGCCAAAACGCGGAAATGGGATTTTAAATGGAAAATGACAAGAAAGGAGACCCGGCCATGTTGGAATAAAGTGAAACGGCAGGGAGGAGGCAGGGACAGATTATGTACGGGACGGAGGAGTCGGGATAAAAAGGCACGGTCACACTGAGAATGAATATACCACCGCAGACGAGTGTAATGCTTTCTTTTCAGTCTGATACAAAGCGGCGGTGGAAGTGGGACGTACAGGAAGTTGTAGATTCGGCGTGTCGCAATGCATCGTGGGAGTTCAAAGGGGACACACAGGGCGACGACAAAGAAGCCTCGATAAGTTTGGATGAAAGTAAACACAGCGCGGGGATTAGTTTTTGTTTGTTAAAAGTGATGAACGTTAAATTTACTGACTTAAAAACGTGAAAAGCTCGTGTTTTATGTCATTTTTGGTACAATAGTATCATAACTAGCATGCTAACAGCGCACTTAACTGGTTTGCGGGCGATGAAGTGAGCTTTAGTTCGATGCAAACAGCACACCGCCGACTCATTTTGACCCCGAGCGCTGCTTTTAAATACATCTGTAGTACGGAAAAAGCACATTTTGGTCAAATACAGCCACTTTAATCAAACTTTGAGATGAAAATACTTGACCCACATTGGTATAAATGTGGGTAAAGAAGAGCTTTAGTACAAAATATGTTGTGGCAACCATCAAATTGAGCATAATTATGTTTCTTTCTATTTTTAAATGTACTATATTATGCAAAAATAACTCGTGTGAGCTTTTAGTCATGTTGAAATGTTGTTATTTTATCAAAAACAGACCTGCACCTGTTGTTGTTTTGTTTCTTTCACATATTTCAGTAATTCTTTAGTATTATTAAGCTCAAAATGCTCCGTTCCACCTCGTGATGTCACAAATCAGTAAAGACATCAGCTCACAGCTCCTTTTACCTTTTTGCTTTGTAGAAATTTGCAATTCTGGAGCTGAAATATTGAAGGAACGTTGTGTTATTAAGCACTTCCTGTATCACCACATGACATCACGAGGTGGAACGGAGTGTTTTAAGTTTGAGAGAAGAACTCAGAAGGATTTAATCTGCAGGTTTTGTGTGTTAAACATGTGAATGAAGGAAAACAAAATGCAACTCGAGGTCTGTTTGTGATGAGGAAAACTGAAAAAAGCGTAACACGGGCTCTTTGTAGTACGTTTTGTGCGAGTTAAACGTCACGCCGCCGTTTCTCCAGCCTGCGTCCCACTTATTAAAATGCGTGCTTCCCGTGTAGCAGCAGCTGTGGTTCTGGTTCTGTGCCCACCCTCCTGCAGACATGTAACAGACAGGTGAATTAGTGATTGTAAATTGCCCTTTGGTGTGAATGTGACTGCTATTGGCTGCCTGTCTAAATGTCAGGCCTGTGATTAACTGGGAACTCCCTCAGGTCAACTGTGTTTTATGTCACGGGCAAATGGAACACGCTCCAGTCGTGATCCCGAACGACGAGCATGAACGGAATGGATTGGGAATATTTATTTTTGTTCCAATACCTGGTCGTTTAAGTACGAACTTGACCCGAACGACGTGGAAAAAAACCCAAAAAACTAACTGTAACTGTGGTTTTAATAATAAATATTGCAATTAGACGGCGGAGTATCTTCAGTACAAGTATTGGATTCATAATGAAAGACTGAAATACTTTTATAACTACAAAAATGTCATGCGTTTTAATTTGTTTGTACTTTTTCCCTGCAGAGGACATTGCATTACATAACTGCTCCCTTTGCAAATTGCTAGTTATGATCATTTAATTTGTGGTTGGATTTGCAATAATACGGAAAACCAGCTGCCTCCGCACATAAGGATTTGTGTATCGAGTTGTTTTTTGCCAGATGCCCTTCCCAATTTAACCCCTTCATTACTGGCTGTAGACTTGAGTACATCTATGTGTATATATATATATATATATATATATATATATATATATATATATATATATATATATATATATATATTTAATTATTTATTTGCTAAACAACGTTCAAGACGTCCTGTTACATCATACATTTAATACAACATCATTTACAGGAATTAACAAGAGATTTGCAAATATATCACTATTGTACTGTAGAAATAATGGTATTGCAAAAAAAAAGAAAAAAAAAGAAAAAAAAAAGGATGAAATATACAGGACTGAAAATAAATGCATAAATACATAAAAATAGTACTAATACAAAATTTAAAATAATAAGTGATGATAATAAAAATAAATAATAATAAATGATGATAAAATAAAAACAATTTATTATTATTATTATTAATAATAATAATAAATGATGATAATAATAAAATAAAAACTAATGATAATAATAATAATAAATGATGATAATAATAACATAAAAACTAATAATAATATAAATGATGATAATAATAATAATAAATGATGATAATAAAATAAAAACTAATAATAATAATATAAATGATGATAATAATAATAATAAATGATGATAATAATAAAATAAAAACTAATAATAATAATAATAATAAATGATGATAATAATAAAATAAAAACTACTAATAATAATAATAATAAATGATGATAATAATAAAATAAAAACTAATAATAATAATAATAAATGATGATGATAATAATAAAATAAAAACTAATAATAATAAAAAATGATGATGATAAAAAATATATTTAAAAAAATATAAAAAGTAGGGGGAAAAAATCAGTCAGTTCCCTTCACTGAGAGGTGTTCATAGTCCCTCAAAATAATTCAAAAATGGAGTCTATGTCTCTAAAAAGTGCTGTGTTCTTCTAATTTCCAAAAAATACATAACGTCTCTTTTATCCATCTAATGAAAGTACAGTTGGAATAGTTCTTGCAAATATATTTAATTCCTCATCGTCTTTTTGTCTCTTTCCACCGCGCAGATACGTTTTAAAGCTGTTGCGTGTGTTATATACGAAAAGGAAATCGCCAGGAAAACCAACAAAGAAATGTGACTTTAAGAGCGATGTAACTGTTGTATCAGAGGCTGTGATTTTAACCCGTTTCCTCTCGTTTGTGCGCTGGTCTCTGCAGGGTGTGGTTCCAGTCGGGCATCAGTTTCCTGGCGGTGAAGCCGAGTAACCTGGGAGCGTGGGAGATCAAACAGGAAATGACACCAGGAAGCAGTTCTTTAGCGGTGATGTGCCAGAGAAAAGCCTCCTCCGCCGCGGAAAGGTAAGACGCACGTGTTTTATCAGGCTCGAGTTGTGTTGAAACGACCTGTGGATCAAAAAAGTGAACTAAAGAATTAACAAAAGGGTAAAGGATGCACGCTGGGAGCTGGGGCGGAGGCTGAGGTGGACTGTGGGTGTGGTTCTGGTCTAAAAACAGAGTCTGAAGGAAAAAATAAAGTAAATCTGAGTCTTGTACTTCAGAGGTTGTAGCTTGAGTCGCGATGAGCCGCAGGTGAGAACGGAATGGCGACTGTTGGTGGCGCTCATGGCAAACAGGGTGGTGTCAGACTCTCGGCTCAGCTACAGACACAATTTGCCACATGCACCGTTTGAAGTACCTGCCCGACAGAGGGTACTCCTCTGTGTAGCCGCCTCCGGGCCAAAATGGGATATGGAGCAAACCAATCGACCACAGTGAAGAATAGATGCACTGTCCGACATGTTAGAGCCACATGAACCGTCTCACACTCTGAGGACTTCAGGAACAGGACACCTGCTGGTGCCCAGAGTCAGGACTGAACCAGAGCTGAACCAGGGCTGAACCAGGGCTGAACCAGGACAAAACGTGGACAAAACAAGGAAAAAACGAGGTCTAAATCAGGGATGAACTAGGACAAAACAAGGACAAAACGAGGTCTAAATCAGGGCTGAACCAGGACAAAACCAGGACAAAACCAGGGCAGAACAAGCACCGAACGAGAACAAAACGAGGTCTAAATCAGGGCTGAACCAGGACAAAACGAGGTCTAAATCAGGGCTGAACCAGGACAAAACAAGGTCTAAATCAGCCTAAACCAGGACTGAACCAGGACTGAACTAGGACAAAACAAGGACAAAACCAGGGCAGAACGAGGACTGAATGAGAACAAAACGAGGTCTAAATCAGGGCTGAACCAGGACTGAACCAGGACTGAACCAGGACTAGACCAGGACTAGACCAGGACTAGACCAGGACTAGACCAGGACTAGACCAGGACTAGACCAGGACTAGACCTGGACTAAACCTGGACTATCACTTTCTTTATTTCTGACACTGATGGTTTGGGACATTGGTCATATGTGGTGTCGCCTTTGAACAGATGAACTTCGCCTCAGTTCTAGTCTTTGCTTTTAGGTGCAAACAATTGAGACGTGATAAGGAAATCGTGTAGTCTTTGATCAAACGAGTCTGGAAACAAAGAGTTCTGAATAATTATAATTATCAAACAGCACATAGACTTCTACTGGCAGTTATTATGTTCATGATTGTGACGGGTGAATAAGCAAAGTGGTTTTAATAATTACACCAAGTGGAAAATGGCTGTTCTGATGAATGAACTTTCCATCGGGCCTTGTGCTTGACGCCTCGATTCTGCAATATTGAACAGGTGGACCATAACTGTATGTAAACGCACATAGCTAACCTGCTAGCCGCCGTGTTCCCAATAGAAAGTGAGTAACTGCTGCTGTCAGACTCATGATTTCGGTCTTAAAATGTTCGTACACGATCTTTATTTATGGACACGATGGCAAAATAAATGTACCAAGATATGAACATTAACGCCTTCTTTCCCCAAGGTCGCTCACGTTAGCTTTAGCAACAGTTTTGAGTGACAGCAACACTAAAGGGGGCGTTACCTTCAGCAGCCTCACTCCTGGTTGGCTCTTTGGTTGCTACGATACTCAGTCGTATTTCCAAATATGAAACTCTGCTCCAGATTAGCCGCTGTAACTGCTCGAGCCTCGATGAGCTTCATTTGGAGCCGAACGCTGTGGGCGACGTCGGTTCTTTACGCAGATGGTGAGGTGGACGCATAGAGTGATCTGCTTTGTTTTAGGGATGTGACGATGTTCGATAATATTGTTAATCGTAATGAAAAAGGTCCGCGATTAATTGTTCGTGGCATTTTTTAATAATCGTGATCATCGCACATGATTATAATCGCCTTTACTGCACCAGACTGTCTCATGTTTCTGGTTTCAATACAATGTTTAGATGTTAGTTCTGGTGTTTGTCCACAAGGGGGCGCTCTGTTATAGCAGTGACACTTGTTGCTTCTGTGTTTATTCTGAATCGGGGCTGGTTCTTCACCTCAGTCTCGTCGTGGCTCGTGGGCAGTGGATCTGGCTCCGGATGACTCCACACATTTATATCCTCCACTCAAGAAGGTGAAGTCTGATGTGTGGAATTATTATGGATTTGAAAAACAAGACCAACAAGATGAGCCACCGATCTGCAGAGTCTGAAGGAAAAACGATACGGCTCCGAGGACAAACACAAGCAACTCACACGAGCGACTTAGAGACGCACATTTACGACACAAATATCTGCATCGTTTGACAAACTTGAGCCAAAATCTTCGTCATAAGAAACACACCACGAGAAATAAACTATTGAATGTAGTTTGTGTTAGTTTGGATTTGTATGAATAATGGTCAACGTGTTTGTGTCGACTTTACCAATGCTAGGTTAGCGGTAGCGGAATAGCATTTTGCACAGGTGATGGCTGATTCCAACAAATCCTTTATCATATCCTTTTTCTGGGGCTTTCTCAGGTTGGTTCATGTGTTTATTTTATAGCGAAGAGTTATATAATTGACACATTTATCATTTATTTATTGTTAATTTCACTTGCAGCAAAAAAAAACAATAAAGATGATCACTCTGACGCCTGCAAATTGTCCGATAATTGATGTTTTAGTGACTTTTTTAAACCTGTAAACCTAATTGTGCGTCTAAATTTGAATATGTCCCCTTCCCTTTGCTTTGTTATTGCCGTCTTAACTGTTGAACCTCGGAGTCACGCTGGTTTTTCCGTAAACGGTTGTAGACGTTGGAGGTGAACGGTGATATTTCAAAGTCATATACAATGGACTTATTTGAAATTTACAGAGTAGCTTAGCGTATAATAGCTCCCTCCTCTCGTCACGTCCCTGTAACCTTCACCCAATCCAAACTTTTTTTTCTCCCTAAAAAACTTTTTTGCGTGTTGGCTAGGACGATTGCTAATGAGTTGTATAAAAGTTTTATGGCCAGACCCAACTTCGATTAGCAGCACTTAGCTACAGCTGTTAGCCACTTCTCGTCTTGACTAATGGACAGCATCAATCACACCTCGAGTCCAACGGAGGCGCAATGTCATTTCACGTAATACAACAACGCATCTGTGCTTTTATAAAGAGATTAGACCGGCTGTCCTCGTATTGTGCTTGTTTCACTGTCCAAAATGTGTCCAAAACGGTCATTTTATTTGTATTTATTTAATTTTTGAAAAGAAAATGTGACTTCTAAGCTTGGATCCAGATCACAGTTAACATCTGGCAGTATTTATCCCGGCGCCGTGGCTTACAACCCTGTTAAAAAAAGGAATTATTAATTTTACATTTATTATTCCTGTGATAGTTCCTTGTGGTTCAAAGCTTGGAGAGTTTAACTGAACTAGAAAAGCTTTGAGTTTTAGTCCAGCTTTGGGCACTTTGCCGTTGAAACGTGGAGACATAATCAGGTGGAAGTTTCCCGCAATAGAAAACCGCGAAGTATCAGCTTTATTTTTTATTATTCTATACATTTTGCAGCTGTAAAACCCCTCACCACACACTTTATACACTTTTCTCACACAACCGTTAACATTTTCTCACATTTCTCTCTTGTTTAAAAAGAAAAACATTGAAATAACACAAATCCAAACATAAATAATCACAAATAATCATCGTAAAATTAAGGATATTACCATTTTTCAACCAGCTCTGCATCTAGTTTCCTGAAAAGCATCGCAGACAAACGTAACGAAACAGAAACAGCAAAAGACCAACACTTTGAGTTTTCCTGATTTTTCTAAAACATCCAGTGATGGTTTTAATTTTGGTGAAAAAGATCCTAAAGAGATAACGGCAACTGAACAAAACTCACTCGTATCTGGACAAACTAAAGCCTTTAGTTTGGCAGATTTGGCCAATTCGTCCAGTGGCAGCTTCTAATTTGGTGAAAAGGATCCAAATTTTAAAGGTTTTTACATCGTTAGAATATTGTAAATCAGGCAAATAAACAACTGATGAACAGCAAAACAATCAATCTAATCAGCAAAAATCTCTTCCACACTTGGGATTCAATAAGAGAAACAGACTGGGGGAATAAACTCAGGGACGGGAAACTAAAACAGGGATAAATGCAAGTCCAGAAATGCAGAAATACAAACAACAGAGTGTTTCAGACGAGCTTGAGTGTTGCTCTGAACTGGTCAACAATCCAGCAAGGACTGACTGAACCGGAGGAGTATATACAGACGACCCTGGGCTCATTAGCAAAACGAGAGGCAGCTGCAGGGAAAACAGGGAAGTAACAAAAGAAGGGCCGGAAAAGGCTGGAAAATGGAGCTGGACTGGGGATCAACATGTAAACCCAATATTTTAATCGTAAAAACAGGAAGTAGGTATTTAAATCTTTCACTTGGATGCAGAAAGCGCATTGCAAACAGATTTTTTCACAAAGTCGCTGTAATCTGCACGAAGGAAAGGAGGAGTAACACGTGGAAAAAGCCCTCTCTGCTTGTGGAGATCCAAAATGGGCCTTCAATAGATCGAAGAGAGCTAAAAAAACAGGACAACAGGGAATCTGAACCTAGAAGGAGAGGTGTTACCATCCCTTACACAGCGGGAAAACTTCAGAGAATTTTCAGACAGTTTGTGGTTTTGAAAAAGACAGAAATCTCAAACACTTTAAGACAAAAACTGGTTCACCCAAAGGACAAAACCCCGAGCCACAAACAAAGTAATAAAGTAAAGCGTCTACTCCATTCAGTGAAGAGTGAGCGTCACACTGGAGAAACTAAACAGGAGAACGTTCCAACAGTGTCGAGAGAGCAGCTCAGGACCACAGTCTGCTGTTCATCTCCATCTCAAAAGCACTAACCACGAAAGAAGAAGAGAGTGAGGTTCAGATCTTAACTAGAGAAAAGAAATGGTTTGAGAGGAGAGTTAAAGAAGCTGTTTTTGTCAGGAAAGAGAATCCTTCTTTAAAGAGAAATGGAGGCCTGAGACATAATCTGTCCCCATCTACAACTCCATCCTCAGACCCAGAACAATGAGAACAATCGCAGCGTCGTTAAGGCCTGAATAGGGTAAGTCTCAGCTGAAACTGGAGATAATGGCTCTTTACAGTTTCAGTGTAGTTAGCGCCTCCTTCAGACAGATATAAGGCAGTGACCACGAGCAATCTGACCAGAACTGAAGAAGAAGCAAAGAAACGTCTTCACTCCTACAACGATTTGTCCAGTTTACAGATTTAACTTGGTCTTTTGCTACGTACGAAGGAAACAGAAAACAAAAAACCCTCAAAATGTACTAATCTAAAGGAATAACATCGCGTACTCCATCTTTAACTTCGCTAAACCTCCTGAGGGACACAAAAATATGAATATTATACAAACATTCACACTGCTACAGCTTTAAAAGTGCAATGGAAAAAAAACAACTCCGACGCTTCTACATGGATCTTTACATGGATTTGCCATGTACCTCGAGAACAACAAAGCTAAAGATGGATTTTGGGACGTGCTCGGCACTATGGCCCCGGGCGCAGAAGTTATTTTACACAAGCCGGTATCATCCATCAAAACGGCGTTGTTGGAGCGAGCCGTGCGCTATAGAACGAACGTGATCCGAGCAGCTTTGTTTCATCCATTCAGGCTTCAGGACTTATACATGTGGCACGCTCCCATCCTGCCCCGAAGGAAGAACTCGCCTAAATGACACCAAGGTAAATATAGAAATAGCCGCGTCGAGAAATCAGATTATGGTATGGTTTTCACACGCGAACTCTTCAAAGTGACGCCGAACAAAGAGGCGGCTCAAAGCGGAGATTACGGACCGCGAGTATTTATGCGACGACGCCCAACACCGGCAGAACGCGACGCAGAGAGAGATTCGCTAATGATTCAAGGCGGTAACGCATTGTTGAAGTGGGAGGAAGAGTCGCAGTACGCGGAGTTACAAGTGTATACAAAGATGTACAAGGATCAGGCTTTTAACTGCGCCTGTGTGGGACGGAGGGCTAATTAAAAGAGCTCAACCTTTATTAATCTGTAATGAGCTCTCGCTAGTGGAGATGTGAAGTAGTGACTCCGCTTTTATGAATGAAAAGGTGGGAGGAATTATCAGCCGCGGTAATTACGCCGGTGACAATAGATTGATGTACCTACTGTCTGCGTCTGCAAAGGGAGGGGAGTGAAGTAATGGATTAGAATGGTCAGAAAGTGCACTTATTTAATAGCTCAGTGGATGATTAAAACGTGTTAGCGTAGCATCGCAGCTTGACAAGTCCGCTCACGTGTTCAAATGTGTGATCCTTTTTGTTTTATGTTAAGGCCTTGTATTTGTACGGCACAATTTGTACACGAGGTAATTCAGTGTTTTACAGAATAAGAAAGATCAAAATACAACAAATCAAAACATAATAATCACAAATAATCATCATAACATTAACATTAAATGACAAAAGTGCAGAATAAACCCCTTTCAGTCATATCCACAGATAAACAGAACAGTGTGAGTCTGGATTTAAACTTTGTCAAAGTCGAGGCCTGAGTCACATCTTCAGGAAGAATGATCCAGATTTAAACTGAACAAAACTCAAACACTGATTAAACTGGTTTAGTCCATGTTTAGTCCATGTTTAGTCCATGTTTAGTCCATGTTTAGTCCCTGGTTTACTCCCTGGTTTAGTCCTGGTTTAGTCCCTGGTTTAGTCCTGGTTTAGTCCCTGGTTTAGTCCTGGTTTAGTCCCTGGTTTAGTCCTGGTTTAGTCCTGGTTTAGTCCTGGTTTAGTCCATGTTTACTCTCGGTTTATTCCCTGGTTTAGTCCTGGTTTAGTCCTGGTTTAGTCCTGGTTTAGTCCTGGTTTAGTCCTGGTTTAGTCCTGGTTTAGTCCATGTTTACTCTCGGTTTAGCCCCAGACCTGAGCACAGGACACATGTGTGAAGTTCTTCCTGGTTCTAGTCCTGACCCGAGCAGCAGTGTTCTGGATGTTCTGGATGTTCTGGATGTTCTGGATGTTCTGTTCTGTCTTGAGGCTCGTTTGGAGAGTCCAGTGATCAGGACGTTACAGTCGTCTAATCTACTGGACACAAACGCAGGACAAGTCTCTCTGAGTCTGGTTTTGACAGTTTACCTTTGATTTTTCACATGTTATTAGATGGTAAAACGCTGCAGATGTTATTGATTTGATGTGTCTGTTAAAGTTCAAGTCTGAGTCCATTATTACCTCTAGATTTCTCGCCTGTTTTGAAGGTTTTAGAGAGAGAGACTGGAGGTGACGCTGACACTTTCTGTGTTTCTGTGACCAAAGATGATTGAGTCTTGAGGATGCAAAGTGAATTAGCCCCGCCCACCTCATTCGTTGGCTCACTCTGACGTTGAACTCTGTCAGAAACAACACGGGGATTCTTTCCACATGGTTCTCATTTAACACTGTCTCTGGTTGGATAAAAACGTCCGGGCAGGTTCTACCTCATGACAAAGTGCCTTTCAAAATGTACGGGTGATATTATTCAGTCTCTGTCTCTTTTCTTTCCTCTCAAATGGCTCCTTTTACAATTTACTGCAAAAAATCAACAAAGTAGCTTAAAGTGGAAGCACCGTATTTATCAATAATCAGAGGGTTTTGAGCTCGACAGCTGGAAATTGACTCTGTCTCTGAAACATTAGCACTTTGTCCTTTTCATTCTTCAAAAACATCTTATTTTTCACACTTTAAACTTTAAATGAGTTTTCAAAATGCGTTTTCTCTCAAGTGGGTGAAGTACTTTATCTGTTACTTAAAAGTACAGATATGGAGGCAAAAATGTACTCAAGTAAAAGTATCAAATGAAAAAATCGATTTAAGTAAAAGTATTTAAGTACACGTTTAAAATGTACTTTAAAAAATGAACACTTTATCAAAATATGTGTGAAATACTTTTACTGTGTACTCTTAAAGTGTTAAATGCAGTTTTATAGATTAAAAAATGATACATATTTTGGTCAGCAGTAGCAACACAAAGCAATTTATTATTTTTTCTCATATTTTTTTTTTTATTTATTTGTGTTTTGCTCGAACCTGAAGCTTAAACCAAAACCTTTAGTCAGGATTTTATCCCGAACATGGTATAAATACCCCCTTAAATCGTATGAAAAGTACTTAAATCTATGAAGGTTTGAACTTTGAGAGAGTTTAAACGAGAGAGAAATGTGAGAAAATGTTAACGCCTGTGTGAGAAAAGTGTATAAAGTGTGTGGTGAGGGGTTTTACAGACAAAAAAGAGATATACGGCATTCTCCGGACTATAAATCACATTTTTTTCATAATTTGTCCGGGGGTGCGACTTGTACTCAGATGTGATTTATATGTGAATTATGTTTTTTTTTTTCCCTTCATTATTATGCATTTTTTGGCTGGTGCGACTTATACTCCAGTGTGAATTATACTACAGTACGATTTATACTCCAGTGCGAATTATACTCCGGTACGACGTATATTCCTGTCGTCTTATGCGACTTGTACTCCGGTCGACTTAGACTCCGGTCGACTTATACTCAGGTTGATTTATGCGAGTTACAATCCAGTGGGGTTTATACTCTGGTACGATTTATATTCCTGTCGATTTATGAGATTTATCTGATTTATTCTCCCACGCGACTTATACACCAGTGTGACTTATACACCGGAAAATACAGTAAAGTAAGTAAACATAAATAAAAGTAAAAATTTAAATTGGCTAAAGTACAAATACCTTAAATGTATACTTTATGTAAATAACTGCACTTTCCTTGTACTCTCTCTCTCTCTGTATACATAGGGTAGGACTTGGAGTATTATAAGTGTGTCAAGTGTTGGTGCTAATTCCAGCTCCACCACAGTCGTCCCGTGTGTATACTGTGCAGGTTTACTGTGTACATATATATACAGTTTGTCATATATGTACTGTTCTGTTACGGCGCTATAATAACGACTATAATGACTGTAATTACTGTCGCCGCATCACAATTCCCTCTAGGCCTTGTTCATTATGTGCACACAAGTTGGGTCACGGCTCTGCTATTTGTTTGTGTATTGATTGTGATTGCAGAGAAATGATTCATTATTTGTGTATTTGTGTATTTGTGTATTTGTGACTGAGCACGGTGCTATCATTTAGCTGTAATTACACGGACCCGTCATACTGTGATATTGACACTGTGAGCGGTTCTGCTTCAATGCCTCCGAACCACAGCTCGCAAAAAATCAAGTCTAATGAGAAGTTTTGAATAAGCCACTCCAGCCTCGTTCACTTTCATTTGTGGGGTTTTCAAATATTTTTTTGATTTGATTGTGTGTCCCTGCCCTGATTATTGGACTGCACTCTCTGACACAACTGCAATCGTGTAATTTGTGTGTAAAATGTCAGAAGTACTACATAACAACAAAACAAACAAAAGAAGGGAATATACATCAAATTACAACAAAAAATAACTTTAACAGTGTTTGTCTGTAACAGAAAAAAAAGTTAAATGCATCAATTTCCCTGAAATTCATACAAAATTTAATCCTTATTTAAGATATAAACATTAACCAACTGATCGAACCTTTTGATACTGAAAAAAATTAAATTAAATGTAATAAAAGTAAATTAAATATAAAATTAATTAATTAAAAATTAAATAAATATATAAAATTAATACAATTAAATATCAAAATAATATCATAAAATTAAATATATAAAATTCATAAATAAAAATTTAATATCAAAATAATAAATTACAATTACATATAAAATTAAAACATTAAAATTAAATAAATATCAAAATAAGACTAAATTAAATATCAAAATAAGACAATAAAATTAAATATCAAATGAATACAATAACGTTAAATACATATCAAAATAATACATTAAAATTAAATAAATATTAAATTCAAACATCAAAATGTAATAAAATCAAATAATAAATTCATTGATCAGCAAAATTAACAAGATAAAAATTTGTCCTGTTTTTTTTTGTTTTTCTTATCAAACTCTTTATCAGCGTGATCGGGGTGTAATGTTATGTCTTTGTTTAACATGGGACATTTGTATTGTTATGGATTTCTTCGTCCTAACTTATGTATGTTATGTTGTTGTGTCTTTTCTGTGCGTCTAAACTTTTCATTCAAGACAACTTCTCTCTTCTTCTGATTTTTATATCTTTAAGATTTTTTACTATTAGAAATTCCACAACATGTCCTTAAGTCACACCTTAATTTATTTCGTCGTACTTCCTCGTCTTTTGGCTGACTTTCGTTTATCTCTTTACCTCCGTCTGTCTCCGTCTTTCTTTTCGTTTCTGTTAAATATTTTTCCATCGTGTCTCTTGAGGGGTTTATTCACTGCAAACATAGAGCTAACACCACATGTGCACACTCTGACAACGAGAGCGCTACTGCCACCTACTGTAGTGGAGGTGCAATTACACTTTATTCTAGTACAGCAAAAGAAAAGCCTGTTTTCCCCCTGGCATCGCCTCGCTACTATTTGAGAAGGACTGACTTATGGAGACTGGGTTTGGCGCCGTCAGGGCTGGTCAGTCTCTTCATTAATTGCGTCTTTCTTTCTATTAAACGTAGAGCAGGAGCCTGAAGCCGAGATGGACGACTCGAGCTCGTGCTGATCCGAATCGTACGTTTTCAGGCCTCACAGATCTCCACTTGGACGTGTCACATTTGTTCAGATATAATCAAACGCAGCCGTGTCGAGGAGCGAACAAAAAAACGAAGCAACACATCGAAGAGCGGGAATGGTAGAACTTTGGCTTGTGCGTAAATGTACAAACGGCACTAAACGGGCGAGCGTTCAAGCACCGGATTAAGTTAAAAGTTGCAGCGCGCCTGTCGCAATAACACATTTTGAAGTGCGATATATTGTTGAAGAAAGTATACACGATAAATGGCAAAACTGAAACTAATTTACGCCACTGCAGCAAAAACCCTTCAGCAGAAATATCCTCAAAAAACTATTCTAAATCGACGATATTGTTTAAAAAAAAACACAAGCAGGAATAAATAAACAGCAGAATGAGACACTTTAGTAGTAATTTGTGTCTATAATGAGTCATAGAAGTTATTTATTCAACTTTCTAAAGCTCAAATCTAGTCATAGAACAGGAAAAACAGCAAAAAGTTGTCCGCTAGTGCTAAGAAAAAGCCTCACGATACAAACTGACCCCTGAAAATGGTTGTTCCATCTGTCACGT
Source organism: Periophthalmus magnuspinnatus (assembly GCF_009829125.3). NCBI lineage: Eukaryota > Metazoa > Chordata > Actinopteri > Gobiiformes > Gobiidae > Periophthalmus > Periophthalmus magnuspinnatus. The sequence continues at coordinate 33,740,454 of NC_047134.1, forward strand.
ACTGAGCCATAACTTGATATAGTAATTATCATGACAGTTTCAGTTAAGTTTCAGTTCTTTCCACACTGTAGAGCTGTTTAGGTGTTTAGATGATTAATCGGTTGATGACGTCTTAGTAATTACCCAGGGTTCATGTTGACCACAGCGGACCAGAGAAGTCTTGGAGCAGGTTAACTCAAGTTTTTAGACTGAATTAACTCTTTACATATGAGTACTGTAAATTTCAGACTCAAAGCCGATTCTTTTCATGCAACGGTTTGGCCAATTTATAGATTTTTACTGGTTAACGGACACGGGGGGCGCTCTCTCGCAGTAAACGCAGACTTGAGGAAAGATTCTGCGCTGAAGAAGACGCTAGTTTTGGTTTTGAACTGTCATTTTGCACGTCATGACACAGCCTCATCACGGAAAACACACAAAGAAATGAGTCAAAGAAGGAAATAGAGCGACTGCACAGAAGTTTGACCATTAAAAAACGAAATAGAGCCACTGCACGTACGTTTGTCATCAATGAATCGATGGTGTGACGTTGGAGGCGGCAGCGGGAAGAACTTAGTCGATGTAAAAAGACAACAAAAGTTTTCAGAGGAAATAAAAGCAGATGGTTCGTGTTGGTGCTGTTTTATTTTCTAAACCTGCAGGTGTGTTCATCTTGTGTTGACGTCGTGTCTTAAATTACTCAAAAAAAACCTCTGTATTCCGTCTTTCTGTATAAATATCTGACGTTACAACATATTTGTAACATGTGGCTTATATTCTGTGTATTTTATTTTAAATTTAGCTGGTGTGGCTTATATTCTGGTTCCACTCTATAGTCTGAAATCGACGATACTCCGTTTACTATGAGTACTTTTTTCTCTGTTTGCATCATTGCTTTTTTTGTGATATTTTGTTCAGATCACACTGAATAGTTTTGAGAGGTCACAGCACGTCCTCTTTGACCTTTACGACCTCGGATCAGCTTGGTGTCACAAGGTACGACGGGATACCTGCAGGTTTTTTTTTTTTTTTTTTTTGGCACGACGGAGCCTCGTTTCAGGCGGAAGAAGCCGATTCGAGGTGAAAATGCGACGCAAAAACAGGATAAAATCGACAAACGTATGTTACATCGTTGTACAAATGTTTTTTTTTGTAGTGACGCGTGACTTTCTGACTCAAAATGTGCGACTTTATTATGAAATCAGCGGAGGTAAAGTGGCGTTTTTCTTTCTTTTCGCTGCTCATGGATCTAAACTTGCGCTTAAAACGTGGGCGGCGAATCTTGAACAGGTTAATTTTAATATTTCTGGTCACAGGAGGAAAAATAGTCGTTCATTTGCGCGTGTGGGTGCCTGAATGGGAGCGTCGCTGTTTTGTTTGCATGATTAGCCGCGCAGATGAAGCGCTAATGGGTCCGGTCAATAACAGAACTGGGGTAATGCTTTGCCACGATCCATACAGGAACACGGCGTTTATGGAGCTCGCAGAGGTGTAATGTAATGTGTTTTGGAAAGTGCATGCAACACAACACAACACTCGTCAATATACTGATCGGGTTTGGCAGCCCGCGGCGCACTGTTGCTGTTTGATGTTCCCCGCAGCGCTCAGAATTATAATCTTTACAGCACAAAACACAGCGCAGATCTGCATTTACTGCTGCTTCCAACTGGATATCTTTGAGCTTCCTCTGTTGGGTGTTTGGCTCGCATAAAAGCAAACAAAACAAAATGTCGAATCTAGATTTAAGAAGAAAACCTGTATTTCATCCACGTTAGAATGACACGCTTCTGTCTGATGTTTTGGGTGAAATTATTCGTATTATGTTGTTCTTGAAGACCATCTGTGCAGTTTTAGCGAGATTTTAGCGAGATTTCGGAGGGTTGGCGGATTGTTTTGGTTTATAGGAGCAAAAAAAAGCAGAACTTTAAACGTAAATGTCTCAAAATTCAATAAACGCGATGATTTGGCTGTGCATGAAAGACTGTGGTTTGCAGATGTGTCAATCTGCACAAAACGGGTGAAGTTGTAGGTGAAATTCTCCATAGACTCTGAATAGTTACGTTTTTTCACGTGACACAGATGTTTACACGACGTCCGTACGCTCAGCTCTGCCCCGACGCACGTCTAAGCTACGGGTAAGATAACGCTCAACATCACTTATTCATCGGCCTGTTCAAACTTTCATGCGTTTTGTATTCAGTTGTCACAAGTTGTTAACGTTTGTCATGTGACGCCACATAATCCACTGAAGGAAACTTAAGAATAGAACGTTTTTAGGCAAATTTTCAGTCAGATTTAGTTTGGTCAAAGGCTAAATAAGATATCCAAAAAAGCCCTCTGGGAGTATTTAATATGTCAATAAAAAGAGGCAAGAAATTGAACTGACTCTTAACAAAAAATGGTACATTTTTATAGTTTTTACACATAAAATGCCTTATATTTATATGAAAACATCACATTCCTAGAGCCTATTTCATGTCTCTAAATTTAAGAGTCTCACCTTAACTTTCAATCAGGGAGGCGAAGGCAACACGCCCTGCAACAAGAAGGTCCCCGGTTTGAATATCAACCACATTTATACTTTTATACTGCACATGATCCACTGAAGTGATCTTAAGAATAGATTTCATTTATTTACACTTGGGGTATAAAAAAAAAAGTCAGTGTGATGTAAAGAATAATTTTAATAAGTAGAAAAAGACAAATATCTCCGTTTTGAAAGTGTGTCACCCTTTTTTTTCTTTCTTTCTGATACAATCGTCCACACATTTTATTATTAACAGCAGAGTTGAAAGGATTTACTCAAGAAGAGATGGAAGTTTAATGCACAAAAAACACATTAACATCTCCGTCTTTCTTTAAACAAAACTCTCAAACTTTATTGGTTTGTTTCAGATGCCACAACCAAGACTGAACCAAACTGATGTTTTTCACAATCATTTTATTTTTCCTTTGATTTGTCTGGAGTCTGACCACATTTAAAAGGTCAGAGGTCAATGAGGCGTCCCCATAAATCGCTGTCCAGGTCCATCCAGTGTTTTAAAGCACATATTTGATACTCTAAATGAGAAATTATAATAAAAATAAATAAAATAAAATTAATTAATTAATTAAAATTAATCTGTTAGATAATTTTAATACTATACTGTGTAACATTTCAGGCAAAGCAATATCTCCCCTTACGTTTACCTTTAAAACAGCTGCAGTTTTAATGTTTGGCTCACTACCATTTTACCATTTCTATTTTTAATAATAATAATAATAATAATGTGTTTGTACTTTGTGTGTTCTTCCCGAAATAAAATATAAATTAAAAAAAAGAAAAACTGACGCCTCATCTGGGCGAATGACGTCATCGCCTGAATCTGAACGCGATCGTTTAAACTCACACGATGGAGAAGAGGCACCAAAAAAACGATGGAGGAGGAGGAGGAGGAGGAGGAGGAGGAGGGAGCGGTTTGAACTTCCACAACAACAAAAACTGCACTTGACCGCACACAAGCGTCACAAGAAACAAAGGACAACTCGGGGAATTGAGTGTATTTGTATTTCCATTTACTACCAAGTCTAATCCACTAAGGGCTGAAGGGGCTGGGGTTAAGTGTTGTGCGGTTTGTGTCTTTAAGTAAGTGAACAGAAAGCCTTTTGTGTCAATCCTGGCGCTCTCCCTCGCACAGACCCGGCGTAGACGCTGGGCCAAGACATCTACAATGTTCTCTGGCAAACGCAGGGATTAGAAAACAGCAAAAAAAGGGACGAATACGGAGCGAGGGACGGCTGCCAAAAACAACAAACGCAAAAACCAAAGAGGCAGCGGTTCTTAGCAGTGCGGAAAATACTGCAAGAAATTTAAGAGTTCCAACGAGCGCAGCGGCGACGCCAAACAGATCCCGGTTATTGAAGTCTCCGGGGGGAATGTAAAGCAACATGACGACTTATAGTTTCGTAAAAAGAGTGTTTTTGGCGTTGGGGGAAGTGTGTGTGTGTGTGTGTAATGGGATTGGAAAGGGAAGCGGTTTGTGTGTCGATGTGTGGTGTTTGTGTTTACTCAAGTGGATGACGTAAACGTACAGACAAAATGGCGGAAAGAGATGATTAAATATACGAGTTATTTTAAAGTTTAATGTAAATCTGCACGAAACTGGACACTTTATAAAGCCGGTCACATTGATAAGTCACGTTTTCACTGTTGTTCTGATGTTTTGTTATGTATTTCTACCATTTTTAAGCATCTTTTTTAACTTTTTCATGCCCTTTTTGTGCAGAATCAGTGTTTTACGTTGCATTTTATCGCTCAAGAGAAGTTCAAACAAGTTAAAAGCTTGATTTTTGTTGGATTGTTTTACTTTTAAACCTTGTATCTCAGTAAAATGCGACACATTTATTTTAAAGATGTGCTGTCCTGCCGTCCGGAGCGGGATACGTTCAGAAAATGACCCAAAACATCGATGCGAGATCCCCCAAACAAAGGAATCATCTCATATTTATAGTATTTATCAGACGCCTCCTTCATCATGTTTTGTTGTGTATATCTACCATTTTTAAGCATCTTTTTTAACTTTTTCATGCCCTTTTTGTACTGAATCAGTGTTTTATGTTGCACTTTATCTCTAAAGAAAATTTCTAGTTCGTGCGTCTTCTGATTCTAAAATGGTAAATAGTCACGTTTTTATACGGCGTAACGCTCCAACTGAGCCACTTTTGCCTGAGTGAAGCAAACTGCAGCGACAAAATGACTCACGAGACGTTCAAACAAGTTAAAAGCTTGATTTTTGTTGGATTATTTTACTTTTAAACCTTGTGTATCAGTAAAATGCGACAGATATGTGTTTTAAGATGTGCTGTCCTGCCGTCCGGAGCGGGATGCGTTCAGAAAATGACCCAAAAAATCGACGCGAGATCCCCCAAACAAAGGAATCATCTCGTATTTATAGTATTTATCGGACGCCTCCTTCATAATTTGACTCCTGCGTCCAAAGACTTAAACGATTCCAGATGTTTTACACGTTACATCTCAGCGTTTGGAACCTCTGAACCCAATCACGTCTCTGCATTAAGGTCTGAAACGGGCGAAAAGACGCACAAACATCTGACGGAGAAGCCCAGATACGACATATTCTACACTGGAACCTTCATCTTCAGGTTGAAAAGAGGCTTTGTGATCCATCTTTTTAGCGACGTGTTGTACCTTCATGTAAACTGTTAACGGTCTATTCGTTTATGACCTTGTACAGACAGTTTTCTATAGACAGAACCTTTCTCCGAGTGTAAATACATCTCCTTTGTGACGTAACTCTCATCTACCTGCTCTTCGTACCTTCTCTTCTGATCAGATTCTTCTTTAAACTCTGTACTTCCTCTGTAATCACTACCTTCCCACACAAATTACACAAATTATTTAAACTTTTTTCAGCAATAAATTGGTATAAATCAAGTTTCAAGTGCTAAAACTTTTACCTAAATGGTCTAATTGTGTCCACTTTGATTCTGTCCGGGTCTGGTTATGTTAGAATGTTTTAAATTTCTTTCATTTCTTTCTTTTCTTACTCTTTTCTTTCTTTGTGCATCGTCTGAAAAAAGACAGAATATTTGACAAAAGAAAAAATATATTTGACATCTGTGTTCAGAGATAACTTTGCAGTAAAACTACTTCAACTGAATTAAATTAAAACATGTGGTAAATGGTAAATAGTCACATTTTTATACAGAGCTCCTCCCCCTTCTTGGTGAAAAATCTGCGACCTTTAACCCCCAATAAATACTTTTTGAATCTAATGAAGATAACACTGTATATACCCTGCCCTTTTTTACACTTTGTATAAACTATTTTAGTCTTTAAAATGAATTAAAAAGTTGAATTTATTGTAGAAAACACTACTACAGTTTATGTGGCCTTTGTTGTCTCGCAGTGATGGGCGGAGCCTAAACACTCGCCTTTTCTCCAGGTACCGGACGGACGTCTGTCCTATGTCCAAAGATTTATATTAAAGAGAGTGACACTTATTTTGAGCCACGAAAAATAACAAAAGTGTAATTTTATTTTAATATTTCAAGATCACGATACTTTAATAAAAAATAAAAAAAAATAACGCAAATAAAATACACTTCAATTAAATACTATTATGATTTTCACTTTACTTAACGAGGACTAAACTGGGACTAAACCAGGACTAAACCAGGACTAAACCAGGACTAAAGCAGGAATAAATTAAGACTAAACCGGGAATAACGGGACTAAACCGGGACTAAACCAGGACTAATTCAGGACTAATTCAGGACTAATTCAGGACTAATTCAGGACTAAACCAGGACTAAACCAGGACTAAACCAGGACTAATCCAGGATTAAACCAGGACTAAACCAGGACTAAAACACACTTCATTTAAAGACTATTTCTATTTTCTCTTTACTTCCATCGACCACTCGCTCATTCGAGATGGAGATTCGACGCACCGTCCTTCAGATCCGTGGACAAACCCTCCGTCACCGACGTGCACATTTTAATCAAACCGTTGCAGTAATAACGTAACACTTCGCCAACATCGATCTAGTCACTCTCTGCTTTAATTCAGTTTGCGATATTCCGGCGGAGAAGCTTCGTGCGTGACATAAAGAGCCTGGAATTCGCTTGTCATCCCGTAAACAGGCAAACCTATTGGATTCCGTGTAACGTTCAACTCTGATCCATCAGCTTATCCCCACGGCGCTCGGCCATATTTTCCCTTTCCAGAGTTCATACCATCGTCCAATTAGTTTAACCAACCATCTCCCGCTTATTTACACCATCCCTGGGAGCGAGGGCCATAAATCTGCGGTGAAAAGCGTTGCCTCCGTGAACAATTCTTACGTAATTCTCCGGGTTAGGGGGACATTATTTGACCGGAGAGGAGTTGTCAATTACCGGCGAACGCACAGTTGGGATGTGGCAGGATTGTGTTGGATAAGAGAAGCGTTTTGGTTCATTATATGTGTTTCTCTGCTCTTTGGCAAAGCTCTCGATCACAGCTACAGCGGTGACCTGCCTGGCTAATTAGGCCCGGGATATGGATGGGGCTTTATGGCTACAGTCTGGTGTAGCATCATTCTGTCACTCAGCCAAACGACCCCGGCCACCTGAACACACTCAATCACACGCGCTCCCCAATGCAAATGCAAATGCGCGCGGGTTTCTTGCGAGGAGTTAAACCCGCGCCGGGGGGATCAGACGTACAAGCGCGGGTGATGAAGACCTCGGGAGTGATTATCAGCCTCAATTATAAAGGATGAGTAAAGGTGTGGTTTAGTCGGATCAGTGCGTGAAAGATGAACGCTGCGATAAGGGACGTTGTGTGTTATTCTGCTGTTTGCGTGAGTTTTTAACGTGGGAATGCATCGAAAATGTGCGAAAACGTGTCGGAAAATGTGCCAAGTGCTGCGCTAATCGTGAATAGACTTTGAGATGAAGCGCAAACGTGAAAGAGTTGTACCTCACTCATTTACGATCTAAAAATAACCCGTAATAGGCGAAATCCGCGAAGTCGTCAGCTTTATTTTTTACAATTATTACCGTATTTTCGCGGAGTATAAGTCACACCAGCCAAAAAGTGCGGACAAACTATGGAAAAAAACAAAAACGTGCAACTCATAGTCCGGAAAAAATGAGACGAAATTAGTTTTTAGGCGAATTTTCCATCACTTTGCTCAAATAGTAAAGATAGATAAAGAAGATATCCAAAAGTTCCCTCGGTATATTATAGTATCTAATGTGTCAACAAAAAAAAGCAAGAAATTTTAACCTGTTTCTGTTTTGAATGTCTCAAAAAATGGTCGGTTTTGGCTGTTTTTACTCATAAAATTCTGTATTTGTACAAGAAAAATGACATTATTTTTCTTACATTTATGTGAGTAAACTTAAGGAGAAGTGTCTAATTTACGTCTCTAAAGTTAAGTTTTATTCTTATTCACCTGCAGCGTTTCACCGTAACTTCAATCAGGGAGGCAAAGGCTTCATGCCCTGCAACAGGAAGGTCCCTGGTTTGAATATCCACCTCATTTATAGTTGTTTGCGTTTGCCTCTGCGTCAAATATATAAGTTTTTCTGTTTTCAGGAATTACAACAAATCATTAGCCTGGATAATCAGTTTGACAATTTGTTTATTTACCAGGACTAAACCAGGACTAAATAAGGAATAAACCAGGACTTAAACCAGGTCTGAACAAAAACTGAATGAGGACTAAACGAGGACTGAACAAGGACTGAACCAGGACTGAACCAGGACTACACCAGGTCTGAACAAAAACTGAAGGGCTAAATCAGGGCTAAATATGGACTAAACATGGACTAAACATGGACTAAACCAGGAGTTAAACCAGGACTAAACCAGGAATAAATTAGGGCTAAACAAGGAATAAACCAGGACTTAAACCAGGTCTGAACAAAAACTGAACGAGGACTAAACGAGGACTAAACGAGGACTGAACGAGGACTAAACGAGGACTAAATCAGGACTGAAACAGGACTACACCAGGTCTGAACAAAAACTGAACGAGGATTAAATCAGGGCTACACATGGACTAAACATGGACTAAACATGGACTAAACATGGACTAAACAGGGACTAAACAGGAACTACACCGTGACTACACCGGGACTAAACCAGGAGTTAAACCAGGACTAAAGCAGGAATAAATTAGGGCTAAACAAGGAATAAACCAGGACTTAAACCAGGTCTGAACAAAAACTGAACGAGGACTAAATGAGGACTGAACGAGGACTGAACGAGGATTAAATCAGGGCTAAACATGGACTAAACATGGACTGCACTGGGACTAAACCAGGACTTAAACCAGGACTTAAACCAGGACTTAAACCAGACCTTCCAGTGCACTTGTTTTGTCTTTGCCTCTGCATCAAGTCCAGCTGACGTTTTTCTCTTTTGCCTCATCGTTTGGACATTTTGCCTATTTACCAACCTTGATATTTTCTGTATCGACTTTCGTCCCGTGGGAGCTGTAGCGAACACATTTAATAAAACACCTTCATCTCGGAATCACAACGTCTTTTACGAAGCCAAACGCCACCGATCTGTCCCCAAGCACCGCGCAGACGATCTCATACTGTACACACTCTCCCCAATGTTTTTGTAGGCCATTCTTTAAATAACCTCCCAATCCCTTCGGTTTATTCCCGTCGCTCTAATACCCATCCTTTACTCTCCTCCTCTTCCCTCCTTCTCTCTCTCCTGCCCCCGCCTGGTCCCGTCGGGGTATCCCTTAGCAGGATGTGTGGCTAATTAAGGCGACCTACGTGGACCCGCCGTGCTGAAGTCCCTCTCCGCAGAGACGTGAAGCGACCGCCGCCAACTCCTCCCCCCCTCTGCGCTGTTTGTGTGTTTGCGTTAACCCCGAGGTGTCGCAGATATCCCAGACCCTTTTGCGTGTCTTTTATATATATTTTTCCACTCCCCGCTCTTATTCCCACGTCTGGAGTCCTGCGCGTCCTCAACTTGTCCTTATTCCTCGCTATCTGCCTCGTCCCCGAGCTCACGTTTAGTTCTTTTCTTCCCGCTTTCTGTCATCGCGCAGGTGACGGGGAACTCTTGGGGTCCCATTGCTGTTGTTTAATTCATTCTTTTCAAGCTGTATATCAAAAAACCCGAGCTCGTGTCCTTGACTTGAGAGCGCTTGAAGAGGCGGCGGCAAAAGGAACAACGCAAACAGAGGTGAGCCCCGTCTCCCAAGAGCGGGCTAAATGCATGTTTGTCAGAATATGGGACGCTTCACTGCGATGAAGACCGTGGAATCAATTTGATACTTGGCTTATAAACAGTGTTTCCTTTTTCTTACACCGACTTCTGAGGGAGATTGGATGGGACTAACTTTGGTACTTACTCTGCAAGAAATGGGAAGGATAAAAGAGCGAAGAACCAGACAGAAAAGAAGAGACTGTAGGACTGTACTCAGCTCGAGAAAGTCTTAGTTCTTTCTCATTTTTATAAAGTCATGTCCTGCTGATTGAGCGACTAAAAAGGGGACTCTCAAAACTACAGTGGTCCCTGGTTTATCGCGGGGGTCACGTTCTAACAATAATCCACAATGGTGAAATCTGCTTTATTTTTTACTATTCTCTCTGTTTTCGTCTGTAAACCCCTCACCACACACTTTATACACTTTTCTCACACAGGCGTTAACATTTTCTCACATTTCTCTCTCGTTTAAACTCTGTCAAAGTTCAAACCTTCGTAGGCGTCTTTGTCGGTGCAGAACGTTTCATCGACATTGTGGGTTTTGTCGGGGAGAAAACAGATTGCAAACGTACAGCACTTCAGAGTCACACTGAGATCCAACGTTTATGTAAATTTGTCTGAACACATTCTGTACTGGACAGGAGACACGGCACGGAGGAGACTGATGGACAATGGTCTACAGTCCAACAGCCAATCAGGACGCACGACACAATGGTCTACAGTCCAACAGCCAATCAGGACGCACGACACAATGGTCTACAGTCCAACAGCCAATCAGGACGCAGGACACAATGCACGCTCATACGCTGGGAAAAAAAAAAAGCATTAAAAATTGCACAAAAAATAAATAAAAAATCCGCGAAAGAGCGAGGCCACGAAAGGTGAACCGCGAAACAGTGAGAGAAAACTTATTATGTAACTTTATGTATCCGACCCAAACTGCAAAAATTCATGCAAAAACAACTATTTATGCAGAAAAAAGAACTAGGAAATAATTATATATGTGTATTAAACATTAAAATAAGACCGATTAAACTTGATTTGTAAATTGTATCTGTCTTTTTAAGAAAACTAAACCAAATCTTCAACTCGTTCAGTCTCCGTTCTGCTTTTGTTCTGTATAAATCCTTATAATCTTTCATAACGGAACCTTTATCTGTCCAAAAAAGGGAAATTCCAGTGTGGACTAAAGAAATATTCTGCCGATTAATCTAAATAATCTAAATAATACAAATTTGGTTCAGCTACGACAGCATTGGCCGATTAATCGACTACGACTAAAGTTTTTTTTTTGTTAATTATGATTTACTCAAGTCACAATAAAACTTTAGAATGACAAAAATAAGATGATTACAGGTTTAAAAGCAGAGTTCATTCATTTTAATTAATAGTTTAAGTTGGTTTGAGTTCATAAAGCTGAGCACAAACACGGGGAATGTGGATTTCTTGGATAATATGAAAGAAAATAAAGGATTTTACTGTGTTTTTGGTCAATAACACACGACGTTAAACCAGCACGACCAGGGTCATGGCTTTTGCACATCGCTGCCGTCCAGTCAGACTAACGTTAGCTTAGGTTTCAGTTACAATAACGGACCAGGCCTCCAAAACCAACTATTTTTTTCTCAATTTCTTCTCAATGTCTGCTTTACTAAACATGATCCTTTTGTGACTTGATTTCCAGTTCACAAAGACGGCTCGCTGTGTGCCTCAAAGTGTTTTACAAAAGAGAAGAATGGAAAATCCAGACTCACGGGGGATTCGCAGCCAGATTTAGAAAGCTCAACTTAGTAAAGCCCGGCTCAGAAGAGGATAGGAGCCTCTTGGGACGGAATAATCACAGTTTCTGCTTTGTTTGAATGTCAGACAAATCAAAAAACAGCTTTGGCCCAGGTATTCTCACTGTAGAGTTTGTATTTTAGATGTTTTTGCAGAAAAAAAGTGGGTGCGCAGCAGTGAACTGTTTGTGTCCTCATGTTTGGACAGTGAAAGACGGTGAGGATGAGAGGAGCAGAGGGTGGGCGGAGGAGCAGAGGGTGGGTGGAGGAGCAGAGGGTGGGCGGAGGAGGGTGCGTGTAGACTCCACGGCGACTGCAGCGTTTGTGCTCGTCAGGCTCATGTCATTTTACCGTCGTGCATCCAGTCGGGAGATTATCCAAACACAAAACGTCCACGTGGAGAAGGACGGAGGCCGGAGCCGACGCGGCGCCTTTGAGGTTCTACAACTGGAAACTTGAATGGGATTAAAGACTCGGTTTAAGGTTTTCAGAGAGGACCTGTGTTTAGCAAAACCTGTGCACTGAGCTGTTTGTGTCAGCGCTCGAGAGGCACGGGGCTGGGGCGGAAAAGGAATTAACACTATTTTGATTTATCTAAAGTTTGTATTTAAATGTTTTATTATGATTTAAAACACAGAGACACAAAATCATAGTCTTTGTTGTAAATGTGTGGTTTGCATGTCTCAAGTTTATATTTTGATAAATAAAGATGTATAAGTTATGGATAGAGCCGAGCCTGTTCTGGGGGCAACAAGGCAGAGGTGTGGTGTCAGGGTGTGGCTGTAGAGGTGTGGTGTCAGGGTGTGGTTGCAGAGGTGTGGTGTCAGGGTGTGGTTGTAGAGGTGTGGTGTCAGGGTGTGGTTGCAGAGGTGTGGTGTCAGGGTGTGGTTACCGAGATGTGGCATTGGTGTGTGGCTGCAGAGGTGTAGTATCAGGGTGTGGTTACAGAGATGTGGCATTGTGGTGTGGTAACACAGGTGTAGTTGCAGAGGTGTGGTGTCAGGGTGTGGTAACAGAAGGTGTAGTATCAGGGTGTGGTTGTAGTCGTCCCCTTAAACACATCCCTCCAGAACATCCACCTGCTCCTCCACACGTGCAATAGTCCTGTTACTCCACCCACACTGCCCCACCCGTCTGACCAGTGCAGTTAATTCATTTTGTGTAGTTTGTGCGTACACGCGTCGTGTGTCACTCTGCTGCAGAAATGATCTACACAAATATGAACAAACTGTAGGTCGAGACGTCTCTAATTTGACTCTAAAAGGCTCATTATGCATTTAATATCTAAATAAATATACTCATTTGCTATTAGTTTGTTTAAAAAAAGTGCTATTAAATTGTTATTGACTAAATATGGATGTCCACCTTAAATCTGCTCTGTACAAACAAGCTTTTTCCTCCTTTAATATAAATTTTATGATGATTATTTGTCGTTATTTATATTTTCATTTGTCGTATTGTGATTTTAACGTCTTTATTCTCTGTAAAACACTTTAAATTTACCTTGCGCACGAATCATTCTGTACAAACAAACTTGCCTCGTCTTTTACTGACAAAGAATCGACTGTGAACTTATTGAAAAGCTCCAAGGTTATTATAGAAACAAATGGATCTCCAGTCAATAAAAATGGATTAATAACGCCGCTGTATGAGGCGTCTCGTGAAGCTTAGCAAAAAAAATCAATTGTGTCAACTGGACTGAAGTTCTCGAGGCGTTTCATCGTTCGTCTAAGTGTCTTCTTGAGTTCTGGTCAGACTCGATCATCTCTGGACGTTTGAGGATCACGAAAACATCGAGATACTTTTTCAAATGCGTAAGAGACACTTGAGGACGTGAGCCTCGCCGCAGGAGTGAACCAGGCCCAATAAACCCGCGCAGTGTCAGTTCTACACTTCTCATCCTCTATTTGCATTAAAAATCCCGTTACTGATCTGAAAATCTAACCCTTCGCCCAACGCTCCGAACCCAAATAAGCCGCCGCGCCATTTTAATCAGAAACACGGGCAGTTTCGGTGAGTAGTTCATGCCGTACTCTCTTTTGACAAGTGTAAATTGGGAACACTTCACAAAAGCTGCAGTTTTGAAGATCGTCTGACCCACTTGTCCAGACATCGCACCTTCGCCGCCGTGAAGCACAAATCACCTCCATTTTCCACGTTTCTGGGACAAAACGCCGCGACCTAATGCACCCGCGTCCCCCGGAGTCATCGAGTGTTATTTTGTTATTGGTGGTCGTATTGTTATGGCTGATGGCGTAAGAACCTCTGGAGCGTGGCGGCGGTGCGGCGGTGGCCGGGACGCTCGGCTGATGCAAGAGCAAGTCATGTTTGGAGTTGGAATTAAATATTTTAGGTCCCCGTTCTGCGCCTGGGGAAAGGACCGTTGGCCCGGTGCAACACGGTCAGAGACGAGTTTTTTTTTTTTTTTTTTTTTTTTTAACATCACTGTCCCAAAGTGAAACCTGAGTCTGGACTAAATTTGTTCACCAGAAATTTCCACAAATATTTTTTTATTTATTTTTTTTTTGTTAACAACATATTTTGGGTTTGGTGGATTTAATTTGATGTATTTTCTTGCTGTTTTTTCCAGCTCGTCTTTTTATTCCACATTTTATTCAACAATTCTGTTTAAACTTTTTACATTTTTATTGGTGCGCTCCTTAAATGCGCTGTACTGCAACAAGAATAGGAACCAATATTATGAAGAAAGTTAATGTAATTTATCCAAACGTAATATAAAAAATAATATTCTTTGTTAATAAAATACAAAAAAAAGTAAAAAGCAATTTACAAATTACCCAAATTAATTTTAATATACAACATAAGTCAAATAAATCAAAGTTTACACACAGTATTTGGAAAATGATGGTGCCATATTTTGTGGTACATTCCAGGCAAAACTATAATCACTGGAAACAAGTAGGTGGCAGATTTCCATACCTAAAAAGTTACAGAGTGTACCTTTACGTGAGACCATTTTGTAGGAGAAAAAAGAACACTGGTAAAAATACATTTAAAAAAATGGTAAAAAATGATAAAAAAAAATTGTAAAAATTGGTAAAACATTGGTAAAATAAGAAATAAAAAAAAATTGATAGAAAATTGGTAAATATTAAAAAAAAAAGATAATGCACATTTCAGCGTGTCTAATACCACTAAATTAACCATCTGCAGTTTTTATTTTTTGTTTTTTCCTAAGTAATATGCTGTTTCTTAGGATAATCTCACCTTTACTCCCATAAAAGTTAAAACTACACTTTAACTCCGCCTACATTTACAGCACAGTGACGTCAGTACGACTTTTAAACCCGTTAAAACCCGCGCACGTACGCATCAGCTGGGCCTTTTCCACCATTTTAAATCGTCAAGATTCGACGCCAAACCCTGAAACAAACCCAGAGTCAAACCTTCGCCGTCAGTTATCACCGTTTCGTATCAGCAGAACCTTTCCCACGTGTTTTTTTTTTTTTTTTACGGCCGACTTTGGCACCTGTCGTCACGTCTAAATCGCACTCCTCCATCCTTCTCTTTCTCTTCCTTCCTGCTCCTCAGATCCTTTGTTTCATTCTTCTTGTATTTTCCGCTTTACATGCTTCGTTTTCTCTCCGTGTTCCTTCTCATTATCTTGTTCTCAGTGCGTTCGAGTTTCTTAACAAGCTGCTTCCTGTCTGTCTTTCGCAGCTGTTGATTACCTAATTACGCCGGGTACACACACTCGCGCGGGCTGTACACATTCTCGGCGACAGTGAAAGACTCGGGCGGCGGTCGTATTAAATGTATTATTATGGAATGACTTATTTGTATGTGAGTCTGATGTTCCTTTGTAATTACGGCGGCCGATGAGCTGCCGCGAGGGAGGGGGAGTTCTGTATCGGCTCGTGACACGTCGCCATTAGCCTCCTATGGATTTACGCATAACGATGTTTCAAAGTTGGCGTGAAACTTTTCAATTATCTCCGTGCAGAAAAGCAAAGACTCGGCACGTTACGAGTCAAATCCGCGGAGTCAAATCCACTTTACGAATGGGAAGAATGCAGGTTTTTCCAAGTGTTGCATGGAATAAATGCCAGAAAAATCAGTTTAATAGTGTGGAACGTTCAAGGAAAAGCGACAAATAATGACTCCACCAGGCCAAGTTACAGGTCAGATCTGTGGTTGTGACGCTACGCACGGAAAGAACTCAGGTTTTTCAAAGTGTTGCATGGAATAAATGCAAGAAAAATCAGTTTAATAGTGTGTCAAATCTGAGGTTGTGAACTTACACGCAGATAAAAATCATGCTTTTCCATCCACTTCCTCCATTTTAGCATTGACTTTTGTACTTTTTGGTCGCTTGGCTCATTGTTACTCTCTGTGCTGTAGTTCCTTTGGTCACTGGAAGCTCTTAAAAGTTTTCTTGCGTAGAATAAATGCAAGAAAAATCAGTTTAATAGTGTGGAACGTTCAAGGAAAAGCGACAAATAATGACTCCACCAGACCAAGTTACGGGTCAGATCTGTGGTTGTGACGCTACGCACGGAAAGAACTCAGATTTTTCAAAGTGTTGCATAGAATAAATGCAAGAAATGTCAGTTTAATGCAAATCTGTGGAACATTGGAGGAAAAGTGTTAACATCTCCATGGAGACGAGCAGTGACTCTTAAAGTTACGAAACTGAACTTTGGGGTAAGACGTCTCACATGGGCCCCCGTTTAATACAAATTAATAGGAAAACGGGCCCCTAAACCCCCGGAACAACAGACCTCCCTGTATAAAACGCCCCACGAACGATTATTGTTGACCGTTTTCATCACGATAAACGATATTATTGTTTATTGTCCCGTTTCTAGCGTGTTATTAACGTTTATATCTTGATTTACAGACACAATAGCGGAATAAAAACCCCAGGATACAGGACGTCGAGGGTTAATTCGAATATTTAAGACCAAAATGACGAGTCTGACGGCAGCAGTTAAAGAAAGTGATGATTTTTACATAGAAAATGAATCGGCGAATATGTTTTGGACACAGACACGTCCGTTTTTACAGTTAGATCGAAGCTTTGGCGTTTTTCACTCTACACAAATCTGCACATACAACGCCCCTGAGACTAATTATCATCCAGGTGTGTCTCTTGTTTTTCTTTGGGCCACTGAGGTGCTAACTCTCGTTTCTTCTCCGCCATCTGCACAAACTCTCCGTCTTTCGCTGTCTTGTCTTTCTCGCACGTTTGCTGAGGCAGGACTTTTCGTACTGTTTGTGTTTCGCGTCGTATTAAATAGAAGCGTGAAGACGAAGACGCCGCGCTGCATCCAAATCACGCTCGGAGGGAAAAAAAGGTACAGTTGGGAAAACGCGGTTATTTCTGAAGGTGAACGATCAGGTGTGAACTTTGACCTCGTGTTGACGGCGCGTGAGAGTTTTCAGAAGTATCAGAAGTTGAATAAAACATTGGAAAAAAACGCAAAATTGTGCCTTTGCTGAACAGTTTTGGAAAGATCTCGAGGTTTATCAGAACTAGCATCGAAAATTGACTTTGAAATGTTTTATTCTTGCAGCACAATTGCACCAAACCTTCATTTTGTTTTATATATATCCAGAGAACAGGCTCCATTCTGATTTTTCTAAAGTACCAGAGGAATGGCTGTTGCTAGACAACCACATAATCATCTGTGGGTTGTTTGTCATATCAATCAAGAGCACATGCCACCCACACAGAGCACCTTTCCAACGGGGAAAACACAAAAGCCCGAGCCACAGCGTTACAAACTCTGTCACTTATAATATTGATTCTATATATAACACAAACATAGAGCGGAATTAACTTTGTGTTGCGGGTTCAATAGAACACGTGACTCTATAGAAGCGTCCTTCATCAACGCAGTCACACATGAATACACAATAATTCAGACTTTTCAGCTGTTTTCCGTCATAAATAACTCAAAAATTCTAACCGTTTTTGAGACGTATTCATGAATTCCAACTTTCCACCATTTAAAAACGCAATATTTCAATTTAAACTGAATTTCTCTGGTAAAAGTGCTAAATTTTGAGACTTATGGATGTTGGAGTTGAACCACCAAACTTCAGGTGATAGGGCACGACCTTTAACCCCCCAAAGAGCCATTTGAACCTGGTTTCCACGGAAAAGAAAACACTGGGAGTCGCAGATACTTTATGTCGTCTAAAATGAAGCTAACACTGTGTAAACTGTAAACACTGTCGCTAAACAATGAAAAACGTGCTAAAAATCTGCAATATCTCCATTTCTTTTTTGGTTAATGTGATTCTGCTCCTGACCCTCTGCGGCGTCTGCGTCGGTCGGGGCTAAAGTCAGTTTCGTCTTTTTGCAGGACCACCGCTTCACGCTTATGACCATTTAAAAGCACCATGTAACTTTTTTGATGGAGGGTCATATTGCCACATTGTTTAACCTTCTGAGACACGAGCTCTTGCAGGACTTTATTTGTAAAAACTATTAAGAGCTAGAACACAGACATTTTCTGTAAAAAAAACAAAAAAACAAAAACAAAATGAGAAACAATTTTGCCTCTAGGAACAATGTGTCTCATTTGTGCTGCTGACAGGTGCAGGAAGACGTATGCCTTTAAATAAAAATACAAATAAAATTAAATAAAAATAAATAAATAAATAAAATGAAAAAATAAATTAAAATACAAAAAAAAAATTAAAAAAATAAAATATAAAAGTTAATTAATTAAAATACAATAGAAAATTAAAATATAAAACAAATAAATAAAAATAAATAAATATTCTAAACTCTTAGAAATATTCAAAATTGACCATCTTCTTGTTGCTGTTCTTCTAAAAATTTGCACTGTGGCCTAAACAACCCAAAATGTGTTGTCCACAGATGAGGACACCAGGTCTCAGGAGGTTAACATTCAGACAAAGAAACATAACATATTTATTCAATTATAGGTGTTTTTATCTCCATAGAGCTGATATGTAACTTGTCCCGGTTGTTCCCTTCACTTGTCTTCATGGAGTAAAGCCATTCTGTGTAACCAAAGCACTAACATCTCCATGAAGACGAGCAGTCGGAGGACCCTGCACCAGAAAAGCTACAGAGTCCACCTTAAATTACGATGCAGTATTAAGTGTGTTTTCAAATTTTTATTTCTAGGTCAAGGCTTTTACTTTGTTTGTGATGCATTACCTTCTTCTGAGCGAGCTGGAGCGGCTCTATCCTCAACACGTCTTCAACTGTCACATGGCTTTTCTGCTAAACAAACCTGACGTTGTAATTGCAGATGGTAAGAACATATTACGAGCCGTCATCTGTGAGGCCTGTTTGTTTTTGACCCTATAGCGTCAGATCCTATCGTCGCCATTAGACCCGCGGTTGTGAACTTTCCATCACCGTAAACTCTGCGACCGATTGTGCTTCGTGTAAATTCAAACGGCGTCTCAAAGCAGAAACACGGGGCTCTTTAAATGTGTGACTGTCTTTACGATAATGCGCTTACGTCGCCCTCGAAGACGACCAATCAGAGCAGAGGAGCCACCAGGATTCTCCCCGTCAGTTATTCGATGCGTCAAAGAAAAAAAACGGATGGATATGTAAAATTGAGGTAGTTGTGTGATAATTTAACATGTTTTTTTATGGATAAAAACAATAAATCTATAATGAGCTCAGTCCTTAAAGGGGTGACATAGTTCATGGTGGAGAAAAGCTGCTCACAAACATAATGTCTGTTGTTTTTAAAGTTTGTGAATAGATGTTCTGAAATCTTAACAAACGACTCTTTCATATATTAGTTTGTGAACAGCTTCCCACGCCCGACTCTTTCAAGAACAGCCACAAAACTCACACAGGTCGTTGAATTTACAGACTTCACCCGCTTCTTGAACTGATTTTTCCTCAGATCAGCCTCTGGATCAGCTCCGAACTGCTTTTTTTCCCCTCTTTTCTCCCTGTTTTCGTACTCGGATTTATACCTGAGGTCGAGTCTGGATAAATACATGAGGTTTTGGCGGGTAAAACAACTAGATATATCCTTTATTTTAATATTTCAAGATCACAATAATCCAATTTAGAGCTACAATTAAAAAAGAACCAACAGGAATAAAATACACTTCAATTAAACGCTGAATAATTTATTTTCCCGAGGCACACGGAGCCGCAGTATATGGATAAAAAAGGTTTGCCGACCCCGGGACTAGAGTAAAAAGTGTGTGTTTACATTTACCTCTTCTATATCTCACACTACACTGAATTACTGCTGTTTCTATGTATTTTCTTGCAGAAGTAGAAGTAAAAGTACTGGTGACGGCGGCAGTACTCCACTCCCTAAAGAGAAACGTCGTGTCCGCAGGCAGATCAGCACTTCTGCTCTGATTAGCGCATTAGCATGTCCGAACAAATGAGCGGGGACATTAGCATGGCAGCTAACAAAAAGGACATTGACTAAAGCCTGTGGTGCTGGTCCACGGCTAATCGATGTCATGCTAAACAGAGCTAAGTGGACGATAATGTGTCTCCGGAGCGGAAACTGTGAGCGCAGGAGTCGATCTGCGGAGTCTGCGGGCCCCAAAAAACGCAGAAATATAGACCATAATCGTGACGCCGTTTGGACTTAACGGTCACTTTGCGCTCGGAAATAAAACCAACATTTATAAGCGCTATGAAACCCATTTTTTATCATTGCGCCACGTACGTTTTGGGCTGCTTTTGTGCATCAAAACGTGCGAATGTGTCCGTCTGAGGTCAAGTTCGGTCCGTTAAAGGTGCGCGGCGGCGTGGAAACAGGTAGTCGACGCCACCGAGTGATGTCACGGGTCAGATCTGCGCAGAGATTACAGATTTTTGCGCGTTAAAACCACTTGTAATTGATTAAAACGGTGATTTTTAACGCAGCCCCGTCCGTTCCGTTGCGGCGTGTCCCTAAAGACGAGCCGTTTCTGTTTTATAAGTAAAGTTACGATGTCACTCTCTGCGCGGTAAAATCTTTCATGAGGCATTAGTGTCGACGCCTCATCTCTCCGCTTTTGCCTTGGGGTTTTTATACTCCGCTTAAGTAGTGTTATTAGTGTCTTTTCTCTCGGCGCGCGGATCACCAAACAAGAGCGTAGTTACTTTTATGCTGATATGGCCCAGACCTTCGTGATGCAGACGGGGATTTGGGTTGAGACTTTAAATCCATCACGCCTCCCTGCGCCCCGGTGCCGCTGTGCCCTCGAGCAAGGCAAAAGCAAAGGATTAATCGCACGCGCTCCTCATCTTTCTGCGCTCGTAACGGTGTAATGTGTTTTGCATGTTCAGAGTCTGCTCACGACGCTCTGATCTGAACGCACCAGACCCGGCGGGACGGAGCTGCAGGGACCGGGTGGGTGGGGGGGGTGTTCAACCTTTGAAACCTTTGACGTTCAGGGCATTTAGACTCGCACTTCTGTCGCGCGCCGGACTCAGTTTTAGTTTTTTTTCACAGAGCCTGTCCTTTTAAATACACATGAAAAGTCGTTTTAATATTTTTCATATTCTGGGGGGAAACAGTTTGGATTAACATTCATTTGGTTCAGTTATAGATTTAGGCTGTGATGGTTTTTCCACAAACCACGTCAAAAATGGGACTTAACTGTGGGTTAAACCAAAGATAAACTGGGCTAAACCTGGACTAAACCAGGACTAAACCTGGACTAAACCTGGGCTAAACCAGGACTAAACCAGGACTAGACTTTGGCTAAACCTGGACTAAACCTGGGCTAAACCTGGACTAAACCTGGACTAAACCAGGACTAGACTTTGGGTAAACCTGGGCTAAACCTGGGCTAAACCAGGACTAGACTTTGGCTAAACCTGGGCTAAACCTGGGCTAAACCTGGGCTAAACCTGGGCTAAACCTGGACTAGACTTTGGCTAAACCTGGGCTAAACCTGGACTAAACCTGGGCTAAACCTGGACTAAACCAGGACTAACCCAGGACTAGACTTTGGCTAAACCTGGGCTAAACCAGGACTAAACCAGGACTAGACTTGACTAAACCTGGGCTAAACCCTGAACTAAACCTGGACTAGACTTGGACTAGACTTGGACTAGACTTGGACTAGACTTGGACTAGACTTGTCTAAACCTGGGCTAAACCTGGACTAAACCTGGACTAAACATGGACTAGACTTGGACTAGACTTGACTAAACCTGAACTAAACCTGGACTAGACTTGGACTAGACTTGGACTAGACTTGGACTAGACTTGGACTAGACTTGGACTAGACTTGTCTAAACCTGGGCTAAACCTGGACTAAACATGGACTAAACATGGACTAGACTTGGACTAGACTTAACTAAACCTGGGCTAAACCTGGACTAAACTAGAACAGGATCAATCCAAATCTACACCAGAGCAAAACTAGGCTAAAAATACAATACTAATGCAGCCATAGTATTAATGCACTTATATCTTTAGTTTTGCTTCCACAGCCTCAGTCTGTTAGTTTATTATTATGATTATTATTGATGAGAAATAGTTGCATCAGTTTTGTTTTCTTAGCCCTTTAACGACTGAGCACATTATAAACTGTTATAACTCGCCTAGACTTTACTTTTTCAGCCATAAAAATCATGTTAAATTAAGTATCAGCCTGTACTTTTGCCTTTTTTCACATAACTTCCTGTTTTACGCCTCTATCCATCCTTATTTTTCCTTTGACGCATAAAATAACTGACTGGTAGAATCCCGGCGGCTCCTGCGCTCTGATTGGTCGTCTTCGAGGGCGACGTAACCACATTACCGTAATGACAGTCACATATTTAACGAGCCTCATGCCTCTTTGGTTGCGGAGTTACGGTAATGGAAAGTCCACAACCACGAGTCTAACGGCGATGATTAGCATTAGCATTAGCATTAGCAGCACAGTGTTATAGTCACATATAGACAGAAGTAGAACAGCAGCATCAGTTTTACTCAAATATTCAGTATAATTCAGTGTCATGTATATTTTGAAAGCATTTTATGACAAGATGAAACAGATTTTTTTCATTCTTGAGTCATTTTTTTTTATCACAATTTAGTATTTTCTGCAAACTTCATTAGAGAAACATTCACGTGGCTCTGCATTTGTGTCTGAATTACGTCAGATTTCATTACCTTAGAAACTATATTTACTTTCTAGAGCAGGGGAGTCCAATTCACATTGGGCCAAAATTAAAAACAGAGACAAATTCACAGCCAAATTTAATATTTATTGAAAAACTGACTGTACCTGATGTGTGACCTTTAACCTTTTCGTACGGAAACAAACTTTACTTTTGCTTAAACACAAAATCTGGAACAACACAAGCTTCATTCCAAACATTTGAGAAATTAAATATGAAATAAAAGGCACATCAGTAGTATTACCGGTAATTTCTTAGTTTAAATAAATAAAATAAATTGTTTCTCTTTGTAGTAATTAATTTGTAAGGTAACTAGTAGCTTGTTCGCTAATACGTTTTAACAGAAAAGGAGGGACAAAGCATTCTGGGATTTGTAGTATTAGTGGTGCAGGTGTTATAAACCAGCGGGCCAACTCTAATGCACATTTTATATAATCTCACGGGCCAAATATAATTACACCGTGTGCCAGTTTTAGCCCCCGGGCCCAAGTTTGACATATATGTTTGCATCCAAAAAGAAGAAACGCCACTTAGAAATTGTGTAACTGGCAAAGAAACTAAAACGCAAACTTAATTTTCTGCTGCTCTAAGGTGAATTACAGAACACGGATCAGAAAAACGCCAGAACGTGAACGATACTGAGACTAAACATTCAGCTTTTCCGTCTTTGTATCGTGGCACGTACGCGTTTCGCATCGTCAAATCATAAATCAAACGGCGCCAAGTAGTTTCTGACACCTCCTTTTTTCCCACATATAAATTTCCGTGCTCCTAATTCCTCGTCTTCCTCGTCTTCCTCCGCTCTCCTTCCTCTCCGGTGTCTGTCTCGTGGATTCCCTCGTTTTTCATCGGTAACTAACAGCGCCGGACTCTCCACTTAGGCTCAGCTCAAGAGGCGACGGTAACGCGGCTCCTCTGTCAAATTTGTTTCTACACTTTACCCCAAATGAGTAATGTCTTTGCGGACGAGCGCGGCGTCGGCTTCGTAGCGGCGAGTCAGTTAAAATGTCACTCTAAAATAAAGCGCCGTACGACAATAAGTGTGAACTCCGGGGAGGGGAGAACTTTAAGGACCTGGTGGGTTTGGAAGATGGAACTGTGGGTTAGTGAGTCGGAGAAAAAATGTGAAAATGAAACCAAAAAAATATATACGAAGAGAAAAATTTGTATTATCATTTTCATTTTAATTGACTGCCATCATCTTGTTTGAAAAAATGTATTTCGCTTAATTGAAAGTTGCTGTTTTACACTTGTTTAGTTGAATAAACATTTAATTTACACATTATTTGTTTTTTTAATTGTTTTGCAGCTTTGTTATGTAAGGAAAAATACAGATAGAGGTAAAAAGTTACTCAAATATCACTCGAAAATCTACTTAAGTGAAAGTATTTAAGTGTAAAAGTACATTTTTACACATGCTTAACTGAATAAACATTTAATTTTTTGTTGTTTTGCAGCTTGAAGTACTCGGCTTTGTTACTTAAGGAAAAATACAGATAGAGGTAAAAAGTTACTCAAGTAAAAATATATCAAATCTACTTAAGTTAAAGTATTTAAGCATAAAAAGTATCTATTTACATTTGTTTAATTGAATAAACATGCCATTCACTCATTATTAGTTTTAATTGTTTTGCAGCTTGAAATACTCAGCTTTGTTACTTACGGAAAAGTACAGATACAGGTAAAAAGTATCACATCTCATTAAGTAAAAGTATTTAAGTGTAAAAGTACCTTTTTACACTTGTTTAATTGAATAAACATTACATTTTTTGTTTTGTACCTTGAAGAACTCAGTGTTTTTACTCAAGGAAAAATACAGATACAGAGGTAAAAAGTTACTAAAGTAAAAGTATCTAAGTGTAAAAGTACTTTAAGAATAAAAATGTCCGTATGAATTTTGTGTGTTTAGTTTAGTTTTGCTCAAAGTCGGAGCTTGAACTGAAACTTTAGTCTGGATATTTCCACAAAAATGGTCAAAGTAACACCTCAAATCATAAGAAAAGTACTTTTTACTTTTCAGTTCTGTTCAAAAATGTAGTAGAGTAGAAAGTACAGATACAACTCTCAAATGTAGTGGAGTAAAAGTATCTAAAACTTCTACTTAAGTGCAGTACTTTACATCTCTGTCTCTTTGCACTGATCTGACTCGTTCGCTAATCGCCGCATTACGGACGATGAACTTAACAACTACAGCGGCACAAATAAGATAACGTGTTTTTATGGTTATGAAATACTTCTGAATCATCCTGGACCTGTAACTTCATTCTGACGGAGCCAGGCAATAAAGAACACCACAAAAATCAGTAATTTGAACCCCAGATGAAACTGTAACAGAAAGAAAACTTTTTAAATGCGTTAGGGAAGTTTGTTGAATAAACTCGATCACCGGAGAGACGACTTTTAGTAACTGCGACTAAAATCTGTGTACGCGCTCGATAAATGTGGATTTGCGTCGCTTATGGGAACAAAAATCAGCTTTTCTTAATGGATTTATCAGTTTATAATTAGATCGACAACTTGGTTTGAAGATATTGTTGGAAAAGGTTGAGGTTGAGGTGAGTTTAAGGTCGAGCGATTATGGTTAAAGCTTCTGGAAGTGAATGTAAATCAAGTTTGTAAATGCAACATGTGTGCGTTTGTGCGTTTGTGTGCGTCTGAATTACGTTACATTTCATTACCTTAGAAACTATATTTACTTACTTTCTAAAGCAGAGGTGTCAAAGTCAAATTCACACTGGGCCAAAATTAAAAACAGAGACAACAGAGTCTGATGTGTGACCTTTGACCTTTTTATCCGGAAACAAACTTTAATTTTGCTTAAACACAAAATCTGGAACAACACGAGCTTCATATCACAAACAGTAGTATTCATGTCTTGTTTAAACACATAAAATAAATAGTTTCTCTTCGTAGTAATTAATTTGTCTAAGTATATACCAGCGGGCCAACTCTAATACACATTTTATATAATCTCACGGGCCAAATATAATTACCCCATGTACCAGATTTAGCCCCTGGGCCCGAGTTTGACATATATGTTTTAAGGTAACGCTCGCTCCATGCAACCAAAAAGAAACTAAACTAAAATTCAAACTTAATTTTCTGCTGCTCTAAGGTGAATTACAGAACACGGATCAGAAAAACGCCAGAACTTGAACGATACTGAGACTAAACATTCAGCTTTTCCGTCTTACGTACGCGTTTCACGGAACAAAAATCAGCTTTTCTTAATGGATTTATCAGTTTATAATTAGATCGACAACCTGGTTTGAAGATATTGTTGGAAAAGGTTGAGGTTGAGGTGAGTTTAAGGTCGAGCGATTATGGTTAAAGCTTCTGGAAGTGAATGTAAATCGAGTTTGTAAACGCAACATGTGTGCGTTTGTGCGTTTGTGTGTGTGTGTGTGTGCTTGTGTGTGTGTGGCATTGATCTCCAGAAGCAGCTCCTATAAATTCAAGCCGTGCGATCCATTCCCCGCTGTTGACTTTCAGTGGCCGGCTCCCACCTTGAGCAAAGCGCCCACTTTTATGGAGATGGCCCATTCATCCGCGCTCTCCTCTTTTCCGCTTCCTTTCCATCCGTCTTTTTCTGCTGCTTTTGACTTTTCATTTCGCTCCTTCTCCTTTGTGCCAGGCTCATTATGTGTTTCTCTTTTGGCCTTTGTCTGTGCGGAGGTCTGATGGGGGCGCGCAAACCCTTCAGATCGCTGCGTTTTACGTTCGTGAGAGACGCTGGTTGGTTAAAAATAAACTGGTCAAGAAAAGAAAAAAAAAATGCAATTTTCCAGCGCGGTGCAGACAGGAAATGGTATAAATGGTTATTCCTCTTTTGTGAATGATTTTCCCTTTCACTCCAGCCACAAAATATTTCCGGACAAAGACGTTGGTTTGAAAAGCGAGGCGGGTTTCAATATCGGCTCGATCGTTTTTGCGTCTTCGTGCTCTTGACCGCACACTTCGCATTTAACGTTTTGCTCCCTGTGTTTTTGTTTTGCCATTTAGCAGCTCATTAGCATAGTTAGCACACATGTTAGCAAGATTTAGCACGAGATTTAACATAGTTAGCACACATGTTAGCGAGATTAACTGTACTTCTGTCTACAGTTTGCATGTTCTCCCCTCGTCTTTACCATTAAACATCTCCTCAGTCGGTGGATTTTACTTTACCGTATTTTCCGGACAACAAATGGCGCTTTTTTTCATAGTTTCGTGGGTGCGACTTATCCTCAGGCACGACTTATAAATTAAATATGTTGTTTTTTTCTTCATTATTATGCATTTTTTAGCTGCTGCGACAGACCCGAGCTCTGGCAGGACTTTATCTGCAAAAACTATTAAGAGCTTGAACACAGACATTTTGTGTAAAAAAAACAAAACAAAATGAGAAACAATTGTGACTCTAGGAAAAATGTGTCTCATTTGTGCTGCTGACAGGTGCAGGAAGACATGTGCCTTTAAATAAAAAAATAAAATAAAAAAAAAAATAAAATAAAATTACAAAATGTAATAAAAAATAAATTAAATTATAAATAAATCAAATTAAAAAAGATATTAAAATAAAAAATAAAAAAATAAAATAAAAAATATGAAATAAAAATAAACATAAATAAAATAAATAAATAAATATTCTAAAATATTATTATACTATATTCTTAGAAATATTCAAAATTGAACATGTTCTTGTTGCTGTTCTTCTAAAAATTTACACTGTGGCCTAAACAACCCAAAATGTGTTGTCCACAGATGAGGACACCAGGTCTCAGGAGGTTATACTCCAGAAAATACTTAATACTTAATTACAACTG
This sequence comes from Periophthalmus magnuspinnatus, assembly GCF_009829125.3. Classification (NCBI taxonomy): domain Eukaryota; kingdom Metazoa; phylum Chordata; class Actinopteri; order Gobiiformes; family Gobiidae; genus Periophthalmus; species Periophthalmus magnuspinnatus. Next base: position 33,767,836 of record NC_047134.1, read on the forward strand.
TTGCCAAAACAATTGACATTTTTCTATGTTTTGAATGACAATCTTCAAAATGGCGCCTATAAAGTGAAGATTGAACCCTGTGTATAGAACCAGGACCTAAATGTCGGACTTTTTGTCGTTAATGATGAGTTTTGATATTACACAAACATTGATATAAAGAAAAGTTTTAATGCCAGACTGTGGAACCTTCTGGGGAAATCAAAAATATTAATAAAACACCCCAGATGTTAAGATGTAAGATAAGTACAGTATTTTCCCGGACTATACGTCGCTCTAGAGTATAAGTCGCACCACGAAAAACTGCAGAATAATGAAGAAAAAAACATAAGTCGCATTTTTGGGGAAATTTATTTTACAAAATCCGACACCAAGAACAGACATTTTATCTTTAAAGGCAAGTTATAATAATAATAATAATAAAATGTGGAACAACAGGCTGAATATCAGTACATCACGCTAACGTAACACATTAGAGCGCCCTCATGTGGTGAAGATGTGGAATTATATGTTTAATAATTTCACGTATAAGTCGCACCTGAGTATAAGTCGCCCCGGACAAACTATGGAAAAAAAAAATGCAACTTGTAGTCCGTAAAAAAAGATTTTTGTGTTTTTCATGTTCAAACGTAAATCACGTGGACCCAAAAATACACAATACTGCAAAAAGAAAACCAAAAATACTGCAAAACAATAGATGCCTTTGTACTTTTAGCATGAAATATCTGCAGTGTTTTTGCACATTTCCTGGCCTCAGTGTAAACGCGTCTGAACAACTCCGCCAACTCCGGAGGAAGTTCCGCTTTTTCCGCTTTCCTCTTTCTGCTTCCTCATCAGACTCGGCAGAATACGATTTTCTTTTAGGCGTATTTTTGTTCAGTCTTTCTCAGATGTCTTTTAAATGACCGTAATGTTGAAATGTGAACTGTTCAATGGTACAAAAGTTATATATTTGAACAACTCCACATATAAGTCGCACCTGAGTATAAGTCGCACCCTGGAAAAACTAAAAAAGTGCTACTTATAGTCCAGGAAATGATGTACTTAAGTTTTCTGCTCCTTCTCCAGTCTAAAGGAACATGTCTCGATCAGAAATAGCCAGTCCAAATTTGATCTAAATGGTTAATGACGAAACCAGGTCAAAACCCGTGAGAAGAAGAGACAAAGCTAACGTTCAGATCCCACATCCTGGTCCTCTCTGCCGCTGCGTCTCTGTACTTATCAGGGCAAACATTTTCTAAATATATTCACCTGTTCAGACCCAAAACAATAGAGTGACTCATCCTGCTGTCTGCTTTAAATTCCCAGACGGTCGGGATCAATAAGATTGTATAGTAGTAGGAAAGATGGGTGTCTCCTCCTCCTCCTCCTCCTCCTCGTTGTCTTCTTCCTGCTGTGATAAGGGAACGCCTCGATGCCGCTCCATTCCTCTGCTCAGCCACAATAACAGCGTTCAATCACTGTCTCCGTCTGTCCCGTCTCCGTCGCACACTCCCGCCTCGTCTCTTCTCAAATATTCTTATTGCTCCATCTGCATCGCGCCACCTCGACGTGAAACTTTTACCTCTCCGCGTACCGCTGTTCTCCATTTGCGGCCTAGATTTTTTTTTTTTTGCCTTTCTCCGAGGGCAGTGGGGGATTGAATGGATTTTTACAACATGCCTGAACAAAGGGCTGAGTGTAGGACCAGGGAGATGATTACACACTCGAGTAGCTCTCTCAGGTGAGCCGCGCCGCACAAGTGAACATATCAGCGGGCGTTCAAGGCTTCATTTGCGGCGTATTACCAGATAACAGGGCCACGCTGAGAGGAGGCTAAGGTGCGTGACACTTTTAGGCGTAGATGTTAATGCAGAGCGTCATTTACTGCGCCGTCCAAATGACATACATGATGAAACATAACATTAGGCCCACCCGCCGGTTATGGGCCGTTATTATGGGGCAACAACTGTGTACACTGAAATGTATGTCAACAGAGCTAGCATCAAACAGAGCTAGCGCCGAAGAGAGCTAGAAACAAACAGAGCTAGAAACAAACGGAGCTAAAACCAAACAGAGCTAGAACCAAACCAAGATGGGACCAAACAGAGCTAGCAGCAACTGAAATATATGTCAACAGAGCTAGCATCAAACAGAGCTAGCGCCGAAGAGAGCTAGAAACAAACAGAGCTAAAACCAAACAGAGATGGGACCAAACAGAGCTAGCAACAACTGAAATATATGTCAACAGAGCTAGCATCAAACAGAGCTAGTGCCGAAGAGAGCTAGAACCAAACAGCTAGAACCAAACGGAGCTAGAAACAAACGGAGCTAAAACCAAACGGAGCTAGAACCAAACAGGGCCAGCAGCAACTGAAATATATGTCAACAGAGCTAGCATCAAACAGAGCTAGAACCAAACAGAGCTAGAAACAAACAGAGCTAAAAACAAACAGGGCTAGCAGCAACTGAAATATATGTCAACAGACCTAGCATCAGACAGAGCTAAAACCAAACAGAGCTAGAACCAAAACCAAACAGAGGTAGCAGCAACTAAAATATATCAACAGAGCTAGAACCAAACAGAGCTAGCATCAAACAGGGCTAACACCAAATACAGCTAGAGCCAAACTGGGCTAGAAACAAACACAGCTAGCAGCAACTGAAATATATGTCAACAGAGCTAGCATCAAACAGAGCTAGTGCCGAAGAGAGCTAGAAACAAACGGAGCTAGAACCAAACGGAGCTAGAACCAAACGGAGCTAGAACCAAACAGATCACACCTCCAGCCTGACTCAATCATGTACTGATAAAAAGTGCCAGCAGTCGGCGCTAGACCCAGATCTGTGAGCACTGAAAACAAAATAAGTGTCAAACACAATCTGCTCATGCTACACGTCGTCAGATCAATGAGGTGATCTGAGCACAAGAGTTATTGTTGTCACGGTGACAAACACAGAGAGACAGACAGACAGAGAGACAGAGCGAGAGACTCACAGACAGACAGACGAGTGTCATGGAGGAACCTGCCCATGATGCAAAACTGAAACATGTGCAAGTGCAGACAAGTCAAATTTATTTATAAAGACGACCACAGCTGCCCACAGAGCTGTAGAAAGGCAAAGTAAAGTGAAAGTAAAGTGCACTATTATGAAACAAAACAAATAAAAAATACAAATGTTCAGCCCGTGCAAACAAATGTGTTTAAATCAAACTCATTTATTTGCATTGTGCTAATTGATGTGCTAATGATTTTTGAACATTTAACATAAAAAGAGTCACTTTTGCAGGATATAGAGGCTTTTAAAAAACCCTTTTTACACAAAACAAATGAACTTGTGCAAAATCCTCAGACTAAAGTGTATACGCCCATAGGTGTATAATTAAAATCTGTGCTTCAGTGAGTGACAGCTTGTTCAGATGCCGCTGTCACAGGTGGCTAGGCACAAAGTGTGATTGACAGAATGAAAATACAACTGTACTCACAATACAGAATGTGGGAGAAATGTTTCATAATTGCCATTTCAGAACAGCTTTGATAATGAAACGTATCAAGGCGGCATATTTGTGATGCATTGCGATTTGAAAATGTGTTTTATATCGTTTTTATACCGTCTTTTCCCGTTTTTATGTGAGATTTTTTTTTGGTTAGTTCATTATAACCCGCCCGATTAACGCGGTAAGTTAGTTTTAGATTAGATTTAGAAGTTATTTTTGAGACGATTCGCAGCAGAAGACGTTTAAATACGCTCTTTCGGATCGTTAAAATAACCTTGCGCCTTACTCGGTTCCGTTGTTTCTGACAGCTCTTGTTAGAAAAGTAAACATTTCAAAGTGTAAGAATAGAAGAAGTCAAATCTGTCCCTACATTATGTCAGACCTCGTGGCGACGCTTAATCCCGACTGTGTGATAGCTGAAGTATGAACAGACTCGGCGTTTGCAGGCTGGAGGGGAGCGCGGTGCAGAAGAAGCTCGGGTTATGTGATTTTAAATGCCATTTGTGCCAGTGCGCCCAAAGCCTTAAGGACTTTTTTGTTCCCCACATCTGCTGTTACCGCCATCTGTTCAGGCCACAGTAGTTCAGTCTATTCTTCTAATCCAGCTCGAAACTGCTCCGTCACGTCGTCCCCAACGTTAACCGTGTCGTCTTCATCGTGAAAAGTCGTGCACATGGCTCATCGAAGGGACAGGAAGTTCATCTAACACGTGCATTTACCGTCGGTCGACTCTAGGTGGCCTGTGTGGGGGAGAGAGCATGACCTTTGACCTCCTGTCCACAAACAAGAGGCCGGAGCTGCCGTTTTAAATGTGTTATTGTGTGAAAACATGCAGAGAGGATGGAGGAGGCCTGGGAGGAGCTGTGGGGAGGAGCTATGGGGAGGAGGAGCTGTGGAGAGGAGGAGCCGTGGAGAGGGAGGAGCTATGAGGAGGAGGCAGGGGGAGAAGCCACGGGGAGGAGGTGTGGGAGGAGGAGCCATGAGAAGGAGGAACCATGGGGAGGAGCCACGAGAAGAAGCTATGGGGAGGGAGGAGCCGTGGGAAGGAGCTATGGGGAGGAGGAGCCGTGGAGAGGGAGGAGCCGTGGAGAGGAGCTATGGGGAGGAGGAGCCATGGAGAGGGAGGAGCTGCGTGGAGGAGCTATGAGGAGGAGGCAGGGGGAGGAGCTATGGGGAGGAGGAGCTATGAGAAGGAGGAACCATGGGGAAGAGTCACGAGAAGAAGCTATGGGGAGGAGCCGTGGAGAGGAGCTGTGGGGAGGAGGAGCCATGGGGAAGAGCCAGGGGGAGGAGCCAGGGGGAAGAGCCAGGGGGAGGAGCCAGGGGGAGGAGCCATGAGGTGTTCTGGCTCAGTCTTTCTTTCCAAAGAAACCACAAATTTTAAAGTTAAAATCCAATTTCATAAACGTCTTTGTTTAAACTGGTTTATCCTGGACAAGAAATCGACTGATATGTGTTTTGTTTGTTTTTTGTTTTGGTTTTTTTTCATGTCCGATGTTGATGCAGCTCGTTTAGAGAACAGAGAAACCAACGGTCAATAATCTCTGTGGATATATTTGCCCGATATGTGGGGTCAGTTTAGATGATTTTAAACCTTCAGTCCCTTTTAGCACAAACAGATCAGTGCAGCCGCGTTTTTACATTTAAATGTTCCAAATAAAGCTTTATGTGTTCACTTTATCCAAAATATCAGTCTGATCTGAAGAATTAAGTCCCATTTCTACTTCTAACTTTACATTAACGGCGAACAGAACTGACAAATATCTTTTTTTTTTTCCATTAACCTTCAGCTCCGTCTTTGGGATGCACTCGCTCTGCTTCACCGCTTCATTTTCAGACGCGTTTTGACGGTTAATCAAATATGTGCCGAGACTTGTCTGCAAATATTTAGGTCGAGTTTCAAAGTACACGATCTGTAAATAAAACCACTACAGTATAAAAACACGACTTTGCGCCGTGGAGGAGTTTACGCTGAGTTTATGTTCACGTTTTGTCGTTTTAATCGTCTTTTTGCTGCGTTTTATGTTTTAATTACAGCGGCGACTTCCACATTTGCATGGACCCGCCGCGCTTACCGTCCGACGCGCGGCCTCTCGGGGTTAACCGGGGAGCGCGACGCCGGACTGTGGAAACTCGTGTGGGGAAAAAATGTACGTGAATTAATCATGTGACTTTTACCGCGTCGCCGCCTCTTTTCACCCGTCGACCCCTGTCATCGCCGTGTCAGCGGGAAGAACTTAGTCGATTTAAAAAGGCGGAAAAGTTTTCAGAGGAGATAAAAGCAGATGGTTCGTGTTGGTGCAGTTTTATTTTCTAAACCTCAGGTGTGTTCATCACGTGTTGATGTTTCGGTGCTGATTTTCAGGCACAGTTTGAAAAAAAGTGAGTCTTTCTGTGTAAATATCTCATGGCTCATGTTCAAGAGCAGCTTAGATTTGCACAAAATGTATTTTATTTTAAAATTTATCTGGTGCAGTTTATATTCAGGCGCTATAATTTATATTTACAGTAGTGTCGAGTTAAATTATAGTTTTGAGTCTAATTTAGTTTAACTTCAGTCTTTTCTCTCGTTTAACTTTAGTCTTTTCTCTCATTTAACTTTAGTCTTTTCTTTAATTTAACTTTAGTCTTTTCTCTCGTTTAGTCTTTTCTCTCATTTAACTTTAGTCTTTTCTCTCATTTAACTTCAGTCTTTTCTCTCGTTTAACTTTAGTCTTTTCTCTCGTTTAACTTTAGTCTTTTCTCTCGTTTAACTTTAGTCTTTTCTTTAATTTAACTTCAGTCTTTTCTCTCGTTTAACTTTAGTCTTTTCTTTAATTTAACTTTAGTCTTTTCTCTCGTTTAACTTTAGTCTTTTCTCTCGTTTAACTTTAGTCTTTTCTCTCGTTTAACTTTAGTCTTTTCTCTCATTTAACTTTAGTCTTTTCTTTAATTTAACTTTAGTCTTTTCTCTCGTTTAGTCTTTTCTCTCGTTTAACTTTAGTCTTTTCTCTCGTTTAACTTTAGTCTTTTCTCTCGTTTAACTTTAGTCTTTTCTCTCGTTTAACTTTAGTCTTTTCTTTAATTTAACTTTAGTCTTTTCTCTCGTTTAACTTTAGTCTTTTCTCTCGTTTAACTTTAGTCTTTTCTCTCGTTTAACTTTAGTCTTTTCTCTCGTTTAACTTTAGTCTTTTCTCTCGTTTAGTCTTTTCTCTCGTTTAACTTTAGTCTTTTCTCTCGTTCAACTTCAGTCTTTTCTCTCGTTTAACTTTAGTCTTTTCTCTCGTTTAACTTTAGTCTTTTCTTTAATTTAACTTTAGTCTTTTCTCTCGTTTAACTTTAGTCTTTTCTCTCGTTTAGTCTTTTCTCTCGTTTAACTTTAGTCTTTTCTCTCGTTTAACTTTAGTCTTTTCTCTCGTTTAACTTTAGTCTTTTCTCTCGTTTAACTTTAGTCTTTTCTCTCATTTAACTTTAGTCTTTTCTCTCGTTTAACTTTAGTCTTTTCTCTCGTTTAACTTCAGTCTTTTCTCTCGTTTAACTTTAGTCTTTTCTCTCGTTTAACTTTAGTCTTTTCTCTCGTTTAACTTTAGTCTTTTCTTTAATTTAACTTCAGTCTTTTCTCTCGTTTAACTTTAGTCTTTTCTTTAATTTAACTTTAGTCTTTTCTCTCGTTTAACTTTAGTCTTTTCTCTCGTTTAACTTTAGTCTTTTCTCTCGTTTAACTTTAGTCTTTTCTCTCATTTAACTTTAGTCTTTTCTTTAATTTAACTTTAGTCTTTTCTCTCGTTTAGTCTTTTCTCTCGTTTAACTTTAGTCTTTTCTCTCGTTTAACTTTAGTCTTTTCTCTCGTTTAACTTTAGTCTTTTCTCTCGTTTAACTTTAGTCTTTTCTTTAATTTAACTTTAGTCTTTTCTCTCGTTTAACTTTAGTCTTTTCTCTCGTTTAACTTTAGTCTTTTCTCTCGTTTAACTTTAGTCTTTTCTCTCGTTTAACTTTAGTCTTTTCTCTCGTTTAGTCTTTTCTCTCGTTTAACTTTAGTCTTTTCTCTCGTTCAACTTCAGTCTTTTCTCTCGTTTAACTTTAGTCTTTTCTCTCGTTTAACTTTAGTCTTTTCTTTAATTTAACTTTAGTCTTTTCTCTCGTTTAACTTTAGTCTTTTCTCTCGTTTAGTCTTTTCTCTCGTTTAACTTTAGTCTTTTCTCTCGTTTAACTTTAGTCTTTTCTCTCGTTTAACTTTAGTCTTTTCTCTCGTTTAACTTTAGTCTTTTCTCTCATTTAACTTTAGTCTTTTCTCTCGTTTAACTTTAGTCTTTTCTCTCGTTTAACTTGAGTCTTTTCTCTCGTTTAACTTTAGTCTTTTCTTTAATTTAACTTTAGTCTTTTCTCTCGTTTAACTTTAGTCTTTTCTCTCGTTTAACTTTAGTCTTTTCTCTCGTTTAGTCTTTTCTCTCGTTTAACTTCAGTCTTTTCTCTCGTTTAACGTTTATTATCCGTCTCTTTTAACCTCTCGTCCTTCATCATCGTTTGGCTGAAAACACCCGTCTAATTTTGAGTTTTTCGAGTATTTAGGGCCGTGCTTTTCAAAATTCCGTGCAGCCTCCATCACTCCGCTCACAGACCCACGTCTCCACCTCTCTCTGAGCTGTCAGGTAGACGAGAGGGCGGAGAGGGCGGAGCGTGCTGAAGCATGGCCTTCTGGGAGTTGTGGTTTTCACTCGTGAGCGGGCCCTAGGTCTTGCACGGATGACAGGTTTTATTTGATACCTGGCCTGATTCCGTCAGTCTGTCTGAGCTCAGTTTGGCCCAGAATGACACAGCACTGCTCAGACACGGCGCTCCGAGTTATCCCAGGATAAATTTACACGATAAATAAACACGCACGACCTGGAGACGGACCGGACGCGCTGAGAAATGCACCGGGAGTCGTCTGGTTACGCTAATACGCCACAAGGGGCACTGTTTGTGTGATGTCGTGAAAATAATAAAATCAGAACAGCTTCATTTTTACATTATTCTCTCTGTTTTTGTCTGTAAAACCCCTCACCACACACTTTATACACTTTTCTCACACACTCCTCCTTCATCTTCCTTCTTCTTCTTCCTTTTTCTCTTTCTTTTTTCTTTTTCTTTCTTTCTTTCTTTCTCTTTCTTTCATTTTCTTTTTCTTTGTTTTTTCTTTCTTTCTTTTTCTGTCTTTCTTTTTTCTTTATTTGTTTTTTCTCTTTCTTTCTTTTTCTTTCTTTTTCTCTTTGTTTTTTTCTTTGTTTTTTCTTTGTTTTTTTCTCTTTCTGTCTTTCTTTTTTATTTCTTTTTTTCTCTTTCTTTATTTCTTTTTATTTCTTTTTCTTTCTTTCTTTCTTTTTTTTCTCTTTCTTTTTTTCTTTTTCCTCACCACACACTTTATACACTTTTCTCACACACTCCTCCTTCATCTTCCTCCTTCTTCCTTTTTCTCTTTCTTTTTCTTTCTTTCTCTTTCTTTCATTTTCTTTTTCTTTGTTTTTTCTCTTTCTTTTTCTCTCTTCTTTCTTTATTTGTTTTTTCTCTTTCTTTCTTTTTCTCTTTCTTTTTCTGTCTTTCTTTTTTCTTTATTTGTTTTTTCTCTTTCTTTCTTTTTCTTTCTTTCTTTTTTCTGTCTTTTTTTCTTTTTTTCTCTTTCTTGCTTTTTGTCTTTTTTTTCTTTCTCTTTCTTTCTTTCTTTTTCTTTCTTTTTTCTCGTTCTTTCTTTCTTTTTCCTCACCACACACTTTATACACTTTTCTCACACAGGCGTTAACATTTTCTCACATTTCTCTCTCGTTTAAACTCTCTCAAAGTTCAAACCTTCGTAGGCGTCTTTGTCGGTGCAGAACGTTTCATCGACATTGTGGGTTTTGTCGGTGGAGAAAACAAATTGCAAACGTACAGCACTTCAGAGTCACACTGAGATCCAACGTTTATGTAAATTTGTCACTGGAAAAAAGCACGAAAAATTGCACAAAAAAATCCACGAAACAGCGAGATTGCGAAAGGTGAACCGCGATATAGCGAGGGACAAACTCGTACGTTGATTTTATTACATTTACACAAAACAGTTTCTGCTGCAGTGGGACCAGAGCGATGGAGTAAACTCTTAAACACTGTCTGAGGTCCGTTTGTCTGGATATTTGAGCTTCTGAGATGCTGATGTAGAGCCGTGACCTCTCAGCGCTCCGTACAGATAAAGACACGTGAAATAAAACAGCAGACGTGTAAACAGAAACACAAAAACCTCCTGTGAGACTAAAGACTTGACAAAGACGAGTGCGGCTTTAATATTTCTTGCAGTGCATCTTTGACGAAGGAAAAACGACACATAAAACTAACATTTCTACCACGATTCGAGCAGCTTCCTGAACTCTGTGCGTTTATTTACACTGAGGTTTATATTTGTAGAGGAAATAATGAACAAAATGATTAAACGACTCTTTACTGGACCAAAGCCGTTTTACTTTTGGACCAACGCTACAATTTTATTTTCAAGGTTAAACAGTTATTGAAATATTCTCCGCGTTTCTCTTGACCGTTTTTCTCTTATTTCCTTAAAATGTAAATTATCTGAATACATTTGCCGTGTACAGTGTGTATTTATGCGTCTGATGTTTCTGTTTGAGCAGGGACAGTGAATATTTCTGTACATTTTTGAGAATTTGAGAGACGTCACCAGTCGACACGCGTAAAAAACACATTAATATAAACATGATATATATGTTTTCAAAGTTAAAAATAAAAAACATGTATCATTTAATCACAGACAGGCTCATTGAAGCAGTATTCAGTATCGACTCACTTCCTCAATATTGAAATTTTAATATTGTGACTCTATGCCACGTATGTCAAACTCAGGCCCGGGGGTCAAATCTGGCCCGCAGTGTAATTATATTTGGCCGCGCACCACTAATACTACAAATCCCAGAATGCTTTGCTAGTGCACTGCAGTCGAGACCAACACGAGCCTCTTCTCTTTGACCACCTCCTTTTATCTGTTTTAATAAGAAATGAATACTGATGTGTCTTTTATTTCAAGTTTTTATTTATTTTTTGGGATAAAAAAATAAATTTGAAATAGGCATTTAATAGTAATAATAATAAAGACAAAATAAACATATAGAAATAATACAATGTAGTAATAATAATAATAATAATAATAATAATAATAATAATAGTAAATAATATTATAAATGAAATAAAAAGTAAAAAAAATGAAAATCCCGTCCAGGTTTGAATTCCTTCCTTACAGTAATTGCAGAAAATGCATTATACAATATTTTATTTCAAATTTAATTCCCCAGATGTTTGTAAAATCAAGCTTGAGTTACTCCAAGTTTTGCGTTTAAGCGAAACTAAAGTTTGTCTCTGAAAATGTTAAACGTCAAACATCAGTCACTTTTTCGATAAATATTAAGTTTGGCCCAATGTGAATTTGTCTGTTTTTAATTTTGTCCCACTGTGAATCAAACATGTTCCTCACCTCAACTGAGATGATATAACTTGACCTGAATGTTCCACAGTCTGGCATTAAACTTGTATTTCCATCCATTTATTCAAATCAAAGCATTTTTTTTAATTTTTTTTATTTTTTTTATTGCTAAACAGTAATTAAACCAAACGCTATCTTTATCTGCGCACCTCTCGTTTGCTTACGATCGACCCTACACCAGACACCAGAAAGCTACACAGTGGAGCTTTAACTTCAGAAAACGTGTCTGTTCTTACTTGATCTAAACGTACAAACAAACCCAAAAGAAAACTGTAAACACGAGCGAGCGAAGACTTTTAATAAAACCCAAACCCGCAGACATTTTAAACTTTAATCACAGACACAAACTTTTAATCCAGTTCCCGTCGATAAAACTCCACGCCGTACGTTCCACCTCGTCACCTTGTTCTCGTTATTCCCACTCGGAGAGGTACACGCGCCCCCTGGAGGGCCCCCGACGCGCCCCCCGTCCCGTCTCCTCGTACCTCCCCGCAGCTCCCAGCCCGTGCATGTCTTTAGCATATTTTACCGCCGCAGAGGGTCAGTTGTTTTATTAACTGCCCTCGTTCTTTCTCCTCTTTTCCTCTCTCGTCTTCTCTCTCCTCGCTGCAGTTTTTCACTCTATTTGTTGTGATAAATGGCTGTTAGATGTGATTTCCCCAGGATCATATCTCTCTGAGGGCCCTGCACACTCCATAATTAGACGCCGTGATTAATAATTCATTCTTCTTCCCCCTTTTCCTCTTTTGGCGTCTTTACTAGCGTAGCGTGTGTGTGTGCGCCTGGGCGGGGATTTATCTTTGAAAATGTTAAAATTTGAATATTAAAATTGTATTAATAACGACGATGTGTAAAATGATTTTCCTAAAGACGCGCCCGCGGTCGCAAAACATCGGGGCTGAAGAACACGGACGTCCCGCGGAGTCGAGCGTAAAGCAATTCACGGAAAACTAATATGATTTCACGCTGTCCCCGGTGTGTTTACAGTGTTCATTTTCAGAGCTGTGGGACGTCCGGAGAAAACATGCAGAGGGAACGGGTCGAGGAAACGCACGCGGTTCGACTTATATAACAGTAGGTTTGTCGAAAATGAGATGCTAATCGATGCTAAAGCTAGTATTGAAACCACAGCCTCGTTTGAGCAGGTGTCGATACTAAAAACGTCACATTAACGGGACAAAAATGAACCTTTTCTGAAAGATTTTGAGCTTTTTCACATCCGCGTCCACGGACCGATACGAACCGACCGGACGCTGAGGGATTACACGTATAACACACGTCGGAATATGAAAGAAAATACCGGAAAGTTTGGACTATTGAGCACCTGAGTATTAGTATTTATTTATTTTTTTTTATTAAGATGCTTTCTTTTTTTACTGATTAAAATTCGCCATCAACACGCCATATGCTTTTATTTCCTCTTAAAGCTTTGTCGTCTTTTTACATCGACTAAGTTCTTCCCGTTTGCCGCCTCCAACGTCGCGCCATCGGTTCATTAAAGCCAAACTCACGTGCAGTGGCTCTATTTCCTTCTTTGACGCTTAATTTTATCGCATAATCTTTCCTCGCGTCTCTCGCTTTTGCGTTTACTGTCAGAGAGTGCCCCCTGGTGGCCGCACCGTTGTAGAGGCCTCAGGGTTCAAAGCGTTGGGGGGGAAAAGTTGCGGCTTATAGTACGAAATTTACAGTACTACGATTTAATGTGGAAAATGACGTGTTTAAAATATTATTATTGTAGTATTGGAATCAGTATTGAGTATCGCGTCAAAATCGCATCGAAATCAAGTTTGAAATCATAATATCGTGACTTTTTGCCCTTGTATCATGTTTAAGATCGGTTTTCCACCTCCTCACCTCAACTACGATGATATAACTTCACCGGAATGTTCCACAGTCTGGCATTAAACTTGTATTTCTTCCATTTTTTTTCAAATAAAAGTTTTTTTTTTTATTGCTAAAAACAGTAATTAGAACAAACGTGTGGCCTTTTCGTGCGCAGGTTCCCGTCTTAGTTTTGCTTGTACGTTTGCCCGCGATCGACGCTACGCCAGACGCCAGAAAAGTTACCGAATGGAGCTTTAACTTCAGAAAATGTGTCTGTTTTTATTTGATGTATAAGGCGTAAAGGAAGACGAAAGTAAACTGTAAATACGCGCGTGTAACAGGGCGCGAAGTCGTCTAATAAAACCCAAACTGAGGGACGTTTTTAAGTTTCTTTGAAAGCGGTGACACGGGCGGCGGCGGCGGCGGCGGCTCCCTCAGACCGCGGCGGCTCCTCCCATCTGCTCCTCTGTGATATGTTTTATTAAAGAACATCAAACGCAGAGTCGCTCTCCCTCATTTGTCAAAACTATTCCTTTGTTTTGGTCCTCACTGTTTCGCTCTTTGTTTTTCTCTGCACAGAATTACGATTTTCTTTGCCGTGACTTTTTCATATAGAGCCACAGAACAAATTGCGTTACTACTTTCCTCACAAACACACGAGAGCACTCCAAGCTGAGAAATACAAGTACTTTTATGTTTTTACTTCAGAAACAGAACATGGAATAGTCATTTTCGTATTAAAATTTGAAGTAACTGTGTCTAGTCGTTAGTATCACCCAACAGGACGTCCAGGATTAGACAAAGTTGGTGTTAAACTTTGTCTCTTTTGTCTTTCTCTGCTGCTTCCGTTTCTTCTTCTTCTTTCTTTCTGCCCTTTTTCTTTCATGCATATCCTTGGCTTCCCTTCCTTCCTGCTCAAATAAGTATCTGGAACTTTTTTCGTAGAGTCTGAACCGTAGAATTATGGACGACTTAAGCAGAACAGGGGCCTATTCATGAGTCTTAAACGTGTAAATACTGCGATCTATTTATTTGAGCGAGTTCCTGCGGCTCTAAACTCCGCCCAGAGCCCCGAGGTCAGAGGTCAGCTGTGTGTCCAAAACCAGAAGTGACAAGACGAGACCGAAAACCCGCGTCTTAGCATCGTTTTTGATGAGGAAAACCGCATTATAACGTCAGAAAACAGCGTAACACGAGCCTTTTAGCTCTATAGCGTCGGATGCTATCGTGTAAATTCAAACGCCGTCTCTTTACGGTCATGTGCTTACGTCGCACTCGAAGACGACCAATCAGAGCGCAGGTACCGCCGGGATTCGGTCAGTCGGTTATTTGATGCGTCAAAGGAAAAATAAGGACGGACAGAGGCGTAACATAGAAGTAGTAGTGTGAAAAAAGTAAAAGTACACACTGATACTTCCTTGTGTGTGATTTTTTTGTTTTTTTGTGGCTGATGAAAAGTCTAGGGGAGATATAAGGGTCTATAATGTCCTTAAAGGGTTAAAAACAGGTGCAGTTGTGCGTTTACAAGTTTATTACCAAATGATTAAATGCGTTTGTGGTGTAAAAGAATCTAGTTTTGCTTGTTCTTGAAATATATTCCGTTTTTGTGAAGTAAAGTACATCTCAGTTCTGTTGAGGCTAGTCCTTAAACTTATGCAATCGCGTGAGTTTGTGTTAAAACCGTCTGTATCAACGATTAACGAGCGAGTGTAACCGTTAAACGTACATTTTATCAGTGTTGTTCTCGTCTAAACAGATACTTTAGCGACGGGCAGTGGTTTTAAATTCATCACCTGTTGAGAAAACAAATTGAAAGACAAATTGTACCATCTCTGACCAGCCCTCCAGCTCAATTTGACGCTACGTACGGGTTTCGCAACAAGAAAAACCCGCGTTTTTGTCGTAACAATGGGATTTTTAATATGTATACCCTTTTAAAACGTGAAAAATCCTTAAAATCTCACACGTAACACGAAGAAAACAAAGCTGAGACTTATTTACGAGCATCACGGAAACTTGACACGAGCCTAAACAACCACACAGGTGTCATTGCTCATGTTATAATAAACGCAGCTCCACCTACAGGCCGCGCAGTTGTATTACATCCGTTAACCCGCGTTGCTGCAGGTTGATCTTTGACCTCCTCCAACACGAGAACGTTAAATGCTTCTTCTCTGCCACTGCAACCCCATAAACTCCTCGCGTTGTAATAACAGTCTGAAGCGTTCCCTCTCCAAAAAAACGCCGCTCCGGAGAGAAACGAAACCGCCGTTGTCCCGATAAATTAAAAGACAGAATCAGATTCGTGTCCCGGCGGAGCCCAATCTCCCATATCTCAAAACAGGGGTGACTTGGCCTTCTCCGACAAATATCATAAAAGCTGCGAAATCTGTAGGAGAATTGAAAAAAGCAGAGATGGATGTGATAGCGAGCGTTGCATTAAATCAATATCTGATTACACGGGCTGGGAAAAGGTTAGCGGGGGGTGTGTGCGCGCGGCGGCGGCTCCAGAGGTGAGGGTCAACACGCCGCTGTCAAACCCCTCGTGCGCTTTTTTTGGATTTCGAATGTGAATCTTGTATTTTCTGTGGGTTGTTGAACCGTCAGTCTGCCTTTGCACCCGATTTTTCACCACGCGGCGTCGAATCGATATTGCGTGGGCGTGTGTGTGTGTGTTTCGAACGGCAAAGGGGGACTTAAGAGGAGCCGATAAAGTGTAAATCAGAGGCGACGTGGGGCGGCGCAGGTGGATGTTGTCGTCTGTGAAGCTGACTTGTGTTTATTCTCAAAGGGAACTCGTAAGAAAACAACGGCGCGGAGAAAGTTTCTGTCGGAACTGTAAACTTTGGTGCTGAAAACATAGTCAATCTTTGTCAAAAAATAAGTTGAAACGCTGCTATTTTTGGAGCTTTGGAGCTTTACCGAACGTTTCTCGAAAGGTGACGTGTCAAAATCGGTTTGGATGTCCTTCGTTTTGTCCTGGTGTGAGGTTTAAAGGTCCTATATCACACAAAAATGACTCGCGTGAGGTTTAATCCACGTTATAGCGTTGTTAAATCCTCAAAAACAAACATGAAGTTGTGTTTTTTTTCTGTCACAACTCTTTATTATCACAGTTTTCCCTTGTTTATCGCGCAAATTACGCTTTCAAAATAGTCGGTAGCTTTATTTTTTACATTATTCTCTATGTTTTTGTCTGTAAAACCCCTCACCACACACTTTATACACTTTTCTCACACAGGCGTTAACATTTTCTCACATTTCTCTCTTGTTTAAACTCTCTCAAAGTTCAAACCTTCGTCGATTTTTAAAAATAAGTGCAGTTTTTTAGAGCGAAACCAAAGATCAAGACGTGTTTTCAGGCTTAAACATTTGTCTGAGAAATAAAAATATAAACGTTATCCTGTACTGTAAATAGAAATCATGCTTTTAGAAATTATTAATAGTGACTCTGACCGCGCCTCTTCATGTTCTGTTCCACCTTGTGATGTCACGAAGTGGTAGTTTTCACATTAACAGCTACTTTTGACCTTTTTGTTTCAGAACAGATCGGCATTTCCAGGTCTGAAATCATCCAAATCGTTCTAGAAATGAAGGTGTGTGGAGTTTAAAAACACGGCGGAGCACTTCCTGTATCACCGTATGACATCACAAAGTGGAACGGAGCGTTTTCCGTGACCTAGAACTCGGCGTAAATCTGCGGGGAATGAAACGAAACACAACTCCAGGTCTGTTTGTGACAAAAATCAGAAAATAGCGTCATATGAGCCGCTTAAAACAAAAAAAGGAGTAATATTTGTAGGAAAATACGAGTCAGAGCTGCGTTTTTGTGCGACTAAGAAAAACATTTGCTCGTCTTTCGTTGCTGGTCAGTTCTTCTTCAGAGATGGATATGAAGTCGGGATATTTTGGACTCGTGGTTGAAGAGCGAGCCTGAATCTCAAGCGTCTGGCTGCGGTCCGTGTGTGGAAGAGGAGCTTCGGTGCGATTGGCTCGAGCGGCGGAGTAGAGCTACACCGCTTCACTTCTACGGCCAAACACGAAATGAATTTAACTGGGAACGTTTTTAATTTACAACGCTTAACCAATTACGGAGCTGGTGAGGGTTCAGATCGGGGTTAGAGGTCATTAATCAAGCGCTAAACTCCCAGCGGAGCTAATGGAGTTCTCGTTTCTCCGTCGGCTGCAGCCAGACACTTCTCCTGCGTCTCCTCGGTCTAATCTCCGCCAGACGATTGGGCAAATTTCCCCTCGTCCCTGCTGTTTACTTTATTTTTTGGATGCACAAACTTCAGATAACCGCCATAACTGTCACAGCCACAGCTCAACCTCTAAACCATTGCAGTGTGATATTTATAAATCTTTTAACAAAACGGTGGCTCCAGGCTCCGCGCGATCCTCGTAAACACTCCTGTTTTATTGCGTTTATTGCAGTTTAAGTCAAATTTGAGTCGCAGATTTTATCGTGTAGTTTGAATTGAGTTCAAGTCCTTGGGAAGGTGAGAAACTTTTTTTTTTTTTTTTACAGATATATAAATAAGACATTGGATTGTTTGAGCTGGAAACGTGGAAAGAAAACGTGCAGGACTCATACGCAGCTTTTTATCAAACGATATTTAGATTCAATGTGGTTGATCTCGTTGTCTGATCTTTTATTTCAGTCGTTTTTTTTCAGACTAAGGATTTACGTATTTTCCGGACTAAATGTCGCTCTGGAGTAAAAGTCACACCAGCCAAAAAATGCATAATAATGAAGAAAAAAACGTTGTAATTATTATTTTTTATGCTTAAATTATTTTAGTTTAGGATTTTTTTGGGTTGTTTTTTTTTTAAATTAATTTTAGGATTTTTTTTTTTTTTTTTTTTTTTTACTTTAGGGGTTTGTTATTTTATTTTAGGATTTTTTTAAATAATTATTTTAGGATTTTTTTTTATAGTTATTTAACATCAGAACCAGAGTGTAAACATATATTTACTTTACAAAATCTGAGACATTGTAATTATTATTTTTTTATGCTTAAGTTATTTTAGTTTAGGAGTTTTTAGTTGTTTTTTTTTAATTAATTTTAGGATTTTTTTTTTTTTAATTAATTAATTTTTTTACTTTAGTGGTTTTTTATTATTTTATTTTAGGATTTTTTAAATAATTATTTTAGGATTTTTTTTAATAGTTATTTAACATCAGAACCAGAGTGTAAACATGACTTATTAAAGGAAGTTATAATAATGACCAAAAACAGACATTTTATCTTTAAAGTCAAGTTAGAATAATAAGTGTTTTCTGCTTGAACGCCCCCTGCAGGTGTAATCCTGTGATTGCAGTTTGGGTTAGATACACAGAGATGCGTAATAGTTTTGAGAGCTTTTGCCACGCCCCCTTTTTTAGTCGCCATCTATGAGCCCCAACAATAATCTGTACTAAAAGACAAAGTATTTAAACTAGATTCACATTCGAGTATGAAGTATCAGTACTGAAGTATAACTGAAGTACTGAAGTATAACTGAAGTACTGAAGTATAACTGAAGTGGACTTAAGGTTTGGATATCAGAGCTAAAATAAGGCCACGTGGTCATTTTAAATACTTTCCTATTACCGTATTTTCCGGACTATACGTCGCTCTGGAGTAAAAGTCGCACCAGCCAAAAAATACATAATAATGAAGAAAAAACATATAAGTCTCATTTTTAGGGAAATTTATTTTACAAAATCCAAGACCAAGAACAGACATTTTATCTTTAGAATCAGAATCGGACGAGTTTTATTGCCATTGTCAACTCAGAACTTTCTTCAGTGATAAAGTACAACATAAAACACTGAATAATAATAATAAAAATATATATATTATAAATACATAAATACAATATAGATATTATAAATACAAATAAAGATATGCATAAAGTAAAAAAAAATATGCTTAAAAATAAAATAGTCACAGAGGTAAATATATACAACATTTTTTATTTTTCTGTGATCAAATTTTTATTCAAGTATCAATCTCAAGTGCAAATATACAGGTTACAATCCGATTACCTTTATTCCCCCTTTTTTTTTTTTTTTTACCCAGCCCCCACCCCAATGGGCATATAGACAAAAAACAAAAAAAATTAGTTAATAAAATTTATAATAATAATAGTAACCAAATAAATACAAAATAAACACATAGATATAATACAATGTAATAATATTATAATTTCTTTCAATATTTATTTATTTTTATTTTTTTTTATTTGGTCATTTCATTCAAACCAAACATGATTCAACTTATAAGGTTGTACATAACATTTCTATCATGACTGAAAGTGTAATTTAACATCAGAACATGATTTATTAAAGCGAAGTTATAATAATGACAATAAAATAAATAACAGACAGAACTGAACACGTGTCTGGTTTGTTAACGTAAAATATTAACAGTTAATCAGATAAATAAAGAATAAAAACAACGAGTTTACTCTGGATCTCACTCCAAATCAATAAATCCAAGTCTTTCTCTTTGTTTTTTAAATCACCGCAATGTTGAAATTTTTAAATGTTCAGTGGTTCATGAGGAGTAGACACTGGTAGAAGCCTAGAGCGCCCTCGTGTGGTGAAGATGTGAAATTATATATTTGAATAATCTCACATAAATCGCACCCCCTGACAAACTGAAAAGTGCGACTTATAGTTCCTACCCGACCGTTTTGATCACTCATTCGCGCTTTTCGTCAGAGTCGTCACTCGGACTCAGGACAACAGCGCCATCTGTTGTCCAACTGTATCCCAGGTGTGCGAGAATAAAAAAGCCCCTTCGTCTCGGTTTAAAGTCTCATTTAAGTCACGTTTTTGTATTTCGATTGACTCGTTAACCCAGCGACGGTGTTTTTGCTCCTCGTTCGCTCCGTCCTGGTCCAAAATTTGCTTCCGACTGTCAGAAAGAATCTACGAAAACACTAATATCTTTGAAACGGTATTTAACGGCTTACGCGAGACAAATTTCACCGCGGGGCAAGTGTTATGTTATACTTTTCTTATAACCAAATCTCCGTTTCATGTTTTATGGATTAGTAATCTTTGCACATCTTATCACCTGCACTTTCCTCGTACCATCCCCCAAAAAAACGTCTAATCTCCTCTCATCATTTTGAGCATTAACGACGAGACACACACTTTGTTAGAAAATGTCACCCGCCGCCTGGAAATCCTTTCAAACCGCGCCGCATCTGTCCGTCGCCGTCAGACTCTCTAAGCTCCTCTACGTTTAGCGGTATAGGGTTGCGCGAGGCGATGCATGTAAATGAGACGCGCGGGGACACGTGTTACTCGTTAGCGGCGATTAAACGGTAGATCGACGGCGTTTAAAGCTTCAGCCCGTCACCGCGTCAAGAGGAGTCCCACCGCGTATCTCGGGCTTCGCGTCCGTATCGCGCTTTGGCCTGTCCGACGGATCCGCGACGGTCCGTCTTATCTCCCCGTGTCTTATCGTGTACGTATTTGCGGGCTGATAGCGGCCTTTTGTTCGCTTCCGTTCACGAGCGGCGTCTCTTTTGTCGGTCTGTGTTTGTGTCGTTCAATTATTTACGAGCTCACAAAGGCAAAGTCAAAGATACAACTGTTACTTTCAACAAAAACGAGACTCTATCCATCCGTTTTCTTCCGCTCGATCCGGGGCAGCAGTCAAAGCAGGGGCTCGCGCGCTTCCCTCACCCCAGACGCTTCCTCCAGCTCAGCCAAGAGACACGGTCCGTCCAGCTCCGCCTTTCCCGAAGCTTCCTCGTCGTCCACGTATCGTTTGTAGCTTCGGTAAAACCTTTATAGAGGCGTAAGTAGAGGATGCCACCGAGATGAGACAAGTTACGGACCAGATCTGTGGAGAGACGGGCGCATTCACGGTTAGAATGCGAGATTTTCGGGAAGAGTTCGTCAGAAAAAAACGTAATTGCGTAAATACAAGATAAGTTTAGTGCTACACGGTGGGACAAACCAGGTACGGCGATAACAAATACACATATATCACAGATTATCACAGAGAAAAGTTACACAGTGCAGCTTTACAGTGTGTTTTAGATAAAGGTCTGCACGGTGGAGTTGAAGCACAGGAACTGCACCGGTGGATTCTTTCGGAAATTGGTTTGTGAATGTGATGCAATGAGTCACGTCGCAGGAAATGCAAATCTTTTTTTATCGAAAGAGTGAAAAAAAAGAAGTGAGAAAGAAAGAGAAAACCTCACGTCTGTTACTTAATCAAATATTCCTTGTCGTCTTAGTTGAATTAGTTGAATTAGTCTTAGATGAATTATGTAGCAAAGGAAAAAAAGAGTAAATATCTGTGGTATTTTCTTATTTTTTATGTGTATTTTAGTTTCAAATCCTCAAAGTTTCCGTCCTTTATCTCTTCAATTATGTAACTTTTCTTTTCTGCATAATTCCATATTTCTTAATTCATATATTTGATGTTTTCTGTGTGTATTTAAAATGTAGAGAATCATAAATGTAAAAAAATAAAAATAAAAATATGAGACATGTCCAAACTTTTGATTTTTTGTGGTGTTTAAAACTGCACTGTGTAACTTTCTGTCACCGTGGAGATGTAATTGCTTCACCTGGAATGTTCCACTGCGCGACGTTAAGCTTATTTAAAATCCATTTATTCCATTTTTATTTAAATCCAGGCCAAGTTACAGGTCAGATCTGTGGAGAGGTGACCCTGTTAACAGTAAAAATGCTCGACTTTCAAGGAGTTTTTGAGGAATAAAAACCTAAACGTGAATAAATTAACACTCGATAAGTTTAAAAACATACTGTGGAACATTCCAAGCAAAGCAGTAGCATCTCCATGGTGACAGACTCCCGCCAGAAAAGTTATAGTGCATTTAAACATTCACTACCAGTCAAAAGTTTGTACACAAACTTTTTTTGTTTTTTTTTTGTTTACTGCTTTCTACATTTTAGAGACTTACAGAAGAAATCAAACATATAAAGCAAGAAATATGGAATTAAATAACAGAGGAAAAAGTGAATAGTTCTACTAAAATAAATAATATTTTTCAACAAAGAAATGGGTAGCTACTTTGAGGATTTTTTAAATTTATTTTTTATTTTTATTATTTTTTTATTTTTTATGCTTATTTTATTTAATACTTTTGCTTATTTTATTTTTATGCTTATTTTATTTTTTATGCTTAAATTATTCTAGTTTTTTTTAATTAATTTTAGGAGTTTTTTTATTTTAGGATGGTTTTATTTTATTTTAGGATTTTTTTAATAATTATTTTATTTTAGGATTTTTTTTTTTAATCATTTTTTTAGGAGTTATTTAACTTTTCCTTTGCTACGCACTTCCATAGATCTTACTTCATATATTTAATGTCTTCCGTCTCTATATAAAGTGTAAAAAATAGTCAAAATAATTTAAAAAAACACTGAATTTGTGCGTCTCCAAACTTTTTCCTGGTGTTTTACCTTAAAGTTTCTTAAACTCAGTTCGACCCGAGTTCAAACCTGCACAAATAAAAACTTCTGTGTTTACTTGTATTTTTACCCTAATCCAAACTGAAATATCAACTTTAGTTTAGATATTTTCCTTGTTTCTTTAAATATGCATCCCCCAAACGCCGCCAGACGCCCGTCGTATAAAAGCATTTGCATGTTCCCGCCGTTTGTCCCCCCTGTGCGGACCTCATGCCGAAACGCCACGCTCCTGCGCTTCCTGTTTTTAAGGAGAAATTTCCGAAATGACAACGGCGTGGTGGGAGGTAGCAATGAATGAGGAGGACGAGGAGGAAGAGGAGGAAGAGGCTCGGTGGGGGGTCAGAGCGAGTACAGAGCAATCGTACGTCTACGGTCAGAGAAGACGCCATTACACCGGACCCACTGTGTGTGTGTGTGTGTGTGTGTGTGTGTGTGTGTGCGTGTGCGGCTTCAATATCCATCCACAAAACAAAAGAACAGAAGAAGAAAGAACAAGTCGAGACGCCAGCGCCGCTTTTATGTGTAATAATAATAATAAAATAATAATAATCTGAGGTCTGCTCGAGTGGCACTTATGGGATTAGATCGAAAGAAAAGAAACAAAGTGAAAAGCTATCGATAAAATTGGTAAAAAATAAAAAAATAAAGCAGAATTCCGGCTCGAGTTGAGTGGATGTTGTGTTTTTGTAGGTGCAAGGTCCGTTTTGTCGCACGTGTTTGATGTTGAGGTTATTTCGTAGCCGCAGCTGCCCCGGGACGGACGGGCGTGATCATTTCGTGGTGATTCTGACGCGGGAAAAAGAACACGCTGAAATTATAATATAAACGATAAAAAACCGGTAAAATGAAACTTCACTCCTGTAACTTTTTGGACAGATTTGAAGACGTTTGGCCGTTTCTTCTTCCGTTCTGGTCAGATTCCCGCTGGACGCCGCCTTATGTCTGTCTGAAGGGGGCGCTAACGACACTGACGCTAACGCACCCGCTCAAAAACGATAGTGCTAGCCCGTATGCTAACAGATGTATTCGAGAGCTGAACGATTAGGAGTCGCATTTCACACTTAAGGTTAAGCTGAACGGACCAGCGAGCGACAGAAACCGGAAACAACAGGTGTTTTTAGTCCCAGTGTCGTTAGCGCCCCCTTCAGACAGATATAAGGCGGCGTCCAGCGGGAATCTGACCAGAAGTGAAGAAACGGCCAAACGTCTTCACTCCTGCAACTTTTTGACAGATTTGAAGGTTTTGTTGACTGTGGATCAGACCTGAGCAGGGCCGGTTCAGTGTATAAGCAGAGTGAGCAGCTGCTGAGGGCCCCGAGTCCAGCAGGGGGCCCCCAAGAGCCCATGCATTTATATTCAAAATAATATAATATAGGAAGTTTTACTGGACACGGGGTTTGTGTGTTTACAGCAGAATAAATATCCTCTAAAACTATTACATTTGTTTAAAATATCTGCTGCTGTGTTTGTTTTTGAGTCGGGCAGAGGTGAGGGCAGCTCTGTGTTTACACCGGAGCAAGGACCACACATAATGTAAGAACACACAACTGGACACACAACTGGACACACAACTGGACACACAACTGGACACACAACTGGACACACAACTGGACACACAACTGGAACACATTAAAATACAACAGAAACAAAGAAAAAATGTCTAGAATTAAAAAAATCTTCACTTCCTCTTATATGTTTGTGTCGTTCTTATGTTTGTGTTGTTCTTATGTTTGTGTTGTTCTTATATGTGTGTTGTTCTTATGTTTGTGTTGTTCTTATGTTTGTGTTGTTCTTATGTTTGTGTTGTTCTTATGTTTGTGTTGTTCTTATATGTTTGTGTCGTTCTGTTATGTGTTTGTGTCGTTCTTAAATGTGTGTGTTGTTCTTAAATGTGTGTGTTGTTCTTATAAGTGTGTGTTGTTCTTATGTGTTTGTGTTGTTCTTATGTGTTTGTGTCGTTCTGTTATGTGTTTGTGTTATTCTTATATGTTTGTGTTGTTCTTATGTTTGTGTTGTTATGTTTGTGTTGTTCTTATATGTTTGTGTTGTTCTTATGTTTGTGTTGTTCTTATGTTTGTGTTGTTCTTATGTTTGTGTTGTTCTTATATGTTTGTGTTGTTCTTATGTTTGTGTTGTTCTTATGTTTGTGTTGTTCTTATGTTTGTGTTGTTCTTATATGTTTGTGTTGTTCTTATGTTTGTGTTGTTCTTATGTTTGTGTTGTTCTTATACGTTTGTGTTGTTCTTATGTTTGTGTTGTTCTTATGTTTGTGTTGTTCTTATATGTTTGTGTCGTTCTGTTATGTGTTTGTGTTGTTCTTAAATGTGTGTGTTGTTCTTAAATGTGTGTGTTGTTCTTAAATGTGTGTGTTGTTCTTATATGTTTGTGTTGTTCTTATGTTTGTGTTGTTCTTATATGTTTGTGTTGTTCTTATGTTTGTGTTGTTCTTATATGTTTGTGTTCTTATGTTTGTGTTGTTCTTATGTTTGTGTTGTTATTATATGTTTGTGTTGTTCTTATATGTTTGTGTTCTTATGTTTGTGTTGTTCTTATGTTTGTGTTGTTCTTATGTGTTTGTGTTGTTCTTATACATTTGTGTTGTTCTTATATGTTTGTGTTGTTCTTATACATTTGTGTTGTTCTTATGTGTTTGTGTTGTTGTTGTGTCTGTTGTACTTGTGTCATTCTGGATGACTTTTTCTGTTTATCTGACAAACATCAGACTGAAAACAAAGTGATGATCCAGGGGCCCCAAAGACAAACTCAGCTTAGGGCCCCTGAAAGAACCGGCCCCTGTGACTGAGACGACACAGACCATCCAACGCACAACTAATCCCCTTTAAACTGAACTTTTTAAATCTAATCCTAATCATACACACATCTGCACACGTCCGTTTTGAGCCTGGACCTTTAGTGTTTAGACCATGTGTCAAACTCAAGGCCCCCGGGCTGAATGCGGCCCGCCACGTCTTTTAATGTGGCCCACAACAAGGTAAATGAAAAGGTTTGACTGTCTTAAAATGTCAGTTTATGAGGAGATACAGATACGCAGCCGTATTTTTACATCTACGGAAATGTACATGCGATATTTGTAACTCAAATACAAAACAAATACAGAGACGGTTAATGAACGAGTTAAAAAAGTAGCTGCGTTTATTTTACGTGTGGCCCTTTGAGCGTGAAAATGTGTTTGACAAATCTGGTTTAGACGTTTGTATGTTTGTTTTTTTATATTTTGATCAATTTTTCACCGTTTTTTTAGCGCGCATCCCCGTGCCGACATCATCTGCGTCGCATTAAACGTTACTCTTCTACGATTTACGAATAAACGCCTCCTCGTTAAGATAATACGTCGTTATTGTCCTTTATAAAGCGGCGGCCTCTTTCTACGCTCGGACGTTAATTCTTGTTTAAATTCAATGGCGCTAATAAAGCTGAAGGGGCGGCCCAAAACAAAGTGGCGCTATCATCATCTCTGTGAAATTAAATGACTTTTTCACGAGTTGTTTAGTCGCTCCGAGTCGCACTTAAATTAATTGTATTTCCAACTAATTTACATTAACCAGAACCGTTTTCCCGTTATCAGCGGCGTGGCTCGGTCCGGGCGCCGTGACGGTGCCGCTTTGACCTTGGGCGAAAGAAGTAACGGCGAATAAATACGATATTGCGCGGAGGTCGTGGTCGTGGCCGCGTCGCGTTCTGGCTGTGGTTGTACTCGTTTTTACGCCGTCGCCGTCTCGTACGATTATGAAGAATGGAAATTGCGAGTCCATTGACAGAGTCGCTGAACTTTCCCGCCGCAGGGTCGTGGTATTTTATTAAAGTTATTTATCTCCGTGGAGACGTCCGGGAGATGAGAGTCGGTCGAGTTACTGGTCAGAAATGAAATAAATGAAATGCTGGAATGTTCTGAGCACATTATGGACGATTACAGCTCGCAACGACTTTTATTTTCTCTTTTTAACAATAAAAATCAGCTCAACCTCCTGAGACTCGAGCTCCTGCAGAACTTTATCTGAAAAAACTATTAAGAACAAACTATTAAGAACAAACTATTAAGAACAAACTATTAAGAACAGACATTTTGTGTAAAAAACAAGAGAGAAACAATTGTGACTCATTTGTGCTGCTGACAGGTGCAGGAAGACATATGCCTTTAAATACAAATAAAAATAAAATTAAAAATAAAATAAAATAAAAAATACATTAAAATACAAATAAAAAATTAAATTAAATGAAAATTAATACAAATAAAAATAAAATACAATTAAAAATAAAAAATACATTAAAATACAATTAAAAATAATATTAAATGAAAATTAATAAAAAAATAAAATAAAATAAAAAATAAAAAAAATAAGACAGCAGCGTCTGGAATAACTACTACTATATGACAGTAATAATAATAATAATAATAATAGTAATAAAAATCTTAATCTTCATTTCAGTCAAACCATTTATGATTTTGTCTCACCTTTTTCGCCATAGACCTGTAATGCCCCTCCCTGTCCCCTGTGTCCCTGTCCCTCTGCTCCCATCCCCTCTGTGTCCCTGTCCCCTCTGTGTTCCTGTCCCTCTGCTCCTGTCCCCTCTGTGTTCCTGTCCCTCTGTGTCCCTGTCCCCTCTGTGTCCCTGTCCCCTCTGCTCCTGTCCCCTCTGCTCCTGTCCCCTCTGTGTTCCTGTCCCTCTGCTCCCGTCCCCTCTGTGTCCTTGTCCCCTCTGTGTCCCTGTCCCTCTCCCCTCCTTATCCCTGCCGCTCTGCTCCTGTCATCTCTGTCCCCTCCGTGTCCCTGTCCCCTCTGTGTCCCCGTCCCTCTGCTCCTGCCCCCTCCCTCTGTCCCTGTCCCTCTGCTCCTGTCCCTGTCCCCTCTGTGTCCCCGTCCCTGTCCCCTCTGGCGTCGCAGATGCTCAGGTGAACTGCTCGCGGTGACAACTTCCTTGCAGCAAAACCTGAAAAATGTCTCCTTGTGCATTTCCTCTGCTGTGCTCCCCCTGGGGACGACTGCTCTGTTTGCCAGCGGTGCATGTCTGTGTGTGTGTGTGTCTGTGTGTGCGTCTGTGTGTGCGTTCTGTTGTCCTTTGAATGTCTCTGGAGGCCACCACTTTTCCGCTGTAGTCTTTGAAGAGACAGCTGTCCTCCTGCTCCGAGCGCGGTGCCAAAGTGAGTGTGATTGAGCCACTTCTGATGTGGACAAACAGAACAAACCTGTCGCTTTTGTCGTGTTGTGAGAACTTTTGTCCTTTTTTTTTCAGTACGTGCTCCACAAAATCCTTTGACATTTTGATTTTGTCCCGAAGTATATACTGTGTCCTCTGTCCTAAATGTCCTTTATCAAAATCAAAGTCATATCAGAATGAAGTAAAGTATAATTCACAGAAGTAAACACGGAAAAAGTGGAGCACAAACCTAACGCTATTTCTGAGAGACGCTAAAGGACAGAGGAGGAAGACGCTAAAGGACAGAGGAGGAAGACGCTAAAGGACAGAGGAGGAAGACGCTAAAGGACAGAGGAGGAAGACGCTAAAGGACAGAGGAGGAAGACGCTAAAGGACAGAGGAGGAAGACGCTAAAGGACAGAGGAGGAAGACGCTAAAGGACAGAGGAGGACATGTGAATGAAGGATCTATCACGACTAAAAGAGTTTAAACTGTGATAAAAACAGAGACAGGTGTAAGGTTTTTTTTGTGCATCTGTAAAACTTTGATTTTGATTTGAAATATTTTAAAATGAGACACAGAATGAGACACAAAATGTCTCTAAGCAGCAGGGACAAAATATAAAGTCTATAAAGCCCACAAACTGTCCATCAAACTGTCTTTCACACATCTGTCCCACGTCCTAAAGTCTGTCCCATGTCCTAAAGTCTCTCCCATGAAAAAATGTGTTAATAATAATAATAAAAATACAAAATAAATAGAAAATAAACATATAAATAATAATAATAATAATAATATAAAAAGTAAAATAATAAAAAATATCCCGTCCAGGTTTGAATTCCTTCCACACATTAATTGCAAATTTCCTCCATTAAAAATCATCAGCAGAAAACACATTATACATGTTCATTTTGTAACATAAAAAAGAACAGAGCGTAAACATCCTGTGCATTTTTCATGAACATACAGTTTGACAGAAGCATCCACAAAAAAATAAATCAAAAAAATAAACAGATACTTAATATATCCAGATCTCCATGTTGTGTTTTTGTCTTTTGCATCGAGCTGCAGAAAACTCCAGCTGAATTATTTCTCATCGAGACAGAATCCTCCTTAAACGACTTCATTAACTCTCCTCTCTTTTGTAAAACCTGACAAATATTTATATCAATCGACGAATCTTGAGACTCGTAAACGTTTCTCCGAAGCGAAAGGCATCCGATCAAGTGCCCGTCTGCTGTTTATTTTTTACTTTTTTCCTTCATTTTCTTCATTTCCAGTAAGTAGCTCCACGGGGAGGCGACGGAACCGAGCGCTCCGCCGACATGAATCATGATTTTTCCATTTGAGATTGCTTAATATGGTGAAAATGAAGCGCGTTTGACCTCAGTTAGCTGCGGCTCGTTGCGCCATTCCTCCTCCGGCGACGTGACCGGGAAGTGTGCACGTGGAAAGTGGGTCAGGCCGTGAAGAGCCGTAACGGGAAGACGGACCTCGGATACGGCTCCTCGGAGACGTATTCAGACGCGAGGCCGTCACAAGCGGCACCTGTGTGTGAGAAGGAGCCATTTCAGTTAAAAGGATCGTGCGCTCTGAACTACAGGTGACTCACGAGGACGCAGCGAGGAGCCGGCGGTCACAGCGAGGAGCCGGCGGTCACAGCGACGAGCCGGCGGTCACAGCGACGAGCCGGCTCTTCTGATGCGAGTCTGTGTCGCTGCTGCTGTGGTTTAGACTCCAAACCAAACAGGAAAAAGCGGTTTGCATCAAAAGTAGAATTATTTATTGTCCAAAAATCTCGTCATTAATATTGCGGGGGTGTCCGAACTTTTATCACTCAGGGCCGCACGCTGAAGTTTGAAGCGGAGAGCCACAGACGAGTGTCGATACGGGGAGTCATGTGACGCATTTAACACACATTTGACAGACGTTTTACCGTTAAAAAACGACTTGGAGGATTATTTTTAAGTCTGTGTCACAGTGTAATGTGATGTTATTCAGGTTATAGAGGTAGAATCGGTTCAATTTGTAGTAAAAATACTTCCTGTATACAGTTCACTTGTGGCTCTGGTGTGTTTGTAATACCTCTAAGAAAATTTACTTGACTCGTTTTCTTTCCCCTTTATTTATAAAACCATAAAGATGATAATTTTTTCATTTGAAACAATATTATAAATGTTCAGTTTATCATAAGTCTAGTTTAAAGTCGTGAAAACTACTTCCTGTTTTCCGGTTCAGCCTTTTGCGCTAAAGTGAAGTCTTACCTGACAGAGCGCTATTTAAACAATTGAGAAGTAAAATATAAAGTTTTGTGTTTAGTGGTTTGTTTGTTTTCTGTGCGTTCGTGTGCAGTTTTGTGCGTATATGTGATATGAACCAGAGCTTATGTTATATTTGACGTGTTTGTTCTACGGTGTAAACTGTGACAAAGAAGTAAGACCACAGTAAACATCAGTGAAAAGAACAGTGTTTGTGGACAAGCCGCATATGTTACATTAGCCAAGTTTATTTATTTATTATAACTTGATTTAAAGATAAAATGTCTGTTCTTGGTCTCGGATTTTGTAAAATAAATTTCCCCAAAAAATGGGTCTTATAGTCCAGTGCGACTTGTTTTTTTCTTCATTATTCTGCATTTTTTTACTCTCCAGAGCGACTCATAGTCCTGAAAACCCAGTATTCGAGTGTAAAGGCCAGACTGACGGTGCTGTACATGTACGGAGACAAACAGGTCACACATTTGCGGAGGAGGAACTGGATTTTACCAGATACGACTCAAACTTTAACCTAAATAGACGAACTGAGACAATGAGATGAACTTTTCTGCGTCGAGTCTCTCAGAACCCACATTAAAACAGAGAAGAACCGCACAAAAACCCTGCGTTGTCGCTTTTTTTTTTTCTCACTTTATCCCATTCCGTCCGGCGTGAAGCGAAGGACGACCGTTACAGTTACATTATCTGACGGGTTGAGCGCGGCGTCGCATTAACATAGATTTGAATGATCGATAAACTCATTTTTCCACAGGTTCGCGTCGCGTTTAGCAGGTCACCAAACCAGGTCGTGCATCGCCGCGGCCTGACCCACTAAACCGCCCTCCGCCCAAACAAAATGGACGCCAACGGGCCCACGATAACCCGGCACCTTTCCACCTACACGACTCAAAAATAGTGAACTTTTGGCGTCAGTTTTTGAACAATGTGTGTACACGTATGCACCGGGGAGCAGAGTAATATTGTTTTGGAGCCCTCGCGGTTTGGACGGGGCTAACACCTGAATGAACCTGTCACCGCAGACACATTGCTTTTTCAGCTCCAGCGATTACACCGCGCCCGAATACTCCGCGGTTCTTTGTATGCGTGTGTTCGAGCGGCGGCGGCGGGGGGGGAGGGGATGCGTGTACGTGTGAGAGACAGGTACAGCGAGCGAGCGTGACAGAGGAGTGTGTATGTGTCCAAAGAGCTGTAGTTCACACGGCTGCGCTTTTAGAAATATCATCCTCTGGGGTTCGACAACAGAGAAACGGAGTCAGAGGAAGCGGCAACTCTTTTGTGATGTCCTTCAGCCGGGCGCTCATCCTTTTGGTCGCGTCGGGGGCGGGACCGGCCGGGGGAAAACGGTCACCGCTCAGAAATAAAACGTAACCTTTCGTGATGGCTGTGAGGGGCTTTGTGGGAGTTCAGGTCACGCCCAGATTAGACATTATTATTGTTTTGTGCGTCGTAACCGAACATAAAACAGATTAACCCTTTAAGGACTGAGCGCACTATGGGCCAGTATATATTTTTGTTAGCCATAAAAATCATATTAAAGGAAGTATCAGAATTTACTGCATTTTTTTTCCACACATCTACTTCTATTTTACACATCCATCCGTATTTTTTCTCTCTCTTCGCTCTCATTCGTCGCCTTCGCCTAGCAACAGAGGCAGATTATCGTAACTGACGGAAAAAAAATATTTAAACAGCCCCGTGCCTCCGCTTTGAGACGCCGTTTGAATTTACTCGAGAGCACGGCTGGTTGCGGAGTCACGCTGCTGGAAAGTCGGCGTCCGCGCTCTATCGGCGACGTTAGCCTTCGACGCTAAAGGGTTAAGTGATCGACTCTGCGACTTTAAACGTGTCTTTTCCACTTTTATCCAGTTACACGTTTATTTACTTTTTCTGCTCATGGGGTCGTCTTCACAGATCTGACGCCTCACCCGCTCACGTTCACGGAGGTAAATTTAATGCCGTACAGCGTGAGGCAAAGTAATATCCACGGAGACGAGCAGGAAGCGAACTCTCCACCAGGAAAAGTTCCATAGTGCAGCTTTTTACCCCTGAACATTGCTGCAGCGTCGACGCGAGCTCGTGTGCGTCTCGTGTGCGTCTCGTCTCGTGTGCGTCTCGTGTGCGTCTCGTGTGCGTCTCGTGTGCGTCTCGTGTGCGTCTCGTGTGCGTCTCGTGTGCGTCTCGTGTGCGTCTCGTGTGCGTCTCGTGTGCGTCTCGTGTGCGTCTCGTGTGCGTCTCGTGTGCGTCTCGTGTAGAAGGTTTGGTAAAATGGTGGCCCTCAAGATGCAACTGTAAGACAAACTCAGTGTAATGTAAAATTTTAACGTGTTTAACTGTTTCTGTGTTTATTATTTATTCAAGTTACAAATATTGCAGATGCATAGACACAAAAAAAATACAGTTGTAACGACGTATCTCCTGATAAACTGACATTTTTAGACAGTCATACCTTTTAATTTACCTTTTTGCGTTGTAGCGGGCCACATAAAATGACGTATTTAAACGAGTAAACTGTGCACATTTAAAAAACATGTAAAAAATATCTGATTTTCCAAGTTAAAAACATCCTGAATAAAAGGAGAAAAAATAGTTTATGAAAGAAATACTTGATTTTATGTTTGGACTGAAACGAGTGACCAGGTTTGTTACGGCGTATAACGACATTTTAAAGGTAAGAGCCGGAGGAGGGTCAGAGGTCAGAGGTCAAACGCTGACACACATCACTTTTCTCTTTAATCTGGAACACGAGCTCCACCGTCTCCCCAGACTCAGATTCACTCAGACTGAAGTGTGACCTTCTGTGATTGGCTCTGTCACGACCTTTGACCTCCTAAATCGCCATCTCTGTTTATGTGGTGAAAATGTCACAATGAAACAGAATCGTATCATATTTACTTCTACATCTGAAGATTATTACAGATTATTTTAAAGTGAAGGTTCGACTCATTTCACTTACACATATTTAAACTAAATTATTTCATTTTGGTGAAGTTCACACGTAAATTGTCCCTGGATTTTGGATGAAACTCTGGTAAAAAAAAACATTCTGCTTTAAAACTCACTGCTATGTCCTGTATTTTTGTATTTTTCTTATTAACTTTTTGTTTTTTTCCCTCACAAACTGCCACTTAACCGATGTAAAACTACAACCAAAACTACGACCGACCTTAACCACAGGCTCCTACCAAACAAAGAATTAATCAGAAACACGTAGAAAACATCATTTGCTCTTTAAAAGTCGCAAAACTAACTCTGATAATCCTGTTTCCTCCTCAAAAACAGAATAGTTGTTTTGTTTCGTTCACATATTTGAGTCACACTTTATTATCAGCAGGGCCGGTCCAGCGTATAAGCAGATTGAGCAGCTGCTTAGGGCCCCGTGGCCAGCAGGGGGCCCCCACAAGCCGGTACATTTACATTTAAAATAATACAATATGTAAAGTTATACGGGAAAAAGGACTTGGGTGTTTACAGCAGATTAAATATCCCTCTATTAAGATGACGTTTGTTTGTTTGTTTTTTTGTTTTTTTTAATATATAATAGCAAAATATCTGCTGCTTACATTTGTTTTTCAAGTTAGATTAAAACATTTCAGTGTTTTTTTCATATAAATCGAAGCACAATTGTACACGGTGATGAAAGCAGAGTCAGAATTTCGTTAAATGTGAGTCACAAACGGCCGAGTCCGGGTAAACCCACCGCCGAGGGGCCCGGGGGACACATTCTGCTCGGGGCCCCCTGAAAGTGAGGGCCGGCCCTGCGTGGTAGTTTCAAGTTAACGGCTCCTTTTTACCTTTAGTTCAGTAAAGATTTGCAATTCCAGAGCAAAAATGATCCTAGAAACGAAGGTGTGTGGAGTTTAAAAACACAGCGCGGCACTTCCTGTTTTACACGATGACATCACAAGGTGGAACAGAGCGTTAAACATGCGTGAATGAAACAAAACACAGCTCCAGTTCTGTTTGTGGCGAGGAAACGGCGTTAGAACAGAGATGTGACATACTGTAGATGGTAAAATATCGCAGTTTAAATCGCGTCGCTCGCACCGTCTCCAAATGATGCTCGTGTTTGGGGTTTGTAGCGGCGCCGGTGCTTATCTGCGGCGACCGACCCGGGAGGGCTGTTTTGTTGCGCTCGCAGTCGACTGTAAGTGTGTATATTTCAGCACTATCTTGACCGTGGCAAATGCAGTGTCACTTTTCAGATAGAGTTGTTATTAGACGCACTGTGCAGCTTTTACTCTTGAGACGTCACGCTCGGAAACACACACTTTTTCATAATGATGTTTGTTTTAGAGCGGCGCCAAACAGCGGCTTCACTGATACCGCCGTCGCCTCGCTTTAGTTTCAATTTCTGCACTTTTACACACTGTTACAATCCTCCATTTGATATTTCCTCAACCTCATGTGCTAAATGTTCAGGGAATGTGTTAAATCCTAAATGAGTAGATTATTTTTAAATGTGTTTGTCTAAAATCCATGAGTTTGAGAAAATGGAGGAAAAATGTGTTTGTCTAAACGTGGCCAGATTATATATTGTTGTTTTTTTTAGATAATTGATTTTTAAATTATTTTTCCCATCAAAAAGTGAAAAAAATGAACCTGCAAATGCTTATTCTGAAACATTCATGGTTTAGACCTGGTTTAGTTACATAAAAATCAATAAAAATAAAATAAACTCACAGTACTTTCGCAGTACTTTCGCAGTACTTTCACAGTACTTACACGTGTACTTGTACTCGCAGGTTGGACTCTCCGTCGTATGAAGTGATGCAGCTGGAGTTCGAGGTGGAGAACGTCATCACCCAGGTCCCCACCCAGACCCTGCACTGGAACACAGAGTACCCCACAGACACCCCGGCAACCGCCCGGCAACCAGAGAAAGTGTCTCATCTGTACATCATCGACGCAGATATACAGGGCATAGTACCACTGACCGAGGTACGCACGATACGCACTCAAGTACACACAGTACACAGGAGTACACACAGTACACACAGTACACAGATTACCCCACAGACACCCCGGCAACCGCCCGGCAACCAGAGAAAGTGTCTCATCTGTACATCAGAGAGACAGTGAGCGAGAAGGATGGAAGAGAGAGAGAAAAGGATTGGGAGAGAGGATGGAAAGAGAGAGGAGGATGGAAGGAGAGGGAGAGAGAGAAGGATGGAGAGAGTATACAGCATACGTCAGTATTGATGTTGAAAATGAGGTTTTTGTGTCGGTGCATCTGACGTAAAAACAAAAACACATTAACACAGAATCAATAAAACAAATGTATGGATTTGGACGACAACAGGTCAAAAAAACAGGTCATGAACTCAAAGTACTCTGATACACTCAAAGTACTCTGATACACTCACAGTACTCTGATACACTCATAGTACTCTGATACACTCACAGTACTCTGATACACTCACAGTACTCTGATACACTCATAGTACTCTGATACACTCACAGTACTCTGATACACTCACAGTACTCTGATACACTCATAGTACTCTGATACACTCACAGTACTCTGATACACTCACAGTACTCTGATACA